>NW_004524578.1:17223907-17244095 GCF_000260255.1 Octodon degus
TTTTTTTTTTTGAAATTAATTTTATTGAGAAACAAATAGCAATGAGACAGATTCAAAACCAATTAGTAGGACAGTTTCAATAGTTAATATGTTGATATTGTTGTCTTCATAGTGGTTATTCATAGCACAAGAGGCAGACATGATATCCTGTCCAAGCTAGTACAGATCTTTCCTTTCACTGAATTGAGAGAAAATAGCTGTATATCTATCCTAAATATTTTGTATATACAGATACAAAATGGTCATTTATTTGTATTCCCTTCTTTTGTTTAGTTTGTCAGAGATGGGTATTCCATTGCCATTTAAATGTTGTAGTGAGTGAATTCAGCAAAATAACCCAATATAGTCTTGTAGTCCATAATAGTAAGGGGTTATCCGTAGGACTGGCAATGTTAGAGGTTGTTGACTTGAGCCTTTTACAGCTCAGCATATTAATATGGCTTTACTTTTTATACTTCCTTTTTATACTTTTCTGCTGGATGGTTAAGACCAATTAAAAGCAAGAACTATATAACAAGAAATGTAACTTGTGTATCTAACAAGGTCAATCAAATCCTCTCGGGATTTACCCTGAAACTTTGCACCGCAGTTTGTACATCCTTTGTCTGTGTCAGCCATATGGACAAGTCATGGCCATTGCTTAACCAAGTTGCTCCCTGTGAAAGCATGAGAGAATGTTTTCTCTCCAAATGAATCTCTTTAGGTACATTCTACATCATCGGTCACTTTCCCCTGTGGCCCCACAATCTCCTTGATCAGAAAATTTGGGACATCACTGAGTTATAGGATGTTATAGTACAGGTAATCCCAGCTTTTGGAAGGTTGTAAACAAGTGGATCACTATGAGTCTGATCTAGTAGTAAGACTCTGAACACCCTTTAGACCCTTCCCTAAAATACAAAAAAAAAAAAAAAAAAAGAGGAAGACAAAAAGAGAAATGAAGGGAAACAGGGAGGTGAGTGTGCAAGCATGAGAAAGGGGCCTGAGGACGAGGAGAGCACGGGAGTGAAAGGGGAAGGAAAAGCAACGGAGATGCAGTATCATCTATGCCAGTCCCTCGGTATGAGTAGAGCTGTCAGGTATTGCAAACACATCCCCAGAACAGTGTTCAAAGGAGAAATAAAGTCTTCTCAGCAGAGCAAATTGCTGTGCAGTCCCATCTCAGCTGCTAACCTAGCCAGGCCACCTTATTCTCCTGAGCTTGTTTGCCTTCTGTTAAAGCAATGAGTCTTAAGTTATCTGAGCTGTCCTCTAAAGAGCATGTTTCAAAACCCTATAGTAGGTCTCCCACCCAGGACCTGAATGGCATCCTGGTGGTCCCACCCCTCAGAATGAGCCTCACATTCTGATTCCCATCCATGTGCCGGGGCGGGATGTGACCACCACCGTTCACTCGCGGACACAGAGGCTTAGTTTTGTCTTGCTGCATATGTGCTGCAGAGTCTGGTGCTTCAGGGCACAGCAGCATCAAAACGCCACTGCTTTATTAGCTTTATCAAGTACCAGAATATCTTCTCGGCAGCACAGAATTATCACGTCTGTCAGCATATCACACAGCAGCTGCTTGTGAGCACATTTTGATTCATACTTATAATCTTATTTGAATTCATTTATTGGCTCACATGTGGGGACTGGTTGGGGCTGCACAAGCTTGTCAGTACTTTCATGGTTGAATCTAGGGTAGCAGAGGTGGCAGCTCCACTACTCACAAGTACACCTTCTGGCAAGGCCTGTGTCTCACTATGTAAGTTCCTCTTCACAAACCATCTACTCTCCTTCAAAATATTATGATTCATGGTCTTCATTATTTATTGAATAACATCTAATTTCCTCAGCCCAACACCCAAGGATCTCTACCATCTACTACCACTGTAGTTTTCTACCTTCACTTCTGTCTTCTACAATCTTTACACACACACACACACACACACACACACACACACACACACTCAAAAAATATTTGACAACTTGTACTTTCTCACCTGATTATATTAATTCTACTTGCTTTGGTATACAACTGCCTTCCTCTTAAAATTTTCTGCCCTTTGGCTGGGGAGACAGCTCAGCAATCTAAGCACCTTCCTGGCAAGTGCAAGAACCTGAGTTTGATCTCTGGTACCTCATGCCATGCCAGCCATGCCCCTGGACCCGCTGAGCTCGCCACCAAAATGGGGCATAGTAGCAGATGCCTGTAATCCCAGTGCTGGGGAGGCTGAAACAGGAGGATCACTACAAGTGTGAGCTGTGTAGTGAGACCCTGCACCAAATAAATAATTTTTTAAAAATTGCCTGCCTTCCCTACATGTTTTTCTCTATATCACTGACTCTTATTCATCTTTAAATACCCTAATTAAGAGTCATCTTTTTCAATACCAATTTAGTTATCTTCTCCTTGTATCGTGCTTATTCTAGGCCCTAGTAGAGCAATTCTCACCTGGGGGTGATTTTTTTCCCTATAGAGAAAACGGTCAATCTATTATTGTATATAATTATTTACTGACACATTTATTTCCTCCACTAGAGCAGTGCTTAGAAAATTATTGCTCAATCCAGCCAGGGTCTAATGATACAATCATAAACACAACCGTGTTCTGTCATTATGCACTATGCATGGCTACAAAATGGACTGCTTCAAACAGATATCACATGTGGCCCCTTGTCCCACAAAGTCTGCAGTGTTTTCTACAGAGCTTTGAAGACTTGCTGACACAATAGAATATAAACTCCCAGAGGACGAGGCCACTTCTTATGTGTCTGGCACTCAAGTATATGCTAGATTTTCTAGCAAAGACTAGGTATAGTCTGAGCATTTATAAAGTGGACCCGAATTCATGGCAGTAGGATTTGCTTGTGTTAGGTCCAGTCTTTTATACCTAGAGACAAGCAAAGAACATTGTATAAGGCTGGGCAGAGCCTGGAGCCTCACCACAAACCACAAAACAAGCCTGTTCCAATGGTATGATAGTCTTGCCATTGGCTTCATTACTTCAATGTTCCAGGTCAAGTGACAGCCATAGTTCTCCTCCCATGTGTGTACGGCAAACTGGCACTGCCAGGATGCTCCGGTCCATGGCCTCGGGCAGGTATGATTCAGTCTTTCCTGCTCACATTGCTGAAGTGCCTTCATCTTACTCCATAGTCCAGAAACCATTAATTGCTTGTGAGGCTCCTTGACATCTCAGCATCCTGCCTGGTGAGAAGACAATGGAACCTGGTACTGAGATGGAAAAACCCAGAGAAAATAACTCAACTGCAGGGGGTGATCTCTGCAAGGGGAGCTGGGTATTTCAGTTCTCAGAAACCAAAAAACTCAGTAAACTTCTGCTTTAATCACAAAAAGTACTCAAACAAAAGCATGCTGTTTCAGCCAAGAGGAAGGAAAGAAATAAGAATTTAGGATTGCTGTAAGGTTGTACACAGCAATATACAAAAGGCCACTTCTGGAGAGTAATACATAGCCAACCATTCTGGTGACAAATACTGATTTTATTCCCACTCCACAGGTGAGGAAACTGAGACTCATAATTTCTGTGCATTTCCACAGAGAGCAAGAGGCTGTGCTGTCTTTCAGAGCCCAATTGCTATGTTTCCATCACCCCACACAACTGCCAAGGCAAGAGAGACACAGTGTTCTGGGAAACAGAAGGCAGCCACAGTTAGGGGGATGGAAGCCGTATGGTTCAGGCCATCCCAACATTTACTGCAGATCTCCCAGCATGAGTTTGGCAAGTTTGAACAGGATTCAGCTCAACTTGAGGCAGCTTTTGAGACCCATGGGGAATATTACAATAAAGTACAGAATACTTGTCATGCCAGGTAGCTGAGCACACAGGAGTGGATGCAGCTCAGTAGGTACAGGGTGCCCAGGACCAATGCCAGATGGAAGGCCACTGAGTCTCAAGATACCCGGGAAATGCAAGACAAAGCACTTGATATTCACTCTCTAATAAGGAGTTACCTGGCAGTTCAAGGGGCTGGTTCTGAAAGCCACAGGTCTTAATGAGTTACAGCCAGGAGGACACAAAGACCAGACAGGTATCGCTTTATCTATGAAATGTGCATTCCCGATTGTATTGTTTATAAGCAAGCCTCCAATCACACTCTCTGCAGAAGCCAGAACTCATCATCTTCCATGATACTAACAGAATGACCTGCGAAGAGATCAACTGGTTCACAGTGCAAACCTGGGGCTTCACGCCAAGTAAACACAGATTCAAACAATAGCATTGACACTGTGCATGGGGAAGAAACCTGCCTCTTTGAAGTGGTGTTAAGATTACTGTCTTCTGTAGTTGCTGGAAGATTAGCATGCATATAAAATAAAGGCCAGGTCCATGATGAGCGAGTGCTCCACCAATAATGCATATTGTTACTATTACTGATGTCTAATTGTCGCAAAAGCTACCTACCTAACATTATTTATTTCCCATATGGTCTGCAGAAATGTGCTTTTGCTCTGGCCCCCTTCTGACCTTCAGCATGCCCCCTCTGCTGGGCTGGGTGTCAATCCAGGATATCTAACTATAACACACAGACACGTTGCTACTGTTGTTTCAGCTTTTACTTTTGTGGTCTCAAAATAACTGTGCTTTCTGCTCTTATCCATTTCTTCCTCTCATTTTATATGCTATTCTGGGCCATCTCACCCTGGTGGCTGACTGACTTCCACCAACCTAAACACTTTGAGCAGTTACACTTCATTGGGCCTGGATGCTCCTTAAATTCCTGAGTTTCCAGGCCATTGGTTGATACTGCTTCTTCTGCTTTATTATATTGATGGTATTGTTATTACACTTGCTTTGCAACCACAATTCTGTCAATGTCATCCCATGTGTATTTGCACTCTCTGAGCAATAAGAGTGTGCTCCATCCCAAATGCCAGTCCATCGCCCTAAGGGTGCACACAGAAAGCAGTGGGCAGGTTGGCATGCATCAGCACTTCTGCACCAATGTGGATGGGGTACAGACTTATGCTTTATCTTGGCTTGCTTTCTTACCCCTTGTTACTCTTACAGAGTCCAAGAAAGTATCAGAAGCCTAAGCTGGAACATACCCCATATTCCATGACTTCTGTATAAGTCCTAGTTTACAGGATTTACCTCTTCCTACCTGTTTACCTGGAAACCACTTCAATATGGAAACAGTTTGGTCTTTCTGCATTTCTGGAAAACCATTGCCATCACTCCCATTTGTCCATATGATGCTGAAGTGCTTTATTAGTCAATTTCACTGACCTACCAGGAGCCTCAATTATTTTTTAATTTTTCAATTTACAACTCTGACTACAAGCACGTGCTTGCCTTAGCCTTTTTGATGGGTAAAACAAAAGACGTAAGTACAGCCCACAAACCTCCCTGTAAGCTAGACAACTCTTCACTGTGAAAAATCACTGAGGTCCACTAAATAATTCAAGCTTTTATCCCATAATCCAGTGGGACCGGATATGCTCCACATTTCCCTGACATAATCTGACATTGACTCTGTTTTTCACCAATGCAGCCTCCTTCACCTGATCTCTGCTGCCAAACCTCCACACTCCTACTTCCCAATTAAACACTTTATCCCATCAAGAGAAGTCAAAATAACCAACCGAGCCCCAACAAGGTGACAAAAATAGCCTTATCATCAGGATGAATTGAAGTTATTTTCTGGGTCTTCCTTTGGTTCACTCTTGAGATTCTTTGTTAGAGTCTACATGTTGTCTTCTTAAGGTTTTTTTTTTTTTCTGGATTAATGTCATCCTGCTGGCCTATCGTCATTATAGGAAAGAAGAAAAGGGAGATAAGGCTGGGCAAATGTGTGTCAGTGAAAAATAAACAGAATTAGCTTCTCAGGAAGGAACCAAGTGACCAGTCATGCAGAATGGACAGTGGAATTTTGGTCAGAGGCTAATAACTGTACTATGTAAACTAAAAGTCTCTAAATCCACACATTCAAATAGCAAATGACCTGGAGACAAAATTCATGGCCTTGGGACACCCAGACACTATCCTGACCTTGCAAATGAATGAGTTGAATTGTGTCTGGGGAAGAACTTACAGTGTCAGAGGCAGTGTAAAGCCTGTGGGGAATTCTTTAGGATTACAAAGACCTGGTTTTATGTGGGTAAAACTGGTAGACAGTCTTGTTACAGAGCAAAGTGCAGCACAAACTATGTCAGAGTCAGAAGATATACCCCACACTCCTGACTCATGACTCAAAGTTTCCAAGCTTTTAGAAGTAATTATTACCCACAATGAAAACACACTTTTCCAACCAAGTAGTCTCTTGGTTGTAGGAAAATAAAGTATTGCAAATCTGTTGATTCCAACTAATCTCATCAATTATCATTTCCATATTTGCAGTTGATAGAGAAACAGAAGCAAGGACTCCAATTAGAGCCTAACACTTTTTACTATACTACTGTAGAATAAATGCATTCAGATATAATCTTGAATTAATGTAGAAGAGTTAGAGGACTTTAATTCCTGGCCCCCTATCTTGGTGCCTGCCTGCCCCACTCCAGGCCTGAGGTTCATATAGGGTTTCATGATTAAGGTGTGGTCAATTTGATTGGCTTTGGGATTCCCTTCTGGAATTGGTGGAGCAAACTTCTAGAAGTGTCAGAGTGGGTCATGAATCTGTGTGTTAGGGACCTTGAGGTTTACATTTGTTCCCTAACCCCTTTCTTTCCGGTACTGTTTCCCTCTTCTGCTTTGTCCACTAGGAATTAAGCATCTTTGTTTCAATGCTACCTTCCACCATAATGCTTCTGCCTTGGGGCCAATTGACCATGAACTGAACCCTCCTAGTATGTGAGTCAAGTTCAACCTTTTCTCTTTTAAGTTGTGAGTGACAGGTATTGCATTGAGGAATAGAAAGGGTAACTAACATGAGAGAAAACCAGGCTACAGAGTAAGCTCTGGGCATAAGTTTCCAGGGAATAGCATGGAGCCTTCAACCTATACCAGACCCCCAGAGCAGCATAAAAGGCATGTGTGGATGCTAGAAAGTGGGTTTGCAGTTCTGTCATGGAGGAGCTGAAGATGGAGGGTAAGCAGCAAGTAAGGTATGATTGTATAGGTAGGCAGGCTGCTATTTGGGAAAGGGTTGAGAATTCGAGCTACAAGCATGGCCAGGAACCAACTGGTGATTCCATCATTGGAGAAGCTTTTCCTGTCTTTCCTGAGGTTTCCATCCTCTCCTGCCTCCAGGCTATATGTAGTATTCATAATGTTATTTTTAGTTATTTCCCAAAGCCCTCAGAAATTCCTATCAGCCCTTAGTACATGATATTAATAACAATTATTATTATCTTAAAACTCTTATTTGCTGCACAAAAGCCAGGCACTATGATAACTATGTCAGCTAAAATATTTTATTAGAACCAAACATATGATGATCCTATTTAATAGATTGGGGAATTATGCTGGAAGATACTAATAAACTTACCAGAGGTCATGAAGCTATAAGTGATGGTCACAGCTCAAATCTGTCTGATCTTTAGTTGTGGAGACTATAGAGTTTTCTGGCAAATTTCTGAAAAGTTGTTTTGGGGCAAATGTGTGTGTCTTCTGTCGAAAACAAAATTCATGATCAAGACAAAATACTTAAGGAAAAAACCTCATATTTGACATCTTTATGTGTGAATGCCAATTAAAGCAGCGGGGATACTTGGGTTCTATGGAACATAGTTTGGGATATTCTACCAGTAGAAACACTGACTCTCTAAAGGCAGGCTACCAACAATAGCAGGTTAGGAAGGGTCTCAGCTTATTCTGAATATTCAGCAAGTGAATGGAGTGAATGTGTTGGTGATGGGAAGAGTTACCATTTGTCCCATTTCTACTCTGTCCTTGTGGTGCTTTATAAGTAGTACCATCTGTAATTTTCACAATTATTACTTTTAAATAACATTCTCCTTTTGCAAATGTGTCTTTGAGGTTGGCTCAAAGACTTAGGTAGCCAGCTGAGCCTCAGAGTTAATAAGTAAAAAAGCTTATATGCTGGCCACTCTGTTTTTATTCCTTAAGTCTGTCCCCTGCCCAGTGTCCCACTGCCTTACTGTGGGAATCCCACTGCGATTATGGACTACATTGGATTATTTTGCTGAATTCATGCACTTACAATATTGAAATGACAATGGAATACCCATCTCTGACAAAGCTAAACAAAAGAAGGGGATACAAATGAAGGACCATTTTGTATCTGTATATACAAAATACTTCGTATAGATATACAGGCACTTTCTCTTAATTCAATGAGAAAAAAGATTTCTACTAATAGTGTTTGGACAAGATATCACGTCTGCATCTTGTACTATAAATAACCACTACAAAGACAACAATGTGATGTATTAATTATTGAAACTGTCTTACTAATCAGTTTTGAAACTGTCTCATTGCTATTTGTTTCTCAATAAAACTAATTTTAAAAAGGGAATCTCTAACTGGGGTCAGGTATCTGGACAGATGAGATTGTTCCAGGAAGAGATGGTATAGAGATCACACTCAGAGGCTTCCATGACCCTGATTTCTGGGAGTCACAGGAGCAGAAAATGGGGGGATAGTCCAAGAGCCACCGGAGGTCAGACAAGAGTCAGTAAATTTCCCCACGCATTCATATAATTATAATTGTGTCAGGCTTCTGGAATTTTTCTTGATGACTTTGATAAGCAATCAACTATCCCAAGCAAGAATCTTGTTGTATGAAAGTAGATACCCACGTATTAGACATGAGGAAATAAACTTCAAGTATTCCTTGATTCTTCTGATGATTCTTTGGACAAAAGTTTATGATGTAAATATGAAATGTAATTACAGACCTCTGTCAGAGAATGCGTTTAGTGTGTCACTAGTGGCATAACTTCTATTCCCCATTCTGAGTCTCTTTCCCTACTCTTCACTTTATGACTTATGTCTTCCACGGAACACCACATTTACAATTGCCTCTTTGTATCCATGTGAGACTGATTCTCAAAACTTTCTGCAAATACCTGAAGCCGTGGATCCTCAAGCTCTTTATCTATAATGATGTAATAGTTTTATATAACTCACATATGCCTCCACTTTTATATTTGCAATAATCTCTAGATTACAGTTAATACCTGATACTATGTAAATCCTATGTGAATAGGCATTTTAGTTTATTGTTCAGAGAATGATGCAAGAAAAATTGTCTGTACATGTTCACCACAGCAGCAATATTGTTTTGTAAATATTTTTGATCCTTAGTTAAATCCACAGGATGAGGTACTCAAGCCTACGGAGAGCCAATTGTAGTTATACTTTATTATGGTTCTGAAATCATTTCTGCAGACTTATGTATGGCTTGATCTCAACACCTGCAATAAGCTCTGTGTCACTCTACAAACATTTATGAATGTTTGTAGGAGACTGGCCAAGATTTGAGCACTACAAAAGGATATTAATCTGGGTCTAACCTGGAAAAGATAAATTGTTCCGATCATTTGCAAAATGGAAATTGACCGCAGACAGGTGATGGGAGACCTGAGAAGCCAGCAGGAGATGTGATGCAGCAGGAAGCAGCAACAGCAGGACATCATTGCCATTCCAGCCTGGAGGGACAAAGGCACTGATACAGAGGCCAGGGGCTGTGGGTGCCAGCCACTTGCTGGAAGCTGGAGCTTCTGCAAGAATACCACTAGAGGCCCAGAAGGAACAGGAAAAATGTCTTGGAGACTTCCTTCCTCCCACCTCCAGCTTATCCCAGGGCTTCTCATAGGCTGAGCCCAGCTGAATGCCAAGTACCACAGAATCCAGAAACCAAAGTCTGCCTTTGTTGTCCATTTTTTGAAACTTCTCCTCTCTATTCCCAGCTGTTCTTTTCCTTGAAAACTAGAGGTTTCTAGCCTGAAAAATTTTCATTTAAACAATGCCCCCCTGGATAAAAAGGGAAACCATGAAGATAAAATATTCTGTTCACTCTTAGGAGTCCTTCTCAGTCAGGGGTTGAAGGCCTGTCATGGACATCTAGAGGGGGACAGGTTTCTCAACCTGGTGATTGTGCAAACCAAAGAATTAGGAATGAGGTTCAGACTGCAGCAATGATGGAGCCTAATGCACTGCTTTATCCCCCAGCAAGCTTGCATTACCAATCTGGGTCTACTATGTTCTACTCTTTCCCTCCTATGAACAGTACTAATAGCCATCAAATATAAAGAACTTTCTGTGTCAGTTTCACAAGTTACTATGAGAAAAACTGAAGTTCTGGGACATCCAGTTACTTCCCAAGCTCCAAGCGCTGGTAAGGGACTGGACCAGGCTGCATTTGAATTCATTCCTGTTTCCTCCAACTTGAAGCACTACCCTGTGCTACTTCACAGTCCATATTATTTGAATCATGCACTTAAAATGCCTTCATTCCTATAACATGAGGCTGATTCACCCTGACCTTGCCTACCTTCACTAAGTGGCTGGGATTTTCAAAGTAGACACTATGAGGGAGAATGTTTTGAAAACTTTGAAGGCGCTCTCCTTTTAGGTGGTGCCGTATTATTTCCACTTCTGCTTCTAAGCAGGCACTGTCTGATTCTTAAGTCTCTCCATGTGGAGCTGAACTACTATTTTGGGCTTGCCAAGCTGTTTTCGTTTTTCACCAGAATGCATGCTCCATTTGGGCAACGGTAGCAGATGTGACAAGGGGAACAAAACTCCTACCAGCCACGCTCTAACCCAAACATCCCAGGAGCCGTTTCCAGCTCTCATCTCCTCACTTCTGCTCCCAGAAAGGGAAATGTGAGAATGCAGAACTCTGCCCCACTGTCTTCTACGGGCCTTGATCATTTCTGATAAGCATTTCCAATCTCTGCTTCTGCTTTCTGCAGCACTGAGTTCTGGTGTGCTACCCATGTTATATTAATGGAGGTCTGCAGGGAAAGAGACTTAAGGGAGGTTAAGAAATAATTGTAAGAAAATGTTTTCACATTATGTTAAGGCCTGCCAGTGTATTATCTCCAATTTAATCACCAAACTTAAATTGCAATTCCAAAAATGTAGTGAAATAAGATTTTTTGAGTGTAAATAGCAAAGGAATGGACAGCAGAGAGCTAAAAGAGGCACCACCTTCCTGCTTAACCGTTTTGCAGCCCCCTGCAAAAAAAAATAAACAAACAAATAAATGAAGAGTAATTTGGACTATGTAGACCTTGACCAAGAAATAAATTCATAATTTACCAAAAACAAAAAAACAAGAGATCTTTGTCTACTCAGAAACACAAACCCAGTACTCAGATTAAATGTCTGCATTTAGATCCATGTCATGATGATTTTAAAATTCTGGATGTTTGTCAATATGTGAGCAAGATATTGAGACATTTGATAAATTGCTCCATTTTCCTCTAAAACGTTGATATCTTGCCCAAGACCTGGGTTTTTGCTTCCATTGACTTGTCAAATATTTCTGCATGACTGTCTGGCCATCCCCGCAAGCCTAAACCAAACCTCTCATATTTCTTCCAGTGCTAATTTCCCCATTTGGGTCGCTGGCAGTAGTACTTTCTCAGGCTCTGACACTAGGAACTCCGGAGTCTTCTTTGACCTGTGAGTGTCCTGCTGCCCACTCCTTTCAGGGGCTAAAATTCTTTTCATCCATCTTTACCAAGTAAAGATGGCAACAAAAGCATTCATTTTGCACTCACTTCCAAAAGGACAGGCTCACTTCCTGTTCTCGGTGTTGTTCGCTTTTTATCTTGAACCCCCAAAGCATCTCTGCAGAATGGATAATAGAACGTGACTGTCTCTTGGTCCCTACTTGAGTCTTCCATTACTAAGTCCCAATTCAAATGGCTTTTCCTGCAGAAAGCTTTCCAGGACCACCCCAGCCCGATCTGTAGCCTTACCCTTCTGTCAACTTTCATGGCACTGTTGACCTGCCTCAGACATGTGACAGTGATCGAACACCGCCTTGAGCACTTTTCACCCTCAATTTTAAGAAACGTGCTCTCCTACAAAGCACATGCTTTCCATGACAATGGGGCGACATCGGTGCCCCTTATTACCAGTTTGGTTTGGCTCATTGCTTATCTGTTTATAGGTATAGGATTTTTACTAGCAGCTTCAATAGCAGCTTTCACTTACTAGCCCAGCTTGTGTGATGAATTGTCTTAAATGCAAAACGAATAAGGTAGGCGATTGCGTTCTTCCCATGTTAGAGAGAAAGAAATGGAGGCTCAGGAAAAATAAGTATTTTGATAATTCTTTGGTCAAAAATCTGGGAAGGGTGAGCTAGGATGACTCTGGATGTTGAAAAAAGATTTTGTTTACTAAGAGAACCTCTAGTCTAGATTTTGAAACAGTCTGTGCCATTCTCATCCCTAGCTGCGGCATTGAAAGCTGCGAAGAACTTGAAGAAGCCCCAGCAACCCCTGCCCACCCTGCCTATTCCTTCCCTTTCCAGTAGGGGGAGTGCAGAAAAAGTAAGCAGTGTGGTAATTCAAGGGTCTCTCGCTCTCTCTCTCTCTCTCTCTCTCTCTCTCTCTCTCTCTCTCAGACAGGGTCTTTCTATGCAATTCAGGCTGGCTTTGAGCTCACTTTGGAGCCCAGCAGGCTGGTCTAGAACACCCAATAATCCTCCTACCTCAGCCTCGCCAGTGCTGGGATTACAAGATTGAGTCACCATGTCCATCTCCCAGGGGCCTTCTAAACCCACACGAGGGAGATGCTCAGACTTCAGGGCAGGAAATGCCTGGAGAAACTGGCATCCTAGCCTTCCAAGCTAGTGTTGCAGGAGCTACAGTTCAGACAGAAGGAGCCAGCTACACGGACATACCCATCTAATGAGTGAGAGACCAGGCTCCTCCCAGTCTCAGCCTAAACTCTTCGATATGCTCAATTGAAAACCAGCACCTCAGGCAGAAAGTTTTCCTTTCATCCATTTCAAATCTGTTGTCATTTAATTTCATGAGGCAAGATAAATAGGAACACCCACTTGGCCTTCTGGGAGCCCTTCATTACTCCATTTACCTCTACCTGGTTTCTCGCCACCACACATGACTCTTGTGACATAGAGCCCTAATCATCCCCATTCGCACGGTCGGTGAAATCCACCTTCTCGCCTCCTGCCCCCTCCCACTCCTCTGCAGTGCCTCTAATCAGCTCCGCTGTCCTTCACTGGCCTTTCACCCTTTCATTTGTGTCCTTGTTAAGATAAGCCAGCTGGCTGGGGCTGCTGTATTGGAAGTGAAGATGCGTCACTGATTTACAGAATGGCACGATAATATTTCCACATCTCATTCCCCCTCCCCTTCGCACAATCGTGCGTCTTATCTGCAGCTCTGACCACCACGGGGCATGGAGCAGACGCCTTCACTGAGCTGCCCATAATGACACTGGCTGCTCCTCTTCTTTCTCTTCCTTTTTTTCCCCTTTACCTTTTTTCTCTATTTAACACAGACATTGCAGTTAATTCATAGGCCATTGGTGTGGGCATAGAGTTGAAATCTCCGTCTTCCAGGGAGTTTTGCCCAGCTCTCTTGCGCAATGCAGATAATTGCCAGCCAGAGAAATTCCTTAAAGTAGCTCTGCTCCCCATAGCACTTGATCCCCAATTTAAGGGTAAGTGTTTGATAGGAGAGGCCACTACGCTGTCCAAGAAGCCTCTGGGTTTCTGGGGCTGCAAGCCAGCTGTCCGAGATGAACAGGCATTGATTTGATGAGCAGTGGCGATGTCGACCAGCTTTTTTTGTTTCAAGGGTCTAATTACTGCCACCAAGACAGGTCTGGATATCTGAAAATGAGTATGAATGTTGGAGGTAATGTTCTCTGGTGCTTTAGGGAAAAAAGACCTCACAAGTGTTATTAGCATGGTAATTGTACTTGATCCACGTGTCCTTTGTTAAATGTATAGCAGTTAATGTTCTACAATGAAACAGAGCTAGTAAGAGGTAGACAGACAAATATTTTAAGGACTTGTCTTACACAGTTGTAGGGATGAGCAAGTCCAAGAGTCCTTGGACAGCCTGGTACACAGGAAACCTAGGGCAGGAGCTAAAGTTGCATCTGAGAGTAAGTTCTCCCATTCATTCATCAGGGAAGATTTATTTGCTCGTAAGATCTTTCAACTTGATTGGATGAAAGTACATACATTATTGGACATAATATTTTTTACACACAGTAAACTGATTGTTCACCACATTGACAAAATATCCATACTTGACTTAGGAATAATGTCTTTTTTTATGAATTTAGGACAGGGTCCACAGGGTCTCACTGCACAAATTGGACTTGTAGTGATTCTCCTGCTTTCAGCCTCCCAAGAGCTGGGATTACAGGTGCATGCAGCCATGCCCAGTCTCAATCACTGTCTCAGCACACCCTGGGGCAGGACTGGCATGGCACACTGAGGATCAAACTCCAGCCTTTTTGCTCTGCCTAAGCAGGCATTTTAGTCTGCTGAGCTATTGGGCCCACACTTTGGCTTAGATAGGGACAAAATAACTGGATATCACAGCCTAGCCAAGTGGACAGAAAAATCTAACCAACCCTGAAGCCACCCATGAAGCTCTACATGAGGGTCTCCTTTCAAAATCAACATCAGTGCAAGTGAGAATCTTTACAGTGCTTCAAGTGTTAGTCCCAGCCCTGAGCTTACAAGTAAAACTGGCCAGGCCCTGCACCACACTTAGTCTTGCATATTAGTGTGAGCCTCAGTGATAGGTCTGGGACTACTTAGGATCACCACAAACCTCTTGTTCACACCCTGAACTTTTGGCTTGGATCCAAATGTGATTGCAAACTTAGATTTTTTTTATATATATATTTGACATATAGAGGTGCTTTTGGGGAGGATTGTTTTCCCATATGAAACAGAACCACATATATCCTTGTACACCAAGAAAGCAGAGAATATAGACATGCAAAAAGAAAGAAAGAAAGAAAGAAAGAAAGAAAGAAAGAAAGAAGAGAGGGAGGGAGGAAGAAGGAAAGAAGGAAGGAAGGAGGGAGGGAAGGAAGGAAGGAAGGAAGGAAGGAAGGAAGGAAGGAAGGAAGGAAAAGAAAGAGAGAGAGAGAAAGAAAGAAAGAAAGAGAGAGAGAGAGAGAGAAAGAAAGAAAGAAAGAAAGAAAGAAAGAAAGAAAGAAAGAAAGAAAGAAAGAAAGAAAGAAAGAAAGAAAGGTAGGAGGGAAAAGAACTTATAAGTGTTCGAGGGAGGCTAGGACATGAAGCTGGGCCTGTGCCACTCAGGTGACTGAAAGCTATATGGAAAAGTATAAAAAGGAGTTCAAATTTAAAGATCCAAGAAGCCAGAGTCAAACTTTTGCACATTTCCACTTAATTTCTGTGACCCTGAGCATTTTTTTAACCTTTCTGAGTCTTACTTTCCCAGAATGTTCAAATGTTCAAATGTTTATATCCCGAGTGTGAGGAGGTAAGACTGAGTGTCCAGCCAGTTAATGCTTCTTTCTTCTGAAGAATGTCTAAACTGCATTCCCCAGCCTATATGGATTGATTCACAGACAACATGGAAAGCTTGTGCCCATAAAGAGTGGGCGTTCTAGTCTTAGCTTTCTGTATAGCAGACCACCTCAAAACTTAGCAACTTAAAACAATACTAACTTCTTACTCTGGCATGAGTCTGCATTGGGACAGGGCTTAAAAGGACAGCTTGGCTCTTCCCTGTGTGTCCTCTGCTGGGACAGCATGACTAGAGCAGTTAAGATGGTGCTGACTGTCACCTAGGGTTTAGTTGGAGCTGGCAATGGGGTCCGCAGTTTTTTCCTGGAATCAGAAAAAAAAATATTTCCTCCAGAATCAGAATCTTCAGAAGATTTTCTGTTGGGTGACGTGCTTCCTTCAACCATGGTAGTAAGATTCCAAGAGAAGGTGTATTAAGAGCAGGGAAAGGGAAACTGTCAGTCTTTCTCAATCTGAGCCCATCAGCTAGCACAGTGCTATTTCAGCCATACTCTGTTGGGCAAAGCAGCCACAGCTCACCTCTGAACTTCCACCTGAACATGGATAGAAGAAGGAAAGGCCTAGAGGAGAGCTCTCAGTGTGGAGAAGATGACGGAATTTCAGACCTTGATTCTTCCACCTCAATGTTCTAGTGAAAATGGAAAACTCATGAGATGATCAGAGAATCTGAAAATTTAAAATCAGACAAAATCTATGCACCAACAAGGTTTGGGAGAGCAAACATCAAACAACCAAATGTAGGCATCTCTAAGGGACAGGAAACATGGTTGGGAACCCTATGGTTGCCAAGTTTATTGCCAGTAGGAATGTTCAATATCTCAGCACAGGGAAGGAAAACCACATAGAGTCAAGTGTTAGACCTTAGTTGAGGAGACAGAGCTTGATATCTGCAAAAACCTTACATAACTGAAGACAAAGAAAATAATATGGAGGGTAAAATAAGGGCCGGGAAGATAGATTTGTATACAGTGTTCCAGGTACCTGTAGAAAGTTCCCACTAAACAGGTAGTTGAGTACTAGTCCACAAATGGGTATGAGGAGACTGAAAAAAGCAACTTGAACCCAGAAAAATAATCTGAAAATATTTGCAAGACTAGAGCCTAGAACTCTCCAAGGTCCAGGAATCATTACTCTTCTCAAAGTCAAAGTGAAAAACTCCATAATTTAAAGAGAATCTGAGAACTGAGAAATATGATATGTGATCAAACATGTGTTTAATGTTTGACTATTTTTTAGAAATTCATTACAATAGAAGACACATTTCCATTCATCCCACTCAAATTCCTCCCCCTTATTTCAAACACATGTGTCCCATCATTCTTGTCACTCTCTGAAGTAGTTCTAGAGGTCCCTCTTCATGAGGGTCTTTAGTTGTCCTGTCTTTGCTGCCTCAATATGCAGTCAAGGCACATTAAAACATTTGCACTTCGTAGACATTTCAACTCTGGAGAAGAGCTAGATAGCACATGGTGCCAGTTCCACTGAATAATATTTGTGTGAGCCTGCCTTTCTGTTGGACAGCCCTTGGCTATAGTATTCTCTGCAATTTCTTTCTTTATTTTATTTCCTTTTGTTTGTATTTTAGGGAAGGGTCTACAGGGTGTTCAGGGTCTCACTACTAGATCAGACTCATAGTGAACTGCCTGTTTACATCCTCCCAAGAGCTGGGATTATAGGCACTTGCCACCATGCCCAGTCTCAATTGTGGTTTCAGTGTGCCCCGGGTACGGGGCCCACACAGCAAGCCCAGGGATCAAACCCCCGGCCCATGTGCCCATTTGCAGGTGCTTTAATTTGCTGAGCTATTTAGCCAGCTCTACATTTTCAATCACTCCTAGTACAGATACTCACAAAGGAGGCCTTCCAGAACTACTTCAGAAAGTTGCAAGAAGGACTAGACACATGTGTTTGAAGCAGGGGAGAGTAGTTTGAGAAGGATTAATATCAATGTTTCTTTTACTGTACTATGTATATTTTAGTTTTATTTCAATCACATCTTGTATGTTTCCTTAACCATGGGGAAAAATTATCTCTAGACTAAATACCGTTGTGGCCCTTCCCAACAAAACTAAAAAGAAAGTATAAATGAATATGTAGATAATGTCCTGGGACAAAGTTCAGAACTATTTATCAAAGTGCAAAAATATGGAGTCCAAACCAGGTTATGACTTTCAACAAGGTACAGTGTCCATTCGAAATTGCTAAATATGCAAATAGCTGGGACATACAATTCATAATGAGAAGAAATTCAAAATTTAATCAATAAAAATGATGAAAAATGACACTGTTTATGGAATTAGTTAGAAGCCAATAATATTAAAAGATATAAAGACTTTATTCCATAAATTCAAGAAGATATGTATATAAAAGATCAAACACAGTAATTTAAGATACACAAAGTTTTTTAAATGCTAAAATTAAACTTCTGGCAGTGAAAAACACAATGCCTGAGCTTTAAGAATCTACTGGATGGGATTAATGTCAGATTACATAGGTTTTCAGAAGACAGTATTTAGTAAAATTAAAACCATAGAAATCAAAATTATTGAAAATAAAGTACAAAAGAAAAAAGAAAAAAAAAGAAAGAAAAGAAAGTACAGAGGAAAAAAACCTAGAGGATAAAACTAAATAGAGCATTAATGAACTGTAAGACAACTTTCCATAACCAAATTTGATGAAAACAATAAACTCACATATCCAAGAAGCTCAATGAACCCAAAGCACAATAAACATAAAGGAAACCACTCCAAGGCACATCACAATGAAATTGCTTGAAACTAGTAATAAAAAGAAAATCTTAAAATTAGCCAGAGAAAATACCCGTTATATACAAGAATATAAAAACTAAAGGTGAGTGTAGATTTCTCATTGGAACCTACTAGAAGACACTGATACAGTGTCTTGCAAGTATGAAAAATTCTTTTGTGTGTAGACTCTCTCCTCACTTACCTTTCTTGTGTTTGTTTCCTAAGGTTCACATTAAATATTACCACACACTAGGCAGAAGAATGAAAGGAATGTGTTCTCTCGTAGTTTTGAAGGCTCTGAGGGATAATCTGATCCATATCTCTCTCTTAAATTTTGGTGGCTCCAGTGACATTTTGTGTTCTTTAACCTGTACCTGTGTCACTCCAGTCTTTGACTCCCACATCACATCAGTTTCTTCCCTATGTTTTCTCTGTGGCTTCCAAACATTCTCCCCTCAGAATATCAATCGTTGGATGTAAGACCTAGCCTAATCCCATATGACCTCATTAATTTATATCTTTCTGTATCTGTAGAGATTCTATTTTCAAATAAGTTCACATTCACAAACAAAAGAATAGGATTTAAACAGAAGTATTTAGAGGACTTCTTAGTTTAGATGAGAAACATCAGGATGACCTTGTTATAAAAGGCACTTGAGCAGGAGGATGGAATGGCCAGGCACTATTTATTCTAAGAGCACCAACAACAATATCACAAGGTTCAGAACAATCTTCTGATGACTGATTTCCATGAGCCAAATCAGGATATATGCTTTTGTTTTAAATGGTAAGTCCTCACATTGTTCAGTCCAACTATGTTCTTGATAGAAATGAGAGTACAGACTGATACAACCCTTATGGAAATCAGTGTGGTGATTCCTCAAAAAGCTAGGTTTCAAGGTCCCATTCAGGCAAGCTATTCCTCTCCTGGGTATTTTCCCAAAAGAACTGAAACCGTCATACCACAACAGTATATGTGCACCCATGTTTATAGCAGCAAAATTTGTCATAGTTAAATCTTAGAAACAGCCCAAATGGCCATCTACTGAGGAATGGATAAAAAAAGATGTGATATTTTTATACAATAGGGTATTATTCAACTATACAAAAAGATAAATTTGAGGGTTTTATAGCTAAATGAATGCAACTAAAAACTGTATTAGTAAGTGAAATAAATCAGACCCACATATGTAAACATCACATTGTCTCTCTAGTGTGAGAACCTTTCAATAAATAAAATCTGAAAGGTACAATAGAAACTGTGAAAGGACATCTATACAATGGGAAGGAAAAACTGGGATAAGGAAAAGAACAAAAGAAAAAAGGGAAAAAGATATATTTATGTATATATGCAAGATAGTTTAAATAACTGCACTAGTGATTTCTGCTGGTCTATTGAAAGGAGCAGTTAATGATTAAAATGTTTTTTCTTCTTTTTATTTTTTATAACTTTTATAACCATTTTTTTAGGTTTATATCTGGTAACCTAAACAACTAATTTGTGATAACATTATGCAACATAATAACCAATATCACGGGGCCAGCGAGATAGCTCAGCAGTCTAAAGTGCCTGCTTAGGCAAGTTTAGGCAAGTGCAGGGGACTGCAGTTCAATCTCTAGCATCACATGCCACGTGAGCCCCACCCTGAGGGTGGGCCAAGACTGTCAAAAAAAATTATCAAATTCCTATTACCTTGTTTTTGTTGTTGTTGTTGGTTAGGGTTTTACTTTAAATTTCATTCCAGAATTCTTGACATTGTTACATAAATTAAAAATATGACAAAGAGTTGCCTCTATGGATCACAATGTTTTTTGGTTATTTTGTTCTTTCCACATAATTTTATTGATAAACAAATAGCAATGAGACAGTTTCAAATCAAATTGGTAGGACAGTTTCAATAATTCACACATTGCAAACATTCTTTCTAGTGGTTAATTGCTGTACAAGATGCAGATATGATATCCTATTTACAAACACCATTAGAAGAAATCACTCTATTCATTAAGAGAATGTAAATATATATATATAT
>NW_004524578.1:17244195-17245489 GCF_000260255.1 Octodon degus
TAGTCTCGGCTGGAATTGGTTTTCATAGAGGACTTGAAGTACTCTGCTCCATGCTCTTCTTGCCTGCATGGTTTGTGAAGAGAAGTTGGCCGTAATTCTGATGGGTTTTCCTTTGAATGTGATCTGTTTCTTTTCTCTAGCAGCTTTCGGTATATTCTTCTTGTGCTGAATTTCTGGGATCTTGACTATTATATGTCTCAGTGTGTTTTTCATTGGACTGAGGTTACTTGGCATTCTGTATGCTTCGGTTACCTGAATGTCAGATTGTTTCCTCATATTTGGGAAGTTTCCTGCTATTATTTCTGCCCATATTTTTTTAATGTCATTTGTATTGACTCCTTCTTTCTCACTGATGCTTATTAGTCTCACATTGTTCTTCTTTGCATCATCTTGCAGGTGATGGATTATTCTTTCCTGAATCCTCATTGTTTTTAAGACATCCTTTCTTACCTTTTCACTAGCTACACCAGCATCTTCAAGATCTGAAATTCTGTCTTCACTTTCACTTAAACAGTTTTGCAAGCTTGTGATTGAGATTTTAATTTCCTCTATATCTCTTTGACTCTGCTTCATGCAATCTATTTCTTTCCTGTATTGCTTATTCAAGGAATCCGTCATTTTTCTAATATCCTCTATTATTTTTATCAATGTCTTCTTTAAAAGCAGTTATAAATTCTTTTACTGCAGTGTGCTTTTCAGATTGAGTTTCCTCCCCATGTTTCTGTAGTTGCTTCTTTACTTCAGATGCTATGAGTTCTGAGAATTCTTTTTTTATTTCAGAAAAGAATTGCACTCTGAGTTCCTCTACGTCTTTCTGCTGTTGCTCATTTACTATCAATACTATTAATTCATGCATTTGATCCAAGCTAGTGTCCTCCTCACTTGTTCTGAGTGGGCATTGGGTTTCCTCCGTATGTTTCTGCATTTGATTATTTACTTCAGAGGTTATTAATTCAGGGATTTATTTTTTTATTTCCAATTTGATTCCTCTATACCTTTCTGCAGCTGTTTTTTTTTTTTTACTTCAGAAGCTGTTGATTCATTGCTTTCAGCTGTATGATTCCCAATTTGTTCTGTGTTAGTGTCCTCTGCACTTGGTACAGGTGGGGTTGTGTTCTGAGGTTACATTTTGTTCCTTCTCATCATTTTGCATAGCACTTTCTTCTGACCTTTGTTGTAGATCTTCATTGTAGTTATAACCTTAGCACGTACTGAAGTTCAGGTGCAGATCTACAAAGTTTGGATTTATCCAGCTGTGCCTGGCTTGGGTCTGGCTGCTGTGCTCAGCTCCTTC
>NW_004524578.1:17245594-17260450 GCF_000260255.1 Octodon degus
CAGGCCTGTATGCCAGGCCTGAGCTGAGCCTGGAGGGGACAAGGTGAAGTAGCGGGGAGAGGCAGCTCTCCCACACACTCACCGGGCCTGGGCTAGGACTGGGTCTGGGGTTCCCAGAACGCGGCAGAAGTTCCTACTCGGCAGGTGGGGTTCAGAAGGTGCTGCGGAGTGGTGGGAGGCATCCCAAAGGGGTGTAAGAGGGTCTCACCCACGCTGTGCCTGGGCTGGCACCAGTAATAGGTCCCGCCGGCGCAAGGTAGCAGGAAGCTGTCCCACACACTAACAGGGCCTGGGCTAGGACTGGGTCTGAGGGTTTCCGGAATGGGCAGAAATTCCTACTCGGCAGGCAGGGTGGGGAGGTGCTGCGGAGTGATGGGGGACGTCCCAAGGGGGTGCAAGAGGGTCTCACCCATGCTGCACCTGGGCTGGGACCAGTAGTAGGTCCTGTTGGTGCAGGGTACCAGGAAGCTCTCTCACACACTCACCGAACCTGGGCTAGGACTGGGACTGCCCTATTACCTTGTTTAGTGATGTTTCGTATCATTTCTAATCTTTTTTTTTTTTTTTTTTTAGTGGTATTTTGTATTCTTTAAAAAATTTTAAAAATAAATTAAAAAATAAACAGACAGAAGGTGCGAGGCAGCAGGAGGGAGCACAACTTATATTATAGTCTTCTCTGATTTCTTGGTAGATGAGGACAGTGATGCATTTCAAGGTCATGGGGAGAAGAGATCCTTGAGGAGTTAATCCAACCTCAACCTATGCAACTGAACCATGCCGTGCACAAGAACATAAAGCAATAGTGTAAAAAGTCAGATTATATCATAAGAGCTATTATTGGTAAAGTAGTAAAAATTTAGGTCAAACCAAGTACTTCTTCTAAAGTAATAAAGAAGAGAGGAAAAGAAAGCAAAGGGAAGAAAGATGGGAAAAGGCAGTGAAAAGGAGGAGGGAAGGAAGAAAAGAAAGGGAAGGATGAAGATGGTGGAGAAAGTGAGCCTGCACAGCAAGATAGGGGTTCTTTGTGCTGAATCTGGTCGTGAGAATATGGCAAGCTCACTTTCCACCTTTCAGTGTGTTTGAAATTTTTGCAACAGAAGTTCAGTTAGAACCATGGCATCAGCCTGAGATCACTTGGTCTGTGCAACAAACAGGAAAGGCTAGAAATAGCCCTACATGCCCAAAGTTATGGGAATAGAGACTACATTTATAAAGGATCTCACACTCTGCAGGTCTAAAGAATTGTTAGTATCAGTGGAATTATTATGTAGGTCTGTGGTTTTATCATCACTGGAACAAAATACCCAAGACCCATAAGTTAAAGAAGAAGTCTATCAGGCTTACTAATTTCAGTGAGTTTCATCCATAGTTAGCTGAATGCAAAGCAGAAGTGTCGTGGTAGAAGGATATGGAGGAGGAAGTTTGCTCAACCTTTGGGAGCCAGGAAGCAGAGACAGACAAGAATACACCCTTCCGAACCCCACCTCCAGTTACTCATCCCTCCAACAAGGAGCCATGTCCTGATAGCATGTATCAATGGATTAATCCTTCAGTAAATACAGTGTCCCCACAATCGAATCACCATTCCAAAGCCCCACCTCTGAATACAAGACTTTGGGGATGTTTTAGATCTAAGCCATAGCACACAAAGGGAAGAGGAAGCAATGAATCTATGTTTGGTCTGAAGTTAGGCTCTATGTGAGCCTTAGGGAAGAACCAGGCCTTGTTTCCAGGGCTTAGAAGAGTGAAGGGCTTATCTTCCATTATCAAAAGTCTTCTGGCCCAGGAGAGATAAGCTATCATGTGAAAAGCAAAGATGTCTCTAATGTCCCTGGAAGGCATGGTTTTGCTCTCATTAAACCAAAAGTTTCTCTGAAAAGCACAATTGAGTTAGCCCGATTACTCAAGTAATCATTAGGCAGTGTGGAAAGATGGCTCACAACAAATGTTTGACCCAGTTAGCTGGCAAATTCCATCACAAGAAATCCCTATCCATAAAATCTTGGTTTCTGGCTGAGCCAGGGTGAAAATTTGATCTGCTATTTCCAAGCAAAAATCAGTCTACGAAATTATTTTTTGTTCCCCATGAATCTTCTGAAATGACTACAGACCAAATAACCAATTGATTTGGAGCCATTTTTTACTCCTATCCAGAACAGAGAGATATATTTCATTCCTATCCAAAAGGAAAAACATTAAATTGCATGTGAATTGCAGATATAAGCATTTAAAGGCTGTTTTCCTGTTTTGTTTGTGAATAATTTTTCATTTTATGAAGGAGCCAAATATTTCAGTAGGTAAAATCAATATCAACCCCCAGAGTGGATGGAAAATTCTCCAGCCCTAATACAGTTTCATGCATGGCTGTGGAAACTGAATGTCTTAGGGGAACAAATAGTAAATTCCATACATTAGATGAGATGTATGAGGTGGAGTCTCTTCTTTTTAAAACTAATTCATTTTATAGTGGTTCATTCATTCCACAAATATTTATTAAGCATGTATTATATGCTACATACTACATCAAAATATCTTTTTATTAATTTTATTGAAGAAGAACTAGCAATGAGACAGTTTCAAAGCAGGTTAGCAGGACAGTTACAATAACTAATACATTGTATATTGCTGTTTTTGTAGTAGTTATTCAGAATACAAGATGCAGACATAATAACTTGCCTAAACGCTATTAGCATAAATCTTTCTTCTCATTGAACTAATGGTGTTCCATTGCCATTCAAATATTGTAGGTGTGTGAATTCAGCAAAATAATCCAATATAGTCCAATAGTCCATAATAGTAGTGGGTATTCTGTGGAACTGGCAATGTCAGAATTTGTTGACTTGAGCCTTTTCCAGTTCAGCATATTAATATGGCTTCATACAACAAAATATATAAAAAAATCATAAAAGAAATCAAAGGCCTACCCAAGAGGAAAGATAGTCGGGTAAAATAGGAACCAACACTTGAGAACTTACTAAGTTCCACGTAGTTTTCCAAGCACTTTGCAAACATCAGTTCTCTCATACCTTAGGACAACCTATGAGATATGTTAATGTACCTATTTTACAGACAAGGAAACTGAGGCATAAAGAGTCAAAAGTGTTCTCATTCTCACCAAATCAGCCAAAATATTAACCCAGGTAAGCTGACTCCAGAGACCAGGTACATATATTTAAGTATAATAAGTCCCCTACTTAGGAACACTTGAGTTAAGAATGTTCACAGGTGTGCTGATAGGATTCACAGGTATACTGTGTAAGACTTAGATTATGAAGGCATTTGACTTACATCTCTCAAAACAGAACTTGTTCGTAAATCAAGGAATCACTCTATGCACACTTATATCAGTATACAGCTTCACCAGTGTGATCAGAAACACTAAGAATCTTGACAATGAGGTCCACGTCACATTTCATTTCATCGTTTTCCTCCTCTTGTATCCTAGCAAAATGCCAGCACATGAGAATCATTTTTAAAAAATTATTTAAGGAGGCAGGAAAAGAAACAATATAGAAGATCACCCAGGTTTCTTACAACATTTAAGCTTATGTGTCTGCTTTAATTCATTTAACACTATGGTCTCAAAGTGCATCCATTTCCCTGCAGATGACTCAAGCTTATCTTTCACTACAGCACAGCGGTACTCCACGGTGTGAAAATACCACATTTGCTTTACACATTCATGTACTAGTGGACATATGGGCAGCTTCCAAGATTCAGCTGTTGTGCATTGCTCTGCTATAAACACGAGTATGTATAAAAAACTCAGAGTAAAAATAAGGAGGAGAATAAAAGATAGATAATAGGAAAAAGGGATATAGGTCATTCTTAAAGGGCAAGGAGACCAAGAAGTGGAAGGAACAGGAAGAGAGGGAAGGGATACTAGAAAGGAAAAATCAATTGGGATGTGTTATGTACACACACATCTCCATGCCAGGCATGTAAACAGAACACACCGAAAACATGTACAAAAAAAGGAGGGAGCCAAGGTCAAATGATAGGTGGAGACGGAGGGAGGGAAGGGGGAAAGGATGAGAAAAGGAGTTAAAATGTGCCCATACACGTGCTAACTTCCCACCAGGAATGGACACACATGTACTCATAAAATAAAAATTTTTAAAAGGCAATCTGGTTGAACAGAACAAGCAGATATTACATTTGTCTGGGGAAATGGTAGAAGACTTCACAAAAGAGGTGATGCATGCACACCTTAGCGGGCTGTTTATAATGCGGAAAGCTCAAAAGGTTCACCATCCCTGGACTGAGCATTTAACGCGTCAGGAAGGGGAAGAAAAACATTCTGGGAAGCCTGAGTCACAAGTCCAGATCGGAAGACGCAGGCGAAGCACCGCCAATTGTGTGGGGGAGGGGTTAGAAATAGCTCCTAGTGATTAGTCCTGAAGGTAATTGATGGTTCCCGCAGTGTCAGTCTTCTTTTGGAGCGGAAAAAAAAGAGCTTCTCAAATAGCTTCCTACAGGCCCAGAGAAAGAAGGCTGCTTGGTGCCTTCTCTCTTCTTCTTCTTCTTCTTCTTCTTCTTCTTCTTCTTCTTCTTCTTCTTCTTCTTCTTCTTCTTCTTCTTCTTCTTCTTCTTTTTTTCCGTCGGGAGGAGAAAAAGTTGTCTTCTGGAAGTACGGTTTCCTAAAAACACTGCCCCTGCGATAACTCTTTAGATAGGTGCTTAGAAATACAGGCCTGGATCCCAGGGCGTCAGCCTCCCCTGGAACCGAGGGAATTAGCGCCTTGTTTCCACCAGGGCACTGAGCCAAGGCCCACCCATTCGGTAATGCACTCTGAGAAGGAAAATGTGGTCTAAGCACTGGAAAGAGTTGCTTTCAGTGTGAAATCTACTTTGCGACATCAAGAAGGAAAGGTGGGGGTGGAGTAGGCCATTGGGATATTCATGCTGTCTCTGTCCTCAGCTCATTTGTGTGTTCAGAAAAAGATTCAAGGGCAGAGCTAAGGGGAGCAGGGGCTGGCAGTTGGCAGTGGAAGAATCCTTGGCAAAAGGAGCAGAACAAAGAGGCTTGGATACTTAACCAAGTGAGCAGGAAACAACTAAACCGCAACCAGAAGCCTGTGCCACTAGTCTCATCAGAGTCACAATGTCTAGAGAAAATGAGAGACCCCTGCTGACTCGGCCACAGCGTAAGCCTTCCATAAAGGAATTTCCTTCCCGCTGGCCATTTGTGCTTTGTTTGTACATTGCCGGCTCCTTGGTCGATTTACCTTGGCACCACCCAGACAGACCATGTGTTACCTGACGGATTCTGCCCTCAGCCCAAGATAGACACACTATGCTTCACCTGCTACAGAGACTTTGCTATTCTAATGTGCGAAGGCATCGGGCTCTAGAAGTTGTTTGGTTTTTATTTTATTTTATTAGTACTGGGGATCAAACTCGGGACCTTGCACTTACTAGGCAGGCAGGCACTTATGCCACTGAGCTACCTCCCCGGCCCATGGCTCTAGAAGTTGACTTCCTCTTCATGCTTGTGTTTGTTTGATTGGATTTTTTTGCATATGCTATCCATCATAAACCAAGTTTCAAGAAAAAAAAAAAACCACTAAAACCAAAATATCTGAGCATAGAGCCTCATGGACTCCAAAAGCTAACATCCATAGGGTAGACCTTTATTGGATACTTTTTCTTTTATTGTTATTTATAATTTACATCGATTGACACTAAGGAAATGGCTATGCTAATATATGTGAGAAAATACTATAAATAATACTGTGTATATTTGAGAAAAACGGTTACTAAAATCTGAAAAGAATGGATGGTTCTAAAATGAATAACCAAGAGGTCATGGGCATTGCTAATATCTGATGTTTGAATTTCAAGAGTGACTCAGGTAAAAAGAAAGAAAAAAAGAAATCCTATTCTTTGAGAATATTCCCAAGAAGTTATTCAACTAGAAAATATCCATGGAATACCTAGTACCTACTGTGTGCAGAACATCACACTAAATGCTGCAGTGATATGAATCGTGCTACATTCTTAAAGCTCTTTAAGGATTTATATTCAACTAGAGGGGAATTGAAGAAGAATGGAAGCAAAGCAAACAAGAGAGGAAGAAGACAGGCAAGAGGGAAAAAGAGAGGAAAGAAAAGGAAAACACTAAGATGTGCTGGAAATGTCACTGTTTGCCATCTTAAAATTGACAGCAGAGTACTTATTTCTTTCAGGATAACTCTTTGCTACCTCAGCCCCTCCTAGCATTCTTTCTCTGTATCAAACATGAAAAATATTGAAATATTTCTTGCTATCCTATGTGGTTTTCCATTCCCAATTGATGTCATGTGTCTTTTGGTCCTTGCTCTCACAAAAAAAATTCAAACAGGATGTAGTCTTAGTAGTGCCAAAAAAAAAAAAAAAAAAAAAAAAAAAAAAAAAAAAAATCCTTGGGTCCCCTAGAAATAGCACTGTCCTGTATTTATGAGTAATTTGGGAAATCTGTCTGCTGTACCTTACGACTACACCTGTGCCCTGAATAGAGCTCACCACTTCTAGACCTCCTCAGCTGGGCAGAGCAACCATGGAGGGCCTGGACAGAGTCCCCAGCCTCTAGTGCCACAATGGAGAGACATCTGAATCTTTATCACCGGGGACCACTTGCTTCACAGCTGTGCATTCCAGTGACCACAACAAGTCTGTTGTTTCCTTTGCTCTGTGTATCTGTGAGAAGCCATTAGGCCTACCCACTTGTAGGGAGCCATTTCCTTGTTCTGGTGTTAAAAAAAATGTAACCTGAGAGATAATTTCTCACCTTGGGCTGACACTGGTCCCAAAAGAGTCACTTCCCCTTCTCCCTGTGCCACACTTGTTAGTCAGTGGCTCTCAGTCTCTATATTCTGATCAAACCTTCACAACTCTCATTGGAACATTTACTTCTATTTAAATAGCTAAGAGGAAGTGCTATAAATAGAAAGAAAAATTAGAAGGCACCACATGATAATGACTAACTGGTTGAGTAAGTTTTAAGGTGTATGGAAATTGAAGCATGTAAAAATCAGCATGAATGAGGCAGGCATTGCACTGTGGGACTCCACCCAGGCTTCAAAGGATGAATGACATTTAGGTAAGTGCGTGAGAGGAGGGAAATCATTCCAGGGGGCATGGGCTCTGCAAGTAAAGCAGGAACAATGAACAAGAAAGAATTATAGCATGAGCCCAGGCAGGGTGCCCAGGTACTCTGGGTAAAAGTAAGAAAGCCCGAACTGTTGCATGGAGAGCCTATTCTTGATTCTTCAGGATTCTTCTCCCAAGTCACATTCTCTTTTCCAGAGCACACAAGCTCTTAGTCACTGTTATGTACACCTCCTTTCACACATCTAGTGATGTGTCAATGCGTTTTAATTTCTGCCTGTTTTTCTCATGCCTTTTCTTCATTACAAGATTCATCAGGTGGTAATCACATTTGTTCTTTGTGAAACCATTGGTGACATGTGACCTATAATACATATGTATCACTTAGCACACAACTAGAGTGGCCACATAATTTATCTTCCATACTGGGACACCTAGAAGAAAGAATGGGGATCAATTAATAATTATGCCAGAACAAACAGCATTGAACCAATACCGTTTGAGGCTAACAGATTGTATCATTGCACAACTCATAATAAGTTCTATCCATGATGATTAATCAAGTACAGTAGTTACTCACTATTTCATGGTTTGACTTTCATGGACTCACTGTTTCACAGGTTTTCAAAAAATATTGATCTAAATTATTTATCGTGGAATTTTCACTTTATCATGGGATTTTGAAGTACCATACAGTGTATGTATGTTATTAAACTTATGTAGGTTTTCAAGTTTAGAAAATGTTTAAGAATATTAGAAGTGTTTTTAAAAGTGTGAGAAAGCTTTATGAGTATGGGAAGGGATTAGAAAGCCTTCAAACATATATAAATGCTAAGATAAATATAAATGTCACTATGTCATTGATTTTTCACTTATCGCAGGGCTGCCTGCAAAGTAACCTCCATGACAAGTGAAGGACCACTATAATACCAAAAGGATCACATGATAAAGTTGGTTGAAGGAGAAAGCATTTTTTTTTCCTGTACTGGACACTGAACCCACAGCCATCACACTGAACTATATCTCAGCACATTTTACTCTTTTGATTTTGAGAGAGGGTCTCATTACATTTCTGAGTTGTCCAGGCTGGGCTTGATCTTGAGAACCCCATGTCTCAACCTCCCAGAAAGCTGAGATTACAAAAGTACATCAGAATATCCTTCTTACAGAGATAAATAATATTTGTTGCCTCAGTATTTCTACCAATGCAACTACTTTCTACTGAATGTCCAGCTTTTTCTACTACCAGAAAGAAGATGGGCTCCTTCAATAACATATTTTTTTCTATTACCATGCAATGACTGAATTTTCTCAACTATCAGGTACTATACAGGGTATAAATACTTTACAAGTAAGAAAATAGGGTGCTTTATCCTCTGAGCACCCCAGTCTAGTGATAGTCCACTTATTCACATGTACTTATTCATTCATTCATTCATTCATTCATTCATTCATTCATTCATTCAGTTAGTCCACAAATATTTATTAGGGGCCTGTCATGCTTCAGACTGGGTGCTAAGGGGCTACTTGCCCAGCCCTTGCTTAGATGGAGCTCCTGGATTACAATCTAAGCAACAAAATAATAATAAACCAATAATAGAGGTATTTATGAATGGCAATGTTGGCTCAAAGGACAGAGATAGAAGATGTATATGGATGCATCAGGGGGAACTTACAGGAGAGGAGTTCTTGCCAGGAAAAGTATAGAGGAAACTGTTCAAATGGAAGAGACGGCAAACCTAAATCTTAGAGCCATAAAACAGCAAGGCTAGAGATGGAGGTGGACATTAAGTGGGGGCTACACCACAGTGGCACTTAGTGGCTAAGCCACAGATTTCACACATGACCCTTTAGGTAACAGGGGGACACAGGAGCCCAGTAAGGATCAAGCTGTGATCACATGTGCATTTTGCACACATAATTGCTTTGAGAGACTTATTGAATTCCTCCACAATTTAGTTTGCAGAAAGTCCCTTTTGAGTAATGAGATATACTAGCTGCCCTGAGTTGACTACTCTAGGTTTCCAGAGAATCTGTGCCTAGAAGAACATGAGCAATTTTGAGGATATCCTTCCCTAGACGCACATGTGTTTCCATACACATGGACCCTATCATTGTTAGAGTCCTCATGTGTAGGATCTACAGAATTCAAGAAGGTCCTATTTGTTCATTGAAAGGAACAGTTAGGTGCTTATATTGTTTGATCAGTCTTACCAGCCTATATCTGGTAATCTGAGCAAATACTTTGAAGATAACAATATGCAGTGTAATAATCATTGCTACTTTCCTATCTCCTTGTTATGAAATTATGCATCATTTTCAATGTATTTTGTGCAGGGTCTCACTACACAGCTCAGACTTGTAGTGATCCTCTTGTTTTCAGTCTTCCCAGCTCTGGGATTACAGGTGTGTGTAATCTGGGTCTCGGGGCCTGCTCAGCATGCCTGGGTGTGGGGCCAGCAGGGTATGTGGTGCCAGGGATCAAACTTTGGTCTCTGAACTTGCCTAAGCAGGCACTTAATCCGCTAAGCTATCTATCTGGCCCTCTATCATTTTTTAAATTCTATAAAGTTAAAAAAAGAAGGAAAGTCTGAGGTGGAGAGAATTCTTCATGAAAACAGAGCTTTGTTAGCTGCTGTGATATGTCAGAATTGTTGATGACTGAGTTGACATGATGAGTAGGATGCTACCCCATGGCTACTTCTTGCATAGACTCTTAGAGGTAAATTCACTGGGAACTTTCCAGAACATGCTGAGAGGTGGAGAATTGGTATCTGCTCAACCTACTCAAAGCTATGCACTCCTTCCTGCTTACCCCACTCAAGCCCAGCCTGCTCCCTGTCTGTAGCATATAGTGAAAGACACCACTTACTATGGATTTGGGGGTCAAACCCAAAGCCACCCAAGAAAAACTAAAAAAGGCTTATAGGAAACTAGCTTTGAAGTACCATGCTGATAAGAATCCGAATGAAGGAGAAAATTTTAAACAGATTTCTCAAGCTTACGAAGTTCTTTCTGATGCCAAGAAAGGGGAATTATATGACAAAGGAGGAGAGCCAGGGATTAAGGAGAGTGTGGAGCAGGTGGCAGTTTAGACTCCCCCATGGATATTTTTGATATTTTTTGGAGGAGGAGGAGGAGGAGGAGGAGGAAGAATGCAGAGAGAAAGTAGAAGCAACAATGTGTGCATTGGCTCTCAGTTATCTTAAAAGATTTATATAATGGTGGTGCAAGGAAACCTGCTCTGCAAAAGAATGTGATTGGTGACAAATGTGAAGGTTGATACCATAAGAAAGGAGCTGCAGAGTGCTGTCCAAGCTGCCAGTGTACTAGAATGCAAATGAGAATTTGCCAGGTAGAACATGGAATGGTTCAGCAAATTCAGTTTTTGTGCATGGAGTTCCAGGGGCATGGGGAACACATTAGCCCTAAAGATAGATGTAAACATCACAAGGAAAATAGAATAAGACTCTAGAGGTTCATATTGATAAAGGTATGAAAGATGGCCAGAAGATAATGTTTCAAGGTGAAAGAGATTAAGAACCAAGGCTGGAGCCAGGAGATATTCTCATTGGGTTAGATCAGAAGGACCAAGCTGTTTTTACTCAATGAGGAGAAGAGCTTTTAATGTGGATGGATATACAGTTGGTTGAAGCACTGTGTGGCTTCCAAAAGCCAATATCCACCCTTGACAACTGAACAGCATCATCACCTCTCATCCAGGTCAATTTCCCAAGCATGGGGAATCCAAGTGTGAGCCAAATGCAACATGCCAGTTTATCATAGACAATAAGAAAAAGGGATGTCTAATTATCAAATTCAAGGTAAACTTTTCCGAACATGGATTTCTCTCTTCTGATAAACGCTCTTTGCTGGAAAAGCTCTTACTTGAGAGGAAGGAAGTAGAAGAGACTGATGAAATAGATCAGGTAGGACTGGTGGACTTTGATCCGAATCGGAAAGGTGGCAGCATTATATTGGAGAAGCCTGTGAGGATGAAGATCCCCATCCCAGAGGCGGCATACAGTGTTAGACCCTTTAATGGGGCCAGTGAACAGTGCTCACTGCTCGCGTGTAGTGTGCACTGGTGAGAGCACAGAGGACTAGAGTCACCATGCACTCACTACTCACTATTGTCCTTGCTCCAATAGTCAGTTATTGTTTTGAAAGTTAAAAATTCTGACTTTGCCCTGTATGTACCATGACTTTGGTGCACAAAACAAAGTTCAATGCTTGCAAAAAGTACCTAACTCTGGTATCTGTTGGGCCATGCCTTGTAATTGATTTTAGTTGTATGCATGGACAAGCTTAGACTGAAATGCATGCTGTAAGTGTTGACTTTAGTGTGTGACCTTTCACTGTTAAACTATGGATTAGAACTCTAATTTGTAATCAGAGAAAGGAAACAGTTTGTGGAAGTGTTGATCTGGCAATAGTTGTTTGTATTAAGTGGGACTCATTGTATTGGTTCTGCATTCTACTGCCTCAACTATTACCTGAAGGTGGCATAAAATATAATTTAGCCTGTCATATCAGTGATAGAAATGATACCTTTCTAAAAGAGTGATTTATCATAATAACGCTTCTTCTTAAGGGCCTGTATTTCTAGGATTTCAGTCCTTTCTGCTGTGCCATTTTTCTAAATATCTATATAAAACTATGTTAACCACTCCTACTTTTATTATTTTCTCTTCTCTTTGGACCACAATAAGCCTTTGAATCTTGACTTCAGTGTTGAGTAACTTTGAAATTAAAGTGAAGAGGCTACATGGAAAAGTAACTTGCATGAGTAATATAAGAAGTGTTCCTCAGGTATGTTACAGGCTTACTTTAACCACTGTGGCTTAATGCTCCAAAGTAACTGCAATTTAAAGGTAATAGTATAGCAAATTATGATAAATAGCTTTATTTATATGTTTAAAGAAAATCATATGTTCACAGGTTTAAGTCTGGGTATCAGAATTTAAGCAATTGTTGAAATGTATGAATGTTCCTTACTGTAGTGACTATAAAGCAAAAGAAGTAGCGTCATTACAAAATTTGAGTTTACTTCTGTTCCTACTTTCCAATCATCTCTAGTGATGATGGTATTTGTCTTGCACACAGTAGATACAGATCATGGTTATTCTCAATGTCAAGAGCTCTCCTAGCTGCCACATGTCCCTCCTCCTGACATCTTCCTAGTGGCCTTAAACTGGCCTCTCTTCTCTCTTGGGAGGTCTGTAATAAAAACTCTATTACTCAACACATACCAAATTTTTATCTTAGACCTAAAGCTCCAAGTTCTTGAATATAAATGAATTTGGCTTAATTCATGAGTTCTATGCAAGGAATAAGAATTAGGCAGTTTCCCTAATGCTTCAAAATGACTCCAGTGCCCCACTTCAACACAGGATAACTTTGCACAAGTGTTTCAGAGACTGAGGCTTCAGTTTTTTGATATTTTCAAAAAGAACTAAAACTCAACAGGGATTTCAGTTGATCTACTAGAATTTATCTAACCATCTCTCTTTTGTGCTCATTTTTCCTATCAGTAGAAAACAGGGATTTTGGTCAACATCATCAGAATTTCAAATTTCTTTATTGTTCTATAGCTTAGTGAACAACAGTGGTATGATTCATGCCAAATATTTAAAGTGCAATAATTTAGGATGAACCTCAGCCCATTCAAAGTTTACCCAAGGCTGGGGAGATAGCTCAGTAGAGTAAGCACTTGCCTGGCAAGCACAAGGGGCTGAGTTCAATCCCAGGTTCCACCAAAAATAAATTAAAAATTAAAAAAAAACAAAAAAACAAAGTATACTCAGCCAGACATGATGGCACATGCCTATAATCTCAGCATTTGGAAAGCTGAGGCAGGAGGATTTCTATGAGCTCAGAGCTAACTTGATCTACACAGTCAGACTCTATCTTGAAAAATAAAAAAAAAAAGAAAGCAGTTTGTTCTATTCAGTCATGAAATAACTTCTTTGTTATGTCTTAGGGTGTGTGGGTGTAGTTTTTAAGCAAAGGGCAGCTTCACACTTTTTAGGGTCAGTGCAGAATGAAAATTGGGAGCCTCTTGTTCAAAAGCCATAGAGTTTCAGGCTGATAATAGTCAAGCCAAGCACAAGAACCTTCTACACATCAACCCTGGATATGTGAGCTAAACAGCCATGGAATAGGTCTTGTCAGGCTTCAGCACACTGTGAATTTCCTTGGAGGAAGGCAATTACTTCATCTTGGCAGCTTCCAGGAAGGCACCATTCTCCCTGAGACTCAGCGGTCCAGGCTGAGGTCTGAGAGAACGTTCTCCTTACTCCATTCCTAACACCACCTATCTTAGTCACTTTTCAGTAGTTGCTGGAACAAAATACCCAGCATCCAAAATTAAGGAAGGAAAGGTTTATTTAGCTCACAGAGGATGTATCAGTCCACAGCTGGCTGGCTCCAGAGCAGAGTAGCACAAGGCAAAAGGCAGCAGTTCATGGCCGCGGAAAACAGCAAAGAGCAGAGGAAGGAGCAGCAGCTGCAGCTTCTTATCAAGTCTCTCTGTCTCCCTTTCACAATGATTGATCGGAGCTCCTTGGAGAAAGTGGTGCACAGAATCCTTCCTCAATCCGTTTATATACCCACCCTTTAAGTGCTGAGTCACTCTAGGGCGGGCCTTCCCCACCCTAGGGCAGGGTCTGCTACTCCCTACTGGGTGGAGTCACTGAACTAATCCAGCTAAGCTCCCAACCTCTCAAGTTGACACAATGTACGGACCACCACACCACCCCTGGCCTGTGTCTAGTTGAACTGTTTTTAGATACACAGTGACCCATTAAGTCACATGTAAGATTGACTGGACTTTTCTGTCATAAACGGTTAACCATATCTCTCCCATAAGTATGCTCAGCATTTCACCTGACGCCCCAAGCTCGGATGAGATGGAGCTACCTGTCTAGTCTCACATCTGCAAAGCTCTCTGTGGGCTCTGTTAATTTACATCTTCATCCTCTTGCATGCTCGACTTAGCAGGGAAGGCAATAGGGCTCCTTCACAGACATCCACGCCAGAATTAATTGTATAATTGTCTGGCTCTTTCTAATGCTCCTTTACCTTTTTCTTCTTTTTTTATTTTATTTTAAAGAGTAAAAACAAATAGCTGAAACAGACAAAAAAAGAGTAACTTGCAACAGTACAAGTGGTACAGAATTTCAAAACAAGAATAAAAAATTTAACAATGGTTGTTATACTGCATATTTTCAGCATCAAATCTGTTGTCTAGATCCGTAGACACAGGTATGCAAAACTGGTCAAATACTTTCATTAGTGCTTACTTTCAATAAACTTTAATTTTTTAGTCCTTACTTACTTTATATCTTTTCAAAATTTCTTTTAAAGAGAGGATACCAAATGATAAGACATTAGAAATTGTGCACATTTAAAAGAACAGGATGAGAGGTATTCAACCATGGGTTTTAGATTATATTTTGCTGTCTTGGATGTAAATATTATATTATCTCCCTAGTGTAAGAACTTAAAAGAATAAATAAAATCTGAAAGGAATATTAGATATAGTAAAATGAAAAAATAGGGCTGGTGAGATAGCTCAGTGGTCTAAAGCGCCTGCTTAGGCAAGCTTAGGCAAACATTCAGGGACCTCGGTTCGATCCCCAGCACCACATTGAGCTGAACATAAAAAAATAAAGGAAACATTTTAGGGGCTGGCGAGATGGCTCAGTGGTCTAAAGCACCTACTTGGAACAAGCTTGGCAAAGTAAAGGGACCGCGGTTCGATCC
>NW_004524578.1:17260550-17297409 GCF_000260255.1 Octodon degus
ACACCAGGCTTCTGAAAAAAAAAAAAAAAAAAAAAAATGAAAAAATGAACATACGTAATAAATAATAAAGATGAGAGAAAGGGGAAAATAATAAGGAAAAAAAGTAAAGGGGAAAAATCATGTAAGTATATATCCGGGATAGCTGAGATGATTGTGCTCATTTCCACCAGGTTTTTATGAAAGTATCAGTTAATGTTTAAAATTTCCACATTGAACAATTCTACTTGCTATTGTCTATATTCTGAGCAACTACCTTTTTTCTAAATTATTTATTTTAAGAATTAAGATAGGACATGGTAGCCCAGACACCACACTGAAGGGATCTCAGATTTAAGTCTCTAATTTCTTATGCTGTTGTCTAAATTCTTTTGCAGTACCTATTTCATTCATTCAAAATATAAATCCATTGGAAGCTACTTGGTTTTAAGCACTAATTCTTGGTGCTGAGAATGCTACTTGAGACAAGAAGTTGCCTTCATAAGACTGAGTTTCTAGATCAACAGTCAGCAAACTGGTTCACAGACAAAATCTAACTCGGTGTCTGTTTTCATATAAACTACCTTGCTACAGTCATTCATTTCCATGGTTTCATGGCTGCTACAGCAACCCAGACAAATAGCTGCGGCAGAGGCCCTACTAGCCAGAAAGGCTTGCGTATTTATCTGGCTCTTTTAGGACAAGTTTGCGAACTACTGTTCTAGGGGGAAAAGCAAGCCAAGCAGTAGAGAATAATAAAATCACGAACCCTGTAATAATGAAAACGTTTGGGAAATTGTCCTAATAACAGCCATTGCAGACAAGCCAAGGAGAGGAATATTCTCTGAGGAGATGGTATCAGAGCCAAGACTGATGGGTGAGAGAAGGAAGCCAAGGAGCAGCTGAGGGAGTGGAGCACACCAGTATCCTGAGGAATATGGGCCACTTATTCCTCTAGAAATCCTACTTATCAAGCTCTATTTGGAATGAAGCAAGGTCAAAAAGAAGAAAGAGATGGAGACGGTGTAATATGTCAAAACTGTGTTATAGTTTCCTTTGCTCAGGACTTAATAAGGGTAGACTTCAGAGGATGGGAAGAGCCAGGAAAACAATTCCTATTGATTCTTTAACTCTCACTGCTTCCTTCTCCATAGTTTTTTCTTGTCTTCTTATCTGTGTATAGTCTATAAAGAATGGGAAATAACAGACAGAAGCTCTAGGTACATGCACTATAGTTCTGCCCCCTAAAGGGTGGACACAGCATGCCGTCCCCTCTACCTCTCATCAGCATGGTTTTAACTGCTCACCTTTCTTTTTTTAGTGTGCTGCAAGGGAAGAAGGTGGGCTTTGGTGTCTCACAAATGCTGTCTTGGCTGACAAATGATTGGTCTTCTCTGAGTCACCCTTTTCTAATCTAGAAGAAGAAGTTAATAGTGCCAGTCTTTTAGGATTTTTATAAAGAATAAATGATGTAATGCACACGAACCTGATTGGCTGTGCTTCTGGTGCTGTCTGGCTATGAGTCCCTCGTCCTCACTCTTTGCCTTCCTCTTTGTCCAGTGGCACAGCACAGCTCATGTTGATTCATGACCTAACTCGGGCTCCTTCTGATCCTTTATCAGTCTGCCCAGCATCCCCAGAGGCCCAGGTGCCCACCCTCACTGGAAGGAGAGAGCTGAAGAGAGATGAGCTAGTGGTGCTCATACCTCTCTCTGAAGCTCTTCAGTAGGCAGTGGATTAGCTTTCTAGTACAAACGTTTTATTTCTCCCTCCAGAGGCTTTTCTCCAGGCTGAGCCTGCCCAGCCTGCTTTTAAGTCATGCTGAAATCACTGGCCAATTGGATTAAATGAGGAAAAGTCTTTTGACTGAAGTTGCTGAACTACTTCTAGATCATCTAGACATGAGTGGTCGTTGGACCAAGAGTAGCATGATCCCTTAGAAACTAATAGGTGTACAGGATCCTGAGTCCTATTGCAGCAGAGTCAAAATATCACTATCAAGAAGTTCCTCCTGTGCTTTCTATGCACATTCATGTTTGATGGATCAGTGGCTCTCAATGTAGCATTTTATAGGTGTCTTGGTCTCATCACCAGAGTTTCACTTGACCTGGTATTTTCTGAAACAGTCACAAATGATTCTCATGCACACTCAGGGTTGACAACCACTTACCGACTCTTCTCATTGCAGAGAGTCCAGGAGAGTTAAAGATCTGGTTTTAACATCTCACAGTTAATGCCTAACAGCACTGGGATCAGAAGCATAACTTCCAGATGCTGGATCCTATGACCTTCTATCCTATCTTCTCTTCCTGAGCAAAGAGCTAAGGATGTACACTCACCCATAATGACCTGGAAATTGATCTTGGTGGGCCGTTCCAGAATTTACCCTTGCATTCCACTAAACTTGTCCAAATCAACTGCTAAAAAAAATGCTTTGCACAATTTTTGCTGAAGTTTATCATAAAATCAGAGGATTAAATGAAATGTCTTCACCACAGCTTTTCCTCTGAATAAATGTTGATGTCTTGTTCTCCTTCTTACAATAGTATGCATACAAAACAAGTGACTTTTCTTCAATGCCTACATTTTCTGTTTGTTTAACTTAGAGATCCAATACATCTTGTAATCTGCAAACCCAAACTAGACATTTTAAAATTTGACCTAGCAGCTTTATTTTTATTGATTGATATATATTTGTGTTTTTGTTTTGATTTGTTTTTTTTTGCTCTGAATGCCTTCAGGACAGGTTTAGCTGGCTTGAGTTGTGGGGATCGAACCACAGCAACCTGAGCCTGACTGCTTTGTTGAAGCAGCCACTTAAACAACTGAGCTAAGGGGTAGGCCCCCAATTGATATATATTTGGGATACAAAATAATTTCATTCATCTTGCAGAATTGGTATATGTTCATGTTCATATCACACTTGCCAAGTCTAATTTTATCTTCTCTTAATCTTTCATATGATTGCCAAATAGGAGGGCTTTCTGCTCCACCCAGACATCCAAGTCAGGTCAGATGCACCTCTCTAAATGGGTGGATGGAGGCTTTCTCCCCACCTGGCAGCACTGGGACTTAGGTTCCTTTGACTTTTTAATACTGCATACAACATATAAGTTTTCCATTCAGATAAAAGGGCAAGAGGAGCTACTACCATGCTGCCTCTTAAATACCTAAGCCAAGAAGTGACCCTGAGTACTCTTGCTCTCTCTCTAAATGTGATAGCCAGACAGCATCAGGAGCACAGCCAATCAGGTTCGTGTGTATTACATCATTTATTCTTTATTAAAAAAATCTAAAAAACTGGCATTATTAACTTCCTCTTCTAGATTAGAAAAGGGTGACTCAGAGAAGACAAATCATTTCTCAGCCAACAAATGGGACTAAACGGGACTGGCAGAGATTGTGCTGAAAAACTACCAGGCATAGTGTGTGCTTACCTTCCAAGTTGGCTTACAATGAGATCAGAGCCTTATCAGTAGCTTGCACCACTGTCACACAGAGCAAGAGCACTCAGGGTCACTTCTTGCCTTAGGTATTTAAGAGACAGCATCATAGTAGCTCCTTTTGCCTCTTTTCTGAATGGAAAACTTGCATGTTGCCATTCAGTATTAAAAAGTCAAAGGAACCTAAGTCCCAGTGCTACCAGGTGGGGAGAAAGCCTCCACCCACCCTGGACATAGTATAAAGGAGAAATAAACATGTGCTACACCACTAAGATTGGAGTAGAAAAGATATAGGAAATGGCAACTAACACTGCTTTACCTAGTAAGCCTGCAGGACATTAGTGTTTCTCATGCTTTAATATCTGTATAAATCACCAACCAGGGAACTGCTTTAAAATACTAACAGGTCCAGGGAGCAGCCTGCAATTCTGCATTCTTCACAGCCACCCAGTATATCAATGCCATGGAGCCTGAACAACAGTTAACTAGCAAGACACAAATAGATTCTCCACTGCTATGTAGGATTTGTTCACATGCTTTCTACCTTCAGTGAGCTCATAAGCTGTCCTCAGCATGCTTCAGTATTCCTGGAAGAAACACCTACAAATAGTTGAGGAAGTCAGCAAAAATTGCAGAGTATCAACTTCTGAAAATTCTCTTCTCTGAGAAACAGTGAAAAACAATTGTGAAAAAAATTCAACCTTTTAGAAACCTGGAAATTGACCTAAGCACTGCAACAATCTGAGAAACACTTTCATCAAAAGAATGGAAAGACTTCAGTAAAAGCAGCATGCTTTGTGGCCTTGTAACTTGTCCTAGCTTCCTGCCCACTCTCTCCCTATTTTAACCTTGAAAACTCACAGTGAAAACCACTGGCTGCCAGACCAGCAAAATAAGTGGAGCAAAATAAGGGAACAAAAAAGGGGGAGCGAAAAGAGCTGTCATTCTTTTCAGAGAACTGTCAAATGATGAACTGCACCAAAACGAAGAATAAATGAAGACAATCCTTAAGTAAACAGAAATTGAGGGAATTTATCACTAGTATTCCTGAGTTACAAGAAATACTAACAGGAGCCCTTCAAGCTGAAATGAAAGGGCATTACATAGCAACCTAAATCCACGTGAAGAAACAAAGACAACTAGTAATTACATGAGGAAACACAGAAGACATGACACATGAATTTTGGTTTATGATTTTTTTTTCTCCTAGATGATTTAAAGACAGTTGTAAAAAAATAAATAAAACCAATAATATGTATTGAGCCCAAAATGAATAGAAAAATCAGTTATATTTCTGTACAAAAATCAACAACACAAAAATGAAATTAAGAAGTTTCAATTTGCAGTATCACCAAGGGGAATAACAGGAATAATTAATGAAGAAAAAGATGTATGAGTTGTGTATAGTGATAACTTTATACACTTTATTGAGAAAATATTAAAGACGGATACAAATGAGATGTCTGTGTTCATGGACTGGGATACTTAACATTTTTTAGATATAATTAGCCACAAATGGATCTATAAATCAATATATACTCTGTTAAAATCTCTGGCTAGCTTTTTTGCAAAAATTGACCAATTGATCCAAAAAAGTAAAAGGAAAGCAGTCCTGGAAAAGAAGGGCAAAGTTGGCTGACACACATCCCATTTGTGTAGCACTCAAGTTCATGGTATTAGTTATTAAAGAAATATAAATCACAGTGAGAGTCTACTTCATATGATCGAGGATGGCCAGACTAGAAGGTAGGCAACAATACTGCATCCTGAGGATGTTGAGAAATTGGAATTCTCACACTTCTGATGAGAACATAAATGGTGCAGCCACTATGGAGAGCACTTTGGCAGATCCCTAAAAAGGAAAACAGAGTGACCAGATGGCCACGGTCTACTTCTAAGTGCACACCTAAGAGGATCACACACCTGTCCCCAAACAGAGACTTGTACACATGAGTCCATGAGAACATATTTTCATAAAAGTAGAAATACCCAATTATCCACCAGCTGATGAATGCCTAGAAAGTGGCATAACTATAGAATAAAGTTACTACTGTGGTAGTCAGCCGTGCTACCACACTGATGAACCCTGAAAGAAAACAAATACGATAGGTCACATATTACAATTTAATTTGTATGAAATATCAAGCATACAAAAATCTACAGAAGAAGAAGAAAGTGGGTTAGTGGTTCCCCAGGACAAAGAGATGTGAGAAACAGTCATGACTTCTGATGAGCCATTTGTTTTTATGGTGATAAAATATCCTGGAATTGAGGTGGTGGCAGACACTGAAAAATCACTGGATTACACTCTGTGGAGAGGAAATATTGATGGCATGTGAATTTTATTTCCATGAATTATAAAAAGGAACCAAGTAAAAATTCTTGAGTGAAAAGGCATGATACATAAATAAAATGAAAACAAAACACAACCAAGCAAAATTAAAACTAAGTGAGAGGCAGGCAGGGTCCTGGAGTGACAAAAATGTGCTGGATTTGACTAGGAACAGCACAGCTCTTCTAGCATTCCAGAATGAGCCTGGCCTTTCCGATTTTCTTATATGTCATTTCCTCCCTCCATGTTGTTCATGTTCCTCTGACCTTCCTTAAGAAAAACAAGTCCTTAAATTCAAGATGTGACACGAATAAGAAGCAGTTCTGCTTCCCCGGAAGTTCTGCTTGTCCCTCATTTTTCTGCAGTTTCATAGCACACAGCACCTCCTCCATCATGTGAGCAGACAGGAAATATATATATTTATATTTGGTACAGGGTCTCACGATACGGCTTGAACTCAGACTGATCCTCCTGCCTCAGCCTCCCCAGCACTGGGATTACAGGTGTGCACTACCATGCCTGGTTTCGGGGCTGGCATGACATGTGGTGCAGGGGATCGAACTCAGGTCCTTGGGCTTGCTAGGCAGCTTAGACAACCAACTCATCTCCCCAGCCAGAAATTTTCATTTTAAAATATTTGATACAAACATAATGTGCATATAACAAAATACACAAATCATAACCCTAAAATGCCTTATGAATACAGTCATACAGTCACTCACACTCCAGCTAAGATACACATGTACAGATACTCAAAAATTTGTCATACCTCTCCTGATTAGATAATCAAAAGTAATCATTCTTCTGACTTCTATCTAAATTAGTATTTTGCAGGGCTGGGAAGATAACTCAGTAGGATAATTGCTTGCCTGTCAAGTGCTGGGTCCTGAGTTCAATCCTTGATACCACAATAAATAAATAAATATTTTACTTTACAAAATTTTGCTTTAAAATATTTTGTAAATGTTGCTTTAAATATTTTATTTATTAAATAAATTTGGCTTTAAATATTTGCTTTACAGATGTGGGGTGCTACAATATGTGTCATTTTACCTCTAGATTCTTTTTTTTTTTTTTTTTTTTTGAATTTTAGGGAAGGCTCTACAGGGTGTTCAGGTTCTCACGACTAGATCAAACTCATAGAAATCTGCCTGTTTACAGCCTCCCAAGAGCTGGGATTACAGGTGTGGGCCATCACGCCCAGTCTCAAATGCTGTCTCAGCACACCCTGTGGGAGGGTCTGGCATGCCAGGCCTGGGGATCGAAGCCCTGACCCCTGCCCTGCTTGCAGGTGCTTTAATCCACTGAGCTACTTGGCCTGCCCTTCCTCTGGATTCTTGACTAACATTCATCCCTAAACTTGTGTGGCAACCGTGGCTCTTTTTCATTGCTGTATAGTATCCAATTGTAGATCCAGCTGTGCTGCAAATGACCCACAATTTATCCATCCAAATGTTGAGAAATTCTCAGGGCTTTTCTCATTTCCAGGCTATTAGGAGTCAAATTCCTAGCAGATTTTCCACATATACCTTTTCTACATATGGTGTATACTCATTTCTACAGGGTGGAATCTCTGGAATGGAAGTTTGGAGTTTTAGAATATAAATCTGTTCTGTCTTAGTAGATGCCAATACAACAGTATTTCAGATTGGTTGTTCTGTTCTGCAACTTCAGATCAACACGTGACAGCATGGAGCTACGCCTTAGTCACTGTCTCAATAGACGCCTGTCAACCCCCGCTGCACCACACTATTAGCAGCCCAAAGGCATGGACTGAGGTTTTGCCTCTTTGTCTCTGAAGTATCTTCCTGCTCAGAAAAAAAAAAAGAAAATTATGCTGGAAATGCCCTATTGCAGGAGCCACTAACCTTTTCTGTAAAGGGCAGCTAGTAAATATTTTAGGCTTTTGCAAGATTCCTCATGAACTGGTCTGACACTATCCAACTCACCACTGTAGGATATTAGCAGCCATAAAAACATACCAATCAATTAGCATCTTTGGGTACCCATGAAACATCCTTTGTAAAAACAAGTCACTAGTCAGATTTTGACTGTGAAGCATACTTTACTGGGCTCTCAGTCCCTCAGTCCTCCTGCTCTTATTCTGTGGCCTCAGATGCCGCTGCTGTCTCTTTGGTTCACTCCAGTGAAGCCACACTGGATTCTAGGACACTTCACCACGGGGCCTCCTTTCGAGACCCTCTGCCTGGAGAGTTTGTCCATCCCATGTGCCCTGGGTAACCATGTACTCTCTTCAGCTCTGTAACAAAATGAGAGAGAGAGAGAGAGAGAGAGAGAGAGAGAGAGAGAGAGAGAGAGAGAGAGAGAGCCTTTTTTCAAAGAAATATCCCCCAGTACCTGACACAGTGTCCAGTCTGGTACAGATTTGTTGTACCTGTGAAAAGCAAGTGGCTTCTGGCCCCAGGATCACAATTCAATGATCACTCTAACTGAGGTGACTGCCACAGGTCCCACCACCTTTGGCCACCACTGGGAGACTGCAAAGCTTGGGCATCCCAGCAACAGGAAGGCAGGGACTGAGGAGGAGCCCCCACCACACAGGATGACTCAACAGAAGGGGGCCACAAGAGGCAAGTCAGCTGCCACAATTAAATACAGATTTCCAAGGGTTATCATGCAACAATATCAGACTTATGTTCAAATGGAATGGCCACGTGACTTGCCAGGCAAGACCTAAACAATTATGTCTTTATGCCATAATTATACAGTACCACCAAATTATAGAAATTAAGGGCGAGAAACAATAAGGGCTGCTAATGAAACCTAGTTTTCAATTTGAGGTTTTCATTCCCACAGGTCAGAGTGCTGCAAAGTGTTTCACAACAGTGCCTCTCAGAGGGAAAGTGGCTCGGGGAAAGTGTAATCCCCACTTAGCAGAAGGGGAAGCTGAACCACTGGGTTAACACAGCTGCTCTCAGGCCACAGTTTTTTCACTGATTGAGCAAAGTTAGGAATAAAATTCCAGTCAATCATTTTCCCGCCCACCACCACTCCTGCTAGCGAAAGCAGGTTGTCTTAGCTCTCAAAGATTTTCCTGAAGATTCTCCACTTGTTTGCTTCGTCATAAAAACAAGCAATCCACTGAGAAAGCACTCGGTTTAGTGATGCGATCCCTTTCACCAACCCTAGCTCACTCTAAGCACCAAACAGACACCCTGGACAAAAGGAGGCCATGCCAGCCTCTCCTCTGCCCATAGCTTTGGCCACACAGCCCCTCAGGTGGAAGAGCTGGGGATGAATTTCTGAAGAAATTCTGGAGATGAAAATAAGGTCTCCTGGATGGATACTAGACTCTAGTCCCAGGACTGCCCCACTATGAAAACCCTGTGTTTAGCATCTTTGGACAACATTGCTTTCCTTTTTGGTGGGAAATATGGAAACCGAGACAGAGAAGATCAAAATATCACACAACGTCTCACAGCTGGAGAACAATAGACCACCTAGGGCTGCTTTGTTGTAGAATACCGCAATATTCTTGGCTATCAGAGGAAATTATTCCTAGACATACGTCTGTCTTCTCAGGAAAAGAGACCCCTCACTCTAAACACAACATGAATGTGACAGTAATTTCTTGAGCATAATATTAATCATTGTCACTATCTTCATGTTTAAACATTCCAGTGAGATATAATCCACAAGCCATAGAGCTTTAAATATATAATTAAATGGTTTTCTTTTTTTTTATGTGGAACCGGGGATTGAACTCAGGCCCTTGCACTTGCCAGGGAAGCGCTTATTCCACTGAGCCATCTCCCCGGCCCCAAATGGTTTTCAATATAAACAGAGTAAAAGGCTGGCCAAATAGCTCAGCACATTAAAGCACCTATGAGCAGATGCAGACGCCCAGGATACCATCCCTGGGCCTGCCATGTCAGCCCCACACCTGGGGCACACTGAGATGGCAATTGAGACTGGGTGTGGTGGCACATGCCTGTAATAATCCCAGCACTTGGGAGACTGTAAACAGGAGAATCACTAGGAGTCCTATCTAGCAGTGAGACCCTGAACATCCTGTAGACCCTTAGACCCTTCCCTAAAATACAGAAAAAGAAATATATATATATATATATATATATATATATATATATATATATATATATATAGAGAGAGAGAGAGAGAGAGAGAGAGAGAGAGAGAGAGAGAGAGAAATGCAGCCATGATTATTCTTAATTTAGAATATTCTCATAATCCAAGAGAATCCCTAAACCTAATCCCTGTATTTCTCCTTCAGCCATTAGATCTGGGCAATCACTAATCTAGACTTGCCTGTATGGACATTTCATATAAATAGAATCATGCATCATGTGATGTTCTGTGTATTGCTACTTTTAATTGCCAAATAATATTTCATAATATGGATGTAGAACCTTTCAATTTATCCATTCTTTAGTAAATGGACATCTGGGTTGTTAAAACTTTTGGCCACTATGAATAATACTTGTATAAACACTCATAACTTTTTTGTGTAAACCTGTATTTCACTTTTTGTGGAATTACAAAACTGCTTTCTGAGAGGGCTTTGCCACTGGGTATTCTCATCAGTAAAGTGCTATTTTTTCACATACTAAACAAAGTTTGTTATTGTCTCTCATTTTCATTACAGGTATCCTACTGGATAGGGAGAAGACTTAAGTGTTGTTTTGATTTTTATTTTCTTAATGCTTAATGATGCTACACATCTTTTGATGTGCTCACTCATCACTTGTGTAGTATTCCTTTCAGAGAAATGTTTATTCAGACTAACTGCCCATTTTTAACCAGATTTCTTTTTATTGTTGAGTTGTAATGTTTGGAAAACATACTCTGGTCAGAAGACAGCTCTTCTGCATAAGTGCCTGCCTAGTAAGTGCAAGGTCTTGAGTTTGATTTCTCTTACCAAAAAAGCACAAAAATACCCCCCAAAGTATGTTCTGTTCATGCTTTGTATCACTTACATGTTTTATATGTATTTTATTCCATTCTGATCACATTCACCAGAATTTGCACCTGTCCATAGTCTATCTTGTCACTTCCCTTTTTCCATTCCTTTCCCCTCCCTTCAACCCTTGTCTCCTTCATTATTTAAAAAGGCTGTGTTTCTTGTCTTTATTTTTTTTAATTTTTGTGATGCCAGGGATTGAACTCGGGATCTTGTGTGTACAAGGCAGGCTTTTATGTCACTCAGCTATCGTCCCAGGCATTTCTACTTTTTACTTTTATTCTTTTTATCTTACCTTTTCCTCCCCAACATTCACTTTTAAGTGTCTTTTGACATACACAAGGTTTATATTTTGAAGAAGATTAATGTAGCTATTTTTCTGTCATCACTTGTACCTTTGCTGTTATGCCTAAGAAACTATTAGCTAATTGAAAATCACTAGCATCCATTCTATTTTTCTTGTTGGAATGGTAGAGTGTCAGTTGTTACATAACTTTTATTTTTTTCCCATAATTTTATTGATAAACAAATAGCAATGAGACAGTTTCAAATCAAATTGGTAGGACAGTTTCAATAATGACACATTGCATACATTCTTCCGAGTGGTTAATTGCTATACAAGTTGTGGACCTGATATCCTATTTACAAACACCATTAGAACAAATCACTATATTCATTAAGAGAATGTAACTATATATCTATCCTAACCACTTGGAATACACAGATACAAAATGGACATTCATCTGCATCCCCTTTTTTTGTTAAGTTTCGTTATTTGAATATTATAGGTGTGCAAACTCAGTAAAATATTTTAAAAGAATCCAGTAACCCATAATAGTATTGGGACTTCCGCTTGACTGGCAATGTTAGAAATTGTTGACCTGAGTCCCCTACAGCTCAGCATAACAGCATGGCTTTACTTCTTGTATTTCGTTTTCATACTTTTCTTCTGGATGTTTAAGACCAAGGTAAAGCAGGACCTATGCAACAAGAGTTGTAGCTTTTGGGTCTGATAAGGCAGTGAAACCCCCTCAGGATTTATCCTGAGATCCTGTACCTCAGGTTGTTTGTCAGTGTCAGCCACGTGGATGAGTCACGGCCATTGCTTGGCCAATGTGCTTTCTGTGAAAGCCTGAGAGAATGTTTTTTCTCCATGTGACTCTCCTTAGGCACACTCTACATCATCGATCACTTTCCTTTTTGGCCGCATTATCTCCTTGATCAGATACATAACTTTTCATCTGTTTGGTTATACTCTTTCTGAATCGTATGAGGAAGTATCCAGGTTCATTCATTTGCATGTCAGTCTATTGCTATCTCTTTGTCTTTTACTGTAAAGACTAATCTTTCCTCATTGAATCATTTTATTAGCTGAAAAAAAAACATATTTCTGTTTATCAATTTTATAAAATTGATTTCCATATCCATCTTTATACCTCCATACTAATTTGATTATTGTAATATATTTTAAAACTAGGAAGTATGTGATTTTTATCTTTTGTTTGTTTGTTTGTTTTTGTTTTGTTTTGTTTTGCGGAACCAGAGATTGAACTCAGACCCTTGTGCTTGCCAGGGAAGCACTTATTCCACTGAGCCATCTCCCTGGCCCCTTTGTTTGTTTTTAAGATTATGTTGGCCTGAGTCTCATCCAATTCCAGATGAACTTTAGATTTTTGGGTCATTTTTGCCAATTTTTACCACCAAAAACGAATATGTTGATAGGAATGTAATGAAGTTGACATTAATCTGGAGACTAAGTAGCCATTCTAATATTATTAAATTTTCTCATCCTCAAGAATTGAATATCCTCCCATTTACTCACATCTTTAATTTATTTTCACAATATTTAAAGTTTTTTTGGTGTACAAGTTTCTCACTTCTTTTGTTTAATGTATCCCTAAGTATTTTATCCCTTTTCATGCTGCTGTAAATGAAATTGTTTTCTTAATTTCACTTCTAGATTATTCATTGCTAGTATATAAAAATGCAATTGATGCTTTTCTGTATTGATCCTCATCCTGAAACCTTGCTGAACTTATTTATTAGATCACATATTTTCATATTGATTTTTGTTTAAAAATCACTTTAGCATTCTTCATCCCTACAGTTGGATCCATAGAGAAAACGTACATCAACTACTCAATACTCTTGTATTTCAATGAAGAATCTGACACCCAAAGAGGGGAAGTAGTTGGACCCAAAACACACAACGACAGACCCGAGATTTAGGAGTCCACCTCAACAGCACAGGGGTATTTCATGAGTCTATTCTGAGAGGACAGCCTACGGACAAACCCAAGAGCAAAAGAAGGATAGAAGCTAAGAAGACCGAGAAGCCGCAAAGAGGAAGGCAAACCAGAGCAGAGCAATCACTAGGAGAATGATTTAGAATCAAAGGAGCAGAGGATTTTGTCATTTTCCTCTTGCAGCGTCCATTTCTATACCAACAAATTAAAATTACACTATTTTCCATCAAAGAAGACGAGGAGTGCATGAGACCGTGCATGATCATCTGAAGAGAAAACTGTTCAACAAATTCAAATCGTCATCATTTTAATGTCTATGACACTAGGAGCCAATGGAAGCACTGTTGGATGTGAATGTGGCACACAGGGATTCCAGGAAAGCAGATTTGGAAGAGGGACGGACCATACCCAGAATGTGGTTCTCGGACAAGGAGGAGGTGTTGACAAACATCCTAGAATTCACTCTACACCTTTGAGATGCTTGGGGAAAAGAAATGGGAGAGACCAAATTGAAGCATGAGGAATTAGAGGCGTTCTTTGTTGGGAATGTTGAATTTATCTCTTTTGTAGAAAGGGTAGGGAGAGAGAAGTTTGAGAAGCAAAACAGGAGGCAAGAAAGAGAGGGAGAGATGGCTGAGATAAAGAAGAAACAAAAATTTAAAAGAAAGGTTAAAGTTAACTAAGAAGAAAACCTAAGTAGAGCAAAAAGATGGAGAATTTTATATGGATAAAGGAAAAGCACATTTATCCAACTGTGCCAAACACATTAAGATACTTCATACTTATTAATGTGCCATGGTACTGCCCAACACTTAGTACAACTACAAGCAGCAGAAGAAGGCAAGTGATGCCTTAGAAGAATTAAGAAGTCTAGGCATCCTTGTCTTCAAATAAGATGTTTCCATCCATAGGCCACCTACTTTGGCCAGTGGAAGCCCTTCATGGACCTGAGCATCCTGGGCCCCCCAGTGTGTTAGACACTGCTTGCTTGTCCATAGCTCACCTGGTGCTGGCCTTGTGCTGTGTCGCTAGTCCTGCCCAGGTCTCTCCTTGGAATTTGAACTTGGCTTCTGTGTGTGTGTGTGTGTGTGTGTGTGTGTGTGTGTGTGTGTGTGTAACCCCTGGAGCTCTCTAAAATGTGACTCATAGGTACTTCTTGCTCTTGCTTCTCCGCCTTGCTCTGAAAGTGTCTCATTCAAGATTCTGTCCCAACACCACCACCACCACGATTCCATCACTACAGCTCAGAGACAGAGTTGAACACTAGCAAAGCAGCAAGAAAAGCATATAAAGGCAGCTGAGAGCTGGCTTGGAATTGGGATTTAATTCTTACCTAAAAAATATGCATCTTGTCTGCTACTTTTAATCCTATGATCTACATTTTCCCGATCTCCCTCCACCAACCCTATTGTGACCTCAGGTAATCACTGTTATAGTCTCAACCTCTATGTTTGACTTAACTTAGATTCCTGATTGAGATGTTAATTTGTTTTGTTGTAGTAATCATTTTGGTATCTATATCTCATGAAAAGAAAAGGGTGATGTGGTGGTCATGGAACTGCAGCACTGATAGTGAGCCATCTCTACTCAGCTTCAACCAAGTATTACTCCAGGGAAGTGTAGAACAGCTCCCTCATAAGGAGAAGAGATGTTCCAATTTATCTCAAGTGGAAGGACCTCAGATTCATAAAATGTGAATTCCCCCAATCTTTAAACTAATTTGAAGCATCTAAAATATCGTAGAAGTCAAACAAATCACATTTGTAAGTCACTCTGGGGTCTTCAGCCATCAGCTCACTGTATGCCCTGTTCTCTTGGTAGCATCCTCCAGCACAGAACAGCTACCCAGTGCTGTCTTGGTAGATGTCCATGTCAAACTGGCCTTCAGTCTAAAGCAGGGACAACAAATTCTGATCTCCAGAGCAAGTCAGGCCAATGGACTAAACCCAGCCTGTATCCTGATTTTATAAATTAAGTTTTATTGGAGCACAACCATGCTCATTTACTTCCCTACTGTCAGACTGCATTGTGACTGCAGCAGCAGAGTTGAGGAGTAGTTATGGCTCCAGAGACAGAAAAGCCATGTAGTCTAACATATTTCCTACCTTGCCCTTTATGCAACATGTTACTGGCAACTGTTCTAGGGCAGAGGAAGCTCAGCATAGGCTGAGAGTTGTGTGCTCTTTTCTTGGGGAGGCCTCCTGGCATGGAATGCGGTGTTCCAGGGTAGTCCAGACCCCTGCAGCTTTGCCTCTGTTTTCTGGAGCACAAGAAAGGAAAGGGGGCTGGGAAAGCACCTTCTTGCAGCAGAAACAACAGGGGCCTGGAAATAGGTTTCATTAGCAACTCCATGACTTTGAACAAGTCACTTAGATTCTCTCAACGCTCACATGAGAATCAGCACAACTGGGAAGAAGTTGCAGCCTTTAGTGTTATCCTGGGGTTGAGTTGGATTTGTCTACAAAAGTGAACAAGTGTAGTTCCTAGGGCACAATAGATGCATGATGAATATGAGTTACTTTTAAAAATACTTTGAATACTGTAAAAATCAAATCTCTATCAAGATCCCAGTTGGACTGAACAATTTGAAGACTTAAAATTTAGAACAAAGTCATGCATCCTGATTTGGCTCCTGGAAATCAATCATCAGAAGGTCATTTTCTACTTTGTGATATTGTTGATGGTGCCCGTCGAATAAATATTGGCTGGCCATTCCACCCTCCAGCTCAAGTGCCTTTTATAACCAGGTCATCCTGGTGTTTCTTAAACTCAGCAGTCCTCTAAATATTTCAGCCTCTGTCTCTCTCTGTCTCTGTCTGTCTGTGTCTGTCTGTCTGTCTGTCTCTCTCTCTCTCTCTCTCTCTCTCTCTCTCTCTCTCTCTCTCTTTCTCTCTGTCTCTCTGTCTTTCTCCTCCTATGCCCCCTTTCCAATAGTATGAGAACTATCCACATTTATAATGTGAAAATAAGGCCTGCTTATCCATCTCAGCTAAAGAACGTTTTGTATGTTCCCTGGAATGTACTTTACTAAGATGCTGGATTCAAAGATATGCTTCCCACTGGAGTCAGAACTGAGACCTAAGCTTTTAAGGTGATAAATCACAGAAAATTTAAATATAGAAGCCAAAATTGTACCAGCCTTAGTCAAGGTCATGTATCAGCCTCAGTCACCCAGTATGGCTGAACCCCATCTTCGAATAGAATTGTGGCCAGCAGTATAACTAGAAAAAAGTCTTCTTTGGCCTTAGGTCTGGTAGCCTCAGTGTTTTGTGAGAGTTCATTTCTATCAGAAAAGGCTGTCTTTGAACCAGAGAAAGCTTTGCTGAAGAAGTAAGTGAGCTACTCTGGGCTGCCCATTACCCTCACGTTCCCCATCAATACTTTTGTTCCACCATTTGGCAACATGGTTTTATTTTCCTCATGCAAATAGGCTGCTCCATTTCACACTTGATCTTTCTCAAGAACTCAAAGGGCTCTCATCTTAATTAAACCCAAAATTATCTATGCAGTGATTTCAATGGTCTCCATGCTCAACTCAGCCCTCCCGTTGCCCCCACTGCCTGCATTAATGTAAAGAGAAGAGGCCCTGACCACTGCAGAAGCACAGAGCCCTGTGACGATGCCCATGGCCATGAGAACTCTCTCAGCTATGTTCAAAATATGCTATTTTCCCACCCTAATAGGAGCAGTGCCTGTACTTAAAGCAGAGTCCTCCCACCCCTTACTCTACCTCATGCTTCAATATAATTTTCCAAATCCTCCCAGGCCAAGCCCAGCTTTGAGAATTCTTCTTTCATGATCAACACTTGAGCTCCAAATCCCCCAACATTTCCCTTCTGTGCATCTTTGGCCTTAATCTTTCCTTGTCTGGCATTCCTAGTACTTCTCTCCTCACTATTTTACCTGTCGTGATTTATTCAACTCCAAACACAGCTCAAATACTACACCGTCTATAGACTGACCAAATAGCTCAGCAGATTAAAGTGCCTGCAAGCAGGCACAGGGGCCAGGGATTGAACTCAGGCCCTTGTGCTTGCCAGGGAAGCGCTTATTCCACTGAGCCATCTCCCTGGCCACCAAACCTTCTGTTTCATCTTAGCTCCTATAATATATTCCTTAGGTCTCTCTGACTGATGGCTCTGCTTAGTAGAACTTCTGCACACCTTTCCCCGATGTCTCTCCAGCTGGCTCTCTCCACCTAAGACTAATCTAAATGTTTTCATTAAAATGCACTTCCAGATTAAGCATGGTGGCATTTCAATAGGCCAAGAATAAAACACACACGGTAAAGAGGAGAAGCAGCATGAACATGGATGCTGGGTGTTTGCTCTCTGACAACTTCAATTCTTCCTGCCAAGCACAACCATCTGCTGGGCTCAGAAAGCTCATCCATCTACCTGTGATGAGAACAAACTGGCAGGACTTGCTTATTCTTATTTTCAGCAGACGGGTCATCAGGACCTCCTGTGGGCCACATGTCACATGCATGCTGGGCTTCAGAGTGAGGGAATAGTCTTATCTAGAACCTGGCTTCTGGCCTTCAAAGGCTACCAGGGTAGCCAGGGGACTAACACAGGGGCTATCATGAGTAGACAGGCAAATAACACAGTAGCTACAATGACAAAGTTCTGTAGGGCCAGAAGCAGAATTTCCTAATCTGGAGAATAATTATGCTGCCAGAGAGGTCCAAGAATAGTTTCTCCTACATCTACCTGAGGATGGATTTCTGTTAGTGTTGCCAAGCTGCTGTGAATTTTCTGCTCTTCTCCTTGCCTAAGTCATCCTGGTTAAGGGGTCCATAAGTATATTTCTTCCTTGACCATACTCCAGGCACAAATGTGTCTTCTAGATCAGTGGTCCATACCAAAGCTGCTGTAGAATTACATGAATATTTGCAAAAACAAATGCAAAATACTAGGGATGACTCCAGACCTATTGATTTAGACATTCCTGGCACTCTGTGGGGCCCAGAAAACTGGGGTCTTGCCAAGTGTCGCTGGTGATTCTGATGCATTTAAAGTCTGAGAAAGATAGTTCTAAATAGACAGTGGACAGTAGACTCTCAGAGGGGTATGTATGTTCAGAGATTTAAGATAATGGTTTTCATTGCCTTAACTTCCTTCTGTAGTCACTCTCAAAAGAGGTACCAGAGACCCTGATATCTATTTACTCTTCACATAGGTCCCATATTTGCATCTTCTCATCAGTAAAGTGTAACACTTGCCTGAGCACAATGTCTTTAACTTCCTTAAATATGTTTGACAACCTTTATTAAGTGTATATGTGAACCTGGGTGAGTGGATCTGGCCAGGCAGGGAAGTGTAGGGGGTTAGTAAGCACGACAGGAAAGAAATTCTTCTCCCCACAGAGAAGTATATTCTAGCAAGTTCTCAGACACTTCACAAGCTGAAGTTCCTGAGGAGAATAACACTGAGCCATTCCTAAACTAGAATTACCAAATGTGTAGCATTGAACCATCTGTAAGTCTGATAATGTATCTAAAGCCCTCATTACCCTCCAATGCACAGGAAAAGACATGGAGTAGCATGCTCTGAGGACAAATCTGGAATCCATTTATAGCCATTCAAGAGTCCATTTGAGAAGAGATTCCTGAAGCCCTAATCACTACCACAGCCTAGCCTGGCCATCTTCCACAACCCTTCCTAAGAGCATTACATAACTATATAACTAGCTACTGTGGGATCTCCACAATGGAGTGGATTGGGGTGGTTACTTTCCCCTCTGAGCAGTGCAGTGGGAGTGCCAGTTGATCAGGATTAAGTCTGAGAAAGTCTGTCTGTGAGTCTTGTTTGCCATGTTCTATTTGTGCAGTAACTTGACTTTCCTTGAAGGGAGCAGGAAGATTGGAGAGGTATAAATGAGACTGCAATGAAACAGTTTCCTCCCTACCTTTTAGCAGCTTACAAGGAAGGGGAAGAGGAAAGGCGAGAATCACAGGCTGAGCGAGCAGTCTGTTCAGCTCGAGACCCACTTACTGAGAAGAGGCAAATCAAACACATGATATTCTGTGCCTGTGTGTCTGGGAGCCTCTGGGAGCCCCCTCACCACATAGCAGGCAGTACTAAAGCTCTTGTGCAGAAGCAGTGCAGTTGGGAGAGAGGGATATTCTCAACCACCCCCACGATGATGACAGTGATGTGGATGACTGTGAAGGTAGCTGACGCTGAGAGCCTTCACTGTGTTCATCACGCTAAAGGAATCAAAACCACTAGCTCATTAATGTTTACATCAACCCTCAAAGAGATAACTGCTGCTCCTACTACTATTTCATAGGTGAGCAAACTTGAGACTCATACAGATTGAGTGACTTGTCCAGCATTTGTGTTGGAGCATGGATCTACACTTACACAGTGACTAGACAGTGAATGAATGAATGAATGAATGAATGAATGAATGAATGATAAGTGAATGTGAATGAATGAATGAATAGACCCACTATAGCTGGCAATTAGGATATATTCAACCATAACATTCTTTTGTGCTGTGGCTTTATGCAAACAATCCGCCTTATTTTTCCATCCACAATAAGGATCATGTTACCCTGAAAGGTTGCTCTAAGACTCCAAGAAAGCCTTTGACAATTAGTGCTATTAAACAGCTGCCTGTGTTGATTAATCTTATTTGTTCATTTCATGAAAATAACAAATGCACAGATAACTGGTAAAATAATCTTCCAGAGTGTGTCTCTGTGAGGCTTTCCAGAAAGGTTTAGCACTTGAATCAGTAAATTGAGTAAAGAGAGCCACCCTCAGCTATGAGCAGAGGTGAGGGTGGATTATGCAGTTCATTGGGACCAGGAAGAGGAGGCACAAATTTTCTCTCTGTAATGAAACAAGGGCATTCACCTTCTCCTGCCATAGGAAGCTCCTACTGAGGGGCTTCAGGGCTTCAGGTAACCTTCAGAGCTTACACCAGCATCCCCATCTGTACATCTGCTGGTCTCACATCTTAACACTGAGCCTGAATCACACCTCTAACTTTCTGGGTCTCTTACAGGCAGCATATCGTGGACCTTCTTGATCTCCACCACTGAATGAGTCAATCTCCACAATATGTAGGTTTTATATACCCTTATATATCTTATCGGTTCTGCATCTCTGAAAACCCCTGACTAATTCACTAACCTACCTCATGCTTTTTCATAGTTGCATCATCCCTTTGCCCTTCTGGTCTATACTATCCTACATATTCCGTAAGACTCAGCTCAGATTTTGACTTCCACAGGAAGCAGTGCCCGGCCCCCACAGTGGCAATAACACACTCTACCTTATGTGTCTACTCTTCTCCATCTTATCAGACTATAATCTTGCTGACTCCCTCACTAGTCTTTCTGACAGCTGAGACCTTGTTGTTACTTTTATGTCCCAAGAGCCTGGTCCTATTCTTAGTACAGATACGTTGTGAAAAAATGTTTGCTGCGTCAGTATAAGCACTTAAACCAAGGAAATTCCTTGGCCAGGACATCAAGGTACAGCATAAAGATCTGACTTAGAAAACAGTTCTTAGAAAACTCTCTACTGACAGCTACTTTAACAGGTGCACTAGCAAAACTCTCAGTGAGGTCTGAGCACGCTTTGTGGGCTTTCTATTGACTGACATTCACTGTGAGGAAAAGAAACTACAGTCAGCTGAGTCTGAAAAAGAAAGCTTTGCTTGCTGTTCAGCTATGTATCTTTTATTTTTGCCTGTTTCTTTAGGTCAGGGCTTCTCAACCTTGACACTACTGAGAATTGGGGCCAGATAATTCTTTGTCATAGGTTCTGTCCACTATAAAGGACTATAATCACCATCCCTGGCCTTTATCCATAAGATACTGGTACTCTCTTTTTTCCCAATTGTGACAACCAAAAAAGAAAAAATATATACATATCTGGCAAGATACCATCAAGAAGACAAAATGAGCATTGAGTGATAGCAATGTAGGGTACTTGGTCTCTCTATCTTTGAGTTTGACCCATATTTTAGGGGCAGTGGGGATAGAATTGAAAGGTATAAGCCGTTACATGACAACCTCTTTTTGGTGTCTGCTGACTCAAAAGACTGGGAAAATGTCAGAGACCCTGAGTACTCAATTGTTAGTGGTTTACTGGAGGGGGATGAAGTTCAGAATTTAACAAAAGCAGAAATGATTCCTGGCCAAAGAACAGAATAATAGACCAAGAATCAAGGAGTTGACAAGGTAGTATCAGGGAAAGCTATTGTAGTAGGCAGAGATGCACAACCTCAGAGACCAGGGTCCAAGGGGAATTGAATGGGATTTTAAAACAGTAATTCAGCCCATGGAGCAGTAGTGGCCTCTTACAAGAATTCAGTTGGCTAAAAGGAAGGAGGAAGAGTGTTGGAAAAATGGGCCTCGGGGCCTTTATGAATAGCTGTCAACATGAAAAACCACTGAGTCCTTCCATTCCTCTCAGCCCAAAGAATGGAGCAAAGTTCTCGGGGGTGAGTAAATGGCCCGGGTTGGAAAACCTTGGGGGATTTCTCTAATAGATCTCCCATCCATGAGACGTCACCCCCTTCCTTAATAAGTCATTCTTGAATTAGGAGCACCGATCTTCCCAGAAAGATGAGGATGTTTTATTATTGTTGTGCTCATCTGCAACCATGTTAACACAGCGCACTCAAAGTCTGTCCCACCCTAGAAACAGGGTTTGTTTCATAACACAGTCTGGGGTTTGTCCAACAACTTTCCACTGAATCCCATGGCATGCTTTCCAGTGCTCACTTCAGCAGCAGGCCTTCGCCACAGGCTCAGTTTATAGGAGGATCCAGTGTAAGCCAATGCAGTGTCTACACGAGCCCAGGCACATGAACCAAAAGACAAAGGGCAACACAACCATGCAGATGTTCTGTTCACATACTGCAAACCTCCAGATGTTTAGAACTTTCTTGTAGAATGAGGCAAAATGCTTGCTGATTTTGTGCAGATGTAGACAACAAGTAGTATCGGGTTGAGTTATAAAATGAGGACACACTCACACACTCACATACACACGGCCTCCTAAACATACACATAGAGTCATAGTGAAACAAATGTGTCCAGAGATACTTGATTTATCTTCTAGAAACAGAATCCTAATCTACTGCAATCTGAATAGACAGTGATGGTGATTTGATGTGTTATCAGAGCTCAAAGATCTCCCCAAGTCTTAGGCAGCATTTTTCTACCCCCTGCACTTTTGACATCTGCTTTGCCAAGTAGCAAAGGATAAAGTTGCATGAACACTCACATTCAGCAGTGTTTGCCCAGAACTAGTGCTGACTAGAAACTGGGAGAGAGGGCACCAAAGAGAAAGAGAACCAAGGCCCACGAAATTGAAACAAGTTTTTTTATAAATGCAGAGCCTAAGGTAGGATACTGATAAATGTGGGGTGTTTGGGCTTCAATCTTTCTAATCAACAGATCCCTGCTAAACATTAATGCAATGATACTCACAAAAGTCTGAAAATAGCTTGACAAGAAAATAGGTGAAAGAACAAGAAGATATTTTGCTGTGATACTTGTTTTTAACACTCTACCTGCTTTAAACTCTCTAGTAAGAATGAAAGTTTAAAAAACAGAACCCCATTTCATCGATCTTTAGTGGGAAATGATCAGAAAATTTGTTATCTGAGAGACCTCAGCTCAGGTAATAAAGAAGGGGAAAAGAGCATAGGATGAAGGGTGAAACTAAAACAGCTGAGGTAGGGAGCTCATTTTCTAAATTTGTCTTTAACGAGAGAAAATAAAGGAAAGAAATCAGAGCAATTAGGAAGTAATGAAATCTTTACCCAAATTGCTATTATCAAAACCTAGATAAGAAAAAAGCCTGGGAAATATGAAGGTATACAAATCAGTAGATGGTGCTGACATGACTCCTGGAGTATTAAGGAAATTGCCCAGCATACTGAACCACTTACAGTGATCTGAGGTACAAATTATTAAAAAGCTTAGAGAATTAAGAAGCTAGTCAGAGGCAGAAAGAAAGATGAAGAATTAACCAACTTGGTAAAGAAGCCAGGCTGAAATCACTTGCAATGTTTTCACAGTCATATTTCAGTTTTGTGTCATCATTTTATGCAAAAGAGCTCAGTATAAAGTAGACAGAAAATTACAATGCAAATATATATATATATATATATAGAGAGAGAGAGAGAGAGAGAGAGAGGGGAGGAGAGAGAGGCAAATATATTCTAATTAAGATATACAATAAGAATTCCAACAACCAATTGCAGAAAATTCCATATTATTTTTTCAACTATCTACTTTTTGAAGATTTGAAAATTCACCAGTGAGGCTTCTGTTAGGGATTCTACAGCTAATTGCTGTACTTTTATATTACTGACATGACCTCCATAGTTGTAAGGACTCCAAAGAGTTGAGGAAGGCAAATCCACAGTGGAATTGAAATGACAAAATATGGTCCTAAAGGCACAGCTGACCAGAATGTGCTTTTAGACCAGTAAGCCCTGAATAAGGCCATTTCATTCCCTACATGGATGAGGTTTTATCACAGTCTCAACTCAAATATGACAAGTGGAATAAAATGTGGCCACTATCCAGAGATAGAAAAGCACTTAAAAGAGATGATCAGGTGTGTGGAACCACTCAGACTGCTTCAAAGCTCAGGGGTATCTAAGGACACCTCAGGACATGAGTTCCATTGTCTAGTGTGGACACACAGTGGGATACAGTTATGTAGACATGGGTTAACACAGGTAAGCACTCATATGCTGGTTATAGCACTATGTAGGAATGTAAACATGGGAAAACAACCTGTGTAAGAATTACACAATAAAGACTCAGGTAGATCTTGTTCTGGCTCTCTGCTCCACTCCATGCCACCCGCTATTGCTGTTGATGTCTTGTACATGTGCGTTATTTAATTTTGAGATCTCACCTATGAAAAATCTCCCTTGGGTACCCTGAGAGGACTGACATTATGTTTCATAGGAATCTAAAAAGCAGTGCAAGTCAGCCTTGGAGTGGTGGTGCAGGGCTCTGGAGCACTTGAATGACAGCCTGCTGAAAGCTCAACTTTGTGTCACAATTTTTTGTGGTTATAATGGTGACAGGACTGCTGTCTTGCACCACTGCAGAGATCTGCACTGTAGAATTTCATCAGGGACATTCTGAAGCCTAAACTGAAACAGAATGTTATGTGAGCTTTGGGGCAAACTCTGTTCATGATAAAATCCTAGATGTTCCTCCTAAGTCAACTTTTCAGATCTTTGATCTTTATACCTATAACATAGGAATCATCCAGTTTTAATAATTTAAAGTTGAAAGAATCTGAGAAAATAAATTAAGTGCACTAACGAGGTACCCAATAAACATGTGATTTCTTGAATTGTATCACTGATTTTCTAAGAGTGTTTTGGTGAAATATTGTTCTGTGTAGATAATTATAGAAGACTAGGATGAGGTAATTTTAGTACTAATTTTTAATATTGATTCTTTTGATCAATATCTATGTAAATATTACTATCCAAAGATAGGAGGCCACTTAAGACACAGTCATGTGAAAGAAACCCCCTTATTGCCCTCCTGCAGGAAAATATGCAAAAATGTCTAATTATCCATAAATGTCTTCAACCAGGAAAGGTTTTGTTCCTCTGCCCCCAGATAACATTTGGCAGTGACCAAACTCATTTTGTTTCCCATGATTAGGAGGGAGATGTTACTAACATCTAGTAAGTAGAAGCCAAGAGTGATGGTGAAAGATTTAGAAACCCCTCCATTCTAAGTATTCTTCATCCTCAACAGGTGAATGAACACAAGTCCTTGGAACCTCAGAAGAGAGGATCAAAATGTCTACAGAATGGAAATACTTCTATTCGTGAAGACTTCTCAAATCCAGATGAGTGATTTAGACCAGGCTCATTCCCTCAGATGAGGTGGGAGAGAGCCATAAGGTCTATTGGTGTTGGAATTATTTTCAGATAAACCTATTTGCAATGGCATTTACAGAAATTCTCCTGTACCCCAAGCAATCCATAAACTCTGTCCCCTGCAAAGTGTAGTGGACTTTTCCAGTGCTTCTGATTAGTTTCCTTCAGATTCAGAACACGGATGTCTAGGACAGAAGTATAGAAAGACAACCTTAAGGAAACTGAGTATTGGATGCTATGGGGCTATACATAATAGGAAGAGATAATGGATTACATTTTTTTCTTTTATTCTAGACACATTAAAATATGAAGAGATATAAAATCAAGTGCACACTCCTTATGCTTATAACTTTTACACAATGACAAAATGAAAACAAAGTCACAAATCTAATACAAACAAAGTCAATACCATTTAAATTAACAACATTAATGTGATGGAGCGATTCTTTTGCTAAAACGAAATTTTAGCCCATGATGTGAATGTGATACTGACTGTTCTAAAATAAATTATTCTGAATTTAACATGCTAATACTAATGTGAGCTCTGTACTCTATAATGACGCAATTTTCCCCTACTTTTTTTTTCTTTGAAAGGACTATAAAACAATCCCTGGTACAAGATGCAATGACATCACTCAGATAAGAAACATCTTTTATACTTTAAACTACATTTATTCCTTTCTCCTTTGCCCAGATAGCTACTCACTAGTTTTGATGAGATCATAACCAAACTATAGAAGTGATCACAGAAATGGTATCAGTATTTTCTTAATGGTGGTTGACTTAGTCCATTTATTGCAGTTGAGATACAATACCCTAAACCCACAAAAGAGAGAGTTATTTTTGGCTCACAGTTTCAGAAGTTTCTATCCATGGTCTGCCAACTCCAAGGGAAAGGCAGCAGTGTGGAAAAACATGGTACCAAAGAAAGCTGCTCACATTCTGGTGCCCAGGAAATAAAGAGAGAACAGAAGAGTGAGGGAGAAAGTTATATCCTTCCAGATCATAACCCAAAGACCTTCCTCCTCTGAATAGGTCTTATCTCCTGACAACACACTCAGCTAGAATTCCCTGTGAATGAGTTCAACAGAGAGCACAGTACCCACATGGTCCAGTGCCTCCCAAATGACCTACTTCTGAACACATGAGGCTCAAAGAGGAAATTAGAGATTTAAACCATAAAAGTGGTCATAGTGAGTGCTTTGGAAATAACTATAAGAAAATGTGACTTGGTATATATTAAAAATCACAAATTAAAAACCCTTTATGGAAATACACAGAGCTCTCAAGAATTTGTTGTGCACAATCATTTCTCACAATGAAGACATAAAATATCTATTTGAAAAACAGAACAGATAATGCAAGAAGCAAGAGAACCATGATGTATTAATATCAAACCACCTACTGGACATACGTATTTTCATGGTTCTTATCTCAGATTTTTGACCTATGAATTAACAAAGAACCTGAAAAGAATATTACAACAAAACATGGGTTGCAGGAGACAGACAGGGAAGCTCTAGGATCTAGCAGGGCAGAAGTGCTACTCAGATGGTCCAGATCTAGATGAAATTAAGGCCAGAAGGTCATTTTATTTCTGCAAAATCAAATGAAGATCACTGCTCCTGTAAGAAATGAAGAAGGCCCAGCCCCAGGCAATTAGAAATACTGAAGGCAATGAATGGAGCTGTAACTATCAATCATGACATGTCAAATTGACATTTCTCGGCATGCCTGGGAGGTGTTTACAGAGAAGACTGGCATGTGGGTCAGTAAGGGACAAGGACCTGTCCTGACTCTAGGTAGCGCCATCCTATAGACTTTCAGCCCGGGGGAAATAAAAGGGAAACCAGAAGTCTGCTTCTTTTTTGTTTTTATATTTCCATTCTACTTGAGTCTGTGTTACTTTTGTGTCTGCTGTCACCTATAGACACAGACTCCACTTTCTTCAGCTTTCCAACAGAGATTCATGCCAGAAACTCTCCAGAGAGCCTCCAAGTCTTCCACCTCAGACTGGTACTTCACCCTTGATCCATCTTGCTCTGCAGCTTGCAGCTCCTACTGGATCCTCCAGCTCTCTAGCACACAGGCACACATTACAGCCCCGGCCATCTCTACTCCTAGAAGTCTACCTATTGAATCCCTTTGTATAATTAAATATTTTTCTACAGATTCTCTTCCTTTAGAAAACAATACCCAACACAAAGGCAAAGAAATTCATTGACAACAATGACCTCAAATATCCATTTGATAAACAACACAGGTAAGGAGGACACAGCATGGCATATATAATATGTATACAAATGAGTGATGAATAAATTTATTCACATCTTCCTTCGTTTATTTTCACATTTTTCTATATGGTGAATACCTATCAAGTTCCACACTACCTGGATATCCAATAAACAAAGCAGACTTTGTTCCTTTGACTAAATATATCATGAAACTGAAGTTGTGATCAGCAAGAAAGCCAAAAACAGAGGTTATTTCCTTCCTTCCCTATTTTATATGCCCTTCTTTTGACCAGTGCTGCAGCTGAATTTTCCTTGGTGAGACAAACACAGAAGTTTTACACTTGCTCCTCCAGTAGAGAACTGTGAGAAGTATATAGTCGCTATCAACTTCTACTCAGACTTCTACTGTAATTAATTGCAGAAAGGTAACTATATTTCAATGCAACATAACTATACCTTGCCTGAAAGATATTAACTAGACAAAACTGAGTGTGGGATACTATGCAGATTTTAGCTACCAACACAGGAGGGACTATTGAAAGTCTCTCGAGCCTTAATTAAAGGTTTCCCAGGGCTCCACATGGCTAGGAATTTTAGGAAAGAGGGGAAAGATGAGTAAAAGAGGATTACAAGTGGGTGAATGCTCCTAAGATGACCCAGCTGTGGTAGCTTCTCAGAGCTAGCCTGGGAGTCCAGGGTCTTCTGCATTAAAATAAAATCTCATCTGACATCTGGAATATAGAAGCTGCCCTACCAAGCTACAAGATTCTTAATATACCAAGCACCTTACAGTAGCAGTACATTACAAGAAACAAATATGAATGCCTGGACCCTCAGACTAATAGGTCATGTGAGACACAGCAGTTTCCAGGCCTAGGGATGGGGGACGAGTCCAGCCTCCACCTACCTGCAAGTTGGGCTCCTAAAGCACCTTCAGGTTTGGTGTTCCTTGCCTCAGGAACTGGGCAGAGAAGATTCTATGATCCCAGTATCTTTCTTATATAAATGGAGATGGAGCAAGTATAACAGCACAGGCTGGACCTGGATCTGTGAAGCAGCACACTCAGTGTCCATCTCTCATTTCTGTGACTGGTTCATAAATAGCTAGGCAAAATTCTAAGGCCACCACCACCACCACCACTCCAATGAGTGATATTTTTGGATCATCCTCTCCCTCCTGAAAGCAGGTGGAGCTTGTGACTTGATGTTTCTTGGTGTTCCTTTCCTAAGGATGCTCTTACATCCTGCTGGGCCTCTTATTGTAAGATCCAGTCAAGCAATCAGTCCCTGACTTCAGCTCTGCTCACTCTATCCTGCCATCAACCCTGTCCCAATTGCATGGTGCCTGTAGATTAGTATGACTCATTGCCTTCCTGCCTATATCTCTCACACACTACTTCCTCCTCCAAGATTCATAGCTTATTAAGTCCTCTTCCTTCCTGAATTATCCTGGTGTTGATAATATAAATATCAAGCTTAGGGATAGACATATCAGTTATTAAAATAATAGACCAGTAGACAGCCATTTGTACCAGGAAAGATTTGCACAGCCCGAGAGAGCCAGTAAACCAAACTCAGACCTTGACTCTAACTTTATCCAGTTGTCTTGTCCTTAACATTATATTCTCTGAAAGAGAGAAGGTTAACTAGTAAGAGTGGTTGGAGATCTCACCTTCCTGGCACAGAGAAGCCCCAAAGGGAGCAGCCTGGTGTTGGGAAGTGCCTTAAATCAGGGGGACTCAGGGGACCTCAATCCAAGACTGTTCATGCCTAGAACAACACAGAACATACAGTCAGTGATTAATCAATGTTGCTGACCTAAATTGAATGGATCCAAGTTACACATCCTCTCTTGGCTCAGATTCCTCATCTATAAAATGTAACTGATGGCCTCAAATTGTGGAGATGCCATAAATATTAAAAAAATGTACAGCTATATAAAGTAGGGGTGTTTTCATGGGAGATGAAATATAGCAGGTTACTGGTAAATAGTAGCTCTGTTATTAGATGGAGCATAGCCCAACACCATCAATTAAGATTGAAGACTCTACAACAGTCTGTCCAATAGACGTATACTCAATCCTAAGCATAAGATACAAGTATAGTTTTAAATTTTCTAGAAGTCACATTAAAAGAGTGAAGAGAAATATGTGAATCATTTTTTCCATCATATATAATGAAATAAAGTATACCCAAAGTATTATCTTTAAATATATAATAATACAACATTACTGAGCTCTCTTATACTCTGCATAGTAATTATTTTGAAATCCAGTGTGCACTATCCACATACAACATATTAGAACTCACATCGGCTACATTCCAAGCAGCTGCTACATTGACCAGAGCTGGTCTTCATAGTGAATCATCACAGAGCCAGAAAATTACATGAATTGGACATTGGGGTGTTCACATCTATGCCAATGTCTGTTCACACCATGCACTTAGAAGAGAAATTGAATAACAGACTTTCAAACCATGAGAAGAACAGCCTGAGAAGGATTTAGCATCTAAAGGATGGATTCTTGTTGGTACCAGCACATCCAAAACATTTCTAGCACTGCCCTAGCTTCATCACTCAGAAGAGAAACTGTGGCCAAGTCACAGTACTCTACAGTTAGAAGAGTGGACTCTCAATTCTGGCCCCCTTCTTCACTGAAGCTGTCCTGGGACTCACCTTCCTGTACGTTGAGAAGCAGAGAGGCCACCCTGCATATGACATCTTCCTGTTCACTCCAGAGAATTGGTCCTCCTTCTGAGCTGTTTCCAGCACTTCCTCCAAGGGGACATTTCTTGTCTCCACAGAGTGGCATGCTGCAGGCTCTTTTGTCATTCTCCTTCCTGTCCTGGAAGTGCTCACCTAAGAAGGGCGAAGCCGTTGGGACAGCACTGTGCTCACAGGAAGCAGGGCTGCCAGAGGGACACCTTGGTGGAATGCCATTTGACTGAATATTAATTAGCACAGCAGCCAGTTCCGGACAATTGATTTCAAACTCCAGATGTTCCCATTCTAACTAAGAGCCATGTGGGGAAAAAACAACTTAATTGGTTGGTATCTTGTTCATTTTTGGTGTCACGTAGTGAAATAATCCAAGGATGCTGAGCTGATAGATTTTCGTTTGCTCCTCTGGACTTTCTATAATATGTTAGTGCACTTTGTCATTCCATCCTGCCTCTGTCTGTGGGGTATGTTTTTCCTTCTGTGTCCTTCAGATGAAACCACTCTCTATGTTTTTGTCCATCTAGATAGAAAAAATGAACATTTATGGAATAAAAAGATGTCATGTTTGGTGTCCCAAGGTGAGGAGAAGAAGGCTTGAATCTTCATTTGGACCATTTATGGAGGTTTTGTGAAGTTAAGTTTTCTAAAGCAAATAGAAAATGCCCGGGCCAATTCTTACAGTTTCTCTGTATAGAATTTATTATCATGTCTAGGTTTTGACATTTTCAAATGGCTTGGCAGTCATCATCATTGATTCAACTATGACAGCCAGCCCCAATTATTCACAGATAAAGAGAGCCAGGAGCAGACATGGAAATGGTCATAGGTAACTAAGAAAATATATCTCCACGTAATTTTGACAATAGCTTCAACTATAGCTCAACTATAGTTTTGAGATTTTTCTGTTGTTTCATTTGTAAAGCTATAAGCCTGAAAATGATCGGGACATTGATCTAAACAGAAAATGAAACAAGATAAAGAAACCGAGGTTGGGAAGATGGCTCAGTAGAATAAGCACTTCCCTGGTAAGTGCAAGGGTCTGAGTACAACCCTGGTTCTGAAAAAAAAAGAAAAATAAATCAAAAGTCTAAGCAGATGGTAAAAATTGAATCTCTGAGAGTTCTTACATGAACATGAATTATAGATTTAGGGTCTAGTCACACCTAATGAGCACACCTAGAGCTAGATCGGGCTCAGGAGAAGTGAGTCATACAGAATACTGGGAGATCAGGCCCAGTTCCAGTCCATTGGAAAAAATAGAGCCAGAAAGGAGCCACCACTGGATTTTTTACTGGGAAATGTAGAACTATTCAGAAGCATGCCTAATAGTAAAGTGAAAGCAAGAAGTTTGTTCTAAGCCTCCTGGAGGCATAATAGGCCTTATCTCAAGAAACTCACAAATTCAGGAACTAACAATGTAGGGAGAGAGGAATATACTATTTTTGCATGAGGTCTACCTTATATCCTAAATAACAAACCTTTAAGGACCATGATAATGCATCATTACTGTCTTAATTGGTATAGTCAAGTTGCAAAGTCTGGGGTCCACAGGAGCCAGCAAATAATAACAGAACATGATGAAAATCAAACTTCTCCTCTAGATTTCCCCATACACTAAATATCACTTCCATCCAGCATGCAGTAATCATAGAAACCCTTCCCAACTGATCATGGACTTCTGCTGATTTCATACTTCTCAAACTTGCATTTCTTGGGCCGGCCAAATAGCTCAGCGGATTAAAACATCTGCTTAGGCAGATGCAGGGGCTGGGAGTTCAATCCCCAGGCCTGCTGTTCTGGCCCAGACCCTGGGATGGTAATTGAGACTGGTGTGGTGGCACACACCTATAATTCCAGCACTTGGGAGGTTGTAAACAGGAGGATCACTGCGAGTCCAATGTACACAGTGAGTCCCTGTAGACACTGTCCTAAATACAAACAGAACAAAAGAAAACAAAACAAAACTGGCATTTCTCTTCTCTCCACCTACTCTAAGGTTATCCCAGATTGGCTAATGTACCTTACTACCTACCCACCACATAGCCCTTGAAGTCATTGCTATAGCCATCGCAATGATCCTTGAATAATAGAAAACCATTCATGCTGTGCACACAAGTAATATTCCTCAGTGGCTTAGCTTTGGTTGCCCGTGAGTTAAAATGCTTTATTTTATTTTTACCTTTGCCAAATAGTTTCAAATGCCTTCCCAACATCGATTTGCCTCCCTTTAGTCTCGCTCAACTCTAGACCTTGTGGCTTCTTTTCACTTTCCAAGTGCAGGATTCAGTTGTCTGCACAATTCTATTTCCTCTGTTTCTCCCTCTCTGCTTCAGCTAGCTGATGCTCATTCATCTTTCAGCTCACACTCAGACGTTGCGTTCCTAGTGAGCCTTCACTCATTCTTCTTTTTTTTACAAGTTACAGAAAGTTTCTGTGCTGTTTTTGGTTAAAATATCTGAAATGTCTCTATTGTTCTTATTTTTGAAAGAGGCAATTAAATAACAATTATTCATGTAGTATATATCTCAATTCTCAGTCCACAAAGTCCCTTCAGCTTACTTATGTGCCATTACCCCCTGTGCAGCATTGAGTACACAGTAGGTGCAGTATCATCTTGAGTGGAATGAATGACTAAGCAAATTAATGAATGAATGCAGTGAAATAAAAGCTACTACTGCTAGAGTCCCAGGCTTTTGGAAAGCTCTGAGCTCAACACACAAATAACCTTTTTTTTTTTTTTTTTTTTTTTTTTGGTTACAGTGAGCATGAAATTACCATTAACCTTTTTTAAACATATAAATACTCTAACTAATAAACCTCCATATTATTTCAAGAGATTACTCAAAAGAAAGAGTAAAGGTGTTAGGAGATATGGGTAAATTGTGTGACAGTGAATCCTATACATTGTAGAAAAAGCCTTAAGGGTTTTATTATATGTTTGGGAAGACAGCAAGACAGAAGTGAAAGGGCTTTTCTGGGGCCTTGCTCTAGGTCAGTCACCAGGAAAATAACCCACTTTCCCTCATAACCGGTTTGCTGAGACCATTCCTCTATCCATAGAGTTTTACCAAACTGTCAGATTTGTACTGGCTGTAGCTTTGGTAACAGAGCTCACCAAAAGTCTAGATCAGTGGTCAGTAAGTAGCCCACAGGCCACACCCAAGTTGTCATCTGCTTTTGTGAGTTACGTTGGTACCCAACCATACCCATTCATTTGTACTGGTTGTGGCTCCCCCTGTGTGACAACGGCAGAGTTGAAGAGTAGCCATAAAGAACTTCTGGCCTGCAAAGTGGAAAAAACCTACTGCGTGGGGTTTTTCAGGAAAGTAGGCAAACTCCTGGTTCTTCTAGTTTGGGTCTAGATGTCCCCTCAAAGCCTCATTTCATCATAAGGCTTTGTCAGAGGTGGCTGAAGTTAGAGAGTGTGATGCTTGGATTAAGGGTGTATGACTATGAAATCAATCCACTGATTCCTTTGACATAGTTCTGGCTAGGATTAAGGGTGTGAGTGCTATACCTGCTCTAGCTTGCCCACAATATAAGGGACAAAAGGTCTTGTCTTCTCCCTAGTTGCTTTTACAACCTTGTAGGCTCCACGGACTTTTCTCCTCTATGATAGCCTTATCCAAATTGCCCTGTCTTGAAGCTGGCTGATTACAGACTGAAACTTTTACCAACTGTGAGCCAAATGAACTTTCCTTGGGTATTTTGTCTTAGCAATGAGAAAAGTAACTAAGGTACTTGGTTAGACTTAAAGGCCATTACAGTCCCATGACTTTTAATACTTTGGTGGACTCCAGTAGAGAGAAGAGCCTTTGAATGTCTGAGGATTTGTGAGTAGGCCTGTGACAGTGTCCTTCAGCCATTTGCCTGAGGAGCCCTGAAGTTACCTCCCCCATGCTCTCATCCTCCCCTGCAGTTGGAGCCAGTTTTGCATCAGCTGAGAGAATTTAACATCACTTCGTGTGATGTAAGCATGAATCTGTATTCAGCATCACATATAAGTGAAATTCATATGAAACTCAGAACAATGGTTTCATCCTTCTCTTAAGTTTTCTCTTTTCCTCTTGTCCATTGAGTACAAAGGTTGACACAGTTGAGTACAAAGGTTGACATAAAAGTCAATGTGAATACTAGAGCTTATTGCTTTTCACTGGCCAAAAGCTGTTTACTTTTTCATCCTTAGGTGGCTTACTATGGCAATTTGCTGAGTTGATTTCCCCCTCCTACCTGCAACCCCTGATTCCACATACACGTTGTGCTGGAACTATGATCCAAGGGCTAGGTTTGGTTGAACTGGAGGAAGAAGAAACCAGGCAGGCATTAGCCATGATCTCCTGAGATCCTCAGAATCTAGGCAGCTGAGTCAGAAGTTAGGGGTGATACCTCATCTCCCACATTCCAGCCATATTTGCTCCTATAGGTGACTGTGTGTCACTAAGATGTTTTGCTTTGTGTTAGATTGTCCAAGAAAAGAAACACAAGATCTCTACTACTGGACACCAAGACATCTGGAACACAGGGCTACACTTCTCCCTTCCTATACGACTTTTCTCTTTTAATACTATCCAACCTCCAGTACGAACTTCACGCTATGAGGAGAGTCAATAACGCCTGGGGCTGCAACGAGCTGCCCTGAGTCTGGGAAGAAGCTAGAAATGTGCCTTTCTGGCTTGAAAGGAGGTCGGAGCATCAGCACAGGTGTGCCTTCCTTCCTACATATAAAAGCCATGATTTTGTGGGTTGGTGGCTTTCACGTGCAGGATGCTCTTTCTTCTGTGCTTAGAAAAGTGACCCTTTCTTTGCCCTTGGTTGATCTTGTATAATAAGATTACTGTGTAATCCTTGTTGCTTGTCCTAGAAGTGGTCTTATCTGAGGCACAGGGAGGCATTTTACATGTGGGTCTACTGTATGCATTATCTCTCCAGCTGCTCTTTTTAATTTCATTTTCAGAGTCAGGGATTTGCAGTTGCCTGAAGAGAATAGAAACAAAGCACCAGACCCCTCCATCCTGCCAGCCCCCAGGGCTTCTGGGCACCCACATTGATGCACAAGATCTGCCATGCACTGGGATTCCCCTCAGCCCCCATTTGTTGTCACTGGCTATGAAGAGCACAGAGGTCTCTGGGGAAGCAGAGGACACAGAGGATGATGCTGCTGCCGTCTTCCAGTCTCCTCTCAGCCTGCTCTGAGTCAGTTCCGGTCACTCATGGCACCAGGCGATGCCCCTCTGGAGGCTGAATGCTAGGAAGGCAAGGGCAGGGCTTGAGTAATAATCCTGGCTCTGTAGAGCCAAAGCCCTCATCAGTAAAAGGGAGTGTGAGCCAGTGATACTGATCTCTGCTTGCAGAGTGCTCGGTACTACAATGATTCACCTCACTTGACCACAGGTTGTGCAAACACAGACCATTATAGCAGCTTTTTCTAATAGAGATAATGGAGAGAAACAGGAAGAGATGATGAAGAGAGGGAATCAAAACATGCAGCAGAAAGGAAAGGCTCTTCTCTGGGCCTCCTTCTCTTGATTATGGAAATTGGGAGAGACCCCACAACACTCCCTCAGGAGTTCAGGAGTGTGAAGTCGTCATCCAGCTGCACTCACAATGCGTGGTAGGTGAGGGACAGAGAGGAAGGACGCCTAGCTGCTGGGTTATTCCAGATGGCTTCAGTGCCAAGATGCAAGCCATACAGATGGGCCACTTCAAGTCCTCAACAGGCTGCTGTCTCTGAAGAGAGATTTCACCTAGAAATAGAGATGCAAATCCCACATCCGGCACTTACCTTTTTGGTGTTATTGGCAGAGCCAGTTCTGAGCCAGCCTTCAGATTTCCCAACTATACAATTAGAATTAGAAGCTGCAATCTCAAGTACCAGCTGGTGCAATGTAAATAAAGATATGAACCAAAGAGTTGAGGATAACAAAATAGGAATCTGTAAGGACTGTGGAGGGCACAGGCACAGTGGCGAGGGGGCTGCTCTTCATTCCGTGCTGCCAACCATGCTGGATTCTTGACTTTGTAAGAAGAACTAGACATCTTGGGAAATACCCCAGGTTCAAATCTTGGTATATCATTCATTTAAAGTGTGAAAAATCTTTGTAGATAAAACAAAGTATGTTTGTGTGTCAGATTTACCATGAATGGAGGCAATAGAATCTATAGAGGAGATGATCAGTAAGGTACCTTTCTGGTCTGAGAATTTGTGATTCTCTATTCTGTTCCTCAAACATGAAAGTACTGTGTGACCTTACGAAATAAAAGTCGGGTTAGATCTAAGACGGTGCAAGGTTAGGGAGCCTGAAGCTTCCTCTGATCCAGGGTAGCTGCAGGATAATAGCAGCTAGAGCTCCCGCATCATCCCTGCAAGGACACTTGACACCTTCTCAGTGGCCTTTATTATTGATTGTACAAAGTGATGTGTAAGATTCCTTCACTGCCTTGAGAAAGTACAAAGCGAGCAAAGAACAGGTTCGCGGCACAGTGAGAGGAATGGCTTCCGGCTCCTCACGTAAGCAGAGGCTGTGGAGGGTAGCCTGTTGTGCTCTCTCTCATAAGGGGCTCTGTAGGACCCTGCTCCCAGTTTCACTCTTCCACTTCTCTTCCTCAGTTGTGAGATTCTTTCTGCCAGGAACCTGCCCCTGGCCCACCCCAAAGGCATTTAGATGGGGGAAATGCCTTGCAAAGCTCAGACCTTAAAAGTATGCCACTATCTTTCCTCAGGCTCCCATGCACCTGGCCTTCTGTTGGAGGACCCATGCTCCAGGTTCCACTGATCACAAGAACCTCTAGTCTACTGAGTCAATCTATGCTGTAGACTTAATTTAGATAACAACACTTTGAGAGGGCCAGCCAAATAGCTCAGTGGATTAAAGCACCTGCAAGCAGGCTCAGGAACCAGGGATTCGATCCCTGGGCCTGCCATACTGGCTCTGCCCTTGGGGTGCACTGAGATGGCAATTGAGACTATAATCCCAGCTCCTGGGAGGCTGTAAAGAGGAGGATCACTACAAGTCTGATCTAGTAGTGAGACCCCAAACACCCTGTAGACCCTTCTCTAAAAATACAAAAATTAAAA
>NW_004524578.1:17297509-17342150 GCF_000260255.1 Octodon degus
AATAATATTTTGAGAAATTCACTGTGGTTTTCTAGTTTCTTAGCTGAGCAAAAAGAGGCTGATAGATACTAAACAATTTGTCCAGTTTTCAAAGCCAGAGGGGCAGAACCAGCTCAGGGCAAGGCAGGACCATAATTCTCAGTTTGAGCACAGGGCTGGTCTGAGGCAGAGAGGAGCCCAGGATGGTGGGTCCTCCCCAGGCAGCATCTGCCCTATGCCCTGCACCTGCCTGTGCACTCCTTCCTTATCTAGAACTTGGGCAGAGGCTGGAGTGGAGGGCAGGTCATCAAGGAAGAGAAGCTTAGAGGGGGCCCTCACAACAGAGGGGAGAGAGATGGACAGTCATCCTCCCCATCCCAGAACTGTTGTAGGCCTGGAATACGCAGCCATCATAGCTGAAGGTAGATGAGCCCAATCCAGGTCTGGATTTAGAGTCAAGGATCTTGCTTAGGGTAGGGCCACCTCTCAATAATTAGATACAGTAATTTTCAGAGGATTAGGAAGGTTTGATTGGTTTTTGTTTGCTTTCTTTCCTGTGCTGAGCACAAGATTTCCAGGCCAAGAACCTGTATTTACTTAAGGGCAATGATGTCGCATGCTAAGTCCCCTACTGATGCTCCATCTCATCGTCCTTCACAGCAAACTTACAAGTGAATGGCATGTTTATCCCCATTGCAACCATAATCAAACTGATACTAGGAAGTAGAAATGAGTTTGAAAATAGTCCAAACCATTAAATGACAGAGCAGGGATTGATTCCAACTTAGTTTGCCCCCAGAAAATACAGTCTTACCTACAATATTGTTATATCTCCCTCAAATAACAAAACTGATCACCACGACATGGTGCCACCGCACTCTTTAATTTCAGTATACCATTTAACCCACAGTGCAAGCTATGTGCAAAACACCTCTTCAAAGGCTAAGGAGTCCCACCAAAGACACAAGTTTGGAAAGTCTGAGCCAGGAATATAAATCAGTCTATTTAATTGTAAGCATCCTCTTCCTCTGGTCCTACCTACTGTCCTGAATGCTTGCATGACACCTGTAGGAACAGGTGAAGTAGGGGGAGATAAAGGAGGGGATGGGAAAGGAGGGGACAGGGAGACCCCTGGAATTGGGGGGCAGGAGGAGAGCATTGCAGCTTGTAGCTAAGCCAAAAGAATACGCTAAGGGGTTGAGTTAGAATGTCTGCGTGCGTGTGAAGCATTCTTCTCATGACCCGGATTAAAGCCTTCTACTTTTGAGGACAGAGCCCCCTCCGCCACGGGGAGAGACATTTGATGAAGATAATGCTAGAGGGAGCAGAGAGATGTGCATCTGCGGGTGGCTGCCTGGAACATTCTGAATCCTTTTTGCATTTTTCAATAAGATTCAAAACCATAAATTATGTAAAGCCAGAAAGCGAAAAGGGCAGACCCTTTCTGGAGTTCATTTCAAGTCTGAAGTTCGGAATACTTTTAATGACATAATTGCAAAAAGCAAAAAAAAAAAAATCTATTGGAGTAAAAACTTTTCTGTGAATATGGAATTTATTCTCAGACAGTGTCACAGAGTTCCTCTTTCTGTCACCAGGGCTCAGCGAGCTGGAGGAGGAGAATGAGGAGAGACTGTGCCTGCAGAGAGGGCAAGCTTTTTGCCCAGGGCCTACCGACTCCATCCACTGTCCTCAAAAGGAATCAGTAAGATGTTTCCTTTGCACTGAGAGTCAACAAATTGCCTGATGGTAGCATTAGTGTGATTCTCCAGAATCGTAGCTCTGTTGAGAAGTAATTATCTATGTGTTGAAATACATGTTATCTGCACATGATGAAGAAAGAAAATCAACAAATACCAAAGGATATACACAGAAAATCAAATCTTTCTCCCAATCTTGACCTCAGCTTTTCACCTTGCCTGTCCTGAGCTATCTATTCATGCCAGATTGTTATCTTTCCTCCCAAACAAATGTTCTACTTGAAAAATCTTTCCCATCTATGTGCTGTTGTGAGTTATTAAGGGGTGAGCTCTGAAGCCCGAAGCCCGGGTGTGGGTCTGTGTTTTGACATGCCCTGCCTCTGTCATCACAGCTGGGTTTTCTTGGCCTCCCTGAGGCTCATTTTGATTGGTGAAATAGGAAAGATATTGGGACCTGCCTTTGAAGGCTAGTGTGAGGATTAATCGAGTTAATCATGGTACAGCTTTGGAATACTGAACGACACATTAACTCAGTGCACTTTAGCTGCTGCTACATGAATTCATCCTTTTACACAAAAATGACCAAAAACTGTGTACACTCCACATACACTCTAGTCCTCACCTAACAGAATTATCTATGCACTCCCTCTTACTAGTAGGACAGTTTCCCACTGTGTGAAAGTGCCGTGCCTGAGCCAGCTCAACACTGACAGATATCAGGGAGATTTTTCTGTTGTTGACAGAGTGTTGTGGCAGTAACAACCCCTGTAGATATCTCCCTGGTCATAGTGTATGTGACTGACATGATTAGTCTATTGAGGCTAACTTAAGGCTGGTAACCTTTAAATTCCAAAACTCAATGCCTTGACTCAAAGTAAAGTTTCTTTCCCTCGTGCCTCCCAGGCCAATACAGATGGTATCTTGCTTGCTGAAAGCTCTCCTCCCGCGGTGTTGACTCCAGAATGCCAGATCCCAGCTTCCTCCAAACTGTAACTCTGGGTGTTAGAGTTTCTGGCTTCACAGAGAGTGAAGTACATATACCTGTTCATTAAGCTCACGCAGGAAGAAACACATCACAGATACTTCCAGCCCCAAATATGAGAACTGAGCCATAAGATTCCACCCTAACCTAAAGTGTGGCAGGGAGATACAATTTTGTAGTTTCCAGGAAGAAGAAATAGTGTGAGGAGAACCTAGCTTTCCCTCGGTCACAAGCAAATCCTAGAAATTGCCTCCCTCAGCAGGACATAGTTTAAATTTGAAACATTTTATAGATTCCATATCAATGAAAGGATTCACTTAATCTTATCAGACAACAGTAATGTCAGAAATTTCCCCCAAATTAAATAATGCTTCTTAAAGAATCTGTGTATTTCATTGATCAGAATTTTATTCATACTGCAAAACAATAATTACAAGTAATACTAGGATATAAATGCTCCTTATTTTATTAATGATGACTGGTACACACACAGATCCCAAGACTGCTTGAAATAATTCCTTTGACCCCAGGAGCTTTGCAAGCTAAAATTTCAGCCATTGATCCATGGTCAAAGTGCTCAGAAGAGCTTAGAGTCTCTACTGTGGTGGTTCATGAAGGAGTCTGTTCAAATCTGTTCTATGCTTTAGTTTGAACTTGTCAGGAGCCTCAGACTTGCCTTGCTCCCTGCAGTTGTACACCCTCCACCCTCTATCTTCAGTAGGCCGTCAGTGGTGCACAACAAATGTAGCTCAATCATAGCCATGCTTCAGAGATTCTCATTGTTCTTTGGAGGCCCAGAATACTCCAGATCTGAGAATAATATGATGCTTCCCCTTCCTCCCACTTCATCTATTTTCCTTGAACGACCCTTTCACTGGCTTTGATCAAACTGCCCAATTTTCTGTGTCTTTCTTATTACTCTGACCTTTTCCTTTGAATCTTCTTTTCTGCTTGCCTGGAATACTTGTCCACTCATTGCCCATAACCAGAGCTTACTGTCTTCACCCTTCTGGACTCAGCTTGCAAGGTGCATCTAGATGCTTCACAAAGGGAGTCTCCTTCTGTTTTAGTTACATTCACTGGGTAAAAACCAAATTTACTTTCATTTGTAGGTGCCTTGTCCTATCCCAACTACAGGCTAGAATGGAAGTCCTGTGAAGACAAGGATCATGTTTGTCTTGTTACTGATGTATCTTCAGCACCCACAAAATCATACTCACTGCAAGTCTACCACCTTGGATCATTTTGCAGGGCCCTATACACCTCCCACTCTGAACTAGCTTGCCAAAACCACCTATATCCAGTAAGAGATGACTTTCTTTGAATGGAGACTTTATTTACTCAATGGTCCTTGGAGCACTATGTGGTATGATTCATGTCAGATTTTGTTTGGAGTGTTTTTTGAGAAAAGTTCTGGAGAAGAAAAGGAGAGAGGGTGTTCAGAGTGAGGATACTTGGAAATGTAGACATGATTGGAAGGAAGAAAAGCTGTAGCAGTGAGAGGCTTGGAGAACTGCTCAGTTTCTAACTTTGCATAAAACTTGTACAAGTGCAGAAAGCAAGGAATGAGATTTGTGAGGAAAGGCTATGAGAAGTCCCAGGCAGGGCATTCATCATTCATAATATAGCAAAGAAACAGTGGAATAAAGTTTTATGACCCAATCATGGAGAGTGAATGACCACTGGTGATCTCAGGGTTGGGCATGAAAAGGTGCCAAATGCCAGCCATGGCCTTAATGTGGCTTTGCTATTTAGGATTTTTGCTGGAGGCACACATGGACATAGTATGCTACACAAGAGCTTGTTTCAGCACACAAGACAAAGAAGATGGCTGCTTAAGAGTAAGCCCAGCAGTTCCAGGACTTTTGAGAATACAGAAAAGCACCATGCTGAGCATAGAGCTATGTCAGAGAAGGCTTCCTGAAGAAGGTAGACTCCAATGGAGTTATAGAGTCTGAGTCATGCAAATATCCAATGAAGGGAGACAACCTCTAGGTTCAAAGAGGAGCTGGGCACACACTTAGAAACAAAGGGTCATCTCTCTGTGTCTAGGCTCAAGGGGTCCAAGTAAAACCTTTGCAGAGATGTGTGGTTGTATAAACTCTCCTGAGCCTTTCTCTTACCTGACTGCTGAAGACCTTAAAGTCAGCTCAAACGTAAGAAAAACTGGAACAAATCAAGGGTCCATTTGATCAGGAAACTCTGCCGTGCAATAATTTCTTACCTACTGCAAATAGTCCCTGCTATACCTTGTGAGTGTTTACTCTGTCTTTCAGCACTGTTCTAGCCCTTCACATACCAGTATTCATTCAGAAAAGGGAAGGAAGATCATAAGGATATGCATATCATTTCATCTAGGGAATATTATTCCTGCTATTTTATTGACAACTTATTTCATAAGCATAGAAAACTATGAAAGGAGAGATAGTACTAACAATTTTTTTTCTAAAAAAGCAAAGAACTAATAAAGAAAATTCACCTCTCACTCAAGATCTAAAAGGGACCAGGCCCTGAACCAGGTGCTTTAAATATATTAACTCACTAAGCTTCATCTTCACTCTACTTTTGCAGGATAAAACACTGAAATTCAGAAGATGGGTACCTAATTTGCTTTGTCCTAGAATATGTTATATCCACACAACTTTCATTTTTTTTCCACAATAATTCTCAAAGATTTTAGAGCAACACAACTTGACATGTCACATGTTTATGGGTCATTGGTGACTTTTCTAAAAGGCAGAGTCCCATGTAATAACCCTGGGGTGTGGCCTTAGCCTGTATCCCATGTGAGGCCAACACTGCTGACCCATGGACCATACTTAGAACTCCAAGGTTCTAGTCCAGACAAATGTCCAGTAACAAGATGGACCTTATGGCTATCAGAATTCTAGTTCTATAGACAGGAAAGCTAGCACTTAGGAAATTTGGAGGTGGTATGCTTACCACTTGCCCTTTGTTAATGACAAATATAGAACTCTAAGTCATCAGAGCCCCCTGTGTCATGAGCTGACACCCTTGTATATCCTCCTCTCAGATCTGCAGGGACTATCTTCCAAACCATCTCCCCAAATGCACTCACTGTAAGCATGGTGCTTGATGAAGCATCATCCTCATCCACTGATGGCAGTGCTAGAAGGCGGAGTTAGAACTGGAGCCTTATGGAACTCAAACCAAAGACTGTTTTTAGCAAAGCAGAGCAGCTTGGGAATCAATTCTGGGGAGATGCCCATATGATTTAAACACTGTATTAGCATCCATTTGAAATGAAGCTACAAATATCAAGGAAATGGATGGGACCTCAGTGTGGCTTTTTAAGAAGGTGCAAACATTAAAGTACTCAGTAGGACCAAAGCACAGAAAAGCCAAGGCAAATTATAGTCAACTGCAAGAGCTCTATCTTCAAAGATTTTCAAACACTTGCTCAGTGTTTGTTGGGAGAGTATAGCATGTGGTCACTAGCATAACCACACGGCACAGAGGAAATTAAGACACACCTGCTTCATGTGCTCAAGAAATACACATCTGAAGAAAATAAGCAATCATAGAACACAAAAGAACTAACCCATGCACCAAACCTCCAGCCCTGAGATCACTTTTCATTGGTAGAGGTAAAAAGATCATTACTGCCAGAGAAATGAAATGGAGATGTGATTGGAAATGTTACGCCTTGGGTGCATGAGCATTATTCCAATAATCAATCACTCAAATTGAATTGCTTATTTGTACATCTGATTGTCTTTGCATTATTTAGAAGCTATTTAGTGGCAGCGAGCCTGACAGCATGCATCTAACACATGCCAGATAGATTTAGGGAACTCAGACACATCTCTTTCTAATTGTTAGGACAAGCATATTGATTGCTAATTCTACTTTCAGGGTTCTCTAAGGTACTTTATGTCCTTTGCTGGACACACACACACACACACACACACACACACACACACTTGGCAATGCCTTTTGAAATGGTGAGCCCTGCAAAAATCATGGACCTTGACTATGGAATGGAATATCCAGCAAGCAAAACAGGTGACCACATCTTGCTTACAGCTAAGCTGCCAGCCCCAGCTCCTACCCGGGGGGTTGAGCAGGCTGCACTCTCCAGGGTGGGTACAAAGCCCAACAAGTAGTCATTTTGTATTCTTGGGTTCTGGCAAGGAAGACTACCTGGGCAGAGAGATTATATATGATACTCTCTAGGGAAAGCTAAAGGAACTAGTCCACAGTGAGACTGGGGTGAGATTAGTTCTCACCACGGCTTTTCATTTCTTTGGGACAGGTGTCAGGGCCTGGAAAGAAGCTGTCTTTGGCCTCAGCCTGTGCCTCTTACCTGGATGAGCAGTGTGGTGGACCATTGCAGTCAGAACCCCATACTTCCCTGGTCTTCCTTCTCCCAGGCTGGAACTTCAGAGGGAGCTTTAACACTTTGTCAGGTTTTCTTACATATTAAAAATATAAAATTAAAAAGTAATGTCATTAACATCCTGGTAAGTGATGGGTTTTTGAGCTTATGTCTATGTCTTGAAAAGAAAGGAAAAAATAAGTTAAAAGGTCTTCATGTACCCTGTCTTCTCTGGAGGAGTCCTTCTGTCTTTCTTCCCTCTTTCTTCCTGTCAACGTTGATTTTCCTACCCTCTTTTCTCCCACAGCCTGCCCTTAGGGGAAGCGTGAATGGTCAGTAGAGCCTTAAAAAAACGCTAATGGAAACCTAGACATGGGTCAAGGAGCAGCCTCAGCCACAGGGAGGTGAGCCCCCGACACAGACCCCCTCTCCCAGCATGGCTGTGTGTTTACATTTGGCAGAAGGAGACCTCCTGCTCAAAGTGAGGGAACTGGGAGAGACTTACGGTTAGCAAATAGCTTTTGCAGAATGACATTTTGATGAGTAAATTAATCTGAAAGGCACTGGCTTTATTCTCTGGATGTTTGCAAGGTAAAGCTTGGGAAAGGAGAGTGACAGCCATTTTTCAAGCCAGGAAGTTCTTTGTCAATAATCACTGACACTTTGATGAACTCACAGGGCTCTTTGGTTTCAGGCCCACCTGTGGCTGAAGTTGGATGCGAAGCCGGCTCCCACAGAGGCTTCTCACCTTTCTCCTTTGGAGTATCCAGACCCTGGCTTCACTATCTCCAGCCCAGCATTTGAGCTTTTCTTAGGGCCACGACATGAAGTGCTGGGAGAGTCCACTGGCAAGTGCGTAGTGCAGGTCCCTAACCACTCACACTCATGGCCCAATGGGAAGATTGTGGGGGAAAAAGCCAGACCGTGCAGCAGCGACAATTGGGTCTGAATGAGCAAAGAAAAATCAGATCCACCTCCCTTTGGGAACTGATGAAGAAGGATCTAAGACATGGCACTCTAGGGTTTTAAAGGAGGAATAGGAGCCCAGCAGTGGGAGAAGAGCCTGCAATATCATAAAGGCAGGAAATAGGGGAGACAGTCTCTGATTTACAGATTAGCTGGCGTCCCAAGCTCCTCTGCAGGCTCTAGATTTCACTTCTCTGAGCTTCACAGAATGAGTCTACAAAGGCAGTCACTATCCGGTTCTAATGGCACCCAGTCAGGTGACATCTCAGCATCCCCAGAGGAGAAGAGAAGTGCTGGGACTGTGCCAGGTGTGGAACATATTGGGAGGGCAGGTCTATGGAACACATGCCTTCCAGGGCAGCTCCAGGTCCTGGGCCTGTGCAGCAGATTTTATTTTTATAGTCTGTATCACGCTTGGGTAGATTAAGAAAAAGCCAGAGATGCTAGATGGGAGGTTGAAAAGGGAATCCAAGATCCACCCTCCTCATCCAAACAAAGACCACCCTCCAGGCATCTGCAAACCAAGACAGAGAACAGTCCCTCACCCTCAAAGTGGGATGCTTGTCAAAGCTTCCCACAGCTCTCAAGAGTCATCAGATGTTGTCTGAGCTTGTTCACATTTTTTTTAAAAAAAAACTTTTAAAAACCATCCCAGAATCCAAGATCAACCCTCAAGTCCCTCTTCACTCCACCTATGTTCTCACTCCCCTCTCCTCCTTCCTGTCTCCCCCAGCCCTGTTTATTTTTAGTGGCGATAAACCCAGTTCCTAATCTTGAGAGTTGATCATTTTGAGTAAATTTAATTAACTACATTTTTAACTCCATTCTCCTTGGCTTTGGCAGGAAGGAACCATTTGTCTTACAGATGATGGGCGAGAGAAGAGAGAAGTGATGTTACAGCCAACAGCCCCTCTCTCCTCCCTCCCTCCAAAGACAGTTAGTGCTACCCCTGTGGACCATTCAGGTCCCTGCAGATCCTAGACTGGGGACTGAGAAGGGTAGAGTGGTACAAGGAGGAGGGAGAGCTACCTCTGACACTGGCCAAGCAATGAATGAAGAGTCCTTCAGGGAACTGGACTGTCCACACCTGTATTTGTGTGAGTGTATATGTGTGCATGCTTATGGACATGTGAGTGTGTTGCATGTATACATATGTGTATGTGTATGTATACGCATGTATATGTGTACCTGTATGTATACTTTGAGTCTGTGTGCATGTGAGTATGCACATGCGTGAATATATATGTGTATATGTGTATATAACATTAGTGAGTATGTACATGTATAAATCTATGTGTGCATGCATGTATGCATGTGTGGTATACTGGGTACTTGTGCATGTGATTGTGTGAGTGAATATGCTGCATATGCACATGTCTGTGTGCATATATGTGATTATGTGCATTTGCAAGTGTACACACTCTGGACATGTGTATGTACTGAATGCATGCATGCAAGTATGTTATGCATGTATGTGAAGGTATGTGCATGAACTTGTGTGTGTGCACATATGTGAGTGTGTGAGGTCATATGTGCATGTACACATGTGTGTGTCTCTGGATGTCATGAGTCTGTTGACATTTTGGTTTTGTTCTTGGCCTCCCACCAGGGTGATAAATGAAAAAGGGGCAAAGTAGCCTGTTTTTCCTGCCTGCATTTTCCCCCTCTTTGTTTTTATTAAATGCTGATTATTAATATTAGAAACGGAACGCTGCCATGAGAAGCCATTTGCAGTTAATAAGGCTGTCGCTGCTGCCTGGGGAGTTAATAGAAGACAGGGGAAGCCATGTGAGAACCACTTAATAGCTGCACTAACGAAGTGGGTCAGAGGCAGGAGATGCAGGACGCCCTGGTGAGTGGCCGGTTCCTGTCCGGGCATGCTGGCCAGGCCAGGGCTCCCCTACTCCTTGTGGGAACTGGGGTCATGCCTGGGTGTGCGCAGCTGCTGGGGCTCAGGCCAACTTGTGCAAGGAACTTGGGGAGCAACCCTCCCAGGCCACAGCTGTGCAAACATCGGTGCAGCCTCCAGGCAGGCAGGGCTGGACTGTCCCTGAGCTGGAGGGCTGCAGGCCAGGACCAGGCCTCACCACTCGCCTGCAGATGGCCTGCATGAGGCTTTATTTCTGTACCTCACCCTGGGTCATGACCAGTCTCAGAATGGGAAGCGGGGAAAGTGAAATCACTGGGCACTGGGGACAGGGCTTTTAAATTTTGGAACTATGTGAATCCTGGTGAAGAGCAAATTCTGAGCCAGTTCCTGGTTTTTTCCATGTCCTTCATTCACGTGGAGAGAAGAAGGACTACAAGGCCTCAAGTAAGTATTCAGAGTCGCTCCAGGGCAGATATGACCTAAAGGACATCACTTATCTGTGGCTTAGGAGATACGCATCTTCCTCCACGAATAAGAACCCCAAACAATGAGCAGCTGCTTAGGTGGTAGCTGGAAGAGAGACATCTTTTGATCACCACCCCAAAATCGCTGTTTTCCCATCCTTAGGACTACTGAGACATAATGAACAAGAGAAACTGGTGCATGTTACAGGTTGCAAAGCTGCATTTCCATGTTACCCATCATGAGTGTAATGTTGGTGCTGACTGTAGTTTATTGCTTTGCATTGTTCATATCCAGTGTGCTCATTTACCTGTGTGCATGCGCATCTGCCAATGTGTGCAAACACCCATGCTTTTTTCACACCCAAAACTCATGTTGGTATGAGCACACTATGGGCACATCCATGATAGAAGCACCAGGCACTCTCCTCAGCCTCTTTTCTTGCCCTGCTAGCCCCCTCAGATGGAAATGCATTCTGAAGCCTTCTGCAGTGGAATCTTTTGGGAGTGCTGCACAGCTGAAGAGCTACGCAGGGTGAGGCAGAGAGAAGGCAATCAGAACCGAGGAATGTGAATGAAATAATAATCACCCTGACAACAACAGCATTTTGAAAGCTCCAAGGAAACTAGAAACGCCAGAATTTTCTTTCATTTGACCTTAGTTTGCCATTCCTAGGGGACACAGTTGGTCCACATACACCCTGAAATAGGGTTAAGTTCTGCCAGCCCCAGAAATCATTAACAATTGATTGAATACTTATTATCTGCCAAAAGGAAGTGAAAACTGGCCTCAGAAGTGCACCTCATGTACAAGAAATGTACCAGCACTCTGCAGTTGTCCCCAAATACTGCTAGGTAGAGGGGCAAGCAACTCACATGAAAGGATAAAGGAGAGCCTCCTTTCTCTTTCTGCTCCAGTACATGCTTTCCAATGTGGAGAACTGAGTTCAAAGTCCATCTCAGACCTGTGCCCTTGAATGTGATAACCCTGTCAACCCCCATGAATTTGTCCACCCGTGAAATGGCCAACAGTCATGGCCAGAGAACAATGTACTCAAGCAATAAAATGAAGGGGAGTTTTAATTAATTTAGGTTCCCTTCCTTATCCTCTCTATTGAAAGCCAAGCTAAGGGCTATGTTTGAAGACAGCAAGTTTGCCTAGTGGCCCCAGGAATGAGATCATTGGTCTTGATTTCAAATCTTATCTCTGCTAATAGCTTTACCTATCACTCTTTTATTTGTATCTTCGTTAATAAAATGAAAATCTCTTATGGGTATGTTATGAGGATCTCACAAATAATGCATATTAACAGAGCTAGCTCAAGCACAGATGTGACTCTTGAAAACCAATCACTATTGCTTTTACTACCACCACTGAAAGTGCCCAACAATGCACATAGTTTCCCCCAAACATTTTAAGCAAGAACCATAAGAGACCAGCCTGTGTGGCACATTCCTATATTCCCAGCATTGAGAGCACTTGACGTAGAAGGAGGACAAGTTCAAAGCCCACCTGATCAAATTAGTGAAACTCTGTCTCAAAATACAAAAATAAAATGAGCTAGGGATACAGCTCAATGAGAAAGTCCTGCGTGCAATCCCCACTACTACACATATACATACACACTCATGTGCACACACATACACGAATAGGATGATGGATGGAGCTGTTTTCTTATGCAGAATCTATGTCCCATGTGATGAGCAAAAATAAGGCTTCTGTGTTGATGACAAAAGGTCTGCTACACTTTGAAGTTTACATTCAGAACAAATAATGGTCCTGTTTGATGTCAGGATGAATTGCTCTAGACCCTGCCACTGCTGTCTCCACAGGAGAGAGGAGGCCCTGATAATTCAGGACCATTTAGGCCAACATTTACTGAGAAAGACAACAAGAAATCTTGAGTAGGGTTTTTGGGAGGCAAAGGAAATTGACCACTGACCTTCAGAATTCAAAGATCCTTTGAAACAGCCTGAACTACAGGCACAAGTTAAATACTTGAAAGGCAGTCACTGGCCATTTGAGAACCCGCAGAGTACAATTTCAGAGATGGCAGCTCAGAGGCTTTGGTGGCAGTGCCAACAGCCAACTCATTTATATCTGCAGGGGCTCACTCACCCATCAACACATGCTATAGAAGGCCAAGAAAAACCAAAAGCTCTTGTCTACACTTGTCCAAAGAGTTCACTTGACTGATGTGTTTTAGTTTTCTTCTTGAATTCACCTCCTTTTTTTCCATGCATAAGGTCTTGGCTTCTTAGGAAGATGTCAGCCATGTATTACTTGTTGGTAATGCCAACCTGGAAAAAGCATGAAGAGGCTTAGTTCCAGATAGGTGCCAGAGGAAAAAGACTAAAGAGCAAAAGCAGTCTCTTCCTTGCCAAAGAGAGAAAACTGAATGCTGAAGTCATCTAAGCAGGATCTGGTGCCCTGGGAGCCATCCAGGGTCTGGAGACAAACTTGCTGAATTCTGTATTATGAGGGAGAAAACAATTTATTCCATTCCAGCCTTCATGGAATAAATGGCTTGCAGCATGAGCAAACAAAAGCCTTACCAGTCAGAAGGAAAGTCATATGATCCAGTTTTGTAACAGATATTCTGGTTGGTATCCAGGGTTTAGGTAATAAATCATCATAGATGCTTGAGCTAGAGAACTACAATTATAGAAACTAGAGAATTCTTTTGTGTATACTTTGACTTGGGCATAAGACCCTAAATTCCTAGAACATGCATATCAGCTCCATAAGCTGTTGGTTGTATTCTTTGGTATCTTGATAGGATGCAGGCCAGTGTGACCATCTAGGGTGACCATCTCTTCCATAGACACCCATGACTTGGCTGGAACTGGCAGTAACTTCACTTGGGGCCTCTCATAATGTCTGTAACCATACAAATCTTGGCTAATGTATGAGATCAAACACCTGAGCTGCTCAGACACATGCCCACTTTGTCCTCCCAGTTGCAGCCCTACTCTAAAGCCACAAGGTGGGAGGTTGCCTGCTCCTAAGAGAACAGCATTTTTGCAGAATTGCAATGTTCACTCTTGTTCTAAGCTCATCCAAGCATGGCCTCTACTTTCCAAAACCAAACAATCCAGACAAATGACTCTCAAATACACTCAATGTAAAGCATCTTGAATGGTCTTTGTGGAACACTTTTCAAGCGCTAATGTATTATACTTGTAGTAATCAAATAGATATTTTGTGGCACATTAAATTATTACCCCTTCTATTGGCTCCTGATGGAAACCAATAGTAATGGTACCAAAATATTAAAACAAAGTGAACATTAAACATTTAAAAAGAATTCTCCCAGATCTGCTCATTCTTCCCTCCTAGCTGGAAAATGTGTGAGAAGTTTCAGTTTCCTCTGGGAAGCTTTCTACCCTGGCTCCCAGTAGCTCAATACATGGGGCTGGGGTTGGGGACTCACTGCCCTAAGACAGCTGACGTCCACAGCAAGTACTCAATCACTGTCACAGACAGGGTCACCAGGAGAAGCAGAGGACAAGGAAGCTGAGAACCATTCAGTCTCTGCTGGAGAGGTTTGGAGCCAGACTTCAGAAGACACCTCTTCAAGGCCCTAAAAGTCATTTTTCCCCACTGAGAAAGGAAAATTGACAAATGAAACATTATGAATGATAAATCATAGAGAAAGCAATGGAAGGGGACATTAAGTTCATCCAGTCTCCAGTGGGGAAACCAGCTTTATCTTGGGCCCACTCCAATGACTGCTAGTAGCTTCCGGGAGCGTCAGGCCCAGAAAGAGTCTGAGAGTGTTCAGACATAGCAGAAATGTAAGCATTAACCCATGACTTCTAACCAAACAAACTTTGAACTACCTTCAGCCCTTGTTCTCACATGAAAGAGAGTGAGGGAAGCTATAGAAATAAGTCGGATCACTTAGAAGTATGGTAAGACTAAACTTGGCCTTGGAGTCCTCATTAACAGAATAAATTTCAATTCAAACTAATGTATTTTTATGTATGCTGGACTATGTTAGACTAAGCCAGTGATAGTGAGCCTTTTAGAGTTTTGAATGACCAAAACAGCCCCTGTGACACATGTACCACAGGTTCGCCACCAATGCCAAGCACATATAAACTTCTCAGTTCACATCCAGGTCATGTATATCTTGGGCTACTCATTTATGCTTGGAAGAAATTTTTCAGCTGTTTTTTTTTTCTAGTTGTGGTCATATTTTTAAAATGTGGGGAATGAGAAATGGATATCATGCCCAAAAGAAACTCCAAAGGTCTTACCCACATATGCCAGTCTCTGGCAGGAAGCTGGTATGATTCAGGCTGCTTCATTAAACTGAATGCTTCTTTTTATTTCACCCCAAGCTCCTTACACTAAATACACTCACCCAAAAAGTCACATGGGATTCTCTCACTTATAAACTGAATTTGCTACTAAAGTCCTATATGAACCCCTAAAAGAGCACTGATCTGAATAAGTGAGAAATTTCTTGTCCTATAAAGAGACATTTGGATTTTGATAAAGCAGGAAGTAGCTGCATTTATCATATCATCATAGAAAGTGCAGGGCAGTGTCTAACATCACGGACAGGTCTACCATACAATAGTAGAAATGGAATCCTCTAATTCCATGAGAAACTCAAGGAGATTAATCCATGATTTCTTAGCTGAGCACACTGGAAATAGCATGCCTTGTTCAGAAAGTGATGGACCAATGACAAATACAAATATGAACACTATTAATAAAAATGAGTTTATTGTGCATAAACAGCAAAGGGCAACCAGTGACATGGGAGACTTGAGTCTGAGCAAATGCAGAAAGAATGCCTGTGTCTGATTGGCTTGGTTCAGAGAACTCATCTTGCAGGCTATTCAGGGTCCCCAAATCCCCATCAGTCCTCGGGGCTGAGGCTGATTGAAGATAGAACCACGTCTTTCATAAAAGATTTTCAGAGAGATGTAAATTGTATGCAAATATTCTCTCTCTCTCTCTCTCTCTCTCTCTCTCTCTCTCTCTCTCTCTCTTCCCTACACAGACGATAGGATAAAGAGGCAGCAAAACAATGACACCATTGCTCTCTTTCCTGTCCTTAGCAACAGCACCAACCAAGTTAACTCACAAGGCTAAATTGACAACTGCAGTAAAACAGAACTCCAATGCCAGTTTATAAGGAATCCTAAAAGATGGAGTGAATTCTCATGATGTATACTATTAAATGAAAATAAAAAAGTTGTTACATGGAAATCTTCATATTGGCTAAAATCTCAGTACGAGTGATGGTTCTCATTCTTTTTATTCAGATGTTCTGTACATTCTAAATTTCCTAACGTGAACATGTAAGTTTCACAATTGAAGATGATCTCAAGGTATCACATAGTCCATCCTTGACTCAAGCAAAGAAAGTTTTAAAATATGAAGATTCTTGTTTACATATTCTATGTAGAGATCCTAGACACTACATCCCAGCAGTGACTCAAAACGTTAGCCACAAGCCTACTTGAACTCTCTCTTTCTACAACTTAAACAACATATTACTTTGTCTACATTTAGATGAAACATAAGTCTTTCAGAAATTTCTAAATCTCAGCTTTTGTTCTCTTCTTAAAATTCTGTAAACATCCTCTGTTTCTTTTTAAAGGAAATTGCTTTTCATTTTCAACCATTTATATTGTTTTCCCCAAATTATCTTACTTTGCCATTTTTTTAAAGTTTTCTTTTATAGAGAATAAAGGACAGAACAGGAGTCAGTGTTTATAGAGAGAGGTTTATTTACAAACACACATTCATGAACACCTGCACAGATTTGCACACCTTTCATTTGAGTACAGAGAAACTGATGGTTACTTTCTCAAGAAAGTGCTCAGACCCTGACAATGTTTCTTCACCTCCTTACCACTGACTAAATTCCATTATTATTACAGTTCTTCCCCTTCTGTGAATTCTCATCATGCAGAATTCTACTGTATGTGATTTTAATTCTGGATACTTTCTACACATTAATGAGACTTGTACTCTGACCATGTAGAAGTCACACTGAAGTATATAGTTAAGACATCACACCCAACAATGATGGAATGATGCCACAGTATATTATTGTGCCAATCAAATAAAACCTCATCGAATGATATATAAAAAGAAGCAAGAATTTGTGAGCATCAGTGTACATACATAGAATAAAAGAATAGAAAGGCATCAACCAAGATGAATAGCATTAGGTACCTCTAAATGATAGTAAGATGTGCCATTTTTCCAGCTGTATAAGATGTTCCAAGTTTATCTCCATGGAGTGTGTACTATACAATATCAATAAGATATATATAATATATAATACAGTACCTGCAAGACTAAATAAAATACTTAAGTGAATGAGAAAATATTTTAAATTTCTGAACTCAGAAATTTTTAAACTTAAATTTAAAATTTCTAGACACAAATTGTTAAATGATCAGACACATAAAATAATGTCCTTTACCCCACATAACATCTAAAAATGTGTTTTAAAAACATTACAGTTATTTCATTAACCTTTCAAAAAATGAGGGTCCTATGTTCACAAAGTTTGTGTCTCCTTAAAATTCCTATGTTCAGACCCAGCCACCAATGTGATGGTGTTAGGACCTGGAACCTTGAAAAGGTGGTCAGGTCATGGGTGTGGGTCCTTCATCACTGAGATTAGTGTCCTTACAAAAGTTGTCTTACTGCTTCTCTGATGCGACAATAAAGCAAGGCAGCATGGTTTATGAACAAGAAAGCAGAACATCATTATAAGTAAAATTGCCAGTGCCTTTATATTTACCTTTTTTAACTTTTTTGTATTAGTATATGATTGCAGTACATGCAATTTATAGTCATCATGGGGAATGGTTCCCAACCTCAGGTTTCCCAACCTCTAAGACTGTCACAAATACATGTCTGTTGTTTACAAGTCACCCAATTTATAATAATTTATAATAGCATTCTGAACATTCTGACATAGGGTCTTGAAAAGTTCCTAAGTAACAAAGGACACTGTGTGAGTTTCATGCTACCATGAGAAAACCCCTGAGTCCATTAACTTACACAGATGAAAAGTTCATTTAGCTCCTGGTCCTAGAATTTCCAATCTGATATCAGGTAGCCCTATTGTTGGGTATCTGAGAAGGACGTCAGCTAGCAACAATGAGGAGCACCTGTCAGAGAAAACAGCTCACATCTCAAGCCAAAGGAAAGATCTCCTGGTTCCCTTTCAGCACGCACTTCCGGATACCTAGGACCATGTGTGAGGCTGCACTTCCTGTGAAGTCCCTCAGCACCTCCCATAAGGGTACCCTCAGCTGCTAGCCATGAGCCATCCATATTCAGATGACTGCAGGAAGTAAAAGAATATCAACTGTTTGCTACCTCTTACTAATAATATAAGCTACTAATTTTCTATTTACTCTTGACTTCATTGTTTTGTGTTCATGGAATACAAAATTATTCCCATCCTCTTAGTAGTGCACTCATGATGATAGGCCTCACGCTTTATTTTCTTGAAAAACACTTTAAATTCATTAAATTTTCTGGGAATATGGCTTTATGTCCAAGGATGCAATACTATAAAAATCTCATTTTTTAAAAATATTTGTTGCTATTGATCAATAAATTTGGCTTTTTTTTAAGTAAAATAAAATAGAAGTGGATCCATATCTCATATCATATATTGAGACTAGTTAGAAACAAATGTGAGATTTATTCCTATGAAATCAAACTAAAAGTTCTACATAAAATGTAGAGATTGTTAGTCGCATAATCTTGAAAGTAGGTTCTCAAAAGTAAAACAGGAAATGAATGATACTTCACTGAAATATTGAAAACAATCTAAGATAGGCAATAATTATCACAGGGAACAAAAACTGACCCATCAACTGATTGGGAAGGATATTTGCCTAGCTGATCAACTTGAGTATGAAGTACTGTTCTGGGTCATGACTGAAAAAGGGGGATGAAGGCCTAAGGCATCTTTTTGCAGGTGACAAAAATACAGAGCCACTTCTGCAGGTGGCCTATGCCATACAAACCCACCTCTTGTAGAATGCAGCACATCAGAGTGCCCTAGGAACACAACTGAATCTAGTATTTTTCAAATGTTAAAATATGAGGAAAGAGCCTGTTAGGCTTAGTTTTTAAAAGCAAGGAAATGTGACATTTCCTGCACCTGAAAGTCTCTCAGCAGTGCATCTATTTCTCTGCCTACATTTTCTGAATGGTGAAAGATTGTGCCTTCAGGAAAAATGCCATTTTATGTTCTGTTTAAGAGGATCTTGCTAAAGCATATTGCACATTTTGAGAAATATACAAAATCAAAATAACACCAAAATGGAGAAAGGTTACAGTGAGATTAAAAGAGAAGCAAAGCACTTGGGATGGGACATTTCAGAGCTTACTGTGGGAATTTTTCCCTTGAGTTTTCAACATGTGGACCACGCTGCTTCCTGTCTGTTGGCAGCCTCCTCCCAATACTCTTTAGAGTTTTGTCTAAAGCCCTACCCCATTAGAAAAGCCTTTCCTTTTTAAAAATATTTTTATACTTGAAGAACATAAAATAGTGATAGCAAAAAAAGTTAGAAATGATACAAGATTTCACTAAACAAAGTAATAGGAATTCAGTGGTGGTTGCTGTATCTCATTAAGGAGAGGGGGCAAGGCGCAGTTCAAGAAGGATCCAGTGATGGTGAGTGCAAGCCAAAGTCATTCAAGGCTCTCTTGGTGGGTTGGTCCAGGGTAGTGTTCCCCAAGACTCTTGCAGGTCGCTTTGGTCTTTCAGGCAAGGAGAGACTACTGGACTTAGCAAATTCTATCAGGAAGGCTGAGGGACAGAGCTAGACAAAGGCCTTCCTTGACCAGACTTGTCTTAATAGCTCCTACTTCTCAAAATTACTCTCTGACCTACATCCTATTGTGTCCCTGGCTGAAGTTCTGGATGAATTTCATTCTAGATGAAGTTAATTCTCAATAAATATTTACTCATTTGGCTTTTTGATTTCTTTCTCCTACACTGATTTCTCTCATCTTCAAAATTTCAGGGACAGTGTTTTATCACCCTTCTAGTCTTAGAAGAGGGCCTGGGACATAGTAAGTGCTCGGTAATAAACCAGCTGATTGAATATCTAGTTAATATTAAGTGGTGTTACTACTTAACGAAAGGGGTAAGAGTAAACCGCATTTCTACTGGTGACTCAGGTCATCAATACTGACTCTGGCAGACAGTTTAGAGTAGAAGTAAGCAAAGCTAAGGAGCCAGACATTCTCAGATCTTTCCCTCCAACTTTTATATTATGAAAAAAGCCATACCAATAGGAAAGTTACAAAACTAGTAAAATGAAAATACATGCCTTTCATCTAAATTTACCATGAAGTTTTCTCTCTCCATAAGTATGCATACATATGTATATATAGATAGAAGTATAAGTAGATATATATGCACATATCTACAGGCACACATACATACATGTAGATACATTAGGAGGGGCATGCATGTACCATGTATCAGTTTTTAAAATCATTTGAGAGGTACTTATGCCCATTATAACATCTAACCTTTAAGTGCTTACATGGGTATCTCCCATGAACAAAAATATTTGCTTATAAAGTTACAGTACAGCTATTATACTTGGGAAAAGCATAGTGCTAGCACAATGCTATTGCCTAGTAAATGGTTAGCACTTGGATCTACTCACTTGTCCCAGTGCTATTCTTTTCATATGAAGTATTTTAATTCTGGCTCAGTCTATAGTTAGCATTGCAGTTAGCTCAACATGTACACCTTATCTTTGCTAATACAGACTGTCCCCAGCTCTTTGTCATCCATGACTGTGACAATTCATCATGATATGTCAATTGAAACACATTAAGAAACATCTAGTAGCTTAGTAAAGCACAGTTCTCTGTGTATCTGGGATAACTGACATGGAGGCCATAAAATGAGGGGCAAAGACCCACCCCGGGTATGGGTGGCACCAACCAATGAGCTTGTCACTTGAATGGAAAATACAGGAAATTCAGAAGAAAGTGTGTCCATTTCTGAAGGCCTCAGGTTTTCAGTAACCCCTCTGAATGGGAGTCTGCAGCTTATTTATCTTCCTAATGTAGGCTCACTTCAGAGTCTCTCCAGTGATTTCCAGGCCTTCCTCCATGGGCTGGTGCTGCCTCCTTTATCCCTAAGGTCCTGTGGGTTCTCCCTTATGGGCTAAGAGGCTGCTCGACCTTCCACTGTGAACATCCTAACCTCACATCCAGTAAGCTACCTAATAAACCTTCTTGCATAATTATACATATATTTTCAACTGATTCGTTTCCTCTAGAGAGTCTCAACAAAGATAATGACCTTGAAGCCTCTTAAGTATGCATTCCAGTCACTTTTCTGAAGTTCGATCAGGCAGGATTTGTCTAATTTTCCCTACAAGCTTAGATTCAGGCTGCATAATTTTACCAGAATATTACAGAAGTCACCACATGTCCTTCTTGTATGCTACCTTAGGACATTACAGAGATGCAACATTTTCATCTCTTGCTCTGTAGGGAAGGGTCCATAAACGAGAAACTAAAACAGGGGTCTCCGTACATGTTCTAGTTAATCCTGACTATAAAGACTTCAAAATAAGCTTTACTGGAGAGATTCCTCTGGGAAACAAATAAAAAAGGGATAGAAAAAGAAAAACCAGGTTTAAAAAAAAGCCACCAAATGGCTTCAGACATGCACCAAGAGACCAGAAAAAGAGCTTACAGCCTGGATACATAGAGAAAGCCAGGAACATGAGTGATAAGTCACCCTCACCTCCTATACAATAGAGGGGATGTGAAGGTTAGCTCACTAACTTTAGGGCAGTACTTACTCACACGGATGTGGTAACATACACACTTCTATACATGTGTGTTCACTCTAGCATCTATATCATTCACTCTAGGGTCATTAGAGAGTAAAATAGATTGTTCACATCCCCCTTACTACTAGGCTAGTCAAGAATAAGGCATCCCCTTGCCATGCCAGCTAACTGTCCACTCCTCAGGTAAAGACTAAAATTTACATGAAAACCAAGTAAACAGACAGAAAGAAGCTGCACATAGACAACCAGAAGACATGACTATAGGCAGAACTGCCCTGAAGCTAATCCCATTATGGCAAATTATATGGGGAGTGAGGTCACTCACCCTGCCATAAAGACAGCTAGGAACAAGGGCCCATGGGTCCTGGATCTTTCCAAAGCCCCTACCATGAGGCTTTCTTATCAGGTTTGCTACTAACAAGAACCCTACTTCACTACTGATAAGGTCTACTGCTTCCTTTCTCCCTCCTTTTCCTCTTTACAAATGAAGTGTCTTCCTTCATTAAGCTTTGTCCCTCTAGTTGCTGAGTTGCCATCCTGGTGGGCTGCTCAGACCACAGACTAGAGGTGTTGCTCCCCCAGATGCAGCAGCCCCATCACCTGACTACCATGTGGCTGCAAGCAACTGACATCACCTCTCTGCATATTGTCTCAGAAATTTATAAAATGAAAGTAATACCATATTTCTTAGGATATTTGAATAAAATGTATTACATATTTTTAGGTCTGTGCCCAAGTCTGGCTCTACTATTTACAGGTGTGTAATGCTGACAATTTTTAATCTCCCTGTACCTCAATTTTCTTTTCTGTACGGTGGAGTAATACAACTTACTCTTAGGGGTTTTGGGCAGATTCACCAAGTTCACATGTGGCAAGTACTTGGAAAAGTGGGAGGCAGATAATAAGCATCTGATAAATGTCAGCAATTCCTGATGCTATTAACAAATGACATGTGAAGTCACAGAGTGATGTCATCACAGCCTTTGAAGTTTAAAACTGTTTCTGTTCTTAGTCCCTGGAGTACATTGTAGGAACATGTGTCTTCCTTTTATAGCTTTTTCTTACTTCTCTGTCAAGCTAAGGATTTACACTATTGCTGTAATCACAGGAAGACCTATATTCATTTTTCAAATTTGTGGCTAATAACCCACTCTGGGTAGTGGAATCTAGATGCCTGTATTTGAAGAAATTGAGCATAAATAGGTAAGAAATTGATTCTACATCCTTCTCTTCTTGCTTCCCATTATTTTTCTTACTTGATTTAATGTCAAGCAGCTGAGTAAATACTTCTCCAAAGTGTATCTATCAACTATTCAAATGGCATGACGCCGCTTGCAGCACCACTGTAGGGTCAGTGTGACGTGACATCTTCATCATGGTTCTGGGTAAGCACGAGGAATATTCCCATCACCCTGTACAGGCCCAAGTATGATCTTTCTGTCCAATACCTGGCTTAGTCCTTTGGAGCTTATAGAGAGAGTGAGAAACTGGGCCTGGGTGCAGGAGAAATCCTGGTTCCTGTGCCTTCCTTATACCTTGTTCATTATCTACTCTGATCCTGAACTCTGTCAGGTCCAAATGCAGATGCATTCTCTGTTTTATCCTTCCATGATAAACCATGGATGTTTCACCATAGGTAAAATTCTGAGTTCAATCTCTGTAGTTTTACCTGAGCTGAGCCATCCCATGTCACCTCCTCCTTCTGTTCATCTCCCATAGAAACCCAGTGCCAGCATGCTACCTTGCTAGCCTACTTCATCTTCCTAGAGGGAAAGTCAAACAACATTAATGTCAAGCCAGACTCTTCAGGGGTTCACATTAGTCCTTGGCACTGAATGGGAACAAGAGTCATTCTATTTATTAACTTTGAACCAATCTGCATTGTCTTATTTAGGTGCACAAATAATTTCAACAAAAACATTTTAAGAACAAATTGGCTGGATATTTCTAAGACTTTCAACTCCTCCATTCTGACCAGAGCTCATAAACGTCATGACACAACAGCTTACTTGACTGTCTTGAAACTAGCTGACTGAAACTTTTCTTTATTGAAGAAATACTCAACAAAATATCCATTCCTCTCCCCATTTTATGAGTGTTCCTTCAGAATGATTAGTTATCCTTCCTGCTTCAAGCAGATATTTTATTAAATTTTCCTCTTTGGCCTCCTTATAAATGAGTTTTGCCTCACTCATGTTTAGAAAAATGATAAGAACTTTTTTATGATTCCTACCTATTTTAAAGTGTAGTTCATGAGCCAACATCTGAGAAGCAATGAGCAATGTTGAAAAGACTTCAGTCTGAAAGTCTGAGATCCTGTACCTCTAAAATCTGAGGTACAGGATCTCAGGATAAATCCTGAGGGGATTTTACTGACCTTATCAGACCCAAAAGCTACAACTCTTGTTGCATATGTCCTGCTTTACCTTGATCTTAACCATCCAGCAGAAAAGTATAAAAACAAAGTATAAGAAGTAAAGCCATGGTGTTATGTTGAGCTGTAGGGGACCCAGGTCAACAATTTCTGACATTGCCAGTCAAGCGGAATACCCAATACTATTATGGACTACTGGACTCTTTTAGAATATTTTGCTGAGTTAACACACCTATAATATTCAAATAACAGAACTTAACAAGAAAAGGGGATACAGATGAATGTCCATTTTGTATCTGTGTATTCAAAATGGTTAGGATAGATATATAGTTATATTCTCTTAATGAATAGAGGGATTCATTCTAATAATGTTTGTAAATAGAATATCATGTCCGCATCTTGTACAGCAATTAACCACTAGGAAGAATGTATGCAATGTGTTAATTATTGAAACTGTCCTACCAATTTGGTTTGAAAAAAATAAAATAAAATGAAAAAAGAAAAGACTTCAGTCTGGTGAGAAAGTAGAGAAGCAAAACAAAAAAGTATAAAATGTTGTGCTTCAATTAGGGTTCTTAAATCCAGTCAAGAAATTATATGTGTACATAATGGACAACTGGAAACATTTTCCTAAATAGAAAAGCTGAAATTCAATTTAAATCTGCCTTTTATGTGCAGACATTGACTAAATGATGGAATATAAACAAGATAACTTTATACCCTGGTTATGATGCAAGTCAGTTACGTTAAATTTATTTAAAAATTATATTATTGAAGTACTAGTCATGCTTCATTTAGCATTGAGGCCTGTAAACTACTGGCTAGAACTCTGAAGGAAGAGGACTTTTGCAGAGTGGATTTGAGCAAAAAGGACAGTGAATAGAAGAAGCATGGTGTGGCCAGTTCAGGCACAATATGCTCAGAAATGGTAGAAGGACTCAGAGAAAACAAGGCAGGAAAGCCAGAAAGCCTCAGTTCACAGTAAAGCATATGGATTTGACGTATACATCCTGTACCCAGCCACATAAAACTCCTTACTACCCTTCAACATACCTGGCTTTCTCATACACATGCGTCTTTGCATTTACTCTGTCTGGAATAGGCCCAAGCTGCTCACCATGATAACATTTTATCTTTCCTTCAAGATTTCTGCTATCTCTTCTACCAAGGGAAGGTAATAGTGGAAGACATAATCTCCAGACTCCACCCTTCACTATAGCTTTGAGTACAAAACAGGCCAAACTGTAGAGCTCAGGAACAATTAATAATTCTATAAAAAGCTTTTTAAAAGGCCATATTTGAAATCTAATTATATTCTAGAAAACACTAAGGAATCCATGTAAAAGCTCTTATGATTTATTAGAGTTCAATAAGTGGCCATATGTAATGGAAATATATGAAAAATGTAAAATAAAAAATCATATTTCCTATATACCAGAAACATATTATTAAAAAGATATAATGGAAATGAAATCACATTTATAAAAGTAAGTAAAACAATAATCAATTACCTACAAAAACAACACTAAAAAGATGTGCAAAAATTCTTTATAAAGCAAACTATAGCGGAGTGTGGTGGTGCCCACCTATAACTGCAACACATTAAAGGTGAAGGCAAGAAGATCACCATGAGTTTGAGGCCATCCTGGCTCAATAATAATAACAATAATAATAATAATAATAATAATAATAATAATAATGAAAAAAGAGGAAACTAGAAAGTAAAAGACAAATATTTGACTACTAATGTTTCTAGAAGGAAAAACCAAACTATTCTAACATCTCAGCATCCCACAAAAAGTAAAGTATACTATTAATAGATATGAATCAAGATTCCATTTATATAGTTTGAATATTTGCAAAGTGTTTCTAATGTTGTTCCAGAAATATCTATATTTGGGAAAAATGAATAATGAGATATTCACTTACCTTTACAGGCGCTACGTTATGTGTTAAAACTATGATAATTTAATGAGCATGACATTGACAAAGAAACAAAAGGCAGGCCAGTGAAACTGAATGGGTAGTCCAGAAATAATCAATAAACTGCTTAATGTTAAATAGGTACTATCAGGTATTTCAGAGCAATTTCATTCTCCAATAAAAATGTTGAAAAAAATAGAAGCAAAATCATATTTTGCAAAATCATAGACTGTTTGAAAACATTACTGTACATGCACATCAAAATAAATTCCAGTTACATTAAAGAATTAATGTAGAAACAGAAGAAAATATAGATAAATATCTTAAAGCTTTCTGAATGGGAAAAATCTTCTAAACAAAATAATACTAGAAGTCAGAAATGAAGCCCTAATAAATGTAACTATAAAAATGAAATTTTTCATAAACCAAAAATAATAGGAAAATAAAAATGCATGAGAAAATTTGGAGAGTAATATCTGCAAACTACTGAAGAAGAAAAAATATTTAATGGCATTAATAATAGTAAGATCCTAAAACCTCCAAAAAATTAAGAATAAAAAAGAAACTAGATGTGATGGCACATGCCTATAATCCCAGTGCTGGGAGGCTGAAACAGGATGATCACTATGAGTTAAAGTTGGGTGGCTAGTGAGATCCTATAGCCAATACATAAATAATTAAATGATTATATACAAGAGAGACAGAGAGAGAGACAGAGACAGACGAGAGAGAGAGAGAGAGAGAGAGAGAGAGAGAGAGAGAGAATTTATAAAGGGATGAGCAAAGCAAATAAAATAAAATTCACAAAGAATAAGTATTAGAGATTTACACTTCTATGTGAATCTAAAACAATCAAACCAGAATAATAATTATTTAGGTACTTAAGAGAAAGAAATATGAAAAGACAGTAGCCAAATGATATGAGGTTTCAGTTTAATAAGGAAAAGAAATACAAAAAATAATAACCTTGAGGGCCAGACAGATAGCTTAGCAGACTAAAGTGCCTGCTTAGGTAGAGTGCAGGGACTGGGTTCAATTCCTGGTGTGCTGTGCCAGCTTCATCCCCAGGGCACACTGAGATGGCAATTGAGACTGGGCATGGTGGTGTGTGCCTGTAATCCCAGCACTTGGGAGACTAAATAAAGGAGGATCACTGCGAGTCTGATCTGTGTAGTGAGGCCCTGTAGACTCGATACTAAATACAAATAAATAAAATAATAACCCTGAAAATAAAGAGATTGAAGGGGATTTCAGAAAATGAATATTCCCTGCTAATGGACAGGAAGAGCCAACATAGCGAAAGATGGCTGTACTCTCAAAATTATTATACAGATTTAATGTAATCCCAATTAAAATACCATTATCATATCTCACATAACTAGAGAAAACATTCCTAAAATTCATTTTAAACCAGAAGAGATTTAAAATAGCAAAAGCAATTCTGGGCAACAAGGGTAAATCAGAAAGCATCATACTCCCTGACTTGAAATTATACTTCAAAGCTGCTAGGATAAAATCAACATAGTATCAGGGAAAAATAAAAAAACAACTGAACTGAGAATCAGTGGAATACAATAGAAAATGCAGTGATACAACTCCAAATATACTTGGTCACTTTATCTTTGACAAAGGAGCCAAATATGTTCACTAGAAGAAAGCCTTTTTAATAAATGGAACTGGAAAAACTGGATTTCCACATGCCAAAGACTAAAACTACAACTATATCTCTCACCATGTACTAAACTAAAGTCAAATGGATCAAAGATCTAAATATTAAAACAGATACACTAAAGCTACTGAAGAAAAATAGGTAAAAATCTTGGAGACCCTGGGTGTAGGCAGAGACTTCATGTACAAAATGCTGACTGCATGGGAAATGCTACAAAGAACCAACAAATGAGATCCCTCCTGGGAATGGGGAGATGGCTCAGTGGAATAAGCGCTTCTCTGGCAAGTGCAAGGGTGTGAGTTCAATCCCCAGCTTCACAGAAAAAAAAAAAAAAAAAAAGACTGAGATCCCTCCTTATTCGCAAGATTTTGTACAACAAAAGAAATCATCAATAGAGTGAAAACACAACACACAGAATGGAAAAACAAATTAATTAACTGTGCCTCAGATAAAGGACTTATATCTACAACCTACAAGGGAGGGAAAATAATCAGACCCCCTAAATTCAAAATCCCATTCCAAAAATGGGCATCTGAAATGAATACACTTTTCTCAAATGAAGAAATGCAGCAAATAAATACATAAAAAAAGTTCAGCAGCATTGGTTATTTGAAAAATGCAAATTAAAACAATACTGAGATTCCATTTCATCCTGGAAAGAATTGATACCATCAAGAAATCAACCAATAGTAAATGTTGGCAGGGCTGTGGGGAAAAATGAATCCTTCTCCACTGTTGGTGGGAGTGTAGACTGGTGCAACCACTGCAACAATCCTGTCTCAGCTTTTCCCAATGCTGGGATAACAGGCATGTGCCACCATGCTCAGTTTAGTGGCCAGCATGGTGCCCCTGGCATTCTGGAGCCAACACAGCATGCAGTACCAGGAATCAGACCTGAGTCATTGCTCTTGCCAGGCAGGCACTTAGACTGCCTAGATGTCTCCCTAGCCCAGCAGCACAATTTGTAATAGCTAAATTTGGGGAACAACACAAATGCTCATCAACCAAGAATTGGATAAAAAGATGTAGTTTTTTTATATAATGGAATACTATTCATCCATAGAGGATAAACTTTTGTAGGTAAATGGGTGCAATTTAAGAACATACTCATAAGTGAAATAGGTCAAACTCAGATGTGAAAACATCATAATGTTTCCCAGTGTGAGAAGCAGAAAAAGTAAATAAGATCTAACTAGCTTCTCTTAGTACATTGAAAAGAAGGGTTTGTGCTAATTTTGTTTGGACAAAGTTTCATGTCTATATCTTGCACTCAGAGTAACTACTTCAAAGATAACAATGTGTAATATATTAACTATTGTCAATCTGCTGTTATCTTGGTTTGAGATTTTGTTTTACTTTTTCTCTTTAAAATTAAAAACTTAAGGGCCACCCAGATAGCTCAGTGGATTAAAGTGCTTGCTTAGACAGACACAGGGACCAGTGTTCGATCCCCAGCATGCCATGCAGCCTCAACTATGGGGTGCACTGGGACAGCAATAGAGTCCAGGCGTGGTGGTACGTGCCTATAATCCTAGCACTTGGGGGGCTGTAAACAGAAGAATCACTATGAGTCTGATCTGTGTAGTGAGACCATGTACTAAATACAATAAATACATAAATAAATACTTTAATGTTTTGAAGGCACTAATAATAGTATAAATACAAGTAAGATGGCTAGCAAATTGGTATATATTTTAGAATGTATTAATAATGGCCACTAGAAGCTCAGTGGTAAAGATGTGAAGTTCCAATGTCTGTAAGAAGCAAAGCACAATATTCAGATGAACATAAAAAATATATTTCTACCCTAGTTTCAAAGTAGTGTGAGGAAGACATTGTTCACCTTTAAAACCCTCCCAAATACCCACCAAAAATGCAGGAAAGGAACAAAACACAGTCCACTTAGTGCCATCAACCACCCTATGTACATAGCAGGCAATAAAATACAATTTTGGGGATAGAACAACTACTTTCTATATAGAAGATGTTGCTTAGCAAGAAGGGAGAATGGTCTCTGCCTTTAAAGTTTGTGGTTTGGGCCTCAGAAATAATTAAACAGGGCTAGGGAGATAGGCACCTGCCTGTCGAGTACAAGGACCCAGGTTCGACCCCTGGTGCCACATGCTGTGCTGACTCAGCCCTGTACCAGCAACAGAAATGGAGTGTGGTGGTGCAGATCTGTAATCTCAGCATTGGTGAGGCTGAGACAGAGAGATCACTAGGAGTCTGAGCTGTAAATAATACATACAATTTATCAAAAGAGCAATTATTACGGTTTAGGTCTAAACTGTTCCTAAAAGTTTCAGATATTCAGAGTTCAGGTTTCGAGAAGGTGATTTGATCCTGGGGGTGTTTTCCTCATCTGCAAATTAATCCACTGATGAGTTCATGCCTGCATGCACTGGACCTGGCTGGAGGTGGGTCCCTTGGGTGTGACCTGTGAATTTACATCCTTGTCCTGGCTTTCTCAATCCTCTCTCTCCCTCCTTCCTGACTGCCGCAGGACGATTGGCTCTGCTCTGCCACCTCTCTCCACCATGTTGTCCCACCATGAGGACAGCTGACTACAGACTGAGCCCTCTGAAAACAATGACCCCAAACAAGCCCCTCTTCATTTAAGTTTCAGGTGTTGGTTATATTGTCCCTGTGATGGAAATTGACCAACACGGCAGTGTATGAACATTATTTAGAAATATGAAAGCAGAAACTTGTAATTTGACAGATGTTGGCTTTGTTGAGTGTAACAAAAGAAAATAATAGGAAAACAGAGGGCTAATATTTTCTTTGTTATAATTCTTTTAGCACTTTTGGCTTTTTATACTGTGAGCATACACTCATTTTCTGAAACAAAATACAATGATAATTTTTAAAGAAGACACACAAATGGCCAACAGGTATGTGAAAAAATGTTCAACATCATTAGTCATCAGAGAAATACAAATCAAATCACAATATCTCCTTTCTCGAGTAAAGATAGCCATTGTTGAAAAGACACAAGATGACAAGAGAGGATGTAAAGAAATGGGAACACTTGTACACCATTGGTGGGAATGTAAGCTAGTACAGCCATTGTAGAAAAGTAGGACCATTATAAAAAGAGAATTATCATAAGATCCAGCAATTCCATGATAGTGCGCAGCCAGCGAAAGTGCTGTCAGGATGTGGAAGAGATAGCTGTGTTTGTGTTTACTGCAGCAGTGTTTGCATCAGCAAAGAAATAGAAACAACCTGTGTCCATCAACAGATGAATGGATAAAGACAAGTGATACAAACACAATAGGTGCTCTTTAGCTGTAAAAAGGAATGAAATCTTGTCATTGACAATAACATGAATGGAGATGCAAAATCTTTTATTACATCAAATAACTCCAGCACAGAAAGCTGGCTATCACACGATCTCATCCATGTGGAATGAGAGATATGCCTAACCCGATTTAAACACAGCATATTGTATACATGCCTCAAAACAGCACATTATCCCATTTCATGTGCAGTCTTTATCTTTTATGTACTAGTTAAAAATAAAGTTAATTTGGGTTTTTTTAAAATTTTAATTTCAAAGAGATCATGGAAAACACAAAACTGCTCAGTCTCACTAGTGATGCAATTAAAAGAACAATGTAATGCCACTTCCACCCATCAGTTTACAAAATATTAAAAGAGTAGGATTGGTGAACACTGACTCAGGTTACAGAACAGGTCCTCCAGTACTGCTGACAGGAATACAAATTGGAACAACACTTTTAGAGATAAGTTTGGCAGTTTCTATTAGAATTTGGAATATGTATATTCTTTTACCCCAAAATTTCACTTTTAGATACCAAATATAGACGAATATTCATCACAAGTGCAAAATGGCACATTCAAGGATTTTCAGAGTATAATAATAGGGAAAGATTTAAAATTTCATAAATGTTCATCATAAGAGAATGACATGACACACCACCACAAAACCCAGTGTAGTTTTTCATGCGTTGTGTCCTAGAAAATTTGCCTACATTTCTATTATTAAATTTAAAAATATAAACTGGAGAATAGCTGTAGTTGATAAAATTCAACGAGGTAACATTTGTATACCTGTTTAGAAGTCTGGATGCATAAATCTTCAATTGGGCATCACAGTTTTCCTGAGTGAGAGAAATCTCATCAGAGGAGAAATAGAAATAACACACATCAGAGGCTTGATCAACTAACACAATAGTATCTTTAAAGTATCTTTGTTTTGTGGTATCATCAAAAACATAGCAAGACTGTCAGGGAGCTAATCTCCTAACATATCAGAAGCCCTGTGGTATGGAAGAATCTGCGGACCCGAGAGCACAGGGAAATTCGCCTGTGCTTCTTCAGACGCTGGGAAACAAGCTCCTCTGAAGGCACTCACAAACATTATTCATTGAAACAATCTAAGGTAGTAATGAAAACAACCTATTTTTCACTGTATCTATTTTTGAAATGTTTGTTTTAATTGGATGATTAGCCAGTTTTGTTAAGGATGTGATTACAGACATAAATTATCTTCCAAAGCACTACTAGGAAAGAACACAAATGTAAACAAATCCAAACATAAGAAACAATTCAGATCCAACTGTGCAGTTATTTTAGCAACAAGATGCATTCAGTCAGACACAAGCATAGCTAATGCTTTCTTTAACTGAATTCCACCTCTCTTTTTCCAAGCCAGTTGGTACTTGACTTTCGAAATTGCAGCCGATACATCTGGACAAGTTGTGCTGTCAACGTGTACATTTGGGTCCTGATTCCCGGCCTGTGTTTCTTGCATGCAAGGCTGCTCTTACATCACCAGGGTGCTGTTGCTTCACCCCTTTGCAATCCGTTACGTTCAAGAGCACACCTAACATCAGACACAGCAGATGGCCTAAATCCTCAACACAATACAGAGGGCTAAATCGGTAGCGTGGAGCCCAGCTGCCTTAGCCGGGTTGGGTGGATGAATGCAAAGCTTCCTCCTATCCAGCATGAGGGCCCATCCCACTGCCACTCCTAGACATAAGAGAAAGACTGGCAATTACCCTACAAGAGGCAGGGTAAATTTCAAGGGGTCAGAATATAATTATGTGGTCAGGAACTCCCCTCCTCCAGGAGAATAAAACAAAACGCCCTACTCACATTGTGTGCCTTATTAAATATTTGAGATATTTTGGATGGGACCCAAGCTCCAGCTTGGGGTCCTCTTTATTCTTGCTTTCCGAGATGGTAAGCAAAGTTCACAAGACAAGCTGGATGTGTGTGGAATTCTAGCACGAGGCATCTGCAGCGTTTGCACATTGACTGGAGTTACATTCTGCTACCTATGCAGAGTTTGCTGATGAGAGAAAAGTAGTGGCTACCTTTTTTTTTAATAAAACATTTATCTATTGTAAATTGCCCCCAAAACATCACAAGAGGGGAAAAATAGCTATCTCCACATTTCTATTGGTAACAAATTCAACAGCTCAAAATTAATTTTGCAAATAATTGCACCTAATATAGGGTTTCTCTGTAAGCAAAGAAGTATAACCTCCAACACACAGTGAAGAAAACCCCTAAGTGAGCAATAAAGACATCACTCAGATGCCTTCCTGGTACTAGTAGGGCCCAGCCTCACTACTGCTTCAGTGTATCCTTTGGGTGCTTCTGACACTCTCATGTAGATCTTTCCAGATAAAATTTTATAAAGGAAGACACTGTTCATCTTTCCTATGCCACTATTAAAGAACCCACAGAGTATGTAAAAGGGAAGTGACTTATGCATCGTTTTTAATATGTGCTTTCTCTTTACCTAGCATTATGATTATAACAAACCCCTAGATATGTGGGACACAAGGGAAAGCTTGACAGGAAAGGAAAGCAAGGCCCAGATAGACTCTGTCTGCCCAGGGCAGAAACAGGAGACAAACCCGGATTTCCAGAGCTCAGCCTAAATTCCATCTACTGGGGTCAGTTCTCAAACCTGAAACCCTGGGTGTCTCTAATGAGAGAGACAGAGTGCCCATTCAGGTTGGTTCACAAGGCTGGGGACAAGCCGCTAGAGAGGACAGGCAGAGGTTCCAGTTCTTCTCTGGTTCCGGAAGTCCCATGAAAATACCACACATGGAGCCCTGATTAAAGTTGTGCTTGGCCAACCCCTTGCTGTGGTTGCTTCCTCTTCCTTCTGGAGGGAATCCTTTGGAGCACCAGCATCTGTCTGTCAGCCTTCCACACCAATTCAGGTAACATCTTGTCCTTTCAGCTTTGTCTGCCTCCTCTCTGTTGGAATTCAGCCCTTCCCCAACTGTCTGGTAAATTTCGGTCACTCTTAACTCATAGCTGTGAATTATCAGTAACTCCTGTCCTCAATATTAAACCTGTTAAAGCAAAGGCCTAACTTTTTCAACTGGTTTTTTACACATAAGTCAGCACAATGATTTACACATGCTGTGCTTTTAATAAATTTTAAAGCTGACTTAATTGAACTACATTCATTTGGTACAAAAAACAACTCAGATGAAAGAGCCGTTTTATACGTCTATATGTCCTACAACACAAATAAAGCTGTATATGCAAGCTGAAAATATATTGTATGCCATGTATCATTTAAAATCCTTCACTACTTTACAGCAAAGATATGAACCCTGCATGACTTTCACAGTACCTTCAGTACACTGAAGGAAGAAGACATTTGCCTTTGGCATTCTGTCGGCCCTGCTCATCTCCCCCTCCCTCTGTGCCTGGCTTCCCGTGGGCACAAACAGTGAAATCATGTGAAAATCATCCGCTCAGCCTGCACCACCTGTGCTTCCCTGTGGACTTCCTTTGGAGCACCACTACCTTTCTTGTCAGCTCATTCAGAGCCCAGTATTTCTTGCTGCTGTTAATTAGTTATTCTAGGAAGAAAAAAAATCATATGTCTAAATGCAAACAACATTGTGCATAGTCTTTTTCTCTCCTTCATAGCATAGTCTTGTGATATAAAAATGTTCTTGTCCTTCCAATGGTAGTGAACTTCCTGGTTGGAATATTTCTGAGTGATTGGTGTCTTCAGGATCTTACTAATTTCTCTAGAACAAATATACTGCCCTTCCACAAAAATCTCTTTGTTTTTCTATCTCTGTCTGTCTCTCTATGTCTGTCTCTGTGTCTGTCTCTGTATTTTGCTCTCCTTATCATTCAAGCAAGGGACATTTCTAGAAAATGACTACAGGAAGTTTTCTTTGCCACCTGCACTCCAGGGCTCAGCAGGGCAAAGGACTCCTTGCCCACTCTGTCCAGCCAGAGTCCTGCAGCAAAGGCAGCCTGTGCCAAGACCCTTGGGTACCAGCAGCTACAGTGGTTGCAGGTGCTGCCAAAGCCCCTGTTATTCCAGCAGGAGTGACTCTTGTACTCCAGCTCCTTTTTCAAATAGAAAACTTGTTCTTGATGTAATTATAGCCATAGCACTGTGGAGCATGACAAATCGTCCCTAACCTGCTGCTGTTGCTGCGCCTGCTGTGCCCCTCACCTCCCTTCTGCTTCCTCAGCCACCATCCAAGGGCAGAAGGCATATTGAATGGTGTTTCCAGACCCTCCCAGCATGAACAATAGCTAGGCTGGTAGTGAACCTGGTCCTCTGCTCCTGCTTTATCACTAGACCTCAAATTCTGCTGGATTCCAGAAATTCTCGGCTTGCCTGGAACACTTCCCATGAAGACTTGGGATGGGACATCAGGTCAGGAGGGTTCATATTCTCCCTCTGAGCTGACTGGGTCAAAGAAGGAACTTAGGCCTTTCTTCCAACACCATGATGATGACCCTTACCGTGCAACATGGAGACTCAGAGAAGCCTCAGTCCTGACCCTGGCCCAGTCATAATGCTTATTTGAGCAAGTGGATTTCCTTTTCTGGGCCTCCCTTTTCCCATCTGCAAAATTCCCTACTGACCTCTTCACACTCCATCCAGTCCTGAGTTGCAATTTATAGCTGTACTTTTCCTTGTGCCTTGATTTTCCCATCTGTTAAGGGAACATATTCCTACTTGCCTTGCTTTAGTTGTCAAGAATTTTGACAGGATGACCTGTGATGTACATAACAGCCCTTTAGGGGTACAATGTTACATCACCCAGCCAGGGAGACCCTTATCACCACTGCCCATCACCAGGGATGACACCATTGCAAGCTTTGTCTCCTGTGAAGGCTCTGTGCTGCTTTGGTCCTTCTCTTTGCCATCCCTTTTCCCTGTTTACTTAGACCATGTTTCACCCCCAAGATGAATCCTGGGGAGTCATGTTTTTGGTAGAGGGAGAAAACCTTACAGCAGTGTTCTGGGAGAAGTCCCACACAACCTAGTACCGGTAATATGGAGAAGCATCTGGTTTATAAAGCTCAGGCTTCATCTGGATACTTCCATTGGTGGGGAATTTACCTTGGAAATTAGCCCATCCAACAGTTCAATAATGCAAATTATTGGCTTTTTACACTATGTTGAAATGTGACTTTTGGAAGTTTCTAAACATCAGCTCTAACTTTTGCTTCTGTGGCTTCACAGATAGATGGATCTTCTCAACCTTCACACCTCCTCCCACGTGTTAGACTGCCTTGGTCCCTGTGTGCCCAGTTGCTGCTGAGCAGCCCTCCACACATCCTCTCACTTGGCCATGCCTCTTATAAAGGGATGGGATGCTGAGGTGAGGTCTGATGGGCAGCCCCTCCTTATGCGGGGCACCATTTAGAGAAGCGATCTTAAGTCAAGTGTGGGACCCACACTCAGAAACAACAGTTTCCACCAATTAGCATGTATCAGTTACCCCACTCAATTGTCCCCTCTGTTTAGGAGAATGCTACTTATAAGTCCAAATGTCTGAATGCCTCCCAAGTGTTCCTGAATGCCCCTAGATGCTTGTTCCAGGTCCCTAATCTACTCCACTATCATCATCTCAATCACTTTTTCTCAGAGCATGAAGGCAATTGAGTCCATAGCCTCTCTGAATTCCCAGAAGTTGTCCTCTTGCTCCTGGCCCTTACCTTCCTGACCATTCCCTGCTGAGGGGTCATCTACTCCTATTCCATCTCCCACCCAGCCTTATCCCATTTCCATCCAGAGTGGCTGCCTGCTGTCCTAGCTCTTCACAGCCCTCACCACCAACCTTCTTTCTCTGAGGTAGGGTGGGGAACAACCCCCTTATGTCCCCACTTCATTTGTACTCTTGGCTTTAATGGCCTTACTCAGAAACTTCTCCCAAGTAGCATCTGTAATATCCCATTTTCCACCACCACATTTACCAGCCAAGTGTGATTCTGTAAATAAAGAAATCTGGTTATAGGGACCAAGAAGCACATCATTCCAACAAGCTGCCAGGAAGAAGGAGAAGCTGGAAGTCCCCTGAGTGGGAGAAGTGAGGGAGGGTTGCAGCCCTCCTGTCAGACGCTTCTCGGAAGCTTTGAGGCAGTGGTTACTCCCTCCCACAGTGTTTGCTGTTGTACTGCTTCCTGGCATTTCAGAGCCGTGGCTTCCGGAAACCAAAATGACATGCTGAACAAAATGGCGAGCTCCACCTGACCTGACCCTGCCTCAATTTGAGAAGGAGCTCTGGAGTCAGAATTCCCTGTGTTCCACTCACCCCCTAAATAGCCAGCTGTGGCTCTGAAACAATAACTTCATCTTAGCTGAACTAGTTTGTGCTTGGAAACACAGGTGTTCCTATCTTCAGGGCAGGGTTGGCAGAGGATAGAGGGAGATACCACTTACAAATGCCTTGGCTCATAGCAGGTGCTAGGAAATCATAGTCATTCATTGGAAATCTCACACATTTTTTTAAAGTAGGAATCTAGAAGCTGTTTAAGTGAATCCAAATGTAGGTTAAAAGGTCTAAGAAAAGTTATCCCACATTGGAATTCACTTCCTCAGTAGCTAGGCCATTGGAAGGTACCTCTAAAATCAGATCCAGTAAGCCACACTGGGTGCTTTGCAGCCCACATCAGCCGCTAACTTTGTCCTCATACCCATGCCCTGCTCTTTGCTCACCTGCTCTGCTTTGCTGCAAAGAATCCATTCCAAACTCCCTCATACACTGGCTTCCATTAGCTTCTGGAAGCAGTTGGGGGAGGAAAAAACAGCAGTAAGCCAGGCTATATTCACCTTCCTCTTTCTGATCCCAGCGATGCTCCTGGTAGCAGATATGTCCTGATGAGGGCCCAGCTCCCACTAGCATGTTCATTCCCATATTCCCCCAGGAATACTGGATATGGTGCTGCACTAATAAGATCTCTTCCCTGAGTTCCTCCAGCTCAAGGGCAGGAATGGCTCCTACTATTGCAAGACATGGGCTGCCTCATTGTCCTCCTATGGGTGTTGTCTTGCTTCCAACACTTTATAACTGATTCGTTGTAGCAAATTCCCTGTGTTAAACTACCTGGCATTGGCTTGCTAACTGTGCTTTGACTGTCATACAGTATGGTCTCAGGAGGATTCTGTTAGTCAACATGCAACTGCGACTTCACATGGAGACTCTGTCAGACTGAATGGGGATAAACAACAAGGAAAATTAAACAACAGTCAAAAATCAAAATTTCTGAATCATACGAGTTGGCCTTCCCTCACAGAATATCTGTTCCCAATCTTTCTTTCCTAATGAGGAAATCATAGCTCTTGGAGTCTGAAGGACTTGCCCACTTAGTGTCTCCTTTTCCCAGTGAGCATTATTCTGAGGTGACTTGAATATCTCCATCTCCATAGTACACACATATATTTTTATTTTGCTTGAAGGGCTTGGCCTACATTTACATATATATTTTTTGAAGGGCATAACACAGTTTTGCATCTTTGCATTGCAAATAAGTGTCAAACTTTACTAGGTCAAATATAACTAATAGACAGTGATGTGGCAGAGTTCTACTGGACTACTGAATTTGCGCCATTGGATCTCTATGCAAAAATTACAGATGTAGATACATAGATTTAGATAGCGAAAAAGACACAGAGAAAGGAATGGATACAGATATAATGTTCTCCCCCTAGGTCATTACTAGGCTTTAAAAGGAATGAAAACAGCATGCCTTCCCACTTACCATGCATGAATCATCATGTACAAGAGACCAGCAGCATCACTGTAAACCTGTATTAGAGATTTGAAATGCACCAAATCCCCTTTCTTCATGACCCAAGCAGCAAAGACGGAGTTTGGCTGCAGGTAAGGCTGGTAGGAAGAATGCCTGCCTCACAAGGGCATGTGAGCTCTGTGTGCTCTTGATGCAGAACTTCTGAGTGCATGGGCTGCTCAGTGCTGCTGGCTTGGTCAAAAATATTGCTGCAGCTGGGCTTGGTGGTGCACATCTGTAACCCGAGCACTCTGGGAGGCTGACATAGTAGGATCACAAATTTGAGTCCAGACTCCATGACTTAGTAAGAACTCTCCTAAAGATAGATAGATAAATAAAGAAATAAATAAATGATGGGAATTTAGCTCAGTGCAAAGATTGAAACCCCAGTACCACACACACACACACACACACACACACACACACGTTCCTTCCCAGAATGCATAATCTGAGGCTGAGGCCATTGTCTAGGCCAGGAGTTGAAATACTGTAAGTAAACAGGACCAGAGAGTCACAAAGGGACTTCTTCAATCAGGAGACCAAATCAACCATGGGGCAAAAAGAGATTGGTTTGAAAAATCAAATATACATTCAAGTGCCAAAGCTGCATATTGAAGCAAAATCAAAAGTGGACATGCTGACCTGGCCGGCACTTGAGACTGACAGCGCGGTGCTTCTGCATAAGGACGTGAGCAAACACAGTTTCCATCCACATGGCAACACGCAGGCTGCTCCTTTGTGTCCTTGAAGGGGCCAGGTTCACCTTCTGTAATTAGATTCTCACTGTCTCAGTGTGGCCCTAAGGTGGCCAAGACTTGACTTTTCACTCTACTAGTATCAGGACATGCCATCTTCCTGGGACCGCAGCAAGGCCACCTCTCAAATATGGGAAGCAGGTGTGCAAAGCCATGTGAGAAACTCAACAAACCTGTACCAGCCTTTATACAAAGAGCTTCCAGGTGAGTCAGTCTGCAGGTCAGAAAAGAGAAGGCCTGGTGTCAAATGGGCTTCAAGGAGTTTCCGGATCTAACTTTATTTCTCCCTCTTGTTTGCCACTCTCTGACCATGCAGGACTTCACATGGGCTTCTCTTTCATTACTCTTACCCTCTGTCTTTTGTAATCTTTAAGGGCTGTGCTTTTGTCATGGGGTCCAGTAAATATTTGTTGGTATTCATCTGAGAATTCTAAAATACATATAATACTGGGCTCATCAGATCAGCTTTATTATTAGATTGAAAATGGAGCCATCATATGTGGAGCCCCAGTTTCATTACATCTTGGTCCTTTTGTACAGCATTGTCTCCCAGGCTGAGAATGGGAAGTTTAGCAAGAAGGGGAAGAAACTGTGGACCTGCTTTGGACAATAGAAACAGTAAGGTGAAACCAGGGATAAAACACAGACAATGAATGTTTGATCTTGTCCTTAAATTTGGGTATCTATTTTGTGCAATGAAGTAGACATGTAGAAAAAGGCACCCTATAGCTGGCTTCCACAGGTGTAAATCTATATGTGTGATATAGGAGGAGAACTAAGGTGACCTCTTCCAAGGAAAGGGGTGGGAGCTAAAGAAAAGAAGAAGAGAACACAGCATGAATTGGCAAATATTAGGTATGACTTGGGGGGTCACTGTGGACCTACTCTTACTAGTTCTGCACTCCTTAGTCCTCTATGCCTGTGACTACCACTGTAAACATACAAACACTACCCTTTTCCTGGAATTGTGTTCAATAGGATATTTTTCAACAAATCCCAGCTCATTTCCCCTCACTGTCCTCCAGTGAAATGTATGATGCATGCTTTATAAAGTCCTCATTACTAATTAAAATAAAATGCTGTAGGAGCCTGAGGAGTGGAATATTGTTTCTGACTTCAAGATCAAAGGAGATACTTGGAGAAAATGCCAAAGTAGTTTTGAAGTACTAGATGGATTTGGTAGGCTGAAAAAAGCAGAGGAAAGGAACATGGTCCTGCACCCAGGAACAGGTCTGCAGGGACATATGGCTTTCTGTGTGCATGCTCTGACCACACAGCCCAAATCAGTTTCATGAACATCATTCATCCTCCTCAATTCCACATTCAGTCGTTATTGTCAGCATTGGCACACAACCCCAAAGAAAACAGCTATGATCCCTTCCCTCTAGGGATGACCTTTGACTCACCAATGCTGTTGGCTCTAAAAGCCACTTTGGGACAGGCACTTCGGTTCATGCTTCTGTATTCCATGGTGCATGGTTCTGTGCACAATTCTAGGCTTAATTAAAGGGTATTAGTTAATTGGTTGGTTTTACTCCTCTCAACCTGCCATTCCTCACCTTTAGATTGCACTTATAACCTCACTTACTCAGCTTCCAGAATATCACTTGTGCTTGTGAGTCATAACAGGCAAAGCAGTACATGGTTCACTCTCGAGGCAAAACATAACAAACAAACAAACAAACAAAACCCCCAAAGTATATACTTGGGTATATATACACAGACTGTAGATCACAAAATAAACAGATTGCATTTTTCTAGACATACTAAGACTTTAACTGAGACTAAAACAAATGTCATATATAAAGAACATTTGAAGTGGTGATTGATAAAATAACCCCCCTGCCTCTTTACCTAAAGAACTTTTAAGGAAACATTACTTTCATTCACTTATTGTGACCTCAACATATTTTTAGATTAGTGTATAACAACTTTCAAATGCTGACTTTAGGCTTTCTGGTGAACTGAGTGTGGGCCCTTTTGCAAAATATACTTTTAATTAACAATTTGCTTACCCATCTGACATAGCTTTCACCTGCCTTTGGGAATATGGAATTTGTTGTTGTTTTCTTCGTTAGTCTTGCAATTTACAGGGCATATAATTCTAGAAGGATTCCCATTTGCTATTCAGATCAAGTTGTCCTGTATATCAGCCAGCATTTCCTGTCAAAACATAAATGAAGAACAGAGGGCCTGCTATTCAGAGAGCAGGGTGTTTTGCCCTAGGAAAACTCTTCACATAACCCCTTCCCAAATGGCAGCGCCTTCAATAGGAGCATCATAGACACTTTGCAGCATATACTCTCTCATGCTGAATGTCACAAATGTCACCAGACCCCAGCGCAGCTCATACTCCAACACACAATCACTCATCTGGAGACAGGTGGGTCAGGTCTGATCCACGCAATGAAGGACTGAAATAACAGAGGCAAGAGATCTCATAGGAAGGATGACCCAAAGAAAACAAGCTTGTACTATTGTGTCTGTCCTGTACAGTCATTTGGTTCATTGACTCCATGGAAGTCCAAGGAGGCCAAAGGACCAGGACTTATTAGAGATAAGGCTGCAAGAAGAGTCCAGATGTATTAATGGTTTAGAGTGTAAAACAGAACAGGAAACCTGTTTTCTGTCTTCTCTTTCCTGTGCTCTCTTTGAGCATGTATTGCAATGCAGAGCCTAAAAGCTGCCAGTCTCCTTTCACACAGCCTATAATCCTATTATAAAGGATTATTCCATTGTCCTGAGCCATCAGATCTTGGTAATAACTCATTTAGGTCAACCTTTTAGGAAATGTATACACACATGAAAAAAATGTGAAATAAGCCGTTAATCGTATCTCTTAAAGAAAGCTGAGAGGGGTGAGCTGCACTGTGTACAGCCCTGTGTCTCTTTCATTTTTCCCCTAAAAGCTCATCCAGATACAGTTCCTGTGGCCCCTTTGGTTCTGCTGTAGCAGCACATGCATGACACTGTAACAGGAGTCCAAGCCTGCTAATTCCATCAAAAAGACTACATTGTTAAATACACTGTGATCACCTCTGCTGGCTGTGAGCCTCCTTCTGCATTCTGTGAGTCAGTACAAACTGAAAAGCAGAGAGGGAAAAGAGAACAGATTCATTTGGATGCCAAGTTATGAATCACGAGCTCTCTTACTGAGTTTTTGACCAGTCCCACGCCTGAGCTACCCCTGGCTCTTCATTCTCCCATGTCCATTTCAAATAATGATTTCATCAGCCATTTTTACCCAAATCTAAAGCTATAGAAGCAACGTGTACTCCTTAATTCCAATATGTCACAGACTATTAGTGTTTCTCATGTCAATACAAATTTTTCATTTTCCAAATCCTGCAGTAGAAATCTTCTGAAGTGGCTTCTAGGGGTTCCCACCTCCTGGGACCAGCTCTCCTGTGCAGTCTACTTACATAAGCCTGAGAGCCTGAGCTGCACCATGTGACATCAAATCAGTAGAAAAGGGCAAGCGTTGTGAGATGCCAATTTCATGGTGAGTTACAAGACATAGAAACTTTCATCTTACTCCCATTCCCTCTCTGGTTCTCTTTCAAAGAAAGGAACTGTAGGACAAAGGACCAAAGCAGCCTCTAGGTAGCAGAGGTCTGAGACTTCTATCCCACCATCTTACCCCTTATAAGGAGCTGAGTCCTGCCAATAGCTGCTGAAACACAATGGAATGACTGACCACAGTTAAAACTCCAGAGTGGATGAAGTATTGTTACTCCCATACACATTGCCTCTTGGGCAAAATTCCAAAGCAAAGACTCAACTGAGTCAGCCTAGATTATCATCAGAAACTGGGATACTAGACATGAATTAATTTAAACCACTAAATTGGGAGAGATTTTTTATGCAGCAACAGATATGTAATGCATCTTCCATCCTATCCCTTATTCTGAACTTCACTGATCCTTGAATAAAATTTTCCAAGTAGCCACTTAACTAGTCCTTGTCTCTCCTGCATCCCAAGTGCTACCTATCACCTCCATTGTTGTCAAATGATCCTCCTAAAAGACAGCAGTGATTACGTTGTGATCAGAAGACAAAGGTCTAGATGACCAACTCCTTTCATAAACCTATCACTTTGGGGGCCTACCCATTTGATATTCCATCTTTCCTGATTATTTTTCATTTCCAAGAGGAGAAAATGGTTCTTCTTCTGTAAGGTTTAAAATGCTTTAAAAAACTGAACTTATGAGACCATTAACAAATATTCTGATTTTCCAACATTTGGACACATAAAAACACTGCTCTTTTTCTTAACTCCTTGAGGTTTAGTGTGGTCATCAGGCTAGTTTGGGCCAGTAAGGCAGGAGTCTCATATGGCATTTTTGGGTAGAAGTATTTGGTTTCTAGTACACAGTTCTTACTTTCTTACTCTCTGACATAGCAGTTATGGACACATGTGCCCCATAATAGGTCCTGGGACCCAGAAAAACTACAAACAAAGTCTGACCCTGTTCAGTGAGAGAATCACAGCCTTGTATTTTGTCATTTATACTTGGGATCTGTTTGCTACCACAGTATAATCTAGCCAACACTAACTAACAAAGAATGCCAGAGAATGAGCCCAACTTCTAATTTCATGGATGAGGAAGCCGAGAAGGGAAGTGATTTCCCCAGAGATATTCAGAAATGTCCCCAGTCCTCAGTATTCTCTTTAACATTTGTCTGTATACCTCACATCTAGAAGGATCAAGGTTCCCTGAAACATGATGGCCAGAAGAAAACACTCTCTTCTTACCAGGAAACATTTCTGTCTTACCCTACAGGGAGTCAACTGTGTGTATCTATCTGATAAGATCTAATTAACTGGACATGCCACCTCTGTGAGTTCTTTCACACAGTGAATTTCAGCTCTTCAGTCATGGAAGCTCTTCTGTCATGGAAACTGAATGCATCTTCAAGGTAAAACAAAGGTGAGACATAAGAATCTAAATTTCATTTTTTATAATTTTTTTCTTCACATTCTGTAGGGATTTAAAGTTTAGCATATCAATACTTGTTGGAAAATGCCTGTTCCGTTTTGTGTCTAGGATGCTTGATATTCAGACAGATTGTGAAGTTAAGCTCAACTGCCTATGCTATAGGGTAATAATATCATTAAGCTTCTCTTCTGGAGTGTTAACAGCTTAAGTTTTCAGACCAAAAACTAGAGAAAAAGAAGGGCTATAAGGATAGCCAACATTTTGGCCCTCGCAATTCAAGGTCAGTGAGGACTATACTGTAACATCCTGTAACTCAGGACAGGTGTCCTGAATTTTCTGATCAAGATTATGGGGCCACAGAGAAAAGTGATCAACGATGTATAATGCGCCTAAGGAGAGTCACCTAGAGAGAAAACATTCTCTCAGGCTTTCACAGAGAGCAAATTGGTGAAGCATTGGCCGTGTCTTGTCCACATGGCTGACACAGACAAAGGATGTACACACTGTGGTACAAGGTTTCAGGGTAAATCCTGAGGGGATTTGACTGACCTTGTCAGGTACAAAAGTTACATTTCTTGTTATATAGGTCTTGCTTTACCTTGGTCTTAACCATCCAGCAGAAAAGTATAAAAACGAAGTATAAAAAGTAAAGCCATATTACTATGAACTGTAAAAGGCTCAAGTCAACAACTTCTGACATTGCCAGTCCTACGGATAACCCACTACTATTATGGACTACTGGACTATATTGGATTATTTTGCTGAACTCATGCACCTACAATATTTAAATGGCAATGGAATACCCATCTC
>NW_004524578.1:17342905-17344732 GCF_000260255.1 Octodon degus
TGCTCTAGAATTATAAACTTCAGTGGTTCTAGTGGCTACTTGCAGGATTGCTTGGGCTTTCCGAAGCGTGTCTGTATAGCCCAAATCACGCAGATCAGGCCCAGTTACACCTACTGCCTTGGAAGCACTATTAATAGTCCCTCTCACTCTCAAATGTGTCCCAGTTTGAAAGATACATGTTACAGTCGTCCCAGCTTTGAGACTGCAATCATCTGCCATGCACCCTTTCCTAACAGACTCTCCACAGGCTCCATGATATTGGCTGATAGAAAAAGAAGGATTTTCACTAACTCAGAACTATCAGAAAGAGTTGACTCCAAGCAGCCTCTAGACCACGGGGGTACTAGGTTCTAGTTTCCCCTCTGATACCATCTGGCTATGTGGTTTTGAGATAGTTGTTTTCCCTCCTTGGACCTATGTGTCACACGAAAGAGTGGAGTTGCAGTGAACAGTCTTTTGATTTCTTTCTAGTCTTTGATTCCATAACACTGTCTATTGAATAAACTTTAGACAATGGAAGGATCCACTGAGGCACGGAGCATTCAGTGTAGATGGAATCCATCACGCGGCCTGTACGTATTGGCAATAGATGCTGCTATGTTTAACAAAATGCAAAATAATTTAAAAGCACTGGAAAATTCTGGGTATCTCTGCATCATTAGAAACATTCTCATTCAACAGTAAGAAGTGCCACTACTATCAGGCTGGAAGATAAGAAAAGAAGGTAAACAGAGAAAGGGATATTCATACTAGAATAGGTTGAGACTACAGAGCTATGGTAAAGAATCCGTAAAACTATGCAAAATTTATATCTTCTGCATATTTTCTCTCTTTTTTCCAAATAAAAGCACCCGTTGGTCACAAAAATGAGTTTGTGACACAGACAAGATCCAAAGCCAGTGTTCTGGAAACATGAGACAATCACAAGCTTCAGAAGTTCTAGTGAGCTCCATGTCCACCCCGGAAGTAAGGGTGAGATATAGTCTCATGTATTATGCTATTTCTAGGTGACCAAGATCATGCTAAATCTTTTGTGCATGTACCACAGTCCTTAAAGGACACAACATGAGAAGACCTGGGCCCCAAGAAACTCGGTGACTGAGCCTAAGCCTACTGTTACAGAGGAGGGTGCAAACTAAGGTGTGCATGCCAGGTGCCTGTGCCCTTCCCACCGTGCCAAGCTGCCTCCTACCCCACCACCAGCTGAGGGCTAAACCAGGTGACTTCTCCAAACAATGCTACCTCCAGGAAGACTACTGATCTGAGGAGACAGGATGGAGTGGAGGAAGAGAAGAACCAGTGCCAAGGAAACTCTGAGCCCTAAAAGTAAATAAGTCCTCCTCCCCAGCCATAGGTAATGAGCAGCCACGGCAGGACACAAATCAATTTCTTTATAAGAGTTAAAAGAAAAACAAACCAATTAGAAAAATTCTTCATTTGGGTTCTAAAAGCCACCCTTAATATGTTCAGCAACAAAATTAGATGTTAAGCTACTTCCTTTCCCAATTTTTCACTTAAACTAGAACTAGAAAGATAGTCTTTATTATTTTTCTGGCTTAGCATCTTCTACTGCAAGAATTACAGACTATACCACGTGCATTGCTTCTGAGAAGGAAACAGCCCTCACTTCTGCGTTCCCAGAGCCATGGCTAGCAGGGCTCAGAGAGCTCCAGGTTTGGTCTCCTAGCAGGAGTCCTGCAAGTGTCAGCCACGTTCAAGGGTAAGGTACTGTTGGAGAGGAAAGAGACTGCAGAGCTGAAGAATGCAATTACAATTCTCCAAACTCCTATCACAGTTTCTTTGTTTTCTTAGTCACCATCTGAGATG
>NW_004524578.1:17345872-17366771 GCF_000260255.1 Octodon degus
GGTGGCTCAGCTCCATTATCTCATTCTCTGCTCCAGCTTGCACAGTCCCAAGGCAGAGATAATCTGATTGGCCCTATCAGAGCAATCAGCCGTAGCGTGAAACGGGGTCACAGGCTGTGGACACAGCCATGAAGGACAAATCCCTAAGTTTCAGAGCTTTCCAAGAGGAGGGCAGATAAGCATGGGTTATGGGCAGCTGCCCCAGCCCTAGTGGAAGTGGCTCTCCTAATGCATCCTGAAAGCCAGTGGTGATTAAAAAACAAAACAAAACAAACTAGTATTGATGTGCCTGAGGGGAAGGGAAAGGAAAGTGTGCGGGAGAATGAGGAGAAAGAATGTGGGGTGAAGAAACAGCCAGCACTGTTGTTGGGAAATTTTATGCGCCAAAGAAGGGAAAAGGGGAAGGAAGGAAAGAGTAGTGGTTAGAGAAGGGAGAGAAACCACTTCAGGGCCAAGAGGAGTATGTAAAATGTCAGTGATCTGAACCAGAACACTGCAAACAAGAGTGTTTTGCTCTGGGGCAGTTCTTCGTAATTCTTGCCTTAGGTTTACTAAGTGTAAGAATAAACCAGTGATTCTATGTCACACACACACACACACACACACACACACACACACACACACACTGTGGTGACCTCATGACCTCATTCAGGAAAAACTGGACAGAATAAAGTCCCTAAGCCTACCCCATCCTGGGCTGCTCCTATAAGCTGCCCATGCAGTCAATAGTGGAATCCAGGCTTCAGCAGACGCTTAGGTGGTTCAGCTGTTGCTTCCAGGGTAACAGAAGCTCATGCTTCCACCCAGAAGCTGCAGCAAGACAGTCCCTGCATGTTAAGATTTGTGTCTGGATGTCCCCCCAAAGCCTCATGCAGACATGGTGCAGGTTTTTGGAGGTAGCTGAATCCAGAGTCTGTGATTGGTTCATTGTCTAATGGATTGGTAGTGTGAGTGTCACACTCACCCTAGGGCGGGTAACCTGCATATAATACAAGGGAGGAAAAGCAGCTTGCTCCTCCCCCTTTTTGTTCTTGCTATTGTCTGCTGTGAACAGTTGCCCTTCAGCCATGCCACCCTGCATTGAAGCCAACTGAGGATGGATTGAAACCTCCACAAACTGTGGGATAAATAAACCTTTTCTTCCTTAATTTTGCCTTCATGTATTTTGCCTCAGCAACGAAAGAAATATAAGTAAGATACCAGGTCACAAGAAGAAGCCCATACCTGTGTCCTGCCCACATATCTGTCCTTCCCAATTATTCACCCAGTTGTAATGCTCTGAGATATGTCTTACCTAGGAAACCAATTTCAGTCACATGTGTGTTCTTACCACTTCATGGCATGACTTCTTTCTGAACTTCTAAATAATTTTCCTACTTATTTTTCCCATGCTAAGAAAAAGAAAGAAAGAAGTACTCTAAAGGGCTCAAAGTGAGTAAAATCAATGACTTACCAAAGAAGCCAGCACTGTTGTTGGGATGCTTGCAGCAGCACATGAAAACAAATGTCCTGGTCCTCCTGGAGCGCACAGTCCTCCTTCATAACCACCTACAGTCTTATGGGTTTTCCCCCAAGCTGATGCTAAGTGCCCTATCTAATCTCTGGATGGTTCCTCTGTTTTTCTGAATGAGTAACAAGAGCATCTTTTCTATGGGTTGAAATTTTATTTCCTAACAGCTTTGTTGCATTATTTTTTTTCCCAAAGTACAAATGATGGGTGTTCAGCACACTCACTGAAACAAGAAGCCATTTCTATTTAGATCAACAGGACAACAACAAGCTGATGAGGACAGCTGGGACCACACCTTTGAGAGCCAAGGTCAGCTCTAAGTGAAGGTACCTTGCATGTGATAAGAGACACAGAGCCCATTTGGAGGTCCATGGTGGGAAGCTTGCATCAGCTGGTGGTCCCCCATGTGCAGCCCCTTTGGCTCCAGGCCTAACTGAGTGGATCCCCCAGGAGTTTCTGAGTCTGGAAACTTCTGGAAAGTCTAACAGGACTCCTGTTCCCTTAGATAAGGGGCAGCCTGTCTGCAAAACACATGAATCAAAACACATGAATCAAAGCCAGAGCCTGAGCCAAAATACAGACAGGGAAGATGATTGGCTGTTGAAGGCACTGGAAAGAGAGATGCTTCCTTACCAGAGGAATCCTCAGGATCCTTCATCCTCCCAACCGAGGTGAGTGTTGAAAGCTCCATGCCAGAAGGCCCAGCAAGGTCTGTCCCAAAAGCAATTTAATGGGCCAAAGTAATTGACTTTGTATTCTCTTCCTTGAGGGACCATTTTAGTTTCATCCTGTCGACCTTGAGTCGTATGTCGGTATAACATCTAACTCAGTGAGGCAGCGACAATTAGCAGGTTCCAAATTATGTTTCTCTACTGCTATCTGTTGTACTGACCCAAGTTTGAGGGCAGAACAACTGTATCACACCAGCTGTTAACAAGAGCTATAGTCTATAGCCTTAAATTATTCCAAAGGAGACAGGCTCTGCAGCCACAATTTTGGGTGCTAACAGCTCTCACCGAGAGCAGGCTGTCTTTGTAATCTGAAAATAGAAGTAGTAGTTCTAAGTAATTCATGACCATGCTTCAGACATTGTTCTGGGTGCAGGTATGGGGTGGGGGAATCAATGACGAGAGATGTTCTATCCGTGACTCTGGAGCTAACTCACATTCTAGCAGAGAAATGGAGACAGGAGGAAAGTGGTCATAATATGAGGTTGCTTACGTTAACATCACTATAGTAAACAATACTATTAGGCCCCTTGGTCAAAGTGGTCTTGCAAGGAAGCCACCTGGGTTAGGGCTCAGATATGTAAAGGCAGAATAGATCAGAGAGAAATGCAAAAAGCAAGTTCTCAGATGAACTGATCATGGCAGTCTGGGAAGCACCCTTTGAGCACCACTCTCTTTCAGTGTGCTCTGACAGTGTGTGACAGAAACTCACCACAAACTGAATTTATGAAGAAAAGTTTGGGCAAAGCTTTGGTTCACTCTGAGCAAGAATTTCAGAACAAAGGTTAGCTCCATACACCTGGTTCTAGGAACCTAAGCCCTTGCCGTGGGCACTCAGTCAATTTGCCTGGCTATTTTCAAACTTATTTTTCCTCTTTTGGCTTCATCCACAAGTGAACTTCTTGAACCAGTGTCCTTGGCATTTTTAATTGGTTACGACCACCAGTGTCAACCTCAAAAGTGAGATTTGTATGATCTGAGATAGTTCAAATGCCTGTGCCTGCCCCAGTTGGAAGATGGAATGTGCTAATTCATGCCGAGGTTGCGTACATCCTCTTGGATTCCCTGGACTAAAATTGAGCTCTGATGGACATCTGGATTGTTTCCAGGATTTAGATATGACAAATTGAGCTGCTATAATCATGAGTGCACATATATCACTGTGGTGTGAGGTTTTCAGGTCTTCTGGAAAAATACCCAGGAAGAGAACAGCTGGTTTGAATGGGATCTCCAATCCTAGCTTTTTAAGGAATCTCCACAATGATTCCCATGGTGGCTGGACCAGTCTGCACTCCCAACAACAGTGCAGAAGGGTTCCTTTTTCTCCACAGTCGCTCTAGAATTTGTTAATGGTTGTTAGCCATTCTTTCTGGGATGAGATGGAATCTCAGGGTTGTTTTAATTTGCATTTTTTGAATAACCAATGATGTTGAACATTTTTCTATATATTTACTTTACAAGAGATGTTCTATCCATGACTCTGGAGCTAGCTCACACTCTAGCAGAGAGTGTGCTCTGAATGTGTGTGAGAAACATTTGTATTCCTTCCCCTAAGAAGTGTATATTCATCTCAGATGCTCATTTTGGGATTGGGTCTTTTAATTTGGGAAACCTGATTTTTTAAAATTATTCTTTATATGTTTTAGATAGAAGGCCTTTCCTGGAGGAACAGTCAGCTATAATTTTTTTTCCAGTTTGTGGGTTTTCTTTTTTACTCTGTTGGAGATTTGCTTTGAAGTGCAGAAAATTTTCAAAAAGATTAGATCGCAGTTGTTGATTATTGGAAGCATTTCCCATGCAGTTTGGTTTGTGTTCATGTACTCTCTGTATACCCCTATATCTTCAAGATCTCTACCTACATTTTTCTCCAGAAGATTTAGTGTTTCTGTTTTAATATTTGATTTTTTGATCCGTTTTGAAGCAGTTTTGTGAATGGTGATAGGCATGGTCTAAGTTTAGCCTTTGGCATGTAGAAAGTTAGTTTTTCCAGCACCATATACACAAATATATATGCATATATATAATATTTATACAATAAATGCATTTATAGAAATACATATGCATGTGTATACATATGTATATGCATATGTATTTTTATAAATCTGTGAAAATAAAAAAACCCAGATATTATAGACAGATATAACTTTGTCAGAAAAGTGTCAAGCAAAGGGAATGGTCACTGACATGATGAACACAAGTTTTTAAAACGCCCACCTTATATGAGGTTAAAATTAAAAGACAGGAGGCACTTAAGGAGATTCATTCATAAAATGAATAATGGCTAAATAGCCAGACTCTTCAAGGGACTTTTACAAGAGAGACCATTTTAATGAATAAAGTGAGCCTTTGTCATTAAGAAACTCCAATCCCAACACTTATGAGAACAATCACTACCGCCACCTTCTATTGAAGTCTCGCTAGGCAATTTGAGCTGTTACTCTAAATATACTTGCAAAAATCTCTTCAAACCACATTTTAATATCAGTTTTTTTAAATGGAGAAAGTGAGGATTAACAGAAGTAAAAGTCATGCTGTGATCTGAGATAAAACCCAAAGCACTACAATCCAAAGACCAGGTACATAAACCTGAGCTCTACTGCCTCCCTTGAGAGGGTGATGATCTGGCTGGGAAAATGGGAGGCCTGCAGGAAGAGGCAGAAGAGAACATTAAACATAGAAAACATGTTATACAATGAAGAAACGATGTGATCTTCAAAGACTGGGCCAATCAAGGGATTTCTCATAGAGGAGGAAGAATGTAGGCTGCCCGAGAAAAAAGAGCATTATTCAAAAACATAGATAAGAGAGTGGGAAACAGTCCCCATAGGGAGTAGCACAAGAAGTGGTCATGAATACTATGTAATGGGAGCTAGTAGAGAGGAGCGGGAAGAGAAATGTACTGGGGTTTGCAAGCATGATCAAGGCTTAGCGCCAAGTTCAGATTTTCTTTTATATGTTAATATTTCTAAATCAATTGCCCATCAGAATCACATTGAGAAATTTTCTAAATGTACAACTAACGGTTTAGGCTCTAATCACTAAGCAACAGATAATGTCAACCTGACATGAGGCAGCAGTAAGTATACTTTAAATAAAGCTCTTCAGACATTTCTGACCTCCAAATTTGGGAGTCACTACTGCAAAGAACAAGACTAATTAAAGGTCTCAGAAGAAGGTTGATGCAATTGTGATATTGTTTCCCAAATAGCACTGCTGAGAACACTACAAAGTTTTAAGGAATTCCCATAAGAAAGATGGAGGGGATACCTGATGAGTTCTTGACCTTTAGAAGTCTTGTGCATGTCACGGAGTATTGTAAATTTCTAAAGGAGAATATTTACAGTAGTTTCCAATAGAAATTCCCACCCTTTTTCGTTTCTGAAGAATTCACTCTTGGAATTCATGCTGTGTAGAACACGCTTTGGAAAATATAGTTTGAGGTTGATACATCTGAAGCTACAGAGGTACTTGGATTGGCAGTAGGAACTATAAAAGAAAGGGCTCTGAGTCCTGCTTCCACTCAGCCCACGCCTACTTGCCCTTACACTGCAGATTCATTATGTTCTCCCTTAAGTCCTGCTTGCCTCTCCCCAACACACACACACACACACAGGCATGCAAACACACAGACATGCTTTCTGCAGAGACTAGGACAGAGAGGACATTGTCAGCAACTCAATGAGTTCCATATGTCCCCGATGACCACAAGTTGCTCAAGAATTTGCCTGGAGGTACTGCTTCTTTTCCTTTAGCTGCAAGTGAAATTCCCTAATTCCATGTTCTGGTAAACAATCTGCTTCACTGGGCCCTGTCTCTGGGTGAAAACACCACCAGTTCCACCCTAAGGAACTGAGTTCTCCAAATAGCATTTCTATCCAGACATGAAAGAGTCAACATTTGCTTATAATCTGGGTTACCTCATCAGAGAGAACAAAGCAAGTCATGGTGAGCACAGACACAGAGCCTGACAATGCACAGAGATATCGCACCAAGAGCTGGGATTGCAGGTGCATATTTCCTGAACAAGGAAATGGCATGAGGTTTGACAACACAGGTGCACAGCATTTCACATGAGTCTCTATTTACCTGCTTGGAATAATGTTCTTTTGTGGAAACTTGATATAGCTGGACATCATCTGAGAAAATCATTTTTCTTTTTCTGGATTCCATATAAGATTGTCTGAATTAGTAGAAGAGAGAGTGAGATGGGTGTGTGTTGGGGGACTGGGCATATACTGATGGGAGCCTCCCAGAACCCAAACTAGCCCCAGGCTTCTCAGATTTACCTGCTCCTAGGAGTCACTTAATCATGTGATAAGAACTATATGTTGGTGTCTTCCCTCTAGGCATTTTGACTCTTTTGATCTTGGATAGGGCCTCAGAATCTGTATTTTTAGCATTCCCTGATGATTTGTATAATCACATGGATTTTTTTTTCTATTTTAAGGAAGGGTCTACAGGGTGTTCAGGGTCTCACCACTAGATCGGACTCATAGTGATCCACCTGTTTATAGCCTCCCAAGAGCTGGGATTACAGGTATATGCCACCACGCCCAGTCTCAATTGCTGTCTCACGGCACCCTGGGATCAAACCCCTGGCCCCTGCATCTGCTTGCAGGTGCTTTAATCCACTGAAATTTTTGGCCAGCCTCACATGGAATTTAATAAATACATCTGTAAACTATTTCAAGGATTCATAGACTTTGCTGCACATTAAAATCACCTGGGACCTTTTAAAAATTTCCAGCACCCAGAATAATCTCTGGAAATGAGGTCTAGGCATCAGTGCTTTCTAAAGTTCCCCAGATGATTCAAATGACCTACTGGTCTACCTCATAAAATTAGACAGAGGTTTACATGAAAGCATAGCGATAAAACACTGAGGTTAGTGTAGAACACATTCTAAACTCTCAACATGTATTTGAACATTATTTCACGTAAAGTAATTAATGTAAAAAATGAAACCAACAGGTCTTATTTTTGTAAGTTGAAAGTTTTTGGGATTTTCTTCATAATTTTTATGTATAACAAAGTAGAGAGAAGACTGTAACAAGAGTATATCTATATACTCACTTCTTAGGATGTTGTAGTACCAAAGCTTTGTCAAATATGCCTTATAATTTTTGAAATAAAAGAAATATATGAATGAAATTGAGGTTTCTTGTGCCTCTTTCTCATCCCAGAGATAGCCACTGTACTGAAATTTACTTCTATCTTTTTTAGACTTTTCTATAAATATGCCTGTGCACACATACTTACCCATAAACCTCATAAAGTATTGCTTGATATGTTTTATAAATGTACATAAATGATATCATTTTCCAGATATCATATAAATCCAATAATGTGTGGAATACATGCATATGGAGGCATAGAGATCAATTTACGTATTATCATTACTGATAAATCCAGCTTATAAATATACCTGGGTATATCTCTTTTCCTCATTGATAGAAATCATTTACAGTTGTAAACTACTAAAAATATTACACTAGAAATCCTTTTGAACATACACCTGTGCATAAGAGGGAGAATTTGTATCCAGTATGTTTCAGAAGTAAATATTTAGGGTGTTAAGACATTTATAAATTCATCTTCACAAGTTCTGACAGATTACTTTTTAAAGTGTCCATAATAAATGTTCTACTTTCCCTGAACAGTGTATGACAGATGCCATTTTCCCATGTCCTCATAACATATGTTATGCTCAGCAGAGACAATGTCTGGATGATTCAATAAGAAAAGACTTGCATAAACAACACTGGTTGGCTTACAGAGTCATCCATTGTTGAAAGACCAGACTCATCATCACTCAATCAGATACATCATCCAAAATCCAGTGTAGTGAGGACATCATTACTCCAAGTCTTGCTTGTTGTAGTGGTATTAACACTTTAAACATGGAGGCCCCTGGTGTGAACTTGCCACAGGGCACATAGTGGTGTGGCCCCACCACTATCACTACCCCTTGGAAGAGATACACACAGTCAGCAGCATCTTCTTGGTAGGGAACAGGTCACATGTGAGTCCCTAGCTGCAAGGGAAGCTGGAAAGCCTAGTATCTGGCATTCTGGATCCCTAGAAGAAGCATGCCCTCCCCCCTCACACAGACACAAAATGAGGATATTCCTTAATCATAGGTAGGAGAGTTCGATAAGAGATGGACAAGATGAACAAGTATTAAGATGTATGTGAAAAATCCTATTACCATTGGGTTTGGTTTTCATTGCCTTATTATCATGAAGATTAAAAATCTTTTTCATGTTCGTAATTGCCCATTTTTATCTTTTCTTTTAGAAATCATTTTTCATATACTTTGTCCATATTTTTCACTCAGTTGTTTATTCTCATTATTATTATGCTGATTTTTAGTTGTGTTACATATTCTGAATAGTTATATTTTGTCGTATCACTCATTTGTATTTCTACTATGTTTTATGACATCTTCTTTCATGTAGAAGTTTTCATTTTGAATATTATTAAATTTATTAATAAGCTCCTTTATTATTTCTTTTATTTTGAGGTTTAAGAAATTTTTTCTATAAGTCAAGATTTGGATTTGGAAGGTGTTCTCTCAAATTATCTCTGAAAGTTTAATTAAACTTGATTTTTAGATTTAGGTCTTAATTCATCTGGAATGAGTTTATACTATTGGATGTGGCATGGATTTAAACTTATCTTCCTGTACAATTTTCTCTACAATTTCTTTTTTTCATTCATGTATAGTGTTACCTCACTCTGATACTATGTTTCCACATTTGTCTTATCAGATTATAAGATTTATATTGTAGTGATGGGCTGCTCAATATGGCAGCCATGAGTCAACAGTGACTGTTTAAATTTTCATTGATTAAAGTTAGATATTATCAATAATTTTATATTTCAGTAATACAAGCTATATTCAAAGTATTCAGTGTCAGTAGCATGTACCATATCTAACAGCTTGAAAACTACACACTATCACTGCAGAAAATTCTGTTGGCTCAGTCTAGGATATTAGTTACTTTGTTCAATTCTGGTTCTAAACATTTACAATAATTACTAGTAAGTAAAAAAAAATCCTCCTCACAATCACCTGTCTTTCCTTTCTTTCAAAAATTGTCTTAGTCAAATATTTTTATGAACGATGAAGAAGAAAGTGATAGGGGACAGATTAAAATATATTATGTGCATGTGTAAATCTATTAAAATGAAACTCACTAATCTACACAACCAATATGCATTAATAAAGAAAAAAGTCAATTTATACAATTCCATGAGCCACATATATGAATTTTGTTTAGCATTTTACTGATTTTATAAATTATTACCTGAATCCATAGCTTTATGATATTGTACTTTCTCATTCATGATTAAGACATATTTCTGGATTAGCTCAGGATTTTATATCCTTTAATGAGGTTTTATGTGTCTTCATATTTTTTCTTACTTCTGTTACCCCTGTCTTACAGTTCTGTTACCCCTGTCTTACTTCTGTTACCCCTGTCTTACAGTTCTGTGGCTGTTGTGAAGTACATTATCTAATTGGTATAGAATCCTCTTATTGTCTGTTCATCTTATAACCATCTTTTTTATTCCTACTCTAATTTTATAGTAAATTTTCTAAACATTTATATAATTATTTGTATTGTCCAATTAATAAAAATGTTCTTTCTTTCTAACTTTCATGTCTCATTTCTGTTTTATTTTCCGTTTTTTTATGTATTTAGTACAGGGTTTACATGGTCTCACTACACACATCCGACTTGCAGTGATCCTCCTGTTTTCTGCCTCCCAAGTGCTAGGATTACAGGTGTGCACCACCACGCCCAGTGTCAATCATCTCAGCGTGCCCCAAAGGAAAGGCCAGCAAGGAACACCAGGGATTGAACCCCAGTCCCTGTGTCTGCCCAAACAGAAGTTTAGCTGAGCTCTCTGGCTGGCCCTTACATCTCTTTTCTGTATGCTGTCTTTTAACTTCGGCCAAACCCTTCAGAATGTTTGAGACAATAATAAAAAGAAAAGAATATCCTGGAATTCTTTCTGAGGATAATTGGTTTACTTCTAAGTATCACAAGGAAATACATTTGAGGTACATACTTTCTGTCATGCTAACCTATATTGTTTTCTTTCTTAGTGTTCTCTATGTTCATCAACAAAAGATTTTTAATCTCTTTTAAAAATTTTGCATCTTTTAAATGATAAGTGATAATTGAGATTAACTATGATAATATGATGAATTATCAACTTTGGACTCCTGGAAAGCCTAAACTTAGTGTTATTTTTTAAACTTGGTTTTATTTTGTTGTTTTTCTTTAGTTAATTTATGATTGTCTATGTTTTTGTTTGTTTGTTTTAATACTAGAGATTGATTCCAGGCCTTCACACTGACCTACCACATCTCCATCCCATTTCGCATTATTATTATTATTATTATTATTTTAAATTTTGGAAAAAGACCTTGTTAAGACTAAGTTGTCCACTATGAGCTCAAACTTCAAATCCTATTGCTCCAGCTTCCCAGAATACTGCAATCAGAGATGTACACTACTATGCCTGACTTTGTCTTTAGGACTTTTGGCAACTAAGTTTTTTAATGAGACTAGAGAATAATTTACTTATACCATGCCTCCTGTATTCTCATCATTTGACAATTACTTGGGCAGTTTTCTTCTTTATTTTGCTCCCAAAGAAAGGTGTACAAGATAAGATTATCTATTTCTTGAGGATCTTATGACTGTGTTCAGTTCAGACTTTTCTTTGTCTGCAGGTAAAAATTTTTAAAAATTAGATAAATTTCATTAAAAAATTTTTAAGCTCATGAGTTCATCTTTTTGAACCCATTTTCTTCTTTCACAAAGTGGGGATGATAGTCACACTAAGCATTTCATCAGGCTTTTGGGAGAACGAGGTGTGTTAATGATATGCAAGGTGTCCAGCTGCTACCTGACATAATACAAGCATGGAATGAGTGGTAGCAAGTACTAATGTAGGTCAGGGCTCCCGTCACCTGCCTTTTCCCTAGGGTCTTGTTCTGCAGGTGAAACAGATGTCCTGGAAAAGCATAAGTGGAAGCTGAGTAACTCAGTGCTCTCGTAGTTTTCCCAATTGAGGAGACCCTGGGAAGATTTTATTCTCAAGAAATCATCAAGGCACGTGCCTGGTCTCTCCAATGGTTGAGAGGCCATCGTGTGAAGGAAGGAGAACAGGGTTCCTGAGTGGTTGAAATGAATGGGTGAATCTTCCTGGAGGAAAGATTTAGCTCCATGCCTGTATCTGTGAAGCACACCAGTTCTTTTTCCAGTGTCCTTGGGGCCTTTCATTCCTCTCTTTCTTCTCCATGATCAAAACAATTTCCCTTTTTGGGGACTTTTCACCCTAACCCTCAACCAGACCACAGAGCACTACATGACATCCTTGACTCTCCACTTTTTCCTTGCTGTAAAAGACAAGGCCATGCCTCTTGTCATTTTTAAGGGTTTTACAGATGTCTCAATTTAGAAACTCAGCAAGAGAAGGAGATACAACCCTAAAATCTTACAAAGTTTGTAAAGACTTTGCTCTTTGTAGTAAATCTTAACTTTCTATGGAAGATGGTAACGAGTGGCCCTGATGGCTACTTTTATTCCTACGAATGGGTTTCTTGAGTCTTTTGTTCATTTTTATCATGAAAAACCTTTTTTCCTAGTTTATAGGTCTGTCCAGTGGGGCAGAGCAATCAGTTAGCCCAGCTGTTCGGGAGAGTCATTTCCTCTCCGACCCTCTGAGCTGGATCACCACTTGTCTCTGGCCTCTGCACATTGTTCTCTTTTTTTCATACTTTACTGGCATGGTAACAGTCCTTCTTGCCAGCTGACTTGAGACACAGAAGAGCAGCAAGCCAACCATATGGAGTGAGACTGGAAACTCTCCTAGGGTTAAAATAAAGGGCTGTTGAATAAAAGAAGACTTGACTGTTCTTGTCCCCAAGCCATAGGATACCACCCTAGCATTTCAGACCACTAGGTGTGCAGGAGTAGAAGAAAGTCTCTCCTGGAAACACATGACAGCCATATACTGTCCACAGAGCCTTGCAGAGCCATAGCTGCAAATAATTAAACATTGGATTTCTACACTAAAGTTTATTCTTGACAGGAAAATGTATGACCCTGTGGGTGCTGAGGCTCTGTCACCATGTGCCTGTGACTGTTCTTGCTGGAATGTAGAATTCCACCAAAACTTCTTCCTGAAGAAGTGTAAATTGGACCCAGCCTTGGGCTTTGGGCTCTTTGCATCCCCAAAGATGGTTTCAGTTTGTCCTTGGACTCGGAATGCCTTTTTGGTTTCAGACTAAACTTGCTTTGGATCATCAATCTCCATTCTTCACTGTCTAGGAATACTGTTTTCTAGATTATTTGGGTTTAACCCCAAAGGTCAGGAATGTCTGTCTTTTGATAAATCCACTTCGACAGCTCCCTCGTGGGCATAGGGTCTATACAAATTAAGGATTTCTCACAGAAGAGATGGGAAACATGTCCACATAACTTCAGGTTGGAAAGGCAGCCCTGCTCTCTCCAGGGTTAATTCTGAAGGCTGTATACATACATCAGCCGGCTCTGTGGGAAATGTGCTAAGGTTCTGGAAATCCCTAGATGGCCCTATTATTTAACTACTAAAAGCAATCTCAGTCATCCCATGGGAGACATAATAACTCAGCTAAATGACAACAAAAGAAGCAGCTCTTGCATATGGTGTCTGGCAAACTTATCTGGAAAGACACCCCCATTTGGAAAACACCTACCTACATTAGAAAGTGAAATAAAAATAAAGGGCCTCTTATAAAATTATTACCTTGTCATTTAAGTCAACAGCGGTGATGCCGTGATAGAAACCAGCAGTTGGGCCACATGGTTTTATCACTCTAATTACATCAAGAACACAGTAACTGTCTGGCAGAGATAAGATTAAGGGAAGCAGAGCCCTTCTGAAATTTCCAATAGACAGCTCCTGAATTTATGGACTAGTTTTGTGTTTGGACATTAAGTTCAATTACTCTGCTTTAGCTCTGAACAGTTCTGTCACCAGAGAAATATCAGCTGGCTGATCCTTCATCACCCCAGTCCCACCCCAACCCTCCTTGCAGGCTCTTCTCTGCCCACGTTCAACAGGGTCTCCCTAGGAGAACAGAGGCTGACTGTTTTCCTTCTCTACACTGACTCCCCTTCCCTTTCTCTATCTCCTTAGGCTGAGCAGGAGAAAGTCTCCTCCCTTCTTGTTGACTGAAAACCTTAGGATCCACAGCTGTCACCACCACAGAATGGCAGTAGTACAAGGACCTAATCTTGACCCTTCACTCTACATTCAGTGGATGAAGTTCAAAGTGTGACTTGTTGCCCAAGGGTCCATAGCTGGAGCTCTGTCTAGAATCTAGATTTCCAGTCTCCTGGGAAAACGTAGTGACTCTTTTCGTTTCCCACAAGGAGCTTCCACTTCTCCTTGGGCTCATCCTTGGCTTGAGTTCAGTCACCTTGGTCCCCAGAATCCTACCTGCTTTTAAAATCTGAAGACAACAGATGCCTAGGGGAGCACAGGTCTCAAACTTCCATACCCTCCTCCCACTGGCTGTCTCTGCTCCTCTCTTACCTTCTTTTTGCTTTCTCTTAAGTAGAGAAGGGCAGGGTAACAGATAAAGGCTAATGTGGCTGCTTTCTTCATTAGGAACTTGGAGAGACCAAAAGGAATTTGGGAACACTCCTGGTTCCCACTGTAGGTCTTCTTTACCTGGCATACACAACTGAATCATTTAAAGAGCTTTTCTAAATTCAGATTTGTGGGTCCCCAGGGACCTCAAGCAGAATAATGAGGATTGGGTTTATAGATTTAGTCTGTTTCCAATGGTCCTCTTGCAAGACCAGCCCAGCACCAATTAAGACCAAACTTTAGAAATTGTGGATCTTGGTATGAATAAAATAGTAGGTTGAAAAAAAATGGTGAAATCTAACTCATGTACAACTTTATCTCCATGGATAAATTATTTAACCTTCTTGAAACTCAGTTTTCCTATGCAAAAAAAAAAAAAAAATGGATCTCTTGGTAAGGATAAAACATAACATATATATGCACATAACTGGTGTGTAATACATATCCAATCTACATCTCTGTATAATAAACAACATATAATACTCATTCAACAATTGGCAGTAACATCCCTCCAGATCACTTCAGGTCTTGAGGTTAATACGCACTGGTGCCCACTGCCCCAGAATTCCTCTTCCTCAACAGGGCCCTGCCTTATCGGCTCTGATTTGTGAGGGTATTGGACAGTAAGGATCTATGACCCTTACTCTGTCTGCTGTCAGGGAAAATGCAGAGTCAGTAGGATACAGACACTTCTGACCTTGAACTTCGAACCTTTGTGGATTGGCAGTGAGGTGCCTACGATTTCTTGATCTGCTTTGAAAGCACTTAAACCTACTGCAGACAAAGAGGACCCTGGACACCATGACTGGATTCCATGCTGACCTAGCCTTGGACAAGAAGCAGCCCAGCTGGGGTTTTGTTTATTTGGAAGAGTGAAAAAGCAGAAAAGAAAACTGGAAAGGAAGAGAAAGGCTTGGTCCCAGCAGGAGAAGCACTACAGGAGCCACTGCATCCTGTAGGCTGCTTGGATCTCCTGCCTTCCATTTCTGTTCCCCGCTAGCCACTCAGAGTATAATATATACAAGGAGCTTATACAGCTCATGATTCACTCCTTCTTAACTCATGGCAATTTGCCTCCTGCATGTGTTAAGGTCACCAGTGACCCTTTAATCACAGATTCAATGGCTTTCCTATGAGTTCATGGATATAAATTTCTTTCCTAATCCTTACAATAAATGGCACAATTCGTTTTCTAAATTAGTTTAGCAAACCCTTACATAAAGCTTACAATGTGCTGGGCAATGTCTGAAGTACTTTTCAAATGTTAACTTATTCGACATCATGGCCCTACAAGGTAGCCCCCGAGATGAAGTAATTTACCCATGGCTGCAAAGCTAGGAAGGTGGAAGAGGAGAAATTCAGCCCTGGATATTAAATGAGGTTGTACTAACTATAAGATTAAAGCCAATTCTGAATTCCCATTTGAGAAAGCCAGGGAGACTAGCTAAGTATTGAATTATTGAGTTCTCTTTCCTCCTTCTTTGGAACATAAAAGAATTCCAGAACTTAGACACATCTAAGAAATGAAAATAGGTCCTAATTCTTGCTGCTTCATGGTCACTGCCACTGTATTTGTTTCCACTGCATTCTAGACAGCACTTCTTTCTGCACCCCTGCTGTGAACAGGTTTCAAGGGTAGTATCAATGACTCCTCTACAGACCACAGTGGAAGCCCTCCATAGGCCTCAGGGCTATGACTAGCATGGAGTCTGCACAGATATTTCAGAAGTACAGCTCATTTCTGGTGAGGTTAATGAGTTGGATTCAGCCACTCAGAGACTCCTCTTCATATTCTTTCAGTCATAAGGAATCAGTCTTTCAAGATCAGTTTTTCCAGTTTGCTCAGTGCTTTCCTGTTGTTAAGCCCAAACATCCCACATGTCCCAGTTTTTGCAAAATAACTGGGACAGTTTGCCACCTGAATACCAAGAGGTCTTTTGATTCTTATTCCCCTTGAATGTTCCTCAGATGATATAAACTCAAAATTACTTAGTTGCTTTCGGGTGGATAAAGCATATTGCTTTGGCTGTGACATCTTGCGAAGACTGAGCTGTATATGGTCAAGAACTTCACTGGCGTCACAGCCCACGGTGTCACAATCCATCATATACTTCCCCACTTCATTTAATGTCCATTCACCTTGCACCTCACACATGGATCTTCCCATAACCCCTTGCATTGCTTCTCGTCTGAATTCTTCTAGGAAGTAGCACCCTTGCATTTTATTTGTCAATGAATCATGTACAGTCTTGTGAAATAGCTTCTACTGGTAAAATAAGCCAGCATTTAGATCTCTTATTACTTTTACCTTCTGCTCTGTTCATATCTTACTTTTCGGGAAAACATTACTTGACAGGAAGGTACTATCATATTTGTATCTGTCTCCAAGCCAGAAGGAATCTCACACATAGTAATTACTGGGCCACATTGCATTTGGTTGTTTTGTTTAGATTTGGCATCATTATCTGTGATTCTTAATAGGGAAGCAATTTGGAGACAGTGTTTGACCGAAGAATTATTTGGAGTGTTTATTAAAATACAAATCCAGAGTCCTACCCTCAGAACTCTCAAGTATAAAGTTTGATAGCTTCAATGGTAGCAGTGGGATGATCCTGAGCTTCCTGACTGGTCTACCTGGATTCTCATTTAGACTACCATTGATCAGCTGTGAAACTATTATTTTTTAAGTATCACTTTTCTTACCTGACAGAAGGTAAAACAAAAGTTCGTAGTCTTGTTATGAGGATGAATATTATAATATGGGTAAAAAGACTGATAAAGGATTTGCAATGTGCTGAGGATTTCGTAAGTATTGCTCATATCTACAAAACTCATGCAAATTTCTCCTTAACATAAGGCAGTGCCATGTTTTCATATATTTATATACTAAATCAGGTCTAAATAGTTTTCTTCTGGGATCACCATGGCCCAGATAGTCTTTGTAGCTCTCGCTGAAACATCTTGCCAAAGAGCGATTTACAGAACAGCAGATATATGATTCTTTTGTTGGCATTTTTCAACATCTGCCCTTTGGTGCCAGGGATACTTTAAAGAAAAATAAGTGGATTTGAAACTCATGCCCTACAGGAATTACCAGAATAGAAAAAATATATACTTCAAACACTGAGCAATAGTATAGAGGAGAGTATTCAGCTACTAGTATTTTGATCCGTTGTAAGAGGCAAATAAAAAAGAACAATCTGACACAAATGGGCATAAGAAAGCAATCAGTGAGTGACAAAGAAACAAAGGGTTGACTGACAAAGAGGAAGAGGGAGAAGAAAAAAAGAAGAGGTTTACTCCATGAAGAATCAGAAAACGCCACCACCAGCTCCCTAAAAAACGAATCAAAATAAAATCTTGGATAAGATTTTCCCCTTTGATGTGTTAAATATGCCATCTGTCATTAACATCAAATTTACATTTTAAGTGAATTGTACACTGAACATTGCTTGCTATTCTTGTGTATACTTGCTTATATAGACATTAATACATTTTCCTAATCTATTCCATGACATAGATATTTCTTAATCTTTTTGCTGTTATAAAGCCCTTATTTAAAATATTTCTATCCATAACAAATTTTACTGTGTTGCTGTTATTAGCTCTTTTCACATTCTTATTTATACACAGATATGCCTCCTCTACCCAATGGGGAAAATTAGAAGGCATGGTTTTATTCATCCTTGTGTCCCTAGTGCCTGTTTCAGATTTTGGCACATAGTAAACACTTAATATTATTATTGGATTGGATTTACTTGAGTAGAAAAAGATATCTGAACATTAAAGTGATCTCTTTAATGGTTTCATTTGCATCTGATCAGCCACCCATTCCAGAAGACACCAGGAAAAGACTAGAGAGCCGCAAAGCTCCCTGATTCTGTAAATCTTTGGTGCCTTTCTAGCTATGTGATACAGGCACTCTAGCACATGCTCTCAGGTTGAAATAAAATGAGATGGTCTTTATAGGCTGCAAATTTCTAGCATATCACCCTATTGCTTAATTTTCAGAACACCCCCAGCCATTATTTTGAAAGTTACAGAACTGAAATTGCTGGAGATCCCAGAGAAAACATTGGCCTCTTACTAGTTTTGCAGCCTGTGAAAGTTTGGTAATATACTTGGCCCTCGCTGGTGTCCTGGCCCAAAAGAGGGTCATACTCATACCTAATAGGCAGATGCTATGAAAGTCAATCAATGTAAATAATATGAAGGTTTTTGACAAAAGCTGAGACCATAGTGCATTTTCAATAAACTGAAGAAACCAAAAGCTATAGGATAGGAGAAGAGGAAGAAATGTTGCTCAAAGAGTTAAATACATCACCATACTCAGCTTTAGTGTGCAGTGAGTCCTCAGGAAATGGTGCTACCTATCTACTTGTAGTGGGAACTTGGTGGAGAGTTGCTGAGTTGCTGAACAGTACTCTCCCCCATCAGTCAATAACTGAATTGATGTGTATTTGACTTGGAATTAAGTGGTTCTATTTCAGGAAGTTTTCTGAGTAAGCAAGTCTAGGCTCCCTTTGGTCTCACACTGCCTTTCAGTTCTTTGTTGATCTTCTGACCTTACTACATGAAACCTCCAGACTAAAAATTTCCACTGTGCTCTCCTCCAAACTCCTTGAAAGCTTTTCTCTTTGACACTTCAGTTTATAAACTCAATAAGAGATAATGACATCATTCACTGCCAGGTGAGCAGATCCCCTGAACAGACCTTACCAGCCCCTCCCTGGCTTCAAGAGGACTTTGGTGTTCTAAAGCCAGGTGGCAAATTTCAGGGGAAGGATTAGCCACCCCTTGAAAAAGCTGCAGAGGAGCTAGTGCTGAAAGGAATGGTCAATTACTGAGAGTGGACTTAGGCCATGAACTTAGTGCTTGGACTATAACCTAGAGACAGGAGTGGCTGTGTTGTGCCCACGGGCCTCCTGAAGAGGGAGGCCCTGCCCACTCCCTGCCTGTCAGCCATTTTCTCTGCATTCAGTGAATATCGATTTGCCATGGACTAACCCTCACGATACCATAATGATGAGATAGAGTCCCCATGCTTGTGTAGATCCCTATTCTGGCTGCCTCCACACCACCAAGCCACAATTTTTTCACTTTTTTTTTTTTTTTTTTTTTTTGGTGGAACCGGGGATTGAACTCAGGCCCTTGCACTTGCCAGGGAAGCGCTTATTCCACTGAGCCATCTCCCTGGCCAATTTTTTCACTTTCTGTAGCTTCAGTGCTCTGCCATGAGCAGGGGCTTTTCAACTCATCCTTATATCTTCCAAAGACATGTTCTTTAGAAATAATGTCAGACTAACAAGTAGTAATGTATAATGTATACTCTTTATGTAAATTCTCCAAATTCTCATTATCATATCGGCTTTATCAGTCTCCCAATATCTATTATACATACACATATTCTGCAACATTTGTGAGTAATTTGTTGACTTGAAGCCCCTCAGTGTCTAAATTCTTCCATATGTATTTCATAAAAACAATAGCATTCTCTTATGTAACCACAATATAATTCTCAAAACCAGCATGAAATTTAATAGAATATTAATTATCTCATTCATAGATTCTGGCCATATTTTACCCACTTCACTAGTGTGCTTTGCAGCAAGAGAAAAAAATCTTATTCAGAATCCAACCTATGGTTCCATGCTGCTTTTAGTAGTTATGTCTTTTTAGTCTACTTCACTTTGAAGTAGTCCTCAGCCTTTGTCCTGAATGACCTTCATGTCACTGAAGAACACAGGCCAGTTCTTAACAGAGTAGCCACCCAATTATGTGCATCTAATTATTCCTAATGATTTGGTTCAAGTTGGACATGCTTGGTAGAATAAGCCAGGAATAACACCGGGTCCTTTGTGCATCCTATTGGGAGAGACATGATAACTATTTGTCTGAGCTATTGTGACACTAACTTTGATCACTTGGTTAAAGTGGAGGATGCTTACATTCTCCATTGCAAAGCTACTGTTTTTCTTTTCATAATTTATAATTGCTTTATGAAGAAGTGCTCTGCGGCTATGCAGATACCCTGTTTCTCATCAACATTTCCTTCATTAAATTTAGCATGCATTTATGAATCTTGCCTGAGAAAATTATTACTGTAGTAGTTACCAAATGGTAATTTGCTAATTTCATCATTCTCTCTTTATTTATTAGGTACAATTCTACTAGAAGAAAAAGCTTTGTCTTCTCCATCAATTATGTACATGTATGTGTATTTACATATGTCTTTGTACGTTTCCTAGTGCTACCTTAACAAATTACCACACACTTAGTGACAACACAAATGTATTATGTTGGTTCTAGAGGTCAAAAATACAAATGAAACTTTCAGGGCTAAAATCCAGGTGTCAGCAGGCCTGCATTGCTTTTTTAATTTACTTTTTATTTTTTAAGGAGAATACAAAATAGTAATAAAAATATTAGAAATGATACAATAGGGGTCCGGGGTGATGGCTCAGTGGAATAAGCACTTCCCTGGCAAGCACAAGGGCCTGAGTTCAATCCCCTGTTCCACCACACAAAAAAAAAGATACACTATTCCACTACACAAAATATGACTTTGACAGTGTTTGTTGTATTGCATAGTGTTGTCTTCAACTTAGCTGTTCAGGTTACCAGATATATGCAAGCAAAATTGGAAAATTAAAGAAAAAATGTTAAAAGAAATTAAGAAGAGAGAAAGAGGGAAAAATTTAAAAAGAAGACAAAAAAATAAACATTCACTGCTCCTTTCCATGGCCAGCAGAAATCAACAATACAATTGTCCAAGCCTGCACACATACATAAATGTATCTCTTTCCCCCATTCCCTCTCCTACCCTCCTCCTCATCTCAGTAATTTCTTCATTTTGGACAGATTCATTCCCTTTTCACAGTATCTACTGTACTTTTGAGGAGTCCAGGAGAGAATCTACTCCTTCCCTTTTCTGACTCTCAGGAGCTGAAGAATAATATTTAGAAATTAAGATCTTGGAAATTTATGTGATCATTGCTACCAA
>NW_004524578.1:17367026-17383420 GCF_000260255.1 Octodon degus
TTTTTAACTTCCTTCTCAGACACTGAGACATTGAGAACTCTAGCTCTCATTATCCACAATATATTTTACATATTTTCACAACCACAAGTACATTTAATGTAGTTTTGGGGATTGCTAGCCAGTCCCCTCTGTAAACAGATGTACTAACTACAGCTCAGTGTTTGTTTATGGTTCTTTTTTTCTCTTTAGCCTGAGGATATACAGTCAAATGACAGTATTCAAAGTTACTTGGGTTAATTCCCCGTCTCTCCATTCTGTGTTATTATGTTTCTAGGCTTTTATTATTTTCTTTTTCAAAACCTCATTTCTCCCACCACAAATGACTACTTCATATCAGCAGGCAGATGTTGATCAAAAACTGTGAAAGAGTTGGGAGTCCTTCCTCTTAGAGACATTCTGTGTGATAGTTTCGCTGCAACAATTTCTATTTTGTTTTAACTTGTTTTCTTTTCTCTGGTTTTCTCCAATCAGAATGAAGGTAATGTAAGAGAGGTAGGGTGACCTCTCATCATTCTAATCTTCACTAGAGTCTTTCAGATAAAATATAAATCTTTGTGGAATCAATGAGAACAGTGTCATAGTTACAGAAAAAGGGGCAAAGATGACTGAAGCGATGAGAAAAAGGAAACGGAAGCAGGGCGGTCATGTTCCTTACAGTTCCACCACTTTGGTCTCCAATAATGGCAATATTTGATTTATAGGTCATTAATCCTTATAATCTTTACGTGTCCCTATTTGAGTATAGGAAGGTCAACATTTGTGTTCCCATCTCACAAAAGAGAAAACTGAAATTCAAATAGATTTAAAGAACTGGATGGAGCTTTGTGCTTAATATATGGTTGGAACCAGAAAAGAAATTTCATATGGGAAAAAATGTTATTTTAATTTAAAACATTCTATTCCAAAGGCACATGTTTATGACAAATCAAATGATTCATAGATTCATGGTCAAAAGTCAACAGCCTTTCCCTGCCCTTCTGACATGCCAATATTAAATACCCACTGTGAGTTCCTCTTTCAAGAATATGCAAAGAATTGAGACCCCTGCAAACTCCAAGATTCCAACAGCAAAGGAGATAATTTGGTACAAGATGGGGAAACTGAGTCACAGACTCACTTTATGATGCTCTGGATGTGTTGACTGACTTCCAGAGCTGAGGGAGTTAGACTATCAGGATGTGAGGTAGCTCCACACCTCTAGTCCTCACCACTGTTGAGAACTCAGGTGATTCATGTGTCATTTGAAGTGGGCCAGGTGGATGCCTCGATTAAACATTGTTTCTGAGAGTCTCCAAGGGGGTATTTTAACCAGGATTAGCCTCTGAGTAATGGATACACTACAGAAGGTTGCCCCCTCCGATATGAGTGGACTGTGTCCAATCTTTTGAGGATCTGAATAAATAGAATACAAGGGGATGTGGAAGAGGATGACATTTGTTTTTCTTTCTCTGTTTCTCAGCTTGAGCAATGACATTCCATGTCAGTTTCTTTGTCCCTCCTCACATGTCTAGCTTGACTTGAGTTCAGGTATTTGCCCTCTATCTCTTATCAACAGTAGAACCAGCCAGGACCCTGACCACTTTCTTTTGCTCGTGGGACAGATATCAGACAAGAAGAGTTTGGTGAATACATTCCCATGCAGTGGGGGAGATTTTTCCTTAGTTTATAAAAGAAAAATCCAGTACAGATTTTTCAGCCAGCCTAACTACCTCCCAGAAAGGATATAGATTCTAAAATTAATCATATCTTTTTCTTTCTCCCTTATTCCTATTTTACATTGTTACTCACCCAGGCAAGGTGGTCAAAGGTTTAGTTCAGAGGTTTGCAACGTGGAGTCTCTAGACTTGTCGGGATCCATCAAGGGAATAGGGGAGGTCTTTGAGCTATTTTCAATATTTCTAAAAGCTTGACAGAAATTGTATATTATCTGAGATAAGGCTGCATAGGCTAACTAAAATGTCAAGTTTCTCAGCTTCTGGGCTGTATCCTATGAGTTCATTGTGTAGCTTTGGTTATCAGATGTTAATCTAAAATTGGAATTGGAGGGCATGTGTGCCTTTGATGAATAACAAAGAGAAACACTATTAGTTATACATGCTGGTTGCTCATTAGACAAAATGTTTTAAGGCATGGGTCTATGTGGAAAAAATAATAAAAGGGGCCCTTGATAGTAAAGAACTCAGAGTGCAGTTCCAGCAGCCATGGACTTAACCCATACAGTGCCTCTGTGTCTTCATTTCAGCCCTGATCAGGGAGAGGCCTAAATGAAATTGTCAAGTGCAATAATTCTTTTCCTGGCATATATGGATCTGTTGCAGAAGAAAGCCAGACATCTGCTTAGACAAACACTTTTCAAATTGAAGACCCTTTAGAGAAATTCTGAGAGAGCTGTGGAAATAAGAGCTATAGCAAGAATGTGAGTGTGTGTGTTTGTGTGTGTGTTTGTGTGTGTGTGTGTGTGTGTGTGTGTGTGTGTGTGTGTGTGTGTGTGTGTTGGGGGAACCGCAGGTTAGTTGGAGAAAAGCTAGATGTATTCATGTGTGGCTGTTAAATGCCAAAGGTCATGGAGGGCAAATGATTGAGCATTTGTCAACGAGTGAGCTTTTATTTTAGTATTGTGTGACAAGCGGCTATGCAGTTGTATGTCTTGGGTGTGTGGCGTATGTGTTGATGGGATGGGATATGGGTGTGGATTTGACAGGCGGCTGAGGAGTCACATGAGGATGTGGATCAGTGTGTATTCTCTTGTGGTTAAGCCTGGTATGAACTGGAGCCTAGAGTCTCCTAAAGGTATAAACTCTGTCCTAGACATGGGCCAACTGCAAATATTATAGATGGAGTTTATGATTCCATAGATTCTAGACAAACAAGCAGCTAAGTCAAGCTCACTGAAAACCAAACAGCCTGCATCCAAATGCCTGGTGCACCAGAGTATGGCAGGGGCTTGCTAGTCTTGACATCCTGCCCAGCTGCAAAGTTGGTTGCTTTCTACTGACAACTGGGCAGTACTCTAGCAGGGCACAGGGTCCCCAGGTGGGCCTTTGGAGGAAGAGAAAATTAGTCCTTTGGGACATTAGCTCACAGCTAAGGAGAACAAACACACAGGGACTTGGGGGCCCTTTCTATCAGTGGGGAAAATAAAGTCAGAAGGTGGCAGAGCTCAGCTTTGTCCCGCCTCCAGAAAGTACAGCTGAGGCGCATGTGCACAGGTTCCCAGAATGCTGTTAGGCTGGAATCAAGAGCCTGTGGTTCTGTGAGTGGGCTTATGCGAAGAGGAAACACTATGTTACGTCTTGTAGGATGGGTACCTGCATGGCCCTTGGCCCCTTCTTGTAGGATGGGTACCTCCATGGCTCTTGGTCCCCTCTTGTAGGATGGGTACCTCCATGGCCCTTGACCCCCTCTGAAGGAAATGGCCCTGATCACCCAACTGATATGCCTTCTGTACTCACTCTTTCCTGTCTGCCTGACCTAGAGTTCAAAGACCATCTCAAGAGTGTGGGTGTGCCTGTTGCAGGAGCTGAAAGTCACAGCAGGGCTTCCACTCTCAACCCAAAAGCATTTGAAGTCTTCTGCTGGTTGTTCTTTGGTTTTGCTCCTCCTTCCTCACCTAATTAGGCCCATCCCACATTTCTTTTTTAATTTTTAAAAAATCTTTCATTTATTTGTTTATTTATGCATTTATTTGTTTGTTTATTTGGTACAGGGTCTCACTATGAAGCTTAGACTCATAGTAATCCTCCTGTCTCAGCCTCCCTAGCTCTGGGATTACAGGCATGGGCCACCATGCCTGGTTTTGGTGGCCAGGTTGGCATGGCATGCAGTACCCGGGATAGAATCTGGGTCCTTGCACTTGCCAGGCAAGCACTTAGACCACCGAGCTATCTCCCCAGTCTCTCCCACAACATTTAAGGGCTTTCTTTTGCATGTTTGTTTGTCCAGTTAGTAGCTTCTCACTGCATAGTCACAGAGCTCTGAAGACCAGGCCATGCATAGCCAGAGCACCCAAAGCCAGTGACTATGAGAGAGGTGGGGGTGTTGATGCGAAGCCATCTGCTCCTTGGTGAACCTGACAGGATAGGGTCAAATCCCTGGAGAGGAGCACCTCACGCATTTCAACCTTCCCATCCCAGCCACCTCTGAGCTATCAGCACACCTGTAGAGACGGCCTGCTCCCACAGAAGCTCCTAATACCTCCCCTACATCCCCAGACAAATCTGCTATCAAAAGCCCAGATCTGATCATCTCTGGCTCAAAATCTTTTGTCTGTAATGAAAGCTCTAAAATGCCTTACTGACACGTCAACGCTTGATCCTGCCTTTAAACTCTGGAAGGCTTTGTTGCTGTTGTTGCTGTCATTGTTTCTAATTGCACTTAGAATGTCCCTTTATAGACTGTCAAAACAAGTTTCTGCCTAAGGCTGCTGAAGATCAGCAGAGGAAAGAGAAAAGAGCAAATTGCCCAGCAGAGAGATGATTCTGTTGTCTCACTTCCTTCTAATATTTAAAAAATTGTGTTGTTAAAATTTTCATCACTCAGAAACTTATCTTTATAGAAAGTATTTTTTATTTCAAAATGGTTAGTTAATTGTCACCAGCCTATTGACTTAAATAGTCAACTTGACCTAATAATCAATTTCCCATTGGTTTAAAGATATTAAATCTATCACAGGACTCACAATCACTTCTTGTGGTAAACATGGCAATCCTTAATCCGATCACTAAGCCCTTGTAGCAAAAGTCTCCAACGAGGGCCACCGCACCGCTCCTTGCATTCTGAGCCTGGCCCATGAGTTCTCCACCACCACTGTTCAAAGGCTGAACTATGACAGAAATCAGAGCAGGAGGAGAAAGGTGTTAGTGATTCTTACTTTGGCCATCTTTTCACAACTCATATATGTTGGCAACAGGGACCTCCCAGAGTCTAGGGGTGGGGAGCAAAACAGGAGTTTTAAGATTCCAGTTTCATCACCTGTACAAAAATCCAACTTGACTAGGACATATTTCTATTTTCAAAGTCGAATTAGTTTTGCATTTTTCCTTTTTTTATTCATTGCCATGAAAAACCATGTTGAATGGCATGGAAAACCTTGTTTGGGTTTTATTGAGATTGTACTCACATTATACAAAATTTGGGGCTTTTTCTCATCCCTCCAATATTGTATCTGCTTTTCAAGATTGACCTCCATCTGCCAATCTTTCAAGGCCTCTTGCCACTTTTAACCAAGTCTTGCATTTCTCATGGTGCAGGATTGGCACTTACTCTGTAAACTACGTGTTTGTCTATTGATGTTGAATCATACTAATTAAATGTTCTTTGCCAGTCATCTAGGTAGAAGATAGAATATCTGAAGTAAAAAGGATGCTGTTGCTGAATTTCGCATATGTAAAACCCTTTTGTATTTTTCTTGTCTCGCTTCATTAAAATAAGGCCCTAAGTACAATAGGGATGTTTCTAACAGGTATCTTGGCTTCCTATAAGAAAATGTTTTACATACCAGGTTTTCTAAGAGTCTTCTTTAGATTAGCAGCTCTTCTATTTGTTTGGGATGGATATTGAATTAGGATAATTAGTTGATTTCACATGAATAGGGATAAGCAAATATTTTCTCTTTGTCGATTATTTTTATGATTTACTTATTTTTTTTATATTTCCCATCTTTTTATTCCTTTCTTAGCAAAGATAGACTATTCTTTTAATACATGGCTTTAATATGTTTGCTGATATATTATTGAATATGTTTATGTCTATTTTTACAAATGAGACTGAGCCAGTTTTGTTTTGTTTCCATGTGTTATAATTATTATATTTTGGCATTCAAATGAAGCAGCATCTTTAATATACTACTGCCTTTTCTCATTTTTCTCAACTCCAGGAGAGTTTATGTAATACATGAATTATTTTTCATTCAAATGTTTTCACGAACAAATTTGCAAAGCTGTCTATGCCACACATCATTTTTATAAATAAAACTCTATCTTTATTTTTCCTTCCATATTTACAGATCTACTTGGGTTTCCTATTTTATAAGTCAATTATGGAAACATATTTTCTTGAAAAATTGTATATTACATCTGTATTTACAACATAATTAATACTCACTTGTAAGTTTCAGTTCTTCCATAACTTCACTCCTTTTTTAATTCAAATGTTTGTGTCATACCTCATCTTTTGTTAAGTAAACTTGCCAAGGATTTATTAGTCATTTTTTTAAAAAGTTTTTGGTTTTATCAATCAAATATACTTTTTCTGTTGTTTGTCTTTTAGTTTATTCCATTATTGCTCCATAGGTGAAAGGTAGTCTTCAGGAACTTGATTCTTCTTTTACTAGCTTCTTAAATTAAAAAAAAAAAAAAAAACCTTTTATTAACATTTGATCTTTCTTATTGACTAACAAATGCACTTGAAACTATACTTTCTCTGACATTTATTTGGCTACCACCCACTGGTTTTCTACATAATACCTTTTTTGTAGCTCATTTCTACCTTCCCAAATGAAGCAAAACTTTTTAAGCAATACATAAACTGTGCAAGCTATAAAAAGAAAGGTTGATAAATTTAGCCAACTCAGTATTACACTAATTTAAAGTTTAACATCAAAATGGAAGACGAAGGGCCGGCAAGATAATTCAGTGGACTAAAGCGTCTGGTTAGGCGAGCTTAGGCAAGCGCAGAGACCAAGGTTTGATATTCCACAGCACATGCTGAACCGGCATTGCCCTCAGGGTGGGCTGAGACAGCCGCGGTGTCTGGGGGTAGTGGAGCAGGCCCATAATCCCAGCGCTGGGAAGGCTGAAAACCAGTGGATCACTAGGAGTCCGAGCTGTGTAGCGAGACACTGTAACAACCAAATGCGTTTTTAAAAAGAAGAAAGAAAAGTAGGGTCCAGGGATGTAGCTTAGGGGCATAAGTGCTTCCCTGGCAGGAGCAAGGTCTGGAGTTTGAGCACTGGTACCGCAAAATAAAGGAAAACTAGAGAAATGAGAAAACAATTCCTAGGGCTAGTCAAATACCTCAGCAGATGAAAGAGCCTACAAGCAGGTACAGGGGCCAGGGGCTTGATTCCTGAGCCTGCAGTGCCGGCCCTGCCTCCGGGGTGCACTGAGACAGCAATTGAGACTGTGTGTGGTGGCGTGCACCTGTAATCCCAGCTCTTGGGAGGCTGTAAACAGGCAGATCACTACGAGTCAGATCTAGTAGTGAGACCCTGAACACCCTATAGACCCTTCCCTAAATACAAAAAAAAAAAAAAAGAAAGAAAGAAAGAAAACAATTGCTTTCAACACAAGAACATATTAATATTCTTACTGTATTAATTAATCCATTAATAATTCCTCCAATCAATAAAACTAATCCAATATAATAATAGGCAATGAATATAAAAAGAATTTCATAAACATGTGCAGTAAATATAAAAAAATATATTGTGCATCACAAATAGTGAGTTACATTAAAATAAAGCCCATGGGATAAATCCTCTCACCAATAGACCAGTAAAGGGAGATTCCCAATAAAGAATTGGAGTCAGAAAACTCAATAGCTATTCAATAAAATTATCAATAAACTGACCAGAAGAGAATAATCCCAATAAAAGGGATCTACAAAAGAACCAACAGTTAGCATCATAGTAAATGATGAACTAGTGGTTGCTTCTACCATGGCATTAAGAATAAAGAAAAAGTAGATTATGCCTAGTCAATATTATATAGACTGTATTAGACATTACTTTAAGGAAAATAAATAAAATGGATAAAAACAAAAAGTAAATTAAAGCCCATGGGATAAATGATAGATGATACAGCTGTTCACATTCAAAATCTCAAGAAATATACACACAACCTAGTAAAAATAAATAAATTTAGCAGGATCACTGAATACGATGTAATATACAAAAATCAATTTCATTTTTACATCTTAACTACAAAAATTGAAATGTGGCTATCAAAGTTCCAGTTCCAAATACAGCAATACATACAAAATAATTAATAAAAAGATGTACAAGATCTGTATACCAAACAATTTTTTAAATTACAATAATTGAAGAAAGCATAAAGAGGTGCATTGTACTCATGTATTAGAAGATCACATTACTAAAATGTCAATGCACCCTAAATTGATCTATAAATTCCATCCCCAATCAAAATTCTAAGAGGCTATTTTCATAGAAATTGACGAGTTTACTTTTAAGTTTAAATGTAAATAAGAAAGACTGAGACTATCAATTGAAATATTTACACTATCTGACCTCAAGATTCACGAGAACACTTCAGCAATTAAGATAGTGTAGTATAAGTGAGGAAGCAACATATAGACCAATGAGTGGAGCAGTACAGGAGCTAATTTGCATAAGATATGATTAATTGAGGAGCAAATTTGCATAATATATGATTAATTGAGGAGCAAATTTGCATAATATATGATTAATTGAGGTTGACATCTGTACTAAAATACTAAAATGATTCCTTGGAGAAAGGTTTGCTTTTTCAACATTCACATGCATATGTGAACACACACACACACACACACACACACACACACGCACTGGAGAAGGCAGAAATAGACCACATTGTACAGTGATTTGATTTTTAACAATTACTTTGAATTCATCAGGAAAAGAAGCATCTTTTTAATAAAAGTTACAGGACTAGCTATAATCCATATAGACAAAAAAGATACCCCCTGCCTCATACTGTACACAAAATTTCATTAAAGATTGACCATAGGCACGAATACATGAGGTAAAAATCATTAAATTTGGGGGAAAGCTATAAAATACTTGAGGGCAAGCAGAAGATTCCTCGTGGCAAAAAATAAACTGGCATACAAATAACAAATTGGACTTTATATAAAAGTTGAAACTTCGTTATCATAAATTACTATTTGGAAAATGCTTACATAAGCTATATATTAGGAGAAAATATTATCAAATTATGTACTTTACTAAGGAGTCTTGTTGTGAATCTAGAGAATCTCTTCAACAATAATAAAAAGACAACTAATTAAAACTGGACAAAAGATTTGAATTGATCCTTTACAAAACAAGATATATAGATGACTAAAAAGGCAGATGAAGAAAACTAGGTATCAAAACTATAAATGAAAGCTAATTTATCTAATTTAGATGTATTTATTAGGAAGGTTATAATTTAAAATGGCCAATGACACCAAACATCAGTAGGATAGCAGAATAAATACAACTCTTATGTAATATTCTAGGGAATATAGACTAGCACAACTTTGGGGAAAGTTCTGATTGTTTTATTTTTGAAAGCATAATCTTACAGTATGGGCCTGGAATTCTGGCATTAGGTATTTACATAAGAGATACATAAATATGTGAATATAACAAGACTTGTACAGTAATAGTCACCGGCCTTTATTTACATTAAGCCCAAATTGGAATTAGACAATGTATCCACCCATAGAAAGAGGATAAAGCACATGTAGACACATGTGTGCACTGGAGTAACACTGGGCAAGAATCTCAAAAACATTATTCTGAATGACAGAAGTCACACAAAAAATCCACATGGTGAGATTTCACTTCTGTAAAATGAAGTTGAAGAACAAGCATAAATGGCATAAAAAGTAACTAAAACTTGCTACCAGGGAGTGGACCACAAAGTGAATATCTCCAGTAGGTAAATGCAGTGGCCTACTGGCAAGGGAACTGGCTGAGGTGCTGGCAATCTGCGGCATCTTTATAGGAATCTGAATTGTGCAAGCATATGAATTTGTCAACATTCATATTCTCTCAAGGTTTGAGCATTGTGTTGCAGGTAATTTTGATTTTGAAGAAAAAACTGCCATAAACCAATTCTGAAGAGGAGATCGTGGCCTGAATGCAGAAATATTTATGAGCACATATGCTGATAATGTACTTGATGTCGAAATAAACCAGAAATAAGATTGATCAATCGAGGGACAACAAAATGGAAAATAATCTGATAAAATCAATACAAAAATGTTAATGATAGAGAGATGAAAGATTGTATTGTAGGTATTCTTCCAATGTTGAAGCGCTTTAAATTTTGCTGTACATTTGATGTCTTTCATAAAACACTAGAAAGAAGAGAAAGAGCCCAATTCAATAAACTTCCTAAGCTTGAATCTTGGAGAAGCCCTAGTTCTACACCAACCTCCCCTAACAAATGAAGATTTAGAGACCCTCTCTTGTAAATTCAAATACAACCCATTTCTTTTTAAAATGAGTCATAATACAATGGTTTCTTCCTAATGTGTAAGCATTCATTTATCTCTTCATATTCATAAGAAGGATACTACAGGAAAGTTGTGAAGCAAGGATGTTTGGATTTGAAAATTTTCTTTCTGTCAACAATGAAGAAGCTAGGCCTTGATATATTATGTATTTTGACGGAACCAGTCAATTATGGTTTTCAGAAATAACAACCTTTAGTCAGTTTTAAAAATTCAGACATACTTGGAGAGTTGAAATTTACTGTAATCCATCTATTAATGCTCTCTGACTGTACAATCCACTTCAGAGAGATAAAAGTCTTTGTAAAATGATTCTCTATAGTATGGGATCTAGGGATGCTGACAGATGCAGGTAGAAATTAGAGTTAAGAGAGAAATACAGTGCTGAAGGAGGACTGGAGAGCCCATGTGATTTAGCTCACAGAAAAGTTGACTTCAAAGCTTCTGTAACTCAGTCTTTGGTTGGCATTGCTTTGGATTCCTGGTGTCCCAGGTTCTCCTGTTCAGATCCAGAGTTGGGCACTTGGTTAAAGGAAGCCCAATATGTGCACAGGTAGACAGTGCTTCTCTAGGCATATCTGCTAGTCTTTCGCATCAAGAACTTACCAGATCAGAAGAAGCATTCTTGAGCAAGCTTTGTGCCAGTTGTTATGTTTCAAATACAATCATGGGAGTCATGATCATGATAAGAGAAATTTCTGTTTATTGAATGCCCTACAGTAGGGAAAAAGCTGTGCTATATTCTGTGTCTGTTCTACCTATAATCTTCAAGACATACCGTAAACGTCAGTGTCCTGTACTGGGAAACTTGGGCTTAGTGTGGATTAGCTCCTCACATCATTCAGCTAGTAAAAAGGTTGTGTGGTCAGTATTTGAATCACATCTTTCTTTATCCAAAACCCAAGTTCTTTCTATTGCTTTCTCTCCACAGATTCTGTACTATTCTTGCTTTCTCTCCACCCATTTGAAGAGTAATGACTCAGGTGATGCTCTCACTGTTTAAAATAGTCCATCCAGCCAAGGAACTCACAGTTATGGTAATGGAAGACACCTTAGGCAACCTTGTCCCCAGAAAGCCAACCAACTACAGGGCCTCCCAGAGACACAAGCTAGAATTCAACCCTCTTAACCTAGAAAACACATCTTTCCCCATGGGGGCCGGGAACACTGCTGATGAAAGTTTCCTGAGTATGGTACCAGTCCCTGAAGAAACCCTTTTTCTGTTCTCAGAACTCTTGCCAAGTCAAGTGAACATTCTAAGTAATGTTCACCGAGATCAGACTGCATGGTTAAGTGTTATGCAAAGGTCTCTGAAAACTGGACAAACAAGTGTTATCTGTAAGAGCCAGTTCACTAAGTCAGCCATTCCTTGAAATGTATGTCATACAAAGGAGCAAAAGGAATAAATGATGTCCCTTCTATATAGTTGAATCTATAGCATATGCTTCCTGCAGCAACCTAGACAGCTGCTGAGAAATCCATCTAACCAGCTGCCACTAAACCTGCTGGATGACACTGTTGGCTGGTGTCAGGGATTTGGCCCTGTAGTGCTGTCAACCTATGCACACCTCTCATGGAATTTAGCCCAGTAAAGCTGTTAACCTTTTTTATGCCCCCTGTGGGATTTTGGCCAGGAAGTACTTTTAGTCTCATCCATGTTTCTTGTGGGTTTTCCTTCACTGGTAAGCTTCATTGGCCCCTGTGATTCCCTGTTAGTGTCTGTTAGTTAGCTTAAACCTCACCTCTCACAAAATCCATCTTCTAGTATTCTCTTCAGCCCCTTGAAAGCCTTGTTCACTTCTGTAATATACTTGGGTTCCAGACTGGACACTGAGCATATGGGGCACATTCCAGAAAGCTCACACCAGGGCAGTGAATTGTTCTGTGAGGCAGCCCATCTCACACAGACCGCAGTTCTCTGGCTTAAACACACAGGGAGATGCAGGTTGACTGCACAGCCTTCCACAGGGCCATCACCCCCATGTCAGTGAGTCCTTAACAGGAGGATTTCCCAAGTCATCAGTCTAACTTGATGGAACTAACTGAATTTTCTGAGTTTTCTTTCATCACTAAAACTCTATCACATTAGAAGTTTTTTATTTCACTTTGAAATAAGGATCTTTAGAAATGGATTCCTATCAATTATTTTAACTGATCCCTAAAACAAAATTTAAAAACGTATACTTTTCAAACAAGCTTCATCTGGCAGAGAATTAGAAAAGAAAGACAGTGGCAGGTAATTCATCCAGTGGGATGAAGCTAGGTCCAAATGCAGGGCTTACTGGGTAGTGCTCCACACAAGACACTGGGATAAATGATTCACCTGTCTACTTTTATTTAAACTTCAGAGCAGTTCAGCAGGGCCAATATTATTATTTGCTTTTCATAGGATGAGTAATTAAAGCTCAAAGAATTTAACTTTCCTCATTAATCTGTGCAAGAATCCAGACTCCAAACTTCTTTCGTTTGGCTCTTTCCAATGTATTGTAGACCTGTACTTTTTAGATCTGCAACTTCTGGGAACTGAACACTTATTTGAAAGGTTTAGTTTTCCATGACTCACATAAGACAGGTGATTATAGAAGAAAAAAATCTTTTATGACAGGGTGCATTAGCTAAGGACAATTTTGTGTCTCACGGGGCATTTGGCAACATCTGGATATACTTTTGGATGTCACTATTACAAAGGTGCTACTGGCATCTAGTAAGTAGAGACCAGGAGTTAGGGATTCTGCTAAAACTTCTACAATGACACTGCCTGCCTCAAAAGATATGGAAGTATATGACCTCAAATGTTAAGAATGTGATGGTTGAGAAACCCTAGAATGTAGTATAGCATGAAAAAGAGATAGGGAAGGGGAGAGTAGAAAAACACATACATTAATGCAGACATTTACTATAGCATGAGAAATGTTCTCTTTCCCTTTAATGCTGCTTCTTATCAATACCCAGAAGCAATCAAGACACCAAGTTGGAGAACAAGCATACATCATTGGTGTTATCAAGCGCACACAACCTAAACCAGCTGTTTTGAGTTTCAGGCCCTATATGCCAGGCTCTGTGTGGGAAAGGGAAGAGAGGCAGAATGGCGGGGCTGAAGTCTACAGGATGCTCACCCTATGGCTTTGCGGCCTGAGAGTGAACAAGGTAGAGTTACCATTGAGGTGAAGATGGACTGCCAGGGTTTTAGCAGACACAGGCAATGGCATTCTCAGTGTTTGTGCTTGGTGTTGGAATCAGTAAAACATAAATTTGTTTGAAAATGCTGCTGTAAATAATGGGCATTATTTGTCTTTCTAACACACAAATTAAAGTACTAAATTACTGTTATGGGGAATAGCAAGGCAGAACAGTGGCTATTGGCCTATAAGCCTTTCATAGACTTACATAATCAAATCCAGAGCCTAAGATTTCTCTGGCCCTAGAATGGAAACCACCAGTAGCCTTGACAAGTCATTAGTTGTATCAGTTCTGTGGGAGAATGTGCACAGTTCATGTTAGTTGGTGGAAGCATTTTCCTGGGTAATTCTGGTACTAATTAGACTTTGGCACGATGACCATGTCTGGGCATTCTCAACCCAAACCCCATCCACTGGGCTCAGACTCTGACCTCAGTCAACATGTGTAATATTTTTCCTCATGAAGTGATCCTCTTGCTTATTTCCTGGCAGAAGCCTTCATTTCCTTGAAATAAATGCCCTTGCCTCTCACCTGTATGAAGCTGAGAATGTAACTTACAGACAGACAGAAGAAAAGAAATCAGGTAGACTTGAGACTCATACCCTTCAGAGTAAAGCTAATCTGGTTGTTTTATAAACCACCTATAACTTTGTAGCTCCATTGAAAGTGCTTTTGCCGCCTGTGCTAATTATTGCCAACATGTAAGTTGCTTGAAAACTCACCCCCTGCCTTGTATGCTGTGACACTCAGAACACTCTTCAGAGTGGCTGTCTGTCTGGTGCCTAGGTGAGGACACATGTATGTGTCTCCTAGCACCTTGGGGACCTTGTGGACTAATGTACAGCTCCAGTCTACAGTCAGCTGGACCTGGATCAAATTCTGAATCAGATATGCTGAGTGATCTTCAGCCTTCTTAACTGCTCTAAGCTTCAGTTTCTCTCCATTCTAAAATGGGGCCAATGCACCAACTTCTAGGCCTTTCCTTAAGAAGAAGCAGTGTGTGTTTAAATCAGCACCCTCAAGTCCTGTGGCATTCAGGAATCACCCTTCCCATCAATATATAGAAAACCTTCAGAGTTCATTGGCCACACAGGCAGGAAAAGTCCAGGGCTATCACCATCAGTTCCCTGGGTTCCTGGCACCAAGGGAACCTCAGACATTTCACTGCTACTTCTTATGCCATACACTTATTTATCCACCATTGGTGGCCTCCTTCTGGGTGGACTTCCCAGTTGTTGTGGCTCGTGGCTCCAGCCTGTGGCTACTCTCTTCCCACTGCCCCAGTTACCAATCTCGACAACTCCCCCTCCTTCATCCCTAAAGCTCAGCTGGGCCATGGCTCTGAGCACCCAACAGAATTTACCACAGGTGGATGCAGGACTTCTCAGTCTTCAAACTGTTGGTATTTGGGACTGAAGAATTGTTACCACAGAGATCTCACTTGAAATTCAGGAAATTTGGCAGCACCCAAACCTCTACGCATAAGTTTATGGCATAAAGAAATAAGACAAGTAAGCAGCACAGGCCTTCTTCTCTCCCCTGTGCCCTGGGTGCTTCTACTGATCTCATTTCCACTGTTGTGGCAATGGAATGTTGTCCCTCTGGCCTGTTGCTTTGTTCTGCACAGTAGTTTAACTCTTTCTAATCCTAGCCCACTCTTAACCTCATCAAGCCCATATTTCATGACAATCAACAAAGGGCTTTCCTAAAAATACAAGACTTTCTTTCTCCAATTCTTGCACCATTGGGAACATCACTTTGCATCTTTTCCAGTTTAAAAATAGTACCTATTACCACCATCAATAACGTGAACCTCCCAGCGCAGAGAAGATTCTCCATAAATGTTGCTGCCATCACTGTGAATATTGTGACCATCCCTAACAGCAGCAGTGCATGCCCACTACCTTTCTTAGTGTCCTACTGGATGCCCTTTGATGAGAAACAGTTCTTGGCTGTGCAGTTGGTCTGCAGCAGTTAATTGGAAACAGACCCTCTCCTTCCATCTATGTATCATGGTGAATCACAGGGAAGAATAGCTTTCAGTAATAAAAATGCCTTCTGCTTAATAAGAAAGCGACACACTCACACATACTCAATAATCCCTGTCAATGATGAGGGGAGAGAGAGGGAGTCAGAGACAGAGACAGAGATTGTGTAAAAGAAGAAAAATGGAAGACAGAGCCAGGAACTAGGGAATGGGAGCACAGGGAGTTTGTATCAGGGAGGCACATACTGGCAATTTCAGAAGGAAAAGGGGTTAGACCCCATTGTACCTTAAAAGTAGGTCTTTCCCCCTCTTTTATCCAAGCTCAGTGAAGCCAGCCAAGTGCAGAAGGCTGATGCTATAGCTTTGTTTTAAGACCTCATTGTCCTTGCACTATAGTTTCCAGTTTCCCGGTTTAAGTATCTCCCTTTGCCAGTAACACTTCCCCTGACGCTTACATCCTTTTCCATCTGACTTCTATTGATCACTTCATCTCAGTCTTTAAGTTGAAAAAATTACAGTAGCTGTGGCCCCTGTCCTGGACAGCAGCCTCAATATCAGTCACGCCTAAGCTTGGTCCAGATGGATCAAAGTTAAGCCCTACACCTGGGTCTTTGTCATAACAAGCTTTGGCATTACAGCTGCATGGCCACAGATCATAAAATGCCAGAGTTTGGAGGGGGCAGAGTAAACATATAATTCTATGTATTCTTTAGCACGTGAGGCTTAAGGATCAAGGGAGGAATAAGGAAGTACCTGAGGCCAACCACACAGTGGGAGAGAGGACTTTAGCTCCAGGCTCTTCATTCCAGAACTGTTCTTGAGAGAGAATCAGGCTGGGTATGCCAAGGGCCCCAGATAGTTTGTGCATCCTTAGCACCTTGGCCAGGCTGGAAGTGGCTTCACCATGTCACCAGTTCCAGCCAAGGCCCCTTCAGCCAACACAATGGCTAGCGCCAAGGCACGTCAGGAAGATGTCAGAGTAGCTGTAAGTGCCAGAATGCTACCTCAC
>NW_004524578.1:17383700-17423911 GCF_000260255.1 Octodon degus
AATTCCCAGGAAGCATTAATGCCTCTTCATTTCTGATTGGCCCTTAATTGATACTGGCTTTTAACACTTTGGCTTTATGGTTTTCTATTCTCTTTCCCTAAAAATAAGTAGTGTGTGATCTATCAGGACACATTTAAATACCCAAGAAGGGAGGCTGGTGGGGAAAATTGTTATTAGGTGACTGCTATTTAAACATAACACTGAGCAAATCCCTAGGTAAGCTGAATACTCATTATGTTATAAAAATAATTGCCTTTTAATTGGTCTGTACGGTAACTGGATTCTTTCCTTTCTGCATCGGGTTTCCTTGAGGGGCCTATAGAATAAAAAGAACAATCCATAGAGTTAATTCAGGAATGCAGATTTGACACTGTAACATTTGCTGGCTTCATCATTTAAAGTGATCACCTAGCTTCTCTCTACTTTAGTACCTGGGCAATGGAATTGCCCAGGTATTCACAGGATCATCAAGCCATCCTCCTCCATTCTTCTTGTCTTTTCTTTCTGAAGAACATCTGGCCAGGCTAGTGAAGCCAAAGGCAGCCAGATCAAAGACAAAATGCAGCTATCCCAAATTCTGCCCATCCCCAGTTATAGCTTATTGGCACCTCCATGTGACTCACTGCTCACTTTCTGGGTGAATCCCTGCCTCCCCTCCTCGCATGTGTCTTTCTTCCTGAGTGGGTCCCCTATGCCTCCTCTCACATCAAAGCCAAAGCATCTGCTGACCCCCGCACAAGAGAGACAGCTTCCAGGTCCCAGATGTTGCACTTGTGGTGGTCATCACCCAAAGCATCTTCCCCCATTGCCATCCTCCAGCTTCTTTGGGTATTGTAAGACAGGTTCAACACTGGCATCACCTCTACCATGTGAACAGGGTCTGATCATTTGGCTTGAGAAACTTCTGGTGAGCTTATCTATGCATACATCTTCCTCTTCAGTTAGTTGGTGAAATTTTTATGGAGAAGGACTTCAACTTACTCAATATCCACCCCTCCCTCCAGAGGGTAAATGCTCACTAAAATTTGGCTGAGTAAATAAATGAGCAAATGACTAAATGAATGAATGATGAGTGAGAGCTACGTGGAGGTGATGACTAGCCACATGCACTAGGAAGACTAGCCTTCTCTCCACAACCACGTCTACCCAAGACCTATGAATGTGAGCTTTTTAAGAACTAGGGTCACTATAGAAGCAATTCAGTTGAAACAAGATCATGTGGATTTGGGTTGCCCATAGTTAAGTAGCAGTATCTTTACAAGAAAAGGAAAATCTTAATACACACACACATACACACAAGGAAGACGGCCATGGAAACACGGAGGCAGTGATCAGAGTCACATTGTCATAAGCTAAGGAATAGCAAGGATTGCTGAGAGACATCCTGCAGAGACTGAAAGGAAAAGATTCTTCCATGGATTCTGCAGAGGAAGCATAGCCCTCCTGATACTTTGACTCCAGACTATCTTCAAAGGCTGGGAGATAAAAATCTGTTGTTTCAAGACACCCAACTTCTTATAATTTTTGTATGATTCCTAGGATAACTATACACAGGGTAAGGATACATTGCTGCCCATCTGAGCACAAGGTAATCTGCAGTAGTTTCTCTTGATAGAAGAGACTCCTCTCCACATCCTCTCTTTAGCACCTTTCTCTCTTACTCTCCCATATTGCTTTGTCAATTTTTTCTCTTTGTTCATAACTCACAATTCCTTTCCACACCCCTTTCTACTCTCTCCTTAATCCCCAGTGTCTCAACAAATTTTGACAGAGCACAAATATGTGTTGCTTTCTCCAAAAGGCCCTATAGATGTGAAGGTAAATTATGACTGTCAACTTGATTGACACCTAGGGAATTAATACAGTACATTTATTATGAATAAAGTACCTAGGGTGTGTCTATGCCAGCCATGGAAGCACAAAGTTGAAAACCATATCTGGTACCTGGGATCTTCCTCTGGGCCTGCTGCCCCTGGATATGAGGATAGGAGCAGCTTTCCTCAGCACACACTTCCACCATGACATTTCTGCCTGGGAACTGAACCACCATGGAGCAACCCTCTAAAACCATGAGCCAAAATAGAGGCTTCTCATACTTTGTCCCAGCAATGGGAATGATGACCAGTAAAGGCATAATACTGTGGCCTTCCCTAGGGAGTTTCTTGTTTAAAGAAAACATCATTCTGTGAAATTCTCAAGCTCACCTTTGAGGCTTCAAATTTCCCCAGCAAAAGTGAGAAACCTAAAACTCATGTGGGTCAGTTAACTTGCAAGGGTCACACAGAGAGTAAAAAGCATGGCTAGTATCCACAGCCAGGCTTGCTTAACAGCATCCTGCCTATACTCTGCTCCCAGACTTGAGAAACAGCCTCTGAAATGGGAAGTGGTTCATATGGAAGTCTCCTACTTCAAATTCCCCCATGTTTATCAAAGATTAGAAGATACAAGCTTCAGTGAGTATCTCCCTGAGTCAAGTTATGGATTTCCCACAGGTAACCTTGGAAATATTTCTCAGTTTCCTTGTATCTTAAGCTTCTCATCTAGGCCACAACTGCCTCCTGGGGGTGTCATGAAAATTATGAGTTGTTGCACAGAAAAGTCTTCTTATGCAACATAAGATTCCACAACTGGCAGTTGTATTGCTATGTCACTTATCTTCCACAATCACCCGTACTAATTTTCTCCAACTCCCCCACTCCCTGTCCTAGTGATTTTTCTAACCAGTTCATCACATGCTCCATCCTGAGAACAGTCAGAGTTTTTGGTTTTCACCTAAGCTCACAACCAGCTCCAGACAGAGATAGTAGTTTGAACTATGTGACATTACCTGTATAAAATTTTTCTGAACTGCAGAACACACTTTCATACAGTACGATCTCATAGATGCCAGTTCATTCTGTGTTAAGATGAAGAGATAAAGGTATCATGCTAGCCCTTTAGAAGGGACTTTAAAATAATTTAAATAGAGCTGTGGAAGTGTATATATCTTTTGTGGCTTTCCTGAGAACAAATTTAGGGCCCTAGAACTGTTCCTTTAGGAAGAAATGGGCCTAGAGTCCACCTATGTAACCAAGGCTTCTATCCCTCACTGCCCCTCTATGAGCAGCAGATTTTAGATGAGCTGAAAGAGGATTATTTAAAATTATAACAGAGACCCCCCCATCTCAGGCACCCAAGCAGTCCTCTTCAGATTTCTTAAAGGTACCTTTATTGCGTGACTTAGGGCAAGTGGGGCAGGGCTGCCTTCTCAGTCTCTTAACTTGCTCCCTTATGAGTTATGATCCACTCCTCCTCAGAGAAAGCCTTCTTGCCTCCTCCCCTGTGTTAGCACCTCATTAGCACCCTGCCAGCAAGAAAATCTATTGAAACAGCTCCTGCTGACACAGAAACCTTCCTCCCTTCCACCTAGAATTCTCTTTCAGTGGCTTTCTGACAGCCCAGCTGTTTGGGGACTGGCCCAACTCACTTAAGGATGTCTGCCCTCTGCCCTTGCTCTAACCAAGGCCTGCCTGGCCCACTCCCATGTCTTCTACTTCCTAGGGAAGCAGCAGGCAGCTCTCCCAGGACCAGGCTCTACTTGGTCCTAGCAATCTCACTTCCTGTCTTGGCTTTGGCCCTGTGCATAGATGCAGAAGAACGCCTCTTCCTCTGTGAGCTGCTCAGTGCCTTCACTGATGTCCATCTCATCAGCAAAACCACTCCTGTCACTTTAGCTAACTGGGTTTTTTGACAGTTACAGAATTATAATAAATACAGTCACAGAGGCATCATTCTCTACTGACTTTTGTCTTTCTTTGGTGTGTTCTAAATGTCTCCAACAAATACATAGTAAACACCATGTAGAAGAAATGATTCTGAGGGCCAGCCAAATAGCTCAGTGAATTAAAGTACCTGCTTAGGCAGACGCAAGGGTGGGAGTTCAATCCCTGGGCCTGCTACCCTGGCCCCACCCCATGATGAGATGCGGATTGAGACTGGGCATGGTGGCACGTGCCTATAATCCCAGCACTTGGGAGACTGTAATCAGGAGGATCACTGCGAGTCTGACTCTAAGCCCATTTCCTCCTGAAGGAACATTTCTAGGGCCCCACGTTCATCCAGATAGGGAACATCTGCTATGGTGAGTCTTGCAAGCATTAACTCTAACAAAAAAAATGCAGCTCTGTAATCTTAGGAAAGCTAGAAATTTGGGAATATTTGTACATCCGCTAAAGGTTCACCAAAAGGAAAGGATACAGCAGAGGATGTAAAAGTTTTTATTGAAACACTCCCTCTACCTGATCCTAGTTAGACTCCCTCAGCACTGTTGAGCTGCGGTGGACTTTTGGAACTTATCCATCCAGGGGTTTTTCTAAGTGAAATGCCAGTGCTCAGGTAGGGTTCAGGGATAGTATGTATCATACCTTGCCTATCCTCTCATAGCTGAGAAAGCCAGGAAGAGCAAGTAACAGGTGGAAATTGCATGGATGTGCCATGCTAAAACAAGCCAAAACAATGAAGACCTTGCTTGTCCAATTGGGCCATGCAGAAAGATGAAGTACGTAGAAAGAGTGCCCATGGTGAGATGGAGTGAGGGGACACAGCTGGGTGCAGATGAGCCGAGTTCATGAGCAACTGGAATGATGAGAAGCCAGAGAGGACTAGGGGGAGAGAAGAGCAGATGCCAGCGAGGAAGAGAGGTGCAGTGAGGAATGGAGAAGAGAAACAGAAAAGAGAGGGCGGCAAGGGGAGGGAGGAGACAAGGTGCCTGGCAGGGGAGGGAAGAGAGAGGTGGCAGGTAGCAGCGCCATGGGAAAGGATATGGAAGAGAGAGGAGCAGGGGAGCGACACACCCGCAAAGAGGAAGAGAACTTGAATCCACCCATCCGTGCTGATTCCTCAGCTCCTCACACAGTTCCTGTCACCACACACTCTGGCAAGTCCCTCTCTCTGAGGTCACTTGAGTAGCCACTAGTCCATGGCACCAGAAGGCACCAGCTAAAGCAGATCACTAGAGGAAGACTGCATCATTCCTCCATGCTGCTGTGGAAACAGAGAGTGCAAGAAGGCATCTGTCCTCTGGGAAGGTCACCCTAAATCCTCAGGATCAACCATGCTTCAGGAGGCAGACCCCTCCAGGCTCTAGGGCAGGAAGATGCATGCACAGACTGTGTGACCCACAACACTCTTGGCAGCGTCTGGAGCAGCACCCATAATCAAACACATAAATAGTCCCTCAATGAAACGTGAATATTCACACGGAATGGAGAACCTCATGTTAGACAAGGTCGGGTGTTCAACCAAAGGAGTTCAGAATGGGTCAGGTTCTGCTGCCAATTAAATTATGAAAAGTTTCCATTTTCTGGGCCCTTTGAATTTTGCAATTGCAGACAAGGGGCTGTGGGCCTATTCTATTTGCCAGGAAAAGATCAAAATTGCTGTATGTGACTTTCTTTAAAGCAAAACCAAGGAAGTCTCATTGATGACTACTTATGATGCCCACACAGGAAGAAGGCAGAGGGCCTTGAGGTGACCAACACCCCTGACCCAGAGGGCATTGGACTGTGATGGGGGCTGCCACCCTGTGTACCTTACTACAGAGTTCACCTTACCCTTGCTACAGAGCACTAGTGCCTCACACAAGACTCAGCAAATCCAGCCCCCAGAAAGCCCTCACCATCCCTGTGCCAAAGCACCTCGTTAGCTCTGCCTCCAGAGGGAACCCAGGCCCTCCAGGAGCTGCCAGGTCAATCTGCAGCTGCCTCAACCTCTTTGACTTCCAAGGCAATTGCTTCATCAGGTTTACTCGCTCCTGTGCATTTCCTAAGAAGTTAGGGCCTAATTGGATACACGGTCCTTCCTTAGCTAGCACTGTCTTGAACTTTAGGAGAGAAAGGCGATTCTTCTGGTCTATTCTGATAGATAAGTCATGTTTGAGCTAGCGAGGTCTGCAGAATCTCATCCATTGGCCAAACTTTACTGAGTGCTTCTACCTGTGCAACCCCGGCCTGGACAGTTTGGTGAAGCAATTGCTGTCCTGAAGAAGGGGAAGGAAGCAAGAGAACATCTTAAGGCTTGCTGATGGCCAGATGATAAAAATCCATTAGCAGGTGACACTCAAGACACTCAGAGCAGCTACATGGGCTCATCTGATATAGGCGAGGTGGTGCATGGGGACCTGGCCAATGGAGGGATTCTCTCTTTGGGAGTTCAGACCTGTGAAGCTGGAAGCACAACGTCACAACCAAAAACCAGAAATGCCTCAGAACTCCCTCCCACTTCCAGTGTCCCCACAACTAAACCCCAAAGCCATAAGACTCCTACAAGAAACATACAGCAAAGCTCAGTGACATTGATCTTGGCAGTAATGCCTTTTTGGGCACAGAACACCAAAAGCACAGAGCACCAATGTAAAAATAAGCAGGACTATATTAAATAGAAAAGCTTCTATACAGCGTTGAAACCATTCACAAAGTGTAGAGGCAGCCTATGGATTGGGAGAAAATGTGAACTCTGTAGCTAAGAAGGGGTTAGTATTGCAAATATATAAGAACTTCATACAGCTCAATTTAACAAAAACCCTTATCTAAAAGTTGGACTGAGGATGTCGCTTAGCAGTACAGCGTCTGCTGAGAAAGTGTGAGGTGCTGGATTTAATCCCAGGAATTAAAAAATAAAAAAGAGCAAAGGATTTGCATAGACATTTCCTTTAAGACATTTAAATGGCCAATAGGTACATGGGAAGCACTCAACATTGCTAATTACCATAGAAATACAAATTAAAATCACAATAAGATATCACCTCACACTTGTTACTAATCGTGTTGTCAACAAAACACACAAGTGCTGGAAGCCAAGTAAGAGAAGCCCTGGAACACTGTTGGCAGGGACATGGGTACAACCATTAAGAACCGTGGTGCTGAGGAAGTGGCACCAGGATGGCACTAGAGGCAGTACAGAGGCCTGGAGTCCAGTTAGTCAGTAGTGGCTTAACAGGCCAGAGCAGGGGAGTCCAGAAGCGGCCGGCATGGCAGCTGGCAGGTGGAGGGACTGGAACAAACTCAGGGCCGCGAGGCTGAGCCAGGGTTCATCAGCCAGGGTCCCTGCAGCGTGGAAGTGTCACGCTTCTTGGGCTCGCCAGCATGGCCCTGGCTGGAGGGATCTGGGAATGGTGAGCGGGCATGACAGGGCTCACGGATGCCGCACTGCACAGAGCGGAGGCAGCTGCCTCCTTCCTGACTCGCAGCACTGGGTCCTGCGAAAGCTTAGTGTAGGAAGCAGAAGGCAGCGCTGGGTTCAGAGAAGGCAGCCAGGCTCTACCCAGAGAAAGAGGCAGGCCGCTGCCCCTGAGCTGCTGCCCAGGCCGTCGGAGCCCAGGGCTCGAGCCCCTCCCATCTACCTGTCATCCGGGCAGTTCTGCCTAGTGAGCTTCAGGAAGCTTCAACAAGCAGCACAGACACGCAGGAAAGAGCGGCTCGACCCGCAGCAGAGAGTTGGGCAAGGTGCCAGCAATGTCCCAAAGCAGCGCCACGGCCAGAGCCTCTATTGAACAGGGTGTCCTCCTCCTCCTCCCCCTTCCCGAGGTACTTCGATTTCTGTGCCATTTGTTTTATCAACATTGTTTATAAACATAAGGAATTCAGAAGAAAACAAAAGTGGATTATGATACCTCCTGTGTGCTTGGTACATTGATACCTTGTGCATCCCATTTAATTGTCCCATTAACCCTGACAATAATCATTATCTTCATTTGAGAAATAAAACACCTACAGCCAAAAGAGGCTCCGAAACTTCCCAGATGTTGAGAAGGCCTGAGTGACTCCCACGGATGGAGACTCCCGGGCTCAGGGTGCTCTCCGCAACATGTGAACCTTAAATGTGTTGATGAGATTGAAAACCAAATATAGGATACACCAAAAGAGGTATAGCCATATGGGGGAATATTATCAGCCATAAAAAGGAATGTCATGCTCGCACTTGCTACACAAACAGAGGAACTTTGGAAACATTAAAGTCATTCACACAGCAACACATTGCAAGTGATGCCATTTGTACAAGGAGATGGAAATTACAGAGAGAGGTGGATCAGGGTAGCCAGGGTCCGTCTGAGGTATGGAAATGGAAAATGATTTCTGCTAGGCACAGTCTCTGTTTCACACAGTAGAGCGTTTACCCATCTCTGTGAATGTATTCAGTGCTCTGAAACTGTACACTTTGAAAAGCCTAAATGACAAAGGTGAGATGTATTTTACCACCAAAAATACAAAATAAAATCATAATCCATGTTTGCCTCACTTGCCAGTTGGTAAGACTTTTCCCTGTTGCAAAGTGTTCTCTATTTATAAGAGAGAATAGGGGGCATGTAAGACCCTCTATGCATGCTCAGATTTCTCCTCCAGGCCTTGAAAAGACCAATGCCAGTGAATGGAAAGTGGAAAAATGTATCTGTTCTTTTAAAACCCTTCTGCTCTCCATAGATTCACTCAGATGTGCAGAGTGTACACATATCCTATTTGAATTCATACAAACAAATGCATGAGTGAAAATATGGGTGTACACAGGAGAAATTTCATCCATTCACACTAATTACTTAGTGAGAACAGCTACTAAGTAGTCACTGAGTGGTCACTGTGTGCTGGGCTTTGTAAGAGGGCCTGTAAGCATAAATGTTTTGCAGTGTTCAGGAAGGGGGATATTATTATTTTCAATTTGCCAATAGGGAAAATGAGACTTTCAAGGGTTAAACGGTTGGTCTGAAACTTTAGAGTTAGGAAGTAGTTGAGCAGGGAATCAGATTCTTTTTCCAACTTCCAAGTCTATGGGTGACTGGGGGAACTTAGAAATAGAGCAAGTCTTATACTATAGAACATCAATAAATCACTACCGTCTTGTTTTCCCCAAATACATTAATGAAAAGGGGAGTAGATTGTTTCCTGATAGCAGTTCATATATATGAAGCACTGTACTGTATATCTGAGGTGCCACTAAAAACAAGGGTCAATGTTTTCTTTAAGGGTCAATGTTTATATTTTAAAACTCCATTGTAATAAAAGAGACATTGACATTAGAATCCCTCAGAATACTGCACCTCGTGGTGCATACACTTATCCCATCATTCCGGCCATCTTCTTGAAGTAGTACCAGGAGTTCGCTTTTGTGAATGTCTTTAGTTACACACTGTTGAGATCGCCTTGATGTTTTGAATCAGATGTTGACTTTCCATAGTCATTTTGATTTTGGAGAAAAACAGAAGTCACGTAGTCCCCATCTGGTTAATACGTTGCACCAGGGCTCATAGTAATGTTTATAAGAGCCTGTCTTTCCCTGAATGGCACTTCATAGCATTCATCTTTGCTTTTTTGTATCAATCTTGTAAAGACACAAAACAGGATGTCCAGAACTGCTTTAGAAAGTAGCAAGCACGATAAGTGGGTCTGAAGTGTGGAGACGGGAATATTTTAAGGGGGATTAATGGAAATGTGTCTTTTACTGTTATTTTTAAAATTTAAAGATTCAACATGTATTTGTGAACACATCTCATAAGTAGTAAGGTAAGATTTTTGTCTGGAATTGGAGCTGATTTAAAGCATAAACATTCATTATTGCAAAAGAAATTATTTACAGAGAAAAATGAATTTAGTATCATTACAGTATGGAAAGCAACCATACACAAATCAGTGAACTGGGTCAGGAGGTGGGATGACAGGTAATGGGCAGTTTCATCTCTGTGGTATCCTCAAGGAGCAGAGCTGGACTATCTTTGCACACACCCCTCTCGTGTTGTGAGCCACAGAGACACTATCACACTAAACTCTACGTTGGGCTGTGTGCTGGCAGCCCATTCTACACTGACTAGGCACTTGCAGATGGATCTGTCCAGCTGAGGCCATTTGAGGGGACAAAGCAGTCTTGGGAGCAGGGCTGGTCTCCATCCTCTGGACACCCCAGAGCTGAGCAGGGGTCACTACTGACGAACAGCTCTCGAGGGACAGTGGCTTGATAATGAATAGCTCCACAGTCCAGATTCCACAGTAGCTATTCAACTGGAGGTCAGAGGAGACATTGACTTTGTGTCTAAGTGGTTCCCAAAGGCCAGGGCCCAACACATTCTTCCTGTGTCTCTCCTCCTCCTCCTCCTCCTCCTCCTCCTCCTCCTCCTCCTCCTCCTCTCTCTGCCTTTCTCCTCTTTCCTCCCATGTGCTCTGGAAGGTTGGAAAGTATCAGAGATAGAGGTGCCCATACTCCCCCTCTAATTTTGCTTCAATCTGCTATTACATTGTGCCAAATCGCCTGATAATTCATTTTGATCAAGATCTTAAATTGAAAGTTCAAATTTTTTCCATGGCTACCATTTGGACCAATTCTTATTAAAACCAGAAAGATGCTTCCAATTCAATGGCTGCCAGACTAGTGTGCAAAATTTCTTCAGTGGGCTCAGACTTGGGATCCTCCTGCCTTACAATCTCCTAGAACGCTGGGATTACAGGCATGTGCCACTTTGCCCGGCTCCTTGTATATTTCAGATAAATTTGTGTTCTTTGTGATTGTAAAGGGTCAAAATAGGGAAAATAAATGGAAACTAAAAGCTACATATTTCAAGGCACCATCCACAGTTATTTATTTTTACACATACTGCACATGAAGACACTCTTCCACAGCAGAAGTACCATAACTCCTGACACAGCCTGAGTAATTATTTAGCTACCTGTAAGGTGCCCTAGTTCAGTGGGACCAACAGGCTCCATTGGTCCCATGATCTGTAAGAGGGTAGGGCAGAGATGGTTGCAAAATACCTGATTTGCATTTTTTTATTGTTTAAGCATAGTTTCCTCACTGCCCACACCATCCGTGTCTGTGTAAAAGATGTCACTTTAATGTGCAGACAATCTCAGGTTTTGTGGCTGTGACTGTACATAAACCTGTGTGCAGCACTCATGAGACAGAAGCCTCTCTAATGGGAAGGCAGGCTTAAGGTTCACGGGACAATATGCACCTTTATACCTGGAGCTGCCGGCCCAGAATGTCGTAGCAATGCAGACCAGGGCTGAGTGCTCCCTGCGAACACAGTATGAACCCTGACCTCCCGTGTAAGCCTAAGTGACTCACTGGATGACTTCCTCCTCCACCTTCATCTTCGCCCACATCACAGTAAGACCTGGAGCCCTCTCATCTGGGAGAGAAGAATACAATTTTCTCAATGTACAAGTCCTTTCATTCCCAGCTGTAGGATTAAATTTATTCTTTTCTGATTTGTTGTCTGTGAATATAAATCATTTAAGTTTATATGTTTTTGTTGCTGTGGCAACTGTATAGCTAATTGAATTCCAGCGTGTCTTTTATTATTCCCAAACCATGATAAAGAACCAGAGCACTTAACTGGTAGGAGTCAGAACAGGCAGAAGAGGGGGATGGAAGAAAAATTAACATGGTGTTCTTCAACTGGCTCATTAGATCTCTGAACAATCCTGCCATTCTGACAGGTCAAGATATAACAGAGGGACCAGTAAGAAATATTCTCCAACATGAAGAGTTAATGAGTGACTAGTTGGGTCCCTTGCAGAAGCATCTAAATTGTGTGACCTACAGCTCTACTCCTCCCTCTCTCAACCTACTTAGCCTACTCTCTGCCAAGTGGGCAAGAGCTTTATCTTTTCAACCTAAAGGGTCACTAGCAGCTAGAAAACATCTATCCAATAAAAGTTGCTTCAATGGATGGATGGATGGATGGATGGATGGATGGATGGATGGATGCATGGGTGGATGCATGGATGGATGCATGGATGCATAGATGGATGAGTGGATGGGTTGATGCATGGATGGATGGATGGGTGCATGGATGGGTGGATGCATGGATGGGTGGACACATGAATGCATGGATGGATGGATGGATGGATGGATGGATGGATGGATGCATGCATGCATGCATGCATGCATGCATGCATGGATGGGTTGATGCATGGATGGATGGATGCATGAATGGACGGATGCATGGATGGGTGGGTGGATGGGTGCATGGATGGGTGGATGGATGGGTGGATGGGTGGATGGATAGATGGATGCATGGGTGGATGGATGGATGGCATGCATGGATGGGTGGAGGGGTAGATGGATGCATGGAGGCATGGATGGCTAGATGGATGGATGGATGCATGGATGGATGCATGGATGGGTGGATGGATGCATGGATGGGTGAATGTATGGATGGATGCATGAATGGGTAGATGTATGGGAAAGAATGAAAGAGGAATTTGCATTTGTTAAGAGACTCTCAAATGATATCATGGTGTCAGGCAGAATATAAATTCAAAACAACCCTGATAAGCAAGGGCAAATGTTCCCTTTTGTAGAAGAGGAAACTTCAGACTGAGATTTAGAGGACTTGTCTAATGAATCTCAAACTAACTGTTAAAACCATAAAATTCCAAAGCCCATACTTAGTCTACTCTCCCCGAGTCAAAATAAATAGTTGGTTGGCTGATGAATGTGTGGGTGGTGGGTGCATAGATGGATTGACACATGCTTTCTCATTCGTGGTTGCCTCATAATTCTTCATTTATGTATGAAATTTAATAACTTAGGGGGAATATTTCTGTGTCATCCTAAAAGAGCTTAATCTTTCAACATATAAACTTATTTCTTCCTAAATAAGAGGATGATTTTCCTTTACTATGTTTTCTAATGGTATTTCTATCCCATTTGTTGCATTGTGTTCCTAAAACACATCAATTGACCTCAGTTGACTTTGATTTCTATATATTTATTCTCATACATCTATTGCCTAACATCACTTTTCCTTGTGCACAGTTATGTCTTCAATTTCTCCTCCATGTCAATAATTTTTACACTTTTCACTTATTCATTTGCCCTGAAAGGGCACTCTTTCTGACTATCAATTTACTTTCATAACTCCTGAGGATCACTTTTTATTCTCTTTTAATCTGATGTTTACCATCTTATTAGAAAGATCTTTTGATTAAATTCCTATTATTATTCATAATGATAAGCCCTATACCAAAGATGATGAACCTTTTAGAGATAAGCCCCCCAAAACCACTCTTTTACCACAGCCTGCCAACACTGCAATTAAACTTGAATACTGAGATTTTAGCTTTTAAAAAGGCAGCTCATACATTAACATCTTTTTGTCTTAAAAGAAAAACAAATGACATGCATGCCATAGGTTTGCTGCCCTTATCCTGTATATTCTAAAAGTTCATACCGTCTTGGAAATTTTTCTTCTACTTTTTCTTTTCTCTTCCAAACTTGGTTGTCCACTTTTGAAGTCTGTTCATTTTGCTTATAAATGTATCCATTATTCATCCTAATGTTAATTCACTTTTATTTTATAATTATTATACTATATTTATTATAGAGAATGACCTATGCTTGCATTAGTGTCTTTGTAAGAAGAGGAGAAGAGACCCACTTTAGCAAGCTTGCTGTTGTCTCAATATATGATATCTTCAATCTCTAGAACTCTGCAGAGGGCTCTCCAGCTAGAAGGATCTCGCTAGATGCAGCTGCCTATTTCCCAACCTCCAGAAGTGTAAATTGAAGAAATCTTTCAGTATTTATAAATTCCTCAGTCTGTGATATTTGGTGATAACAACAGAAAACAAGATAAGGCAAATATATTCAGAATGCTATCATTTTGCCAGCTCTTTCTTAAACACGGACAACTAGCTCCAGATTTTCTACTGATTGTTGACCAAAATGGGTAAAATCTCTAAGACATTTTGCCTAGTTTAACTAAACCCTTTATTGTCAGCAGGAGTTTGTGGGTGTATTTGCCACCAATTTTTCTGAAGCCTGAGCAATCTGAGGAGGAAAGGCACTGCCCAGTGAGGGCTAGGGTTGTGGACTTTGCAGGGTGCAAATATTCCTTGATGGACTCTGTGGCTGACATCCAAGCCATGAGCTGGACTTGCTCATAATGTTCTTGGATCTGTCCCCAGACAGACTGGAGCCATGGGACCAAAAGGAACCAAAGGAACCTTCTTGTCCTTGATGAGAGCCTCACAAAGCAAGCCTGTCCTTCAGCACTCCAGGGTTTGCCCTCGCCTCTCTTATGGTTCCTCAGAGCACTCCTCTGCACATCTCTGCATTTGTTCCATTGACATTTATTTTCCAGCATCACTTCAAGGAGCAGAGGGGAGGAATGAAAGCCATACCTATTCCACTGGAATGTTCATTGTTATAGCCACCACTTTTGGGGGCATTATAGGCTGTGGTTAAATTGTTTCAGTTGTAGATTTTCTTTTTAGAGGGAGATTTTACACCTGTACTTAATCCTACTATTTTTATACAGAAATCATCTCCTGTTTTATGACTCCTGGTTGAAACCAACTTTTGGTTATGATTTGGTTTATGAGGAGTGTAATGATCTCAGGTTTGGAAGGCCTGTAGGCCTGGTTGTGGAACCAGCTCCATCCTTCGTGCCAGCAGTTCTTGAGAAAAGCCAAGAGTTGAAACTACACAACAATTTTATTATCATTATGAGTGGATGCTACTAGTATCTCATGGGTCAAAGCCAAGGTTGCTGTGACGTCTTTCCATGAAAAATGACAATGTAGCTCCAGGTGACATACTCATAGGACAGCTCTCCACAACCAATAATTATCTAGTCTGAGATTTCAATACTGCCAATGTTGAGAAATCTTGCCACCATAGCTAATGGATTTGGGTAATTCTTTTACCCTTTCTGAGCTTTAGTGACTTTATCTTTAAAATCAGCATGATAACACCTGTCCGTGACAGATATTAGATAATGCAGCTTTAAAGTTAATAATAAGCAAAAAGATGCTCTTTCTTCTTATCATCAGCATTCTCATGAGTTGTACAACTGCAACTTCTTGAACAGATGTATAAGTGCAAACAATTAATGCCCTTTTCTAATCTTCAATTATTGCAGACAAAGTTAATTTTGTTTTGGGAGCAGCACTGTCTTCTGCTGACTCCTGCTTTTTCAGCCATTTTGTCTGTTGCTGCATTACTTTGCCACCTCCTCCTCCTCCTCCTCCTTCTCCTCCTCCTCTTCCCCTTCTTCCTCCTCCTCCTCCTCTTCGTCCTTTCTCCTCCTGCTCCTCCTGCTCCTCCACCTCCACCACTTTCTCTTCTTCCTTCTTCTTCCATTTTTCCTTTTTAAGTGAGTCTTTGGTCCTTTATAGGAAAAGTAGAAATCTGTTGCCTTTTTTCTTAATTGCAAGCATGGAATTTTTTTTTTTCACTACCAGGAATCAAACTCAGGACTTTGTGCTTGCCAGCAAGGTGCTTATCCTCGCACCTCGCAAGCATGGATTTTTTTCCTGCTTCTTTTTACCTAAATGTCACATGTTGCACATATCCTCCAAACTCAGGGTCTTAAGTTCCAGCACCCTGGCTACAGGACTTGATCTGGGCTTTGGATCATTGGATCCCTAATAATGATTCTGACCTTGATGTGCTGCCATGAATGCCTACATGCTTTTCCATGTCTTAACTGTACAGAGCAGCTATAGTTCAAATATTTCCAGGGTTGAATGCCTGCTCTCCATTGAGACAAAAGGACAGAAGGTTAAATTCCTGTTTCTGTCTTAACAGCCAGTAAACTGGATAGTGTCACATACAGTAATATGTACAACTCTGGGATCTTCATAGAGCTTCCATCTGACCCTTAAGCTTATTACATGAGTGAAGTGATAGCCCTGACCATGGAGTACCTTGCATTTCAGGTTCATCCAGCTACCCTACATTCACCTTCCCTGAGCAGACTTTCAAGAAATTATCATATATAAAATGATGTGCAAGTGAGCTTGTGTCCATAAGTCCTTGTAATTTTCTAAAAGGCTACAAAACATAAAAACACCATGACCTTACATTCATACCTCACCTCTGCCATTTACTAGTTAGGTGGCATTAGGCCAACTGAGTATCTCACTAAGACTAAATGTTCTCATTTATAAAAGGAGAGCAATATAGTCCATCTAAGCAACCAGCAAATGAACCCAAATGGCAGCTCCCATCCTTGTCTGTCTCTATCACTCAGATGAATTTTCAATTTTATAAAATATGTTCCGGTTTGGAACTTCTGGGAGCTGTTATTATTCCTCCATCTATTAGTGACTTCCAGTGATGTTCTCCGTGTGTGATGGTCAGAGACAAATAGCCATGACCTCACTGGGAGAAACTGGGGAGAGATGGGATTTAATTTTGTCAATGGTTGGAAACATACATGGGTTTTCTTTTATTGTTTGATTTAATGAATCTCAAAAGGGTTTGGCCTTGGGAGACACAAATCAACAGTGAAATATTGAAGTCCTGCTAGCTCACTTCTGGAAGAAAGGCTCTCAGAGAGTGTCCAAGCATAATCAAGAGGTATTTTATTCTTAGTAAGAAAAGTGGACCATGGAAACTACTCTCAGGGAAATGAGAAAAATTATAATGATGACAAGATGATAATGAGGAAGAGGAGGAGGGGAAGGAGCAAGATAGCAATGGTGTTAGTGATGATGATGGTAGTGGTGGTAAATTATTCCTACCATTTATCCAGCCTTATTAATTGCTTATTAACAGCACAAAACTCTTCAGATATATCTTCACACATCCCCCTACTATATCAATAGATTATGAATGTAATTGTGCCTTTTAGCATGTGAGGAAAATGAGATTCTCAGAAATTAAATCACTTCCCCAAGGTCCCAAGGAAGACATTGAGAGACTAAGAGCTATTTTCTGTTCCAGTTGTTTGGGGAACACAGTGGTGCTAAAGAAAAAAGTTTTTCTTTAAACATGCCTCACAAGATGTACCAAGTACAAATGCATTTCACTTTGGAGTCAGACTGACATAGGCCTGGATTTTGTCCCTGTCTCATCCTTGTGTCCTTTGGAAGGGAAAGTAATGAGACTCTTCTTCAAGTCTAAGCTTTCTCATCTAGAAACGTAAAGATCCATCCATAACTCACAGTGGGTGGTGCCCACGACTCAGCGAGGCTTTGTTATGGTGGCTGCTTCTTGCACAAAATGTGCTTAGTAAATTTTGGTTTTCTTTTCCCCCCAGATGAGGGCTGAAAGTAGAAAAAGCTCAGGATCTGGCCTTATCAGCTCTGTTGCAGCTGTACTGCCAGAGACTGTTGGACAAATCAAGTTGAGTAAGATTGAAACTAAGCGGAGTCTAACCAGTGGTTAATGGTACTGGGAAACAGCACAAGCACCATGATGGAAAGGGACCGTGTCTTTAGAAAATATAAAATCCGCATGAGAGACACTCAGCCATGAAGCCAAACACAATCACCATTTCTCTCAGATGTTCTGATCTATTGTTTCAGGGTGCAAGACTGTACTTTCGTAGAGTAAGAATAAGCACTGTCTTAACTTTCCTGATGCCTTTTGACCAACTCTTGACCTTCTCAATGTACCATAAAGCACTTGTGGTAATTGGGTTCCACATGTAGACTAGAAAAGGAAGAAGGAGAATGACACAATAGTCTTCATCTAGGAAGGAATGGGCAGGCCACTCCCTGCCCTACAAGTTCTCTTTTACATGGCCAAATACCATTTTGACTCTGAGGTAGACTTTGCCACTTATTTCCACTTATTTTGGGTCATCAACTATGTCTCTCATAAGTTACCATACTTCCAACATATAAGCATACAGCCCAAAAGATAACAGTGAAGCCATCCCAGTACTGAGGTGCCAGGGCCCTATCTTTACCCTAACAAATACAACCAAGGCCTCAGACCTCAGTTTATCCCAAATAGGCCAGTCCATGATGAACATGCTATCAGTAAATAGCAGAACACATGCCATGAAATTCCAATCAGAAGAATTTACAATGTAAAGTCAGATATTATATAGTGAGAAATAAATAAACAGAAATTGTCAGTCAAACTCCTGGAAGCTCAGAGGCAGTAATGAACTAACTCCATAAATCATATTTATAATCAGCCCCATTGTGGGTAACTCTGCCAGTGGGACTTTCCATTATGTAGCAGAAGATAGAGGAACCTTGTAGCTCTTAGAGATGCAGAGTGAGTAGGTCCAATGTGCTGGAAGAGTAATAACCTAAAGGCAACAGGCCGGGACTGAGAGACCATCTTTCTCTCTATGGGTCAGTGTGTGCAGAAGGGCTTAATAGGGGTGTTCTGGCTTCCCATCAGGAGTGAAATTCAGGAAAGAGCCAAGGCTCCCAGTGAATTCTGATGAGGTTGTGTGGCTCAAAATCTTAGCATTTATCCTAAGTTGTTCAAGGCCCAATGTGTGAGAACCTGGCTCTGTTAGGGAGCCGATCTCTGCTGTATTATGAATAGAAATTCTCTCCTGCTTTCCCATCTTCAACATAATCTTCTATTCTCCATGGGATACAGAACATGGAACAGGAAAGGAAGATGGTGGAAAGGGGTCTCTTAAACACTTTACATCTCTACACTCTAATGCATTGTTCTACATCCATCCTAATGGTGCTCCTTAATTAATTACATGAATGAATGAATGAATGAATGAATGAATGAGTACTCTAAAAGAGAATGTCTTTGAGTTGCATTAGTGAATGTAGCCTGAGATTAATGAAAACATATTTTTAGGCTAAACCTTCCATTGTGGTCTTGGGTAAGAGGCAGAGAGTGATGATTAAGACCATGTGTATTAAACCCAACTGCTGGGTTCAAATTGTTACTCTATCTCAATTTATTCAGTAGAATTTAGCAAGCAACTGAACCTCTGGGGCATGATTAATTAGCACTTTCATACAATGGGAGTATTATTAGTACCTGACCTCGTTAGAAGAATTAACTCATGCATGCAGAGTTTGTAGCAGAAAGCTCAGCACGCAACAATGTTTGACTTAAGTATGGAAACTCATCATCATGTCCTGATGCCTTCCACTTTCTGTGGACTCCACCTTCCTTTCTTAGTGTTTCTCCAGTAAGACTACATGAGCTTGAATGACAGGGATGTGTGGATATTCTCAAAATTCTGAGGAGCAAGGGGCTATGGCTGGGACCATCCTAGAGACCAGCTGAGCAGGCCCAAAGACTGTGCTTACTCCCGAGTCCTGGGACGTGGTAAGAACACGCAGTTAGAAGATGGCCCGGTGCTGCCAGATCTTCATGGCTACTCAGCTTTCCTTAGTAAGACTCAGACTCCTGTACAGCTTGGTAAAGCTGCTGCCTCTCCCCCACTTAACTGCTTTAAAGTCATTCCCTGGCTCTTACAGCTCAATAGCAAATGGCAAGCAGGGCAATAATTAGACTCTCTGCTGTGTACCACACTGGTGATTTGAATAATTCAGAACACTAGGGGTGGGGGAGGCTAAAATAGAACTTCTCCCAGGGAAATAGCCTAGTAACCTTGAACATACCAGCAAGAACAAAAAACAAGACATGGCCTGGGGAAAAGGGCTCCACTGTGCTTTGATACACTAAGAAAACATGTCCTGAGAGGACTAAGTGCTGTTCCTAGGAGATCATGCTGCAGTGGCTCAAGATCCACGCCGAGAATGACTCCTATGCTGGACGTAAACTTTCAGATTCATTCCTATCTCCATGCTGTATCTCATGACCTCATGAGTATCTTCCTGGCACTCTCATTGCTCCCAGGTTTGGTCTTAGGAAGGGACAATTGTTCTTGCTAAATCATCACCCTTAGGTCACTATTTCTTTGTGTCACCAGAGTAATTTGATACTTTGAGATCACATTGTCATAACAAGATAATTAAATCAACCTTCAGGCTTCTAGCATTGAAAGACACTTTCATTTGAGAGATCATCTCTGCTTCTGTTTACTCAAGAAACATGACTGCAGGCAAGCGTCAAATGAAAAGATTAATCAAGGACCTCCCAGACTTAGTTCTTAGTCTTTTGATCCGGATTTCAAAAATAAATAACAAACAATGAGTCCTGGGGGCATGGTGGCATACTAAAGTGACCTTGGTCTTTGTGGGGAGCAGAAAGGATTCTTGGGAAGCCTGAGTTGAGGGTACCACGAATGCAGCTTCACAGGCCAGTTCTGCACTGTGCCATCACCATGCTAAGTATGGAAAAGTCGAGCCCATCCATGCCTGCAGAGGGCCTTCAGGTTCTGACCTTGACAAGCTCCTGCTTTTGCCTGCAAGAGCCTAGATCTGTCCTAGGTGCAGTCACAAGGAGCCACTCTTGCAAAAGCAGCCAAGTGCTGTGGAGAAGAGATATTCCTTTTTCTTCTGACCCGAGTGTTTTCAGACACAAGTTTGAAGGGCCAACTTAATGGTCAAAGGCTTTATGAATGACCCCGCCACTTGAGAATGAGTAATCCAGTGGGCAATTTCACAGGTGTCCATTCAATGTGCATTCTGCACTCACCACCATTCAGAGAAATCTGGTTTGCCTGGACAAACTTAGCAAAGTTCTACTTACCCCTCAAAAGGAGCTGTGTCTTGTTGAGACCCTAGGTTAGTAAGGTCTCTCTTTGTACCTTGTGATTGATACAATGAGGTGACAAGAACCAGATGCAAAGTATGATGACACTATTCACAAATAAGTTTATATCCCTTAGGCATGCCAGCTCTTTCACAGGCATATAGGCTTTGAAATTGGTCTTTGGGCTTCTTCCCACTCAGATTAGAAGGAATCAGTCTATTCTAATATACAGTTTATGAATACTATGATTAGAACATATGTGTATTTTATTAATGTTACACATATATGATTTGTGTATTATGATATGTATACTAATCATACAGCTTTCAAAAATGCTAAAGACAGATATTCAAAGGACAAAGACATTTTGATATATGAGGATAAAGAAAGCATTTCTGTTGCTATCAGAAATTGAAATATGAAATACGGTGTTGCAACCTGATTTTTAGGTGTGATCTTTGAAGGAAGATGCGCTTAAAGAAAAATAGCAAGTGTGCCATGAAGTACAGCTAGGAAGCTGGCCTACAATGAGCTGGAGAATGGCGTGGTTCCTATGGTTCTTTGATTCCTCTCTGAATACTGTGTGATGGTATGCAGTAGAGCACCAAAACTAAGCTACTTATAACTGGGGTAACTGCTCCGCCCACACCAAATGAGCCTTTGGCACTGTGTAGAGACGTGTTGAGCATCACACTCTGGGAAGAGGGAAAACTGCTAAAGCAACTGAGAAAAATACATTTATCAAAATACTGTACAATGTAGAGGACAATTACTCTTCAAAATGAAAACTCTCGTCCAAAATGTGCAAAGAACAATTATGGAGAAACCTTGTTTTCCAGGTTTCCACCTCTCTGTTGAACTCTGATGAGTGGAATTATTGTTTGTTCCTTCCCTGCCTCTCCCCTACTCTCTTTTATTCAGTCTTATCAACAGTTGGAAAAGAAATTAAGGAAATATCTTCAAATATTATTAAAGGAAGTACATTGTATGAAGTAAGAAAGAAAGAATGAGAAAGGGAGGGAAAGTCAAAAGAAGAGAGGAGGAGGCTGGGGAGATGGCTCAGTAGAATAAGCACTTCCCTGGCAAGTTTAAGGGTCTGAGTTCAATCCCCGGTTCCACAAAAAAAAAAAAAAAAAAAATAAGAGAGGGAATGAACTTTAAAGTAAGTATGCTAAGGAACTGAAAAATCTTTGAAGTAAAAGGATGTCCAGGTGAATATATCTTCCCATGCTGGGAAACCTCTCTTCAATGTTTATTAACTGGGAGGCTGACTCTAACATGTACGTGATGACAGGGCACCATCAGGACCTAAAGCTATGGTATTTGGTTCACTTCTGGACCCTGCCCCAAGTGATACATGCACATATGCTTTTTGAAACACTCATCCCAACCCAACATTCACATATGGACTATCTTAAAAAACACACAAGCTCCTTTCACCCTCAGCAAAGCAGAGCTCCAGTGCTCAAGATGACAAGAGACCCCCAAGATCTTTCCACACATTTGGAACATACACTGCCCAATTTCAACTTACCTTTAAACTTGACACACTCTTCTATCATGCAATAAATCCAAATTAACCAAGGACATTGCTGTTTTACACTTTATTTGAGAAGAGACTCTACATAAACTATGTCAGGAGGATACAGATCTACACAGAATTTCATCAATCAATAAATGGAGTCGTTAACATAACAGTGACAATATGATACTATGAGAAAGACAGACATATGACCAAGAAATATTTATAACTCCCACATATGATTATATTTATATCAGAGATGGATATATACATATATACATGTACATGTGCATATACATACATATGTCCATACATACACACACATATATACATATATATGTATAAAATGTTTCTAAACAAAAACCAAAAACAGAGTTTGCCTTCTTGTAGTAATTAACCATTTGAAAGTGAAAAATGGTTGGCTTTCATGAATGTCATGGTGTTAAATCTCTGCCCCCACATTGAACTCCAACACCCACAGACTCTGATGAAGACACATGTTTGCCCTGGGATGGAAGTGAGAGGGTGAAGAATGGGCTGGTGGCGTGGGCTGCTAGTGGAGGGCATGCACAATAAGAGAAATGACCTTTGGTGACACGATTAAATCATCTTTTTGTATTAAACATAAATTATTAATAGAGTTTAAAAAAATAATTTTCTGTTTTCTTTTGAGGTTGAGGAGGAAGGAAGGGGGGGTGGGCACTTGCCTTTTGCCACACATCACAATATCAACTGAGAACACACCCCCTCTACCCTGGGCTATCTTACCAAGTTACAGTGTTTTTCTTTTTAATCTCTTTTTCTTTTCTCTTCTTCTTCTTCTTCCTTTTTTCTTTCTTTCTTTTTTTTTTTTTTTTGCATAAAGGAAGCATTTTCTTAAGAATTTTCCTTAGACAATGAACTTCTTCCCTATGCAAATGCACTTACCATTGAACTAGACTGATTTCCCAAGACCGGCTATGATGCAATGAAGCCAGCATAGCCAATGGATTAATTTTTCATAAAATAAAGGAATGGATGAAAACATACCTCAAGGAAAAGAAACTATTAGCTAAATCAGTTTTACTAAAACCAGTCACCTATATTAAGAACTTCAGGATTCAAATCATGAGAAACAAATCATGATAAGCACTTTTCAGTGACCTGGGGAAAAATCAGACAAGTATCACGAAGGAATAGTTCTACTATAGAACAGAACAAAAGAATAATCAACCGAGCCTAAAGAAATGATGTAAGATCTACTTAAACATATTTCTACTCAGCTTCTGTTACAGTCTTCACTAATTTATGATGACTCGGCAATATGGTATCCATTGTTTATGTCAAGCTACATTATTTCTCTTAAGTTTTATGAGTAGATTAGATTGACATTGGAACAAGTATGCACACATACAGCATGTGGCCTATATGCCAAATGCACCATTGTTCAGCAGTTGCCATAATCCAAGTAACCCTTCAGATAGCTAGTATATTTATACAGACACTGGAAAATACACACAAACACGTCAGATCAGACACGACAGATTCACTTTACAGATATTTAGTAGAGAAAGCTTAGGGATAGGAGATGGAAATCAGTTATAACAGCACCCAAACTTCATTTGCAAGATTCCTCTCTGAGAACATAATATCCTACTAATGCATTGAAGTAGGTACCAGCTGATTTTCCAGATATTGAAAGTTTGCTGCACAACATCAGCCGAAAGATAAAGGGACATGTAATGTCCAGTAGGAAACAAGTAAGTGTATATCATTTACACGGCAATAAATCCTTCATTTCCCTTGAAATAAGATATGTAAAGTAGCACTTAGTTTAATACAAGTTTTGTTCTGCTTTAGACCTAGCTGTAAAAAGCCATTCATGCAAAAAATTACCTCCAGTTTTAGCTGGATGTTTAAAGGACACTTCTCCTGAAAACAAGTCCCTTACTCTTACAAAAGGGAAAAAAATACCACTCAAGACAGCCAGTCCTGACTGAGAGTGGAAAATACAAGACTTTGGTGTTTGTAGGGCATTTGCCTTAAGAACCCAAAAGTAGCACTGAGCTCGCCTCTGAAGAGGCACAGGGCTAGAAGTACCCTTGAAGATTTTAGGATTTTCCAGAAAAAGTATTGAGAACCTTTATAGGGTTTGATCCTCTGGCATATTCCCTCTTGAGTCTTCTGTTGGTACTACCTGTACATCCAAAGATGATTGCACTGCATTTTGGGTCTCAGACTACCTTCCACCCTCCAGTAGATCACTTTTTTCAGTAACAGTGAATTATCAACTAATTCTTCTCTGTCCTACAGAAAAAAAAAATCTCTCCTATCACTGCTAGTCTTTGTTATTTATTTCCTTTCTAAGCTAGAATCATTCCTCAATTTCAATATTAAAGAGCTTTTACATTCTAAAAAGCCCCAACAGAGAAACTTCAACTCTACCTACCCTACTGTTTATAAGATTATTCTAGATAGACTCATGCCATGACCCTTTCTGCATGGCAAATGTGAGTACTAGAATGGGCTTCTTCCCCTTACCTATCCTTAAAATAATTCTTATGTTCTTCCACCACTATCTGTTAAAAATTATGATAATTATCTACAAAGATAAGAAAAAGTGACAGGGTGGTTACTGTGGAGCACTGAGTCTTAGATAGCTCCAGACAAAGTAATATCTGTGAAGTAGAAGACAGTACTTAAGATGAAATCTGCAGTGGATGTCTTGTCTTACCAGTGCAGGACCCATTCTGACATGAGGGACAAGGATGCTGCCAGCTAGTCAAGAAAAGACAGTGCTGCCTTAGGATGGCATTTGTGTATTATTCTGCTACATGAAAACTGGCTGATCACAAAGGAAAGTTGACAGCATGTGCTTCTGCTGCCATTGTTGTGTCACTGTACTCTATTACTCTGGCCTAGAGAACAACTTTCTACCTATTTTCATTTTTACCATGATTGTTTAAGGCAAAAAGAATTGCTGACTAACAGAAAACCTGATGGATGTTGAAAGGCCCTCCTTGAGTGTCCAAAATGCCTAATAATAGCTGGGGCTGCCTCTGTCTTCTAAGTTCTTTGATCTCACTCAACCACTGTAAAATATTGCCTCCATATGCACACAAAGTCAGACAGAGATTTGTATATTGTAGGGCATATGAAACAGAAAATGATGCCTGTAAAAAATCTAATATTGAGCAGTTTATAAGTCAAGAGTGTCTAATGAAGATTTTCAAGGGTAGCCTGTTCCAAAGTGTGTCCTCCACTAATATCTCAGTATTTTTCCAGCCCTCTGAGCCAGGACACCTAAGTAAGTTAGCTCAAGCCCTAGTATTTCTAAGCAGGTCAAGAAAATGACAAACAGCTAACTCAGGCTTGGGAAAAATAATAAAAGCTATTGTAGGATTAAGGAATGAATAAAAGATGAAAGTACCTGAACTTTTAAGACTTTTTCTACATTGAAATTCTACACTGAAATTCTGTGGATAGAAAGTAAAGTAAAACTCTGTTCTACCCTGTCCAGAAAGGCAATCAGGATAGTAGGTCGGCCCTAGGTCAATTGAGAGGGTGGTGTTTGCTGTCCCTGGTGCTGAAAACAGACACTTCAGGAGTCATTGCAGAACTTGCACTCTGGGTTGGGCAAACCTTTCACGAGAAACACCTCTCAGGTGGCAGTCCTAAAAATTTGTTCCAAAAGTCTCTTTTTCTCATATCATTCCAAACAAAAATAGACCTAAGGGACCACTGGTTTTTCTGCAGGACAAAATTAATGCATTGTCAAAAATAAGACAGGGCATTTCACTTCAGCTGACTTCCCATTCAGGCCTTACAGGTATGTGCTCTCATGTGAACCAATGTCTCTTTACCCTTAGAAAATAATCCCATAGCAATGCAGGCAGCAGGGTCTGAAGATAACGTCTACTGATCTCTTTTTTGTGATACTAATTGCAGATGTCAGGTTAATGTGTTTTGCCATGACTGAATGTTTCCAAAAGAAATATTTAGATAAAACTTTACTTTGAACTAAAAAAAGGTGCCTCTGAATTCCTCATGAGCTCTAATTTAACTATCACATTTCTAGAAAATGAACAGGGGCCAGGGAGATGGCTCTGTGGAATAAGTGCTTCCCTGGCAAGCTCAAGGGCCTCAGTTCAATTCCTGGTTCCGAAAAACAAAAAAAAAAAAAAAAAAAAAAAGAAGAAAGAAAGAAAGAAAGAAAGAAAGAAAGAAAGAAAGAAAGAAAGAAAGAGAAGAAAGAAATTGAACAGATCTGGTACTGTGATCAAGAAATCATTTAAACTCATAAACAATGTTTCCTAACAGCTTCTATGCCCTCTGCCACATGCATGCATGCACACACACACATGCACGCACACACACACACACACACACACACACAGAAGATCTCAGTAACTAAAACCCTCTAGAAGAAGGATAGTAGCTGTCCCTGAACAGTACACCTGTCCTTGCTAAATAGAGAAGCACTGCTGTTTTCTCTCACATTCAATGTGAGAGTTTTCTTGTCCCAACTTGCTTTTCTTTCATTTTAACTCGACAGCTCCCTCACACTAAACCTCTGTGGTCTATACACATAATCAGAAAGGTCCTTGATACTGTGGGGTATCAAAAAACTAACATGAGTCATATTGGGTTGCCTTCAATTCTGATGGGCGCAGGGGAGCCCTTGCTTTTAGACATGAACTGTAATCAATCTTTTCTAGCCTTGGAATGAAAATATCCCAGTGGACCCACAAAAGGCTGAACTTCCAGAAAGGGGAAAGAATTGAGCACTGAAATAGATTCTAGCTGTTCCTGCAACATAGACATTTAATTTTTCCATATTTAGTGGATTACTTCCCCAAATGATAGCTCTGAGACCTTTAACTGGTCAGTTGTGTCTCTAGGAAGTTACCCAGTGAGACAGCATGTTGGAGGCCGAATTTCCCAATGGTATGAAAGGACCCATCTCATCAGAATTAGGGCTGGGGAGATGGCTCAGTGGAACAAGTGCTTCCCTGGCAAGGGCAAGGGCCTGAGTTCAATCTCCAGTTCCAGGTTAAAAAAAAAAATTATCGAAATAAATTATAAAACATCATCCTGAACCAGCTTACTTTCTCCAATTTCACATCACAACTTAAAAACATAATAATCCAATTTGGGTTTTCATTTCAAGGAAAACTAGGATGCTATCTGCCTGCTGGATAACTAGAAGAGAAAAAATCACCCAGAGATTCAGAATAGAGGTGTCACTTTCCCATAGAGGAGAAAAAAAGACTGAGCACAATGTAAAAATAACCCAAAAAAGCTGAAGTATTCTGAACTTGAGGAAAGCATTTATGAATTTCTTAGCATTTATAGCCTCAGCTTTCTTCTGATTTTTCCTTGGAGTGGTCATACTTCTTTTAATAAATGCACTGCATCTCCTCAGATACATCACACCTGATGATTACTTGGGAATTGAAAGGAAATAACATTCGAAAGATTTATCTTGCCAAGTAGTCACCACTGTATGCTATTTAAAGCAGTGACTGGCATCACAAACACCTAGGATTTTTTAGGGGCTGTAAATGACATCACTGCTGTAGCCTTGGTGATCTAGTCTCTGGACTTATTGTCAAGGGCTTCATTCTCAGCCAAACCAGTTCCTCCGTGGGATTCCCACTCACCTTTTAGTTGTGCTTGGGACTATTAAAATTGTGGTCTAGTCTTTGGTCTGTGCTGGAGCAGCTCGTTCCATCTTACAGTTCTTTTCCCCACTGGCTGGAGAATGCTCCAGATCATTATCACTCCAGTGCCCCCTGCAAGATTAGCTTCTCTGCGGAATTTACTGAGGAAGCTTCACGTAGCCTTATTTCACAAAGCATTGAAATGCTTTGGTGAAATCTACAGAACTTCCTAAAAGTGAGTGGGAAAAACTGATGTGCAGCAGGAAATGCCAATTCCTTTAAAAAAATCATATTCGAAGCCTGAAAATAAAATTCGCCAGCAGCTCGTTTTCATTGACAGAGCCAAGCAGGTAACACAGCCCCAGTCTGCTTATGTTTTTTAAGGCATTTCCCATCACTAGATGCTCAATCATAAGTCAAAGGAGAAAACACTGATGGCATAATATTTATGAACCAGACTTGAGGATGAATTAAAAGAAAGCACTCCTTCAAACACAGTGCACTTTAAAAGCAGATCTGAGTTTCACACACAGCAAGATGGTGTGCAACACTCCTACCCAAGGAGTTGGTTCTACCTGCTTAGGGGATTCTTTTATATTTTTATTTATTTATTTATTTATTTATGTATTTATTTGGTACAGAGCCTCACTAGGCAGCTGGGACTCCTAGTAATCCTCCTTTCTCAAACTCCGCAGCACTGGGATTACAGGTGTATGCCACCACCCCTGGTTTTGGTTCCAAGGTTAGCACACCGTGTGGTACCAGGGATTGAACCCAGGTCCTTGCACTTGCCAGGCAGGCGCTTAGACCGCTGTACTCTCTCCCCATCCCAATTTGGGGGATCCTGAGCAGCCCACCAAGCACTTGTTCCAATGCACTCAATAACTTCTGTGGCAGGTGTTGTTACCAGTGAGGCTGCGCGCGTGTGTGTGGTCGCTTGTTTGTGTAGGTTATGACACAGAGCCACAAATGGCAATGCTTTTCCAAAGGTCACTCATCAAGACTTTTTTCTCTCCTTCCTACGATCTCTGCTAACCATTCTCCATCTGTCTTTCTATTTCATTATGGACAGCATTTAAAAGCAAATGCCCTAGTCTTTCCTAAAGCAATAAAAGAAAAAAAAAACTAAATATCATTGAAAATATTAGTAGGGATCAGGAAAAGAACAACTATGAAACTATCCCTAGAGGGTTGACTTTTAATTACTTTTTTAAAATCATGGGTTGGGTCAGGCATGAGTAATTTGTTTTGAATAGCAATTGTGGATATTAGTGTTTTTCAGAGGCACTGAAGGAAAGGCTGAAGTGTCTGTTAATATGTAATGATGTGGGGAAACAGAAGATCTGGTTTCCCAGCTCCTTAGGCAATTTCATCTACGTCAAGCTTTCCTAGCAAGCTTGGTTCAATTCTGTTCTTGTAGTATAAACCTTTCTGTTACTTATCACAATCAAGATTTCATTTAATTGAAAAGGTCTCTGGCCACACCCCACACCCAGGATTTGAAAGCTCCTTAAACGGACCTGTCAATATGACAGCCCCTCCACAAAAGAGATAAGCACTTGGCTGAAGCTCTTTAGTCCATCACTATGCAGTACACCCATGATCACAGGGGCCTAGATAAAAAAAAAATCATAGGTTAACATTTACCAGTACATTTAACAGCCAGAAAATAAGAAAGAAAAACTAGAAGAAAACTGCATTTATTAGGAAATCCTCCCTTTTTCTGATCTGAAGGATGAGATTGCTTCAAAAAGACAGAAAGAGGCACTGTAATAGTCTCGCTGTCCCAGAGCCTTTTGTGTAAAAAAAAAAAAAAAGAAAGAAAGAAAAAGAAAAGAAAAAGCCTCTGATGAAGGCTAATGAGGAGCTAATCACTTGGTTCACAGAGCTGGAAAGAGATGGATGGCTAGGAGGACACACTATTTCCCTCTGCTGAAGTCGAAGGCTGAATCACAAGTGTGGTTGATGCTCAGGCTGGGCAGAGGAAGATGAACCACTAGGTCTTTCTCTGGTTTGCCCTTTAAGGGATGAGATGGGCAGGAAGAATTCAGTTTGGAAAAGCTTCAAAAGAGAACTGCAAGAGATCCAATGAAGACAGAAACGACCACAGTGAGGATGCTTGCAAACTTCTTCTAGGGGAACCTTGGTACTTGCTTGCTAACTGATCTGAGCAATCAAAAAGGAATACATTCGGCTTTCACCATCCCTACAGTCACAGAAGAGGCATAAGCCCGCCACTAGCTGCCATCCACCCACTTCACACAATGGCATTCCTACACTGGCTCAGATAACTAAGGTGGCTCATATAGTCACCCAGCCGCAGAAGACCCCACCCAGCCTGCCAGCTGCCAGCTCAGCTCTCTTGCTGCACCCTTGTCACTTCACATTGGAGCCCTTGGGCAAGTTGGGGTTTTCAGCCCAAAAATAGATTCAATAACTTGTTGCCATTAGTTCACTTTATATTTGCACTTAATATTTATTATTCAGGCACTAATTCACTCCATAACATTAATTAAATAAAAAGTGAATCAAGGTTTAGTTTGTTTCTTTTGTTTTTACAAAGAAAAGTAGTCCAGCAGTTAAATAATATTTTGAGATCAGAATTTTCTCCCTCAAAAAAAAAAAATAAAAAATAAAATAAAATAAAACTAACTTTGTAAACAATGCAAAGTGGGAAAAGCCAAAGGCTGTGTGTTGATCATCATGCAGATACGGCAACATTTCAGAAACCAAGCACGTGTCTGACATTTGTTTGCACGCGCATACACACACAATGGTTAATGGACGTGATGCAGAAAGGACACCACAGTTTATACACACAAATTTATTGAGGCCTCTGTGTGTATGAGTGTGCATACATGTGTGTGTGAACAAGAGTCCTGACACACATAATAAAATGATAAATGGAACTGGAAGTGGGGTGAGCTTGGGCATCTAGAACAAAACATGGCCCTGATAACTGTTTTTAACTAAAGTCACCAAGACTGCCCTTGTATGACTGCAGTGTTCCTCAGCCCAGAAATCTATCTTCCCTGTCAACAAACTAAACACAACATACAAGGAGATTCCTATGACTCATGTTAAAGATAAGAAACAAAGTAGAAAAAATAGTCCTAAGGAGATCAGAGTCACAGCACTTAGAAAGGCTGGGGCAGCAGGATGGAAAGTTGAAGCCCAGAGGGCAACTTGATGAACAGTGAAACTCTGCCTCAAAATTTCCATAACACCAGGGCCTGCAGCTCAATGTGAAGGTGCTGGGTTCAGTCTCTAACAGCACATGTGTGCATGTGCACATACACAGAGTCAAAAGAACAGACTCAGGATCATAAAAATTGCAGAGAAATTTGTTGTACGGATAATGTGGTACAGTATTCTAACATCTTGGGAGAAGTTTCCAAAAATGCCTGTGGTCATGTTGAATATTTCCCCAGAGCCAGAGCAAGAAGGGAGCTCAACCTAAGCTGAAAGCCTCTTCTCAAAACTTTCAATGTCCGTAATAGCCCACGTCTGTGCAAAATGCATGATCGCAACTCTGAGCTTCATCTGCCTGCCACATCACACTGTGCCACCACACAGTGAGTTAGGCAAGGCTAGGTCTGTTCTAGAGCTCACAGGCCTTCAAAAGCATTGACAAACTAGTGCTCAGAGGACAGGAGAATTCTCTGTCCTGCCTTGTTGGGCCTAGAGAAACACCTGCGCAAAGAATGCACCTTCATCCATCAGAATTCACGTGCCCCACCTGGCTACAATCCTGACCTTGTTGCATCTGGACTTTGAGGCTCTGAAAGACTAGAGGTCCCTGAGCAGGGCTAACTGACCCCAGACACTCTAAATCTCCACAAACCATTTCATCCCTTTGTGCAGCATCAGGATATGCTAAAAAAAAAAAAAAAAAAAAAAAAAAACTCCTTGTCATCAGCTTCGTGGCTTTCCTCCCTTGATTTGCAGTCCTCTTGAGAACCACTATCACTTTGCCTACCTCAGCACTGCAGGCAGGCAAAGGTCAGAGCTCTCTGCCTTAGGGTAAGACCCCAGCCATGGCTCCTCTGCTCCTGGAGGCTAAAAGTTCATGGACTATGAGAAGAGTTAGTGGGGAAGAAAGAGGTGGGTTCACAGGGTGGCCCACCGAGGGTTCCAGATGGGATTGACAGAGACACACCACATGCATCTCAATGAGCCTTGCCGTAAAATTCACTGCACAGAGGTTAATCTAGATGTCAACATTGTCTGACAGCACTGAAATTACTCCGGGGCAGGGCTCTTTCAGAAGTCTAATATACCAGTCAATTCCATCCTGCCTGCAGGAAATGAAAGTTTTCTGCTTTGTGTGTCGAATCATTCAGTGCCAATTTTCTCACTGTTTGAAGTCCAAACTGTTTGTGGTCCTGGGATTCACCTCTTATTAAGACTTTTATGGAGTCTGTGAGGGTGGATTGTCTGTCCTGCAGAATCAGGAGTATAAGAAAATGGAAAACAAAAAAGCAAAAGGAAGAGTGAAAGAGAGAGAGAGAGAGAGAGAGAGAGAGAGAGAGAGAGAGAGAGAGAGAGAGAGAAAATCTATTTACTTCTCTACTATGGACAATAGAAATCAAATCACCTGGACCAGGTTTGTTTGTTTACTCCAGAGGCAAGTTCAGAGTCCTCAGTAAGTGTCAGGTAGTTGTTAATAGAGACAGAACATGCTCAGATTTCAGGGTAGAAGGTGGATACTGGGCACTTGAATAGGTCCTATGATTTAAAGTATTACAAAGTTAGGGGTTTTAAGATCTTATCCCCACAAACTCTTTTTAAGCAAAAACATCGACAGGAAAGTTGACACTCCTCACTGAGTTTGGGGGACGTCACATGCAAAGGAATATCAGAAAGCATATGAGACATCTGGCTTTGTGTCTAGCTGTGTCCTTGCAGAGAAGATGTCTAAATTTTTGATCAGCTAAGATGTAAAGAAACCAAATCTCCTAATATATTAAAATAAAAAAAGCAAGACTTGAGAGTCTGGGTGCTTCTTGGAAATAAATATTCAGGCCTTTCTTCACCTATGTTGTCACCATGCATCTCTAAGAAGCTTGCCACTTTGTCCGCTAGAAGAATCTCTTGAAATCTTGGCCAGGGTACCACACACTCAGCAATATATTCCTGTGTGATTAGAAGCAATTCACAGAATGTATTATTTTGCCACTACAAGAGATGGAGCCCACTTTGTTGATTTAAGACATTGTCCCCCAGTGCAAATATCAAACCAGGCCTTGCTTTAAACTTAGAAACTCACAGGGGTCAGGGGTTCGATCCTCAGCCTGCCATGCCTGCCCCTCCCCCAGGGCCAGGCTGAGATGGTGACTAAGACTGGGAATGGTGGCATGGGCCTGTAATCCCAGCACTTGGAAGGCTTAAAAGCAGGAAGGATCACTACAAGTCCAATCTGTGTAGTGAGACCCTGTAGACACTGTACTAAATACCTAAAATCAAATAAATACATAAATACATAAATAAATAAATAAATAAAAGTATACTTAGAAAGTATGGCCTGGATAATTTTGCTGATTTCTGCTGGTCTACAGAGGGGAGCAGTTGATGCTTAATTTTTTCCTTGTCCTTTTTAGTTTCTTATAACTTTCTAAACCAATCTTGCATGTTTATATCTGGTAATCTGAACCATTAATTTGAGGACAACATTATGCAATACAGCAACCATTGTAGAATCCCTACTGTTTTGTTTGGTAAAGTTCTGTATTGTTTCTAATGATTTTTGTTTTGTTTTTATTTTCACTACTTTGTATTCTTTAAATAATAATAAAAATAAAAAATAAATAAACTTGGAACTTAATAGTTTGCTGGAAAGGAAGAGGAATGTGAACACTGTTCCTCTTATCTAGAACTCCAGTGGTGTTTAAGGAGCCTCGTGCTCCCCGGATCTCATTAAGAATATCAATGTTGGCACACTGAAATTCGGGCCAGAGGCAGTTCTTGTTCCAAAGTATAAATAGTTTATCCACACCCAAAGAAACCGTTTGGGGAGAATATACCAGGCAAACAGAAACCCTATCAGAAGCCAAGATTCAGGTCCCTTTAGCAGAGCAGCCAAAGTTCAGAGCAAAAGCCCTAACACACAAAGCAGTGACAAATACTCACCACACTGACTAAAGTCAGTAATGCCTTTCAGAAAGAGTGATCAGGCACCCAGATCTCACTCTCCCTCTCTCCCTTTCCTCCTGGGACAGTCTCATCTGTCTTGGGTTACTTCTGTACCAGCCCCCACATTAGGTAGAGGAGCAGTGGTCCCTGTGTGGCAATGGATCAAGTAACCAGGAATAATGATATTCTGGCGCTCAGAATGCTTTTGCCAAGATAACTTAATCTGGGGCACACCAGGGACCAAACATTCCAAAAGGCAGACTTCTCATCAGGGCCATCCTGAGTATCTCTGAAGCCAGTCTCGTCCACAGGAATGTAAGAAGCCCAGGGAATCCCAGATTGGAATCGAGTTGCCAGTGCAAGGCAGTCCTTCTCAGAAGCCACTCCAACCAAATATGTGTATATAGCTATCAGCACCCAATATACATTTGTCTATATTTTCCTTATGAAAATATAATAGTATTCCAGCAATCCCAAAACATTTTATAGACCCTGTATTGATAGCACACTAATGGTGCAAAAATTTAGAGTTTCCCTTAAGAACCAATTGAGTTTTTTTGTTTTTGTTTTTGTTTTTGTTTTTGTTTTTGTTTTTCAGAACCGGAGATTGAACTCAGGCCCTTGCGCTTGCCAGGGAAGCACTTATTCCACTGAGCCATCTTCCCAGCCCTGACCAATTGAGTTTTGACTGAAATGTTTTATTTGGTGTGAAAGAAGGTGGAAATCAAAGATACAACCCATAGTGAGTGGCTATAGTACTTAAAGCCTAGGTTTCAGGTACCATGTTTTTCTCTAAGGCAAGTGATACCACTGGACATTCTAGAGGCAGGCTTCCAACCAAAGTGGACAGAAGACATTTCAGGGGCTGTGGATGGCAGAACTCTGGATTGTTGCCATACAGGCTCATTCAATAAGCACCTGTCACTGTGACTATGCTCTATCTTCTCAGTAATGCATTAGGAAGACACCAAATCATGACCGCCCATTATGAAAACTGTACCCCAAAGTCAAAATCACATTGTCTCTCTTTGGTTCAAAAGGAAGAGGAAAAAAGCCCAATTCTAAGTGGTAAAGACTTGGTTAAACATTTTAAACTTTAAGCATGCCTCCTTTCCAACATGTTAGCTCATTATCATTAGGATTTAAAGATAAAAATCTGTTGGTTTTTGACCCTGAGCTCCAGTAGCCAGTAAGATGTGGCTGAGCCTGTCCTATATATCAAAATAATTTCTGCTGACTTTGGACATGCCAGTACTGACTGGGAAATGATGCCTAGTTCAGGGGGGCAGACTGAAGAAGGTAGTCTCTCTGCCTTTTGGGGGTTCCTGGCTTGTCCACTCAGCTGCCTACACCACAACCCACAGGAGCTGAACTTGCTTTTCTCACCTTCAATAATCAACCATTTACCCCTGGAAACTTCTCTCCTCCCCTCCTCCCCTTTCATTTCATCTCATTTCTAACAAGAAAGATCTGAGAACAGGACACATCTGTTTTTAAAAAGCTGAAATGGCCCCTAAAAATATCCAGTTCAACCTCTTCAATGTCTTAGAAAGAAAAGTGGATAACTAGAGAGAATGGTTTAGCCAAAGTTACCTGAGTAACTAAGAGAAAATCTGGAAGCTGTGAGCTTTCTGACATTTCCTGCACTCTCCTAGTGTAGCTCACTCTTTCTTCCTGAGATGAGTTCATGCAGCCCCAGAAACTGGCTGACAGTCCTCTGTAGGTGTTGGTTTCTGTAGTATTTAGCACCAGAAATACTTGCACTAGTGTATTCCGAGAAGTAAGCATGACCAGAGAAAAATGTCAGTGTTCAACCTGAACCCAGAAGATTACAAGATCATTTACTCCTGGTAGAAAGCCTCTCTCCAAGGTTTTGGAGAGAGCATAACCTGCTAAGTAGAGGAAGCACCAAGTCCTTTGTTGACTAAGGGAAACTTAGCAATCTCAAGGGTCCACTCAAAGATGAGAGAGATAATTACAGGCCAGCATTTGGCTCCTGTCCAAAGCCAGGAGGATCATGCAAGACCTTTTGCCATGGTATCTTGCTCCAAGGTGAGCATCCAACAGTAAGCAACTTACGTTCACTCTAGAATGGACCCAGGTGAGGACAGCTCGGCCAGGACGTCATCCTCAGCTCTCTGGAATGTTCACAAATCACCTCATGGAACTTGCTTCAAATGAAACTCTCAAAATCCACCTTCTGTGCTCCGTTAAGGTGTAAAATATTTTGGGCATAAGAAGAGGAGGACAGTACCCTGGAGCAGCCATGCTGGCTGGTGGGGTATGAGTTCATGACTCATTCAGACACACGAGGCTCTTTAAAAATAAATAAATAAATAATTCTTAGTGTGTTTCTGGTACATCAAAAGGCTAGCACAGAGAACAAGAACAAATGCTTTCTGTGGGTCTAGCGTACTCTTTCTTCAGACTCTGGCTTTTGAAGACATAGCTATAAAAGAGAAGAGGACTTATCAGAAGTGATCCCAGCAGAAGCCTAATGTGCCCTCAGAGGCAGCTGCCCCCACCTCTCCCCCCCCCCAAGGCCTAAGGAAGGCTAACCAGGCATTCCAGAGTGATGGTGAGAAAAGTTCACACAGAATCTTGATGCTGTTCGAATGTAAGAATTCACAGCCAGAATAGGGCCCAAGACTAGCAAGGACACCCCTTACATTACAGATGGGAACCCAAGACAGTGAAGCAGGTCTTACTGATCCTGTTTCAGAACAGGAGGAATAATATACTCTGCACATCCCTAGGTTAAAGCCCTATTCTCTGCCTCCTTTACACTCCAAATTTTTTTTCATTTTCTTTATACTTGCCTTGGTTAACATGTACATACTACAGAGAGCAGCAAGAAGTAGAAATAGGTCATCTCTCTCTACTTCTCTAATTCTCTCTCTCTCTCTCTCTCTCTCTCTCTCTCTCTCTCTCTCTCTCTCTCTCTCCCCCATAGTTGGCTGCTTATGGTGTACACAGTCAAGACACAACCCAGTGGTAATGCACAGGGCTGTGATTCTAAGACAAAGGCAAACTGACAAGCCCAGTCCCCTTCCATGCTCCTTGGTCTCCAAGGAATTCTCTTCTTTTATTTGGCAATGATGACTCAGTGCCCTGATGTGAAACCCTCACACATTCTTTATGCCCACTTCTCTGTTAGCCTCCAACCCATTCCTTCTCCCCTTTCTCTTGATCCATCGGTTACTATAAGGTTCTACACACACATAGCCAAGATTGAAACCACGTAGGATCTGTTGGAAGAGGCTATGTGAGAAGGGCAGCAGGAAGAGCGCTGAAGGAGCTCCTTTGTCCAGAAGACACCTTCCCATTACGCCGTTCCAGGTCACTCACTCCCTGAACATCTTTCCAGATCAAGACAAGACTGTGTCCTTCCATCTAGCATACACAGCTCCAACACAGACCAAGGGCCTTGGGTGAAGCAAAGAGTAGAACAATAAGAGAAGTAATTGGCGCAGGGTGATAACAAAAGTTCTCTTGAGGGATCACCCTTTAAGGCTTCCCTCCAAAGTCCTCAGAGGCTAGATGCACAGCACAGTGAGAAGACCCATCCCCAACACCCCTTCACCCAGTTCTCTTCCCAGTCCAGCTGAGTAGCCCTGCCGATCCTTGAATCCAACTGTGGCTACAATTGGAGCACAGCTCTTTTCGATTTGAATAAAAACATTTTGGGGTCTAAAAAAAGCAAAATTATGAACATATAATTCAGTCCCAAACCCTGCACAGGGATACCCATACTTTAGCTGCTTTAGGCTGCCCAGGATATATAGGCTGCACACAGTTCTTTAGTTGGCAGAAAAGAGGGTGAGTCAGAGGCTCCCAGGAGGATTCAGTTAGGAAAAGGTCAGTCCACTAGGTAGATCTGTGCTTGAAGTGAGGTGGATGGGCCCGGTGCCCTGGAACGAGCACATCTTGTCCTCCCTAGCAGCAGGGCTCTGTGCATTTCCTTGTCTTGTGCCAGAGAGGCCAGAAATCTGCTCTGCTGAGGTCCTTGGCAGCTGCACAAAGACAGACTCCCCAGGTTGCTGCGGCACAGGATGCTGGCCCTAGCCCAGATGTTTCATTCTCGCTCCCTGGGCAGTGCTCAGGTCTCGTCACAATGCCCAGCCTGCGGCACTGGCCACTTATTGGACATCTCCCAGAGAAGCCCTAGCCCCTCCTCTGCCCAGCACACAAAAGGGATTTTCTCAGTCCCTCCTTTTCACAAGCTCAAAGGCAGATGCATCAATCCTTCCAGGGGCTGGAAACGTGAGGAGAATGCCAAGGGCCCTGGCCCAGGCACCACGCGTGTATATTCTTCCCTGCTGGCTCTCACCCATGCCACTGCCTGTCTCCCTGGAGTGCACACTGCCCCAGGCTCCCATCAAACCTGGATTCCTTCCCTGGCAGTGGGGCTCATTTAGCACTTTGCAGAATCCTAAGACGTGAGGCTAGGATATAGGAAAGCAAGGGAAAAAAAAAAAAAAAAAACAGGATCAGGGAGCATATCTAATAATGACTGATAACCAACTAATTTGCTTGCTATTGGCCCCTGAAACCTGCTTTGTCCATGTTAGCAGCCAATAGGAGGGAACCTATTTCCCACCCTCCAAAACTCCCCAAGCGTCTGAAAATGGGCAGCAGGATCAAGGAGTCTTTCCAGTGAAAGACAAGTGGCAGTGCCTTGTTGGGGTTCGTGTTTCAGCAATTTATTCTTCTGTGATTCTTTAGTCGAGAAAGCAATTCTTGAAGTTCAGAGGATAGAAGAACAAATCCCCTTCGATTCCAGCAAGGAAGTTGGGTGTGGTTTCCATTCAGAATAGATGTAGTCTGCTCTTGTTTGGGTGTCATGGTGCTGTTCAGTGTCTACTGGTAGGCGCCGTCAACACTTCCCAAAAGCATCAAGACTATACTCTGTAGAATAGAACAATTAGAAAATTGTCCAGAAAGAGAGACAAAGGAGAAGGGCACAGAGGCAAAGGTCAGGGTGGACTGGAGGCTTTCCAAGGACCCTGGTCTTCTGGTGTCACCTCCGGGCTGAGCAAGGCGATGCAGTCTGTGCATGCCCCTGGTAGCAGCAGGCCTCTGTAATAGTGATTATGCGCCACCCTAGCTCCTCCCATCCCAAAGCAAAGATTGTCTCTCTGCAAGGTCAAGATCTGCTCGGAAAAACCTAGAGCTGAAGTAGTGCAGTCCACAGCTTAAGTCAAGGGAATGTTCATATACGTTAATATTTAAGGTTTTCAGAGTCATTAAAGTCTTACAGTTTTCTAAATCAGCAGCTTCTCTGTATTAGAGAAGGTAATCTCTATAGATATAGATAGATAGATATATAAATATATATATATATATGTATATAGCCAAACTGCCTTACAAGGTTTTGTTTTTCTTTCATTTTTTTTCTTTTTTTCATTTTTTCAGTGTTGTATGTGTAGCAGGCACTTGAGTTTATATGAAGATGTTCCCTTCAGTCAGGGAAGGAAGAAAGGAGGTGTGAGGTGGTAAAGGGCGATGTGAGGCAGGGAGAGAGGAGGCAACAGAGTATGGGTTTTGGACCACCAGCTGCCACTAGCCAAGAATGTCCAGGTAGATTGGGGTGGCCTTCCCCAAAGCATGGAGGATTTTGTAAATCTCTTTGATATTCAGCCGCTGCTGTGGGTCCCTCTGCCAGCAGCCCAGCATGACGTCATATACCTCTTTAGGACAGACTCGGGGCCTCTCCAAGACCCGACCTTGAGTAATGCATTCAATGACCTGAAAGAGAAGAGAAGAAGGAATTTATAGTTAAAGACTAGCTTTAACACATTCTTGCCCAGCAAAAGGCAGCAAGTTCATTAATAGCATTCACGCAGCACAGGCAATCCCCAAGCCTGGGCTCCAGGCTGTGGCCATTTTCATGTGAGTCTGTGCAGTGGTTCTGGGGGCAGCAATCAGCACAGGCTGAGGGGGCCCACCACTGTTATTTGATCACTACCTCTTGGGCCAGGCCCACACTGACGTTGACTCTCAGGATACCCCTTTCCCTTTTACTTCATTCTTTTATAGTCCTGGATTTCATCTGTGTTAACTCAGTGGCCTGATCTTCCACTTACTTGTGGTGATTGATTTCTGAACTTTCCTTTCCCTTCTTATGGGTCTGTGTGACTTCCAAACTCCTGAGAGTGACTCTACACTTCTCAGTTCCTGCTCACATATTTCCTGTTAGTGCCCACTTCTCAGCTTGTTCCATCAGTCACAGTCCCTGTCTCCACAACCAGGCTTGCTTCTGAATGTGGAACCCTTTCTTTCTTCTTCTTTGTAAAGAACCATGTATCTTGTAACTTTTAATGACTTTTCTGTTTTGTTTTGTTACTTTTCATTTTTACTTATTATTGAATTTGACAGTGTTTCCTTGCTCAGTTCTTTCCTGCTTTAGGGACTGGGAATTTTTTTCCAATGGGAGCCCACTGTCATAATTGTGTTCTACATGTATTTCTGATACTACCGTATTATCTTGGTTCTTATACTTACTTTGTCAGACCTAGTATTGGCAACTCCTTCAAAAAACTTTCACTACTTTTAGTAGGTTTGTT
>NW_004524578.1:17424011-17445773 GCF_000260255.1 Octodon degus
TTTTTTTTTGTGCAGGGTCTCACTACACAGCTCAAACTCATAGTGATCCTCTTGTTTTCAGCCTCCCCAGTGCTGGGATTGCAGGCATGCTCCAACCACCCTGGAATTAGTCTCCAGCTTAGTGGGCCCCGAGGCAGGGCTGGCATGGCATACAGTGCCAGGGATGGAACCCTGTCTCCTGTGATTACCTCGGCAGGTGCTTAGTCTACGGAGCTGTCTCGCCTGCCCTCTTGCTACTTTTGTTAAAGGATAATATTGCAATTTTACATCTGGCCTCTAAATGTGCTCATTGAATCTTGACCCTCACAACTAGCAATGCAAATCTAACTTATACACCCAATTATAAACATTTTATGTGAAACCATCTCCATATACATTAAACTCAAGATGATTTTATACTGCTGTCTCCCATCAGTGGGTTCTGTAGTGCTAAGACCAACTGCATGCCTTACTCTACCTGTTGAGTTGACAGTGCAAGTCAGTTAACCTCACAGGATGTCACCATCCTTATCAGTAAGACAGGAAAGAAACAGCTCACTTGACCTCCTTCTAGGAGCAGCATAAGGACCGCATGAAGCCAAGAAAAGGAGCTGTATGGCTCCATGTACAGAAAGCGTGGCCATAAGAAGTGGAAACAAAACAAGCTAGTGCACAGGAGACCACTCCAGGACCAATTCTGGAGTTTGCAGCATATTTCTATCTTGGAGGATGAGAGGCAATGCTGTGGATCAAACTCAGACCCTTATGAATGTCAGGCCAGTTCTCTGTCACTGAGCTATACTGCTGGCCCAAGGATAAAACTTTCTATGTGAATTTTCAGGGTTTCATCTTGTAGTTTTCAGACTTGTTTTAATTTCTGTCTCTACCACTGTGTAACTACAAGCAGGTCACTTACCCAGAATTTCAGTTTCCACATTGGAAAATTGTTTGTGAAGGTAAAAATAAACAGACTAAGCTCTAGTTCAGTAGCTGAACAAACGTCCCTCTTCCTGGTTCCTATTAGTCTGTATTTACTTGGGCAACAGAACTGCTTTTCTTTCCTCCTTTGTATCATCATGTGCCACCCAGAACTACCTCGTCCTGAGTGTCAGCGCCTGTCACTCTGACCTGGAATGATCTCTCAAGCCGTTGACTGCCAGCACCCTCCTGGAGTCTGTGATGGCCCACTAAGCTCATTTCTCTACAGGGCTGCTAGGCCTCCAACTACTCTTATTTCCCACTGATATGACAGCACAGTTTTTACTCCTATTACTTTCACCTCCATAAAAAGGGATCCAATTCAAGCCACAGTAACAGCTTCTGATGCTAAGATCAAAAGCACTCAGTAGTGACTCTTCTAACATGATACTATCTATGTTGTCAACTTCTCTAGAGAAACCCATTATTAATGACTGCCAGTACCTGGCTGCTGTGGTGGGTGGAGAGGGGGAAGTGGCTGGAGCAGAAAGCCTGCCTTCAAGGGCACTGCTTCACCAGACAGTCTAAGAAGAAACCACAAACACCCTTTTAGCTATTGTGAGCCATCCAGGTGTCCAGGACAAGTTTTCTACTAAAACAACTACTGCCCTGACTCTGGAGCCTCTCTTTCTTTGAACTACCAAACTTCACAAGGGCTTGCTCAGGCTCATCCAGGTTCATGTCTGCATGCACATGTAGGCATGTGGATATATGTGCATGTATGTTTCCCACTCTCTAGGAACATAGAAGTTTTTAGACATCATAATAAATGGATTCAGAAATACACACTTTCCTTATTTTCAAAGGTTGGCAAAATGTTTTGTCCTACTTTTGGAAATGTGGCTAGGTTCCATTGGGGTTGAGAAGGGTAAGATATCACAGAAGTAAAGAACAGCCTTCCTTTCAATATGAATACTAGAAAGCTTTTATGTTCATGTTTCATCAGAAAACAGAAGATAATAAAAGAACTAGAAGTTCTCATAGGATCACTGAGGTAGAAGACTGATACCTTTCTTGTCTGTGAACTATACTAAGCCCCTGGCCAACATGGCTTTGGTCCACCGATACTGGAGAGTCATCTGGATGGGTCTGGAAACAGAACAGCCTAGGATTTCACCTCTGAAATCTTGGTTCCTCTACTCTAGGACCCCAAGCAACTCACTTTCTTATGTCCCAAGCCTCAAAAGGTGTTTTTGTAAAAATTATTGACTTCCTACATCTAAAGTGCTTAACAAAACACCTGGTTTTAAATGTTAGCTATTATTAAAATTCACTTATTAGTATTTTTGTCATTTTAAAATAAAATTATAAAATAGCAGGATATTTGTTGAGCTCACTATTATGATTTATTCTATTCCTGGAAACTCCCACACAGCCCAGTTGGTGAGGCAGCTTCTCTGTTTACCACCCTTCTACAGCCCTGGGCCTGGCAAGCCTAAAACCCCTGGGAACCCGGATGATTTGGGCCTACAAGGAGTAGGTGTTTCCACAAGATGGCACAGTTGAAAAACTCATACTTGTTCTTTGTTTTCATTTTCTGTCTTAGCAAAACATTTGTGATTTTTAAGTGTAGCAGAACAAACAGAACCGTGACTTGTGTCTCAATTTAGACGTTTGATTTCATGCTCTTTTGAAAATTATTCCACATTTTCTACAATCACAGTTTTTTCTCCCACAGAGAAACTCTCTTCCTGCTTATGCCTGCATTCACTCTGCCGGCTCCAAAACCAACCCACCTGATGTTTTATATACTATGTCTAATTCCAGGCATGAGTCCCTCTTATCAGCCTTCCTCCAGATCAAGATTTCTATGCCTCCCACCCCGCTTACCTCTGTGTTTGAGAGCTGGAACCAGGGCTGCTTCCCATAGGTGAAGATTTCCCAAAGGATCACCCCGAAGCTCCACACATCACTCTCTGTTGTGAATTTTCGGTACATGATGCTTTCAGGGGGCATCCAGCGGATGGGGAGCATGGTGTGTCCTCCTACCTAAAAAGGGTCAAGACAGAGGCACAGAGTGACCACTTAGCCAGCATCAGACCTGCCATTCTGCACTCTTCCCACGAGACGCACTCTCCATGCATCTGATTCTGACGGCCACAACTGTATGCAACTTGTCATCTGAGGCTGAGCAAAGACACAGACATCCGCAGCTACAACACTAGAGACAGCTGAAATAGCAGTTACAGACAGCGACTGAGTGAGGGTAGATTCCCTGACCCTGAGTGTAAAGAAAGATCACCATGTGATCTCAAATGAGAGCAGATACAGTACTACAGTCAAATCCTAGAATTTCCCTTAAGGGGAAGTCCAAAAGGAAGTCAGGAGAATCACTGATGACCTCCAAGAATACCAGGCTTCAAGCCAAACTCATTGGCCAAGGTGGGAAAGGTTTAAGATTCCTGACAACCCTGATGATTCAGAATTTAGTATGTTAAAGAAGCATACAGGAAAACTGCAGGAGCATGGTTTCCACGTGCTACTAGCAGGAGGATAGGGTAAGAACTCCTGACAGGTTCAGTAAGATGTCAAAGATCAGTAAGGAGACAAATATTGCCCAAAGAGGACATCAGCCAGGTGTGGATATCCTGAAAGCCTAAGGCAAGAGATAGTGACTGACAAGGGCAAAACACAGGACATCTTTTCCTGAGGAAAACATTAAGGAGAACTTCATCACCCAGCAGGCTAGAGGTATTAATGTAAGTGGGAAAATTAACAGCACACTTTAAAACTCAGGAGCTAAAACTTTGAAACTGGATCATTGCTAAATAAAGCTTTAAAATTGAAAATTTTTGACTAATACATGGAGTGTTACAAAAGACCACATCTTTAATTAAAAGAAAGTTGTCTATAGATGTTCTTATAAACTATTAATATGAATTTTTCATTTGCATAGTGGACAAGTTGGAGGAAAAATAATAATGGGCATTTTAGAAAAAAAATGACTTGGGAAGTCTTGTTTCTAAAAATGGAAATTGCATTTTCCTCATCCACTTGAAGTATTTTAGAAGATAACTGATAATAATGAGTTTGTGGAAAGTTATTTTGAGCCTGAGATTTTATAATCAAGATAAATCTGTATCAAGCATAAAGAAAACAGAGGTATTTCTTTTGGACAAAGCAAAGACAGACATTTCACTACACACAGGCTTTCATAAATTAAAGAAGCAGAAATTGACTGATGAGGCATTCCAGAGAAACAGAAAAAAGGATCTAAGATACACAAAGACTTGGAAGATTACACACCATATAAAGCAAAAAGTCACAAAATCCTATTTAAATGTAAGTAATAGTTGCCAATTTGATAGTAAAAGGTAATACAACACTAATAAAAGGGGCCCGGGAGTTGGCTCAGTAGAATAAGCGCTTCTCTGGCAAGCGCAAGGGCCTGAGTTCAATCCCTAGTTCCGCCAAAAAAAAAACAAAACAAAACAAAACAACAACAAAACACTAATAAAGGCTTCCTGTAAAATGGAGCATAAAGTAAATAATAATACCCAATAATAATAATAGTACTAATACAACTACTATTAACATTTATCTGGAATGAAACTTTCCAGATAATTTCATTCCAGATAATTTAAACAATAAATGCATTGAAGAGTAGATGCACAAATACTCAACAAAATTGATAAAGGCTTTATTATTCATAAAGTAGGGAAAGGAGTTTACAGATATTGATCAATTGTTGATTACAACAGTTAAATTGTAAATATGCTTGCTAAAATTTTAAAGCAGCTTGGAGAAGGATAGAAATAGTAAATATAGATACCTAATTAGCTCTAGGAAAATACAACTTAAAAAATCTTTAGCCAATACAAAGAAGACTACCAAAAAAATAAGAATAATTATAATAAAGTACAAAATGAAAAAAGAAGTTTAAAAAATATAGAGTAAATGCAAATAAGTTATAATACCTCTTAAGGAAACTTTAGATAAAGAAGAATAAGATTCATGTTATTTTGAAGAGTTACATCTAAACAAAATTGTAAAAAAGAAAAGGATATAAAACTTTAAGTAATGAAATAAAAATGTAATTACCCATGTATATTCATATACATATATGCTCTTGCATAGAAGTACACATATACATACATTTGTGCTTATGAATATACAGGTGTTTATGGCCAGTTCTTTTACTGATTTTTACACAATTTATATTGTTTCACCAGTGTGTTTGTAAAAGGAACTCAGAAAGTCAAAAATGAAATAAAGTAATCTGTGTCACTTTTATATCACACTTAATATTATATTTGAAAATGGAAAAATTACCATTAAAATAATCAGGAAAACTTTTGCTCAATTACCACAGCAATGCCATATAAAATAAATATAAAGAATATATAAATTTGACACAGAAGCACATGTTTCTAATTGCAGTGCTCTGACTGGCTGACTGCGACAGAGGATCATAAGTTCATACCCAACATGGGCAACTTAATGACTTAGACCCTGCCTCAAAAAGTTACAGAGGGCCGGGGAGATGGCTCAGTGGAATAAGCGCTTCCCTGGCAAGTGCAAGGGTCTGAGTTCAATCTCCGGTTCCACAAAAAAAAAAAAAAAAAAAAAAAAAAGTTACAGAGGGCTGGGGATGTAGCTCCCAGTGAAAGTCCTGGGTTCCAGCCCCTTACACACACGTGCACACACGCACACACACAAACACACAGTATGAATGAAAGGCCACTGGCAAAGCTATCATTACAATGGAAAACTAAACCACTTTTCACAAATTAAAAGGTCAAGGTGATAATGTAAATTAAGATATATTTTTAAAACAAACAAAGTGATTTTCACAAAATAGAAGTATGCTGGGATTATAAGTCTACCAGATGGATTAAAAAGCTTTCAGGTGATAATTTTAAGTTACATAGAAAAGTTTTTAAAAGTCAATCACATATTCAACCTCAAAGGAAATCTGAAATTCTCAGAGAAAAAAATACATATAAAATAAAAATTAGAAATATTTTTGTATGAAAGAATGTAAAATAGAATTTAACAAGAAAGACATAACCTTTTAAAATGTTTCCTTTCAGCCACTGTTAAACTAGTTGATAAAGAAAACATGACAACAAATTTTACGTTATTTATTATAATACTAGCCAAAATTCTATTCACTGTATAATAGGGATATACCTAAAGTAAATCTTGAAAAAAATATATAAACACCAAAGTAATTGTTTTAAAAACCATTAAAATATAGCAAGGCTAAATAAAGCTTTTTTTAAAAAAAAGGTTATAGAGACCTAAAAGCAAAAGCAAAAATGAAAAAGAAATAAATTCTAAAGACAAAATTAAATAGATAGCTTGGAATGGAACAAGACAAAGCAAAACAAACACACAAGAGACAAAAAACAAACTTGATCTGTACAATCAATTGCTAGCTCTCCCAAAAGCCACATAAGCCCATGACAAAGTGGTGTGGGAGTAGAGGAGATAAATATAAAATGCAAATATATTTTGTAGTAAATTGATCACTGCGTCTATGTTTAAAAACAATAATTTTTAAACATAGACGCAGTGATCAATTTACTACAAAATAGTAATGAAAAGCAGAAAACCTGCATACAAAAACAATTCAAATTGTAGCACAAATAATTCATGCATTAGAAATACAAGGTCCAGATGGTTCTAAGAGTGAGCTCTACTAAAATCTCCTATCCTGCTTACATTTTTGCAAAACAAAAACAATATAGGAGCTTTCTCAAACTACTACCTTTGACTTAAATATCTCTGATAATACAGCACTTTAACTTATTGCCTGCACATATAGATACAGAAACAATTTAATCTATATACATGTAAAATTATCTGTTATGAATGCATTCTCCAAATCAAAGCAGTTTCAAATCAAAAATGTATCACAGGAATTCCATGTTATAATTCAATAATATTTGTAATATAAATTCAAGGAGGTCTCACTCTTAGCAAATATGTGGGCATATTTACTAAATTAAGATAGAAGAAGTCCTTTCAAAAATGTCTAAAATTTCCAATACTCTTTTCTGATGAAAATACTGAAGCCATTAATAATAGACAATAACATCTTTCACTTGATTTACTACATGTCAAAATAGCAGGTAAAACATTAGAAACAGGAAAGGTAACTTCTGCCACTGATTTTATGAAATACTGTTTAGAAGGTCCTAATCAATGCAATAAAATGAGAATTTTAAACTACAATAGAAATACATAAAAGGAAGCAATAAACTAAAAAGCAATTAAAACTGTAATATTAGCAAGTTACCCAGATAAAAGAGAAACACATAATAACCAAAATACTTATACCAATGCTGATGACTTCAGAATATGATGGGAAATAACACTGTGCAAAATCGTAATAAAACCATTTAAAACACCTAGACATAAACCTTAGCAGAAAACTACTTAAATAAAAGTGGTAAAATCATAAAATAAAATCAAAATAAATAGAAAGTTGTATCATTTCCTTGGATAAGAAAAATAGCATAAACCTCTCATTCCTCCCTCAAATTAATCTAAAAATTCAGTACAATTTAAATACAACCCCCAGTGGAATGTATATGGAGAATGACAAGATGAACCCAAAATTCATCTAAGGTAAATATCCAATAAAATCTTTTTGAAATAGAACAATGATGAAAATTTTACTCTATCTGCCAAACATTTTATCAAACTATACATTGAATACATTGTGTTTTGGCATAGGGATAGACAAATTTATTAATGAGACAAACTAGAGAATCTAGAGGTAGACCCAGGTATAAATATTGGAATTTAATAATATGAAATGATGGGTTAGTAATAAAATTGTTGGTAAAATGAACTATTCATTAAAAATACACTTAGATACCTACCTCACACCATATACAAAAATCATTTCCAGATGGATTAAAGAGCTAAACATAAAAACAAAACAATAATAATATTAGAGGAAAACTTACAAAAATATTTGTATAAACTCAGGAGTGAAAAGCCTTCCTACATAAACTATATGTTCAAGAAGCCATAAAGGATAACATTTAGAGATACAATTTATAAACACAAATACTTTTCATGGCAAAAGAAAAAAATAATCATAGATAAAAGACAATGACAGAAAATAACTTTAATATATGTAACAGACAATGAATTAAAATACATATGGCAAAGTAGTTCTTCAAATCAGTTAGAGAAAGCAACCCAACAGAAAGACGAATGAAGGGTTAAGAGCGTATGACCCACAAGATAGCTACCAACAGCCACAAAGATATGAAGAAATACCAAATAAAACAACAGGCACACATTTAATGTTGTTTGAGAAAAGCTGGAAAGGATAGATGTTATCTGGTGTCTGAGAGGGTGATGAAGATTCAGTTGCCTGTACCACTCGTGAGGTTGATCAATTTTAGGGCAGATACTTTGTAAAATCTGTCTACACTAAAGACACAAGTGACTTCAAGTCCAGCAATTGCATGTCAAGGGGCTTACACAAATATTTGCTTATGTATGCAAAAATGTCTGGATAAAGTCTATAATTTGATTGCTCCAAAGTCTGAAAATGTATTTGTTCATCATTATAGATGTAACCAGTAGTTAACAAGGAATAAAGTAAAGCTATGTGTATAGAATCATAAATATGTCTAGTGTATACTAAAGTATAAGTCCTTGAAAACATACTTTATTATTCTAATTCATGTAAAAATGGGTATGTGGATATATTAGTATCACCCTAAAAGATATGTTAGAGACCATATAAGCGCCTAAAATATTTACTACCTGGTCCCTTGTGGAGACAGTTTGATAAACTCTGAACAAAGGAATTCACAGATTGAAAGACATTTTTTTTTCCAGAACCAGGGATTGAACTCAGGCCTTTGTGCTTGCCGGGGAAGCACTATTCTACTGAGCCATCTCCCCAGCCCAGAAGACATTTTTAATTGACAAAGATAGTGACTATTTTGTTTAATATGACCAAACTGCCACTAGTCCCTCAATACCAATTATCATTCAATGGTAACAGTTCTCCTAGGTTCTCAAGTGTTTTAAGAAAGTTTGGTCCAAGAGAAATCTATATATTGCATTTAGTAACGTGCCTTAGGTCTCAGTCTATAGGATTCCCCAGCTCCCTTGTAGTTCATTAGTCATTTGTTTTACAGAAATTTTCATGTTCTAGTTTAACATATTTTATATTGATAGGTTATGGTTGCCAGCCTACTACATTTTCTGTCATAATTAGTTCCTGATCAATTCCAACTTCTGCAACATGACAAGGGCAATGTATGTCAGTCTTTCGGTATGGGGAAATTTGAAACTGGTCAGTGGATTCCATATCACTCACCATTAAATCCGCTTTCACCGAATGATTTTGACAGTCACTGATGTTCATTGCCTAGGCCCATTATTTCATCAGTGATTGTAAAAGGGTGACATTCTAGTTATAGCTGTCCCTCAGTCCTCTGCATTTTTTGGCTGGAAATCTTTTATAAATAATAACTTCCCTTCACCAGTTACTGCTAATAGCTTAGTCAGAGAAAATGAAAGCCTGATATTTTCTCTTTACTCATTCCCTAAAATTCACACAGGTGGTCAATGTGAGTTTTGTTTTGTTTTGTTTTGTTTTTGAAAAGCATTATCAACATTTGCTCCTTGGTAAAACACACACACACACACACACACACACACACACACACACACACCCCACAAGTGTTTTGTTCTGTTGTATTTCTTACTTTTGCTGCCTGAGGCCCCATCTTTGGCTAATGATAAACTCTTTTTGTTTGTTTCTTCTCTTTAATTTGTTTATTTAATTTATTATTTTATTTTAGAGAAACAAATAGCAATGAGACAGTTTCAAAACTGATCAATAGGATAAACTCTTAAAAGCTAGTGCCTGCATCTTCTCACATAAGCTCATTCAGTAGCATCTTTGCTTTCTGATGTGAAAGGATATTCTAGGATCATCTTGTACACTTCCTGCCCCAGTCTTGGATCAAAAGATTTCTGGATTCTTTTGATGGACAACAGAATTCCAAGATCATCCTATGGCACCAAGGGGAGCTTTTTGCTCCTGGTGTAGGCATGATTTCTAGATCTTTATAGTATGAAACATACAGCTAGGAAAATATTTTTCTTAAGATAACGTATGATGTAAAGTAGTGTAGGTTTTTACTACATTTGAAGTTAGGATTGCAGAGTTTTTATTTAACTTGTTCAACTTTTATATTTCTACTTGTGTCTCATGCTGAAAATACTGATTTCTACGATGTTTCATAGCTTTCCCCTCTGCAGTGCTGGGATTGAACCAAAGATCTCATTCATACCAGGCAAGTGCTCCACCACTGACCCACACACCCCACTCCCCGCTTTATTTCAGTCATCTGAAATTTTCTTTCTGTATACAGAAGCACGACCAACTTACTACAGAATTAGTCTTTTCTTCCCTGTTACTTTCTTTTTATTCTTAGGAATTGTTTTGTTTTTCATTTTCTGTTTGCTTTACGATGCCTACAAATCATGTAAGAATTGATACATGATTTCAAGGTTAAAAGAAGAAAACAAGCAACCTACCCTCTCATCCCTGCTCTCTCCATCCTAGTCTCATCCTCCACCTAAAAGAAACAGGTTTGGTTTGTTTCTATTACTCTTCCATTGCTTTATAATTTTTACTTTGCTTCATTTTGTTTCATTTTTGTGGGAATGATAATTTAACTCAAGACCTTTGCAGTGAGCTATATTTTGAGCCTTTTTTTTTTTTTTTTTTTTTTTTTTTTTTTTTTTTTGAGACAGGATCTCACTAAGTTACCAAGTTTTCCCAAACTGAAATGGCTCTTGAAATCTTCCTGCCCCAGCCACCCAGAGTGCTGGAGTTATAATGTGTTCCATGAGGCCCAGGTTCCTTTGCTGCTCTTTATACAAGCAAGTAGAGATTCTGAGTCGCTTATCTGTTCTACACTTTGCTTTCTTCACTGAAGTTTGCTTATTCCTTGCTAAGGACACAACTGCACATATAACAGCGCCATGATTTATCCAGTCAGCCCCATATTACTGGCCCTGGCATAGTTTCCTGTGCTTAGCTATTTTTGCTAGGGAAGGGCACCTCTCACATGTACCTCACATTATTCTTACAATCTCTAACACGGAAGACCCATTGCCCCATGGATGAGGCCTAGAGTTCCCAACTCTTGTAGCAGATAAGTCTTCAGAACTTTGGGGATATTAAAGGTCTTCTCAGCATGCACTTGAGCAAGGGTAGTCATGAGGGATATTGTAGAGCCTCAATTCCAGTATGGACTTCTATTTCTAGAAGTAAATTTAAAAAGCCCTGCGGCCTAGCAATAATCTTGCCCAATCTGATCATTAAGTGGCATGCCTACTTGACTTGAGTAAGGACTGCCTGGCAGATTAATGAATTCTGGGTGTGTCTGTGGATGTTTGGTCCATAGGGCTTAAACTCAAGAGGGCAGACCCAGCGGGATGTGGGTAGCAGAAACCAGCAAACTTGTAGTCTGGACAGAAGAAAAAGAGAAAGAGAGGGAGAAAAAAGGAAGACTTCCCTTTTCTTCAGGGGAGCTGCAGTCTTCATTGTTCTCTTCAGACCTTGTCTCTAATTCCTTCTGTCTTCCAACACAGACTCTTCAGCCTTCTGACACAAACTCACCATGTAACTCTGAAGTGGGATTCCAGGCCTTCGACCTTCGACCTTCAACTGCTGCTGGATCCTCCAGATCTCCAGCACACAGGCAGCCGTTTTAGATTCTTCCATCTCTGATCTGGTAGAAGCCCATTGCAATGCTTTTATTTTGCCTGCTCGAGTCTAGAAGTCTACCTCACGCATCGCTTGCACAATCATACACATAGTCTGTACCGCTAGAGAATCCTGACTGATACAGCCAATTGACCATGGACATAACACTTCCAGAAGAAAAGACCTACTTCTCACATACTAAACCTCAGGAATGAAAATTTACAAAGTACATAGGAAAATCCCCCATGAAATATTGCTATAGGTGTTGAAAATGAATGTCTCTAGTAACAGAAACAAATTCATTTGTAAGCTGAGTAGTCTCCAGTGTTTCTCAAACAAATGAATGATGGGCAAACCTAAAAGAATTATCAGCTAAAAGATTAAAAATAGTAATTAAGCAAATACCTACATAGTTCAAGATACTGAGTCACATTTTAGTAACAGGCCCTTCTTTTCCCATCTATTTTTTATTGTGAACATTTCTTGTTTTTTGCATCTATTAAGGTGAAAATAAGGAGAGAATTGATCCTGAAACTTTCTAATTTTAAAGATAAATAGTGCTTCATCCATTAATGAATATATGCAGTAGTTTAAAACTATGAGAATTTTTTCCATTAAAATTTAGCTTTTTTATCTTTCATATTCATCAAAAGTTTTAATATATATATACATATATATATATATATATATATATATATATATATACATTTTGATCAACTGCCAGCTTCTGTGTGCTAATAATGGTAATGATACTCAATTCTAAAACTCTTAACATTTTCAAACTTAGGGTCATTGGACATTAAAAATTAAATTTAAATCTCCATACATATTTTGGTCACAGTAGATTATGATAGAGTGGTCAGTAAAAGGCTTTCAAGCATAAAACTAAATTACATAATAATAAAATTCGATGGGGTAACTGGAATGAAAATGTAAATTCATGAAGAAAAAAGAGTCATGTAAAACTGACTGTTTAAGAACTTGTTCATGTGTTTAATAGATGCTGTACCAAATTGCTCTGGTATTTAAAGTTCATTAGATGCATTAAAGGAATGATGTATTTTCTTAATGCCAATGTTTATACTATTCTGGAAATGGCATCACTTGCAACTATTTAAAATTATGTTGAAGATTACAGATGGTACCTTAGATTGTGCAAGGGTCATGGATGGTTTTTCAAAATGATTTAGGGGTATAAACATTTGAAGGCCACTGTTCTGGCGACTCAGTGTACAGAGTGAAGTTGGGGGTCCTGTCTCTCATCTTTCACCAAGCCTGCATTCCACCATTAGTTGACAAGGGGAGAGAATAGGAAACTATGGGAGCCAGCATAACATCCTTATTGCCAGCCCCAGGTGCCTGAGTAAAACCCCAAATCCCACTTTTTGCTCTCAGCCCTGCCCTGGAGGGCCAGAAGTAAGTGACTCAGCAGAGATGACAGTGGAGTGACCACAGGCTCTGGGGCTCCAGCTCCTATTGGTACAAAATGCTCTCCATAGCAGTGTGTCATTCCACCACCACCCTTGGGACCTCACATTTCCCTATGTACAGCTAACTAGCTGCCCTCCGACTTCTAAGCCAGCCTTTCCTCAGCGGGGAATTATCAACTTGCACATTTCCACTGTATAATTCTGACTTTGCTGCAATTAGAGGGAACCCAGTCCCCTGGATTAAAGAAAGATTCAGTCCTCTTTATCCCTTGAAGAGCCTACTTCCCACAAGCCCCAGCAGCCTTTGCTTCTCATCACCCTGTCCATCATGTTTGAGGGGGCATCTGTCAAGGGTGGCAATCACCTAACCACAATACTGCAACAACTGCAGTGCCAGCAGCCACCACTACAGTCTTAAGAGTTTACCCCAAGGATCACATGGGCAGTGCCTTTCCTTATGTACTGTTCTGAACATCACTCAGGCAGTTGGCATCCCAAACAGTTGATTCTTATATAGAATGAAGTTGATAAAACTATTGTTTTTATATTTGCTGTTATAATATCTTATAAAAATTAATGAAAAAAGTATCTAATTAATGGTCATCTTATATTTAAATACAGGACATGGTTGAATACTGGTTAACGGTTAAAATGGATAATACACTTGCTTGAGAAAGTATGCAAAATTCACACCCAGGGGATGCACACCGGCGTTTGCTGCTGATAGACCATTGCATGTACACACACTGGTACGTCAGGAGAGAAGGTGTTTGCATGAACATAGGTGTATGTCAATGCATGTGCTTTATACAAACAGTTGCATACACACATATGGACAGAGGCCTGTCAGCCATGTTGATCACATGGAGTTGGTTAACCTCCTCTAGACATTTCTAGAAAGAAATGGCCTAAATGTAGAAAAAAGCACACTAAGTCTTCTTCCAATGTATCCTGTCTCATGAAATGCAACAAAAATAAATAATTTCACTCAAAGCCCATTGATTAGCTTTGCTGCCTACAAATTTTTCTTCCAACATGACAGAAACCTCCTCCTTCTTAGAATTAATCTTTTGCACTGTCCATCATTTCCAACAGCTGAGCTCTCTGAATAGTCCCCTCCATATATATATATATATATAAATATATATATATATATATTCTCCACAGCCTTAGAGACAGCCAGTCAGAAGCTTTCTCCAGTTCCAACCTATCCTCCTGCTTCCTCTGATCCTCTCTCTCCCATCTCTGCTTTGCTGTCCTGAGTTCTACGTGCCGTACTGTGCAACAGCTCTTCAGCTTACCTCCTGGCCCCATTTGTTCATTAAGTAAGCATGTCTCTTTGGTGGCTGAGACTACATTCTCTTCAGCTGCCACCTGGATTCTGGTATATCTTTGTGGATATCAGTTCAGTTTGCCTGAAATCAAACCCTGACCAACTCCCCAAATTCAAGTTCTTCTGAAGCCAGGGCTTGAAAGGAGAGAAAGAACAGTATAGCCCCAGCTCATAAGCACACAGGGTTGGAAAGAGCCTTGGAAATGGCCTCATGCACCTCCAGACATAGAGGCCTTGGGCAGAAGAGAAGCAGCAGCATTTTACCTGAGGTCACTAGGATAGTAAATTCAATGAGACTCAAGTCACAGAGTTTTGCTCTTTTTTTTTCTTCTTCTTTTTTTGAGTTTTGCTCTTTTGTATGTAAACTTATTGCTGGACTGTATGGTGCATGCACAAAAGCATGCAACAAACTCACAGATTGAATCTTACAAAGATTAAAGTTCAGTTCTATAGTTTTTATTCTCCTACCCTTATGTACATAGACTTTGGGTCACCTGGAAGAAAGTGTATTTCCTCCACACTATGTAGATGAATGCCTTAAAGATGCAAATAGATGTCCATTGGGAGCCTCATGCAACTATGGGAGCTCCCTGGTTTCCATGGCAGAGAACTTGTTAGGAGAGATTCGAGTCCTTCTTACAGTGATACTGAACCTCTGATTTACCCAATCAAAACAGTTTGCCTTCCTAGTGCCTCTCCTCCTTACCCCAAGAGAGCACAGTAGACTGGTATCTGGCTTCCTGTGGATGTGAACTGAAGATCTCAACCCCAGGTCTGTGGGTGCTTGGGTCCTTTGGAGGGACTGTGCAGAGAGAACTCACAAAGACATCATTGTAACATTGCTTCCTCCAAGCAGGCTTTGTGACAGCTCACCAAAACGACAACCATTTGGCAGAGTCTCAGAGGGATGACTGTCTTGGTCTGAGCCTCTAGCCTCACTACTATTATGGACTACTGTGCTATATTGGAATATTTTGCTGAATTCATGCACCTATAATATTTAAATGATAATGGAATACCCTTCTCTGACAAAACTAAACAAAAAAGGGGATGTAAAGGAAGGACCATTTTGTATCTGTATATTCAAAACAGTTAGGATAGATATACAGCAGCATTCTCTTAATTGAATAGAAAGATTTGCTCTAATAGTGTTTGTGGACAGGATATCATGTCTGCATCTTGTACAATGAATAACCACTAAGACGACAATATGCAATGTATTAATTATTGAAACTGTCCTACTAATCAGTTTTGAAACTATCTCATTGCTATTTGTTTCTCAATAAAATTATTTAAAAAAAAAAAAACAAAAAGGAAAACCCTTGGAGTCTTCCAAAACTATAAGGAATTAAGTGCTGAGCTGTTTAGCAGCAGGAGCCTAGGGCATAAATAAGCCTATTGTGATCTTCCCAGTTCTCCTACCTAGAGCAGCACCTGACAGCAGCAAGCTTCGCACGCAGGGGCTCCAGGAACCACGCCTTTTATAACACACCTCCTTTTGATTTCCCCTTTCTAAACCCTGACGGTGCTGGCATTCATTCAAAGACCTCACTGTCCTTTATTGCCCCCAAGTAATATAATTTTTATGGAACAGGCCCTGCAAGTCCGAAAATGTACATTGAAGAATAACTCGGACCTTATTTTCTTTTCTGAGTGTCTCAATTGGAGCCTCCCGGGTGCACTAAAATATTCTAGAGGAAACAAACTTCAGAGATGTTAAAAGAATTCAATTCACTCAACAATGCCGGAGGCCCGGAGTCAGCTCAGATCCACTGATCACACTAAATTCCACCCAGACTGCAAGTCTCTGCATCACACATATGCATAGAAGAGGGAAGATCAATCCTTCTGGTGACATTGGATTAAAAAAAAAAAAAATTCCCCTCCACAACCCAGGCACTAACAATTAGGTTCCAGTTTAGCTTCAAACATATTTAGTCAAAATAAAGTAATCTCTTCCTGACAAGATCACCTTTGTTAAACACTCAGTTGTTCCACAAGATCTAAAAATTATGTGAACCAATATTGCAAATATACATATAGGATTGAAAAACACAGAATCCAAAGGAACAAAGGAAATAATGTATAACTCAGCAAAAGCTATTTACCTGCTAAGCAGCCTTACATAACATCTGAAAGACTCGGCTTCCTTGTGTATAAAATGGGGATGATAACACACCTACTCAGTACACATACGGGAATAAGATGAGATGGTAAATGAAACGGAGGCGATTCACGGGCGCATAGGCATTATTTTGAATCTGAGTGGTCCTTGGATGATGCTACTACTTTCTCAATCATAAGGTTTGTGTTATTCTACAGCATTTTCCGAGTTTTCCATGGATGTGGAGATTCTGTCAAGAGAACTCTTCAAACAGTGAGGCAACTACCTCTGATTCATGGATGAAAAACCAGTTCAGGGATGAAAAGTCAGGCAGTCAGTCTAAGTAGAGCCCAAGCTAGGAGCAATCATTGCCACACTCCAAGAGCTTCTCTTTATGAGATTTGCAAACTGAAGATACTTCTACCTAAACCTAGTGGGGGTGATTGTAAGGAACTGCTAGGATCTACGTAGCTGCCAGTCTGCATCCTTGGATCCAGACTGTTTAGAAAAGCTTGGTTAGACTGAATTACAGGGGAGGCAAGACAGGACTGATTCAACATGGAATGCTTCCTTTGGACGAGGTTCTGTGGCTCCATAGCCTGTGTGTGAGGCTTCATGGGAGGAGAAAAAGCAAGGACAAGATCATTTGCCTCTAACAAAGAAAGCAATGAGATGGATTCCTTTTCTTCAAAAGCTGAACTTAGTCAGGAATTGACTCCAGGAGAGGAGGAGGAAGAGGAAGAGGAGGAGAAGGAAGAGGAAGACGAGGAGGAGAAAGAAGATGAAGGGAGAGGGGAAAGGGGAAAAGGAAATGGGAAGAGGAAGAAAGGGAAGAAGAGGAAAAAGAAGGAGAATATCTCCTATGGATTGAATATCCTACCAGTCAGAAGACTACTATGGAACACCAGCTTAAATAGACAGTAGATATGTACCACGAATACCACATGTGCTAAAGTGTAACATTCGGCAGAATACTCTCTCATGAGACAATGAGACCTCATCTCCAGGTAAGCCCAGGGTGCATGCCAATCCTCAAGCTTTGGTTGATATGCTGGGGGGAGAGCTGGCCCGACTCCTAGAGGACTTTGGTTCTAATTCCAAGGCTCCAGAAGTCAGTCATGTATGCCTGGTTTGCGAGACAGGCTTTCACATCCATTGAAGGGGCCTCAAATCACTGCCTTAAGAGCTGTAGCACCAAACCTCTGTTTGGTGTCCCCAGGCTCATTCAACTCAGTCAGAGCTCGTGAAGACAAATAGAGGAATGCATATAAAGCACAGCTAGCAACATGTGCTGAAGGGTAGCATTATTTCCTTTGAGAACCAGGATTCCTGCCCTGACCTGATACTCGCTGGCACTAGTAGCTGTTTCCAGGTTTTTCCCCCCATGGTCGTGTTGAGCCATCTTTGTAACGTGAGTCCCATGTCTCCCACTCCCCACAACCAGAAGTTTCTGGAGATCAGCTAGATTGGGAGCAGGTCAGCTGCTGTTTTGGAAGCCAGTAGAGATAAACTGAGGAAAACAAATTTAGCACTTTGCTCATTCCACTTAGCACTGCTGGACAGGGGTAAGATCTCCAGTAGAAGGATTAGTGTATGTAAACACAGGACCCCAGAGTAGCAAATGGTGGCACACTCATAACCAGATTTTAGGGCAGAAGCTGCACACCTCAGTGACTCAACCTCATAGCTATGCGACCTCAGAAAATCACTTCATCTCTCTGACCTTCCTCTTCCCATCTATTAAACACTAATTCGAATTTACCTGCAAAAGCGGCCATGAAAGCTAAACAAATAATCTATGGCAAGTATTCTTCCCAGTGCCTGGCACTGAGTCAGCCTCATTACTCACTAGAAAGTAACTGTCCTAATAATAATTGTAATATAGTTGGGGCAGTGCTGCTACATTGTTCTCCTATGGATATTTGCAAGAAGCATTCTCTGGGCCCAAGATGTAGACAACACAAGGCAGTGGATTGTGAGTTTCTACACATACGAGTGCATGGGAATATTTTGTGGTCAGGGTCAAGAGGGACTTAAATTGGATTAAGAAGTAAGTTCCTGGTGTCCATGACTATCACTTTTAGTGTAGGGCTGCCCTGTGGAAAGGTGAGTAATCTTTTCTGGTTTTGTGCTGCTGCAGTAGATGAACCAGACCTCATTCCCTTCAGACCTCACTCCCTTCTCTTCTCTCTGTCATTTATTTGCCCCCTCCAGGTAGGGCACATCCTGCAGGTGGCACAGATCAGCCACCAAGACACAGCTGTTGCCAAAGGTGACAGCTACTACTTCTAAATCACTCCAAATTAATCTTTTTAGCTGGAGGGAGATTCAAGCCCTTGGGTCACGTTTTGTTTTATTAACCGACAACTGAAAATGCCACACGTAGCTGAGGAAGAGGCACAAAGTGGGGAGAGACAGGGAACACTTTGCATATTTTAATTACTTCAGTAAACATGCAGTGTGTACCAGAGCAGAAACTACCACCCACCACCACATCCCCAGGCAGAGGGCGGTTGAAGGCTCATAGAGGGAAATGACATAAAGAACACACCAGACCACTGTAGACTACAAGCTGTCTGCTCCAGCTTCTGAGCTGGAGTTGAATTTCCAATCCATTCACTGATTTGACCGGCAGAGCAGCTCAAAGGAGAACAAGGACAGATGAACAAAATGGGGCTTCCCCAGACTCATAGATTACTTGGGAACTGAATGCACTGCTCTACTCAATGGAAGATGTGATGTTCATTAAGCCATCAGATGAGCCCCTTTCATGCTAAAGGAAGGATGCTTGGAGTGTGGGTGAAGCACGGCAAATCACCCACAATACTATGAAAGATGAGGATTCGATTTAGAAAAAATAAGAGAGTTAACTTCTCAGGGAAGCCATGACAGCAGTTGAAGCACTCTGTGATCTACAGAGTGATTAAGAAACAGTGTCCCAAGTTCTTAGTTAAGCTCTCCCCTGAGAATTTCCAAGAAAGTGATACTGACAGAGACTCAAGATACCTCCAGCATCCTGGAAGGGGGACAGGCAGAGAGAAGATCCACCACGCAGGGAGGCCATCAGACCGAGTCCAAAGAGCACCATATTAAGAGTCAGGTCATCTGAGGTTTCATCTCAGTTGTACAAAGTACCACGCTGTGGTCCTGGCAGTCTGTACTTCCTTTTGCTCTCAATGTTCCCATTTTCACTAATGACATAGTTGAGCCAAAGGACTGTGAAGATTTCACTCTGTTAAAAAACAGAAGACTGCCAAAGCATAATTTTCTTAGCTAAATCTATACGCCAAGAACCTTGAACAAAAGCTCATCTCATGGGCCTTTTTAATACCTGCAGTACCAGCAATCAGAATTTCTAGAGGACTGTGTGTATGCCACTGTGTGTGTGTGTGTGTGTGTGTGTGTGTGTGTGTGTGCGCGCACATGCACACACACATGGGCAAGCATTATAGGCAGGCCAGAGAGAGCCAGGGGCCAGAACTCCCAGCACACTAAGGTCTGAGGGTTACATCACACCACCTGCCTCATCCCTAGGCGCATGTCCTCATCTTGGAAGTTGGTGGTCTGAGGGAAAATGCTGTGTTAGTTGACTTTAAGCATTATATGGCTCCAAAACATGAAGAGTCAATGAAATAGAGCCTGGATAACCTCTGGATGCCCCTCCCAGCTCCGGGGGAAGCTTACAACTCCAGAGCCCGCTGACTTCCACAGTCCCCGACACTGCACCTGGGCCCACAATGCCTCTCTGCAGAGATGCGTGGGCTGAGGGCAGTGGCAGATGAAAGACATGAGGCAACCACGCCTCCTCTCAGCATGTGGTGGCCTGGGACACCATCTGAGGACTGCAGCTGTGGGCTGCACCTTCTCCCTTTATAAACAAGCCCTACCTCTTGGCTTCTCCTCTAAGGTCAAAAGGCTCTGCTCTGAAGATGCTCTGAGGATGAACACAGGAGAAAGTCTTACATGCTAAGCCAGCAAGCACAGTTGGATAGATTATACAGGATTTTTTCCTTTCAAAGTCATTCCTACTCTTTTATACACATTCATGTTTCCAAAACTGTATACGAGAGCTTCTTATTTCTAGACAACTGCGTTTGGAAATATCTTTCTTAGGGTCTCTAAGAGGGCCCCCAAAGGTGCAGCTAGCTAAGTACAGAGTTAGGTAACTGCCAAGATTAGAACCCTCATCTTAATGTATCTGTACCTCTGTCCTCCTTTATAACAGGTAGGAAGAGAGGATTGTAGCATTTCAAGTTTGGAGCCAGAAATGGAAGTCTTGTGTCAGGGAACAGGGGCACCACAACTGGCTGAGTGTTTATATTGTACCATGGTTTATGCTAGAGCTAAAATGACCTACTTCCTTCAGTCTTCCCCAAATGCAGTGACCCTGGCAGGTACTTATTGTGATCAACAGCATTGTATCCAGCAAGGAAGAGAGGGAAGAATAAGAGAGGAAGGGAAAAAATCAAGTAGCTTATTGCAAAAGGCTGAAGAGCGAGAGATCCAAATCCTACACTTAAATTATTCTGATTCTAAAATCAATATTCTTATGCACCAACAAGTTGAAATTGTTGTGCATTTCCAAGTTAAATGAAGACTTACTAGAAAAAAAATGTTTCAAGACATGTAAATTGATGGGTTAGGGTGGCAAATTTGAGAAAACAGTATAGAAACCTTACAACTTGATTTCTATGAAAACAGCCATAAAAGCTGAAGGGAGATTTTCAATCTGAAATATCTAAATCAGCACATTCAATTAAGTAAAATCGGAGTCCACATCAACCCAGAAAGCGTGCGTAAAGATGACACCAGAATGCAGCCGATGTTCCTCCTAGACAAGCTGGAAGAAGCTGCCAGCCACGGGTTTGGCTTCCTCAGTCATCCTGCTGCAGCTTTGCTCTGCACGGTGCATGGCTCTGCTGAGGAGGGAGCCTGATGCTCTCTCACTGGGTCAGCTGAGCCCGCAAGGCCAAGCCCTTTCGGATGAAAACAATCTTTTTATTACTAAATATCTAAGTCCTGCATAATGTGTTCAACTGTGAAAGCATTTATCATCGTAACTTTCAAATTTTATTACCTGTGATTATTTGGAAATTCCTCTGCCATTCTCTGACATCTCTGTCTCAGGAAGGAAACAAAGGACACAGAAGAGATGGAAGAGTTGCAGGAAAAACTGGAGATGAGAAGGAAGGAAGGAAAAAAGGAAGGAAGGAAGGAAGGAAGGAAGGAAGGAAGG
>NW_004524578.1:17446968-17461783 GCF_000260255.1 Octodon degus
ATGGGAGGCTGACATACAACTCTTCCAAATATATGGATTTATCATGAGCCTCTGTTCTAAAACAATTGCAGAAACAATCGGACTTGACCAAATTGAAGATAAGATCCAGATCAAGGAGCGTGGAATCCAATCCTAAAGCCAAGGCAATGGCTCTGGGAAACATTCTTGGAGGAAATGGGTAGAAAGTTTCCTTCCCCTCCTCTTTCACTTCCCTGTGGTCCTTTCACCTGCTTCATACAAAAACTTGAATGCCACCCTCTTCCAGGCAACCCTTATCATTGTGACCAAAGGGATTTCTCTGCTCTGAAATACTGTTCACATCAGCAGAGAACAAATTCTAAGGGAGCTAGGAGGCCAAAGGTTAAATAACCTGCAATAAATGAAGTTCTTATCTTGGATAAATCTCCAGATTGAACCCAAAGGCCCAGTCCTGGGCGTGCACAGCTAATTTTGGAGTACAAAGACTTGAGACACCATATAAATTAAGAGGCACCTTACCTAGAAGAATGTTTTTGTTTTCTCTGAAAGACTAATCTTAACTATCTCAAATCACAAGATTTGAATTTCCATAAGAAACTCACAAGATTTGAGATAGCAGTTTTGAAAAGCTGGATAACTGCATCTCACAATTTCAGAGCTGTGAACAATATTGGTGTTTTATTCCATCCAAGTTTTGGTGTGCTTTAGAATGCTCCCTCACTTAGAGACAAAGTCATGGCACCTGGTCCTACCTCACAGCCTCAGTGATAGCCCAAAACAACACTCAAATAGAGAAAGTTGAACAAAGCTTTTCCTAACAATCTCTCATGTGTCCCTTGGTGTACAGAGACAGGTATTTGTGTTTATTATCCTTTGAAAAACTGGTTTTATTTGCATGGGAAGATAATACACCCCCTCCAGCTTCCAAGTTTGGTGATATAAAGGAAGATCCTCTGATCAGATTTCTAAGGAGGCTGCTGGACTGAAGAATTCCTGTGACCCTGTCTTCTTAGATTTCTGTCTAAAGCTTGAGCATGGTCCTTCTAGTTGAGCCTAAACCCTTCCTAGAATGAAACTTCCCTTGTATACATGAGTGGCAGAGTTGGCCATAAGTAACCAGAAAAGAAGAAATAAATTTGTCTACTAGAAATCTACCTAGGTATTTCTAGTCTTTGCTCCTCTTCCCAGTAGCCCTCCATAGAGCACACAGATGCAGAACAGGGAAGCCAGCTGGTGTGGAGATGGGTTAGGATATGAGGAGCAAAGGTAGTCAGTTCACTTGTTTGCTTTTATTAGGGAGGAGATTCAGAAAAAAAAAAAAAAAAAAAAAACAGGGATGGGTAATCTGTGGAGGAAGACAAGGAAGCTTTGCTCCTTAGCCCTTGAATACTAAATTGAGCAGAGAAATCAGGCCATGATTGGCCTGCCCACAGACCATCCACAGTCTATGAAGTCCACAGACTGTGAAGAACAGTGCTTGATGAGGTAGCCACAGTCCAGCGGTGAGAAGACCACAACAAGGAGTATTCAAGCACCAGCAGGATATTTCCTATAATGTTGGCATTCTGATGGCAAAGAAAATCCTTGACAAATGACAAGTTATTACTCTTGTATTGTCAATATAAAAGTAACACTTTCATTACTCTTTTCATGTAATAAAAGTATTGCACACTTTTTGTGTGTAACACTTTCATTACTCTTTTCATGTAATAAAAGTATTGCACACTTTTTGTGTGTGCATGTGTGTGTGTGTGTGTGTGTGTAATTGAACAAGACATTATGTGCTTTGAGACCTAGGATAAATGCATGCTAGAAGCTCAAGGAAACAATAGCACTGCATGTGGAAAGATGCTCCTGTAGGAGCATGGCGGATGTTCTTGGTGTCCCAAACTAATTCTTTACTTTGTTATAGCAGAGACTTCTTGGGCATCTAAAAAGTGATTTACTTACTGCTGACCTTCTTCAGAGCCTACTTTATGTATAAAATAAAGTGTTACCTATTTTTTTCTAGGAAATATAGGAAGGTACACTTCAAATAAATGGAAAGTCACACAGACATATTGATGTTAGATACAGCCATGATATCTGAGGTGTGGTCCAGAGCCACCCTGCCTGTTTCTTGCTAACAGCATCCAAGAATGACAGATTCCATTCATAAAGGCAGACAAGAATTAAGAATTATTTTCAAGTTTAACACTTCGCTCAAAGCCCTGTTACAAATCCTGTGACCAGTATCAGAACTTTGCATGCAGTCACACCACCACCATTATCAGGAACCACACACCATGCAATGGTCCTCCTTCTAGCTCTGATGAAGATAGACATGACCACAGATGACTTGCTCTCATGCCCCAGAGATGCCATGCCATCCCCACACCCAGGGGCAACCACATAGAAGCAGCAGAAATCTGTCTCCATGCACAGTCAGCAAGACGTGGACAACCACCCCAACACCCCTTCTGCTCTTTATCCAGCCATGCAGAGCCCACACACAGGACCTCAGGACAATGCGGGGAGTCCACCTTCTCTTTTCCTTCCCCATTTCCTACCAATTGGCGCTTATGGAAGGATGCTGACACTGGCTGACAAACGTTGGATTTCTGACTTAAATCTTGCCTGCTCTACCTTCTTGTTTTATGTCTAAACAGCAGTGCTCTCATCCTTAAAGTGGGAATATGGTAACTTTTTCATAGGAAAGTATAGATTAAGTTAATGAAGTTACTCCAAGTCTCTAGTAAAGTGCTGAGAGTAGTTGATAAACAAATGTCAGATGCTGCTGTGTCTCCCACGGACACACCATCTGTCTCCAAGAATGGAAGAAGGAAGGACCTGAGGATACCCTGAACGGTCAGTGCAGGCCACAGAAGAAGACGTTTTATACAAATGACTGAATGCAGCCTTGTTTTCTTTCTGATGCCCCTGAACAACATTGGCAGGACAAGAAACTGCTAGACACCAAGATGACAAAGGTAGCTCACAACACTGTGGCCGCCTGATTCTCCCTCTCTGCTTTTCGTCTTGCTGAAGTCAGTATTTCTTCATCTGAACTCAGACTTTTCACTGCTGACTTGCTTCAGAAAGTCTTACCTGAACCACAAAACTCCTTGGAGAAACTAAGTGAATTAAATGATAGCATCTTTCTGAAGCAACTCAGTTGCTTTGGACACCTATCTAAAATGGCATACGCACGCGCGCGCGCACACACACACACACACACTCACACACACACCACCACCACTCCCACTATCACTACTCTTACCACCATTATGCGCCTATTTTTATCCTCTCTGCTTGATGTTCCTTCTAAAGACCTATCACTTTCTAACTTATTATGTTTCTTTATCTTTATCTTCTATTTCCCTTATTAAAGGTAAAGATTTTTATCTGTTTTACTCACAGTTGTATCCCTAGCACCTAGAATAGCTCAAGATACATGGAGAAGTGGCTGTATGCTCCAATTTACCAGGGAAGGTCTAAATTTATGCCCTTAGTTCCTATTTAATTATTAATAGCTTCCTTTTTCACCCTCAGAAGTACCTAAGTTTAGACAATCAAATGCATACACTTAATTTGTAATAAATTATTTGCTTAATTGAATTAATGAATTTGACACTTTCAATAAAACTTGTCAACTCCTGAAATTGAGAGTTGGGCTCTGATGCGACTGAAATACATGTACTTATTTTACAAGCATGAGAGGAAATTAAGCTCTTATGTGATCCTGCTTACAAAACTCTCCCAAGGCTAGAAAACACACTTGTTTCTAACAACAGAAGCCATTGTTAGTAACAGTGTCAAGATGAGATGCTTGTGTGACTATGGCCCTGGGAGAATCTGGGAGGCTGCACTTTATTTACCTCCCTAACCAAATCAGGAGAGAAATGAATACAATTGTAAGAGCATCCCTGGGCCCCCTCAGGACCAGGATAATGCCTCATATTAAGAAGCTAAAGCTTCTTACTTCTAAACAGAGTCAACAATACACTCAATCAGTGTTTGGAAGCAGCAACTGGTCAGTGGGAAAGCACTTCATGATGACAAGCAGGACTTGGACTGGAGTTTTATGGTCAGATAGCTAATTTTCTCAATGTGTTTTTCCAAGTGGATCAGTCCCAAAACAGAAGGAAAAAGAACACTAGGCAAAACATGAAAGGAAGCCATCCAATTCAGCCATCAGATCAAGGCAGGACATATGGACCTTCAACTGACCCTGCTGTGTGTGCTCAGGTCATCAGAGGTGAAGAGGAGACCTATCGTGAGACCCTCTGGCCCACATTTCAAGGATGATCTTATTTCTTCAAAGGGAGGCACCCAAAGTATACACACATCTCAAGCCACACCTCCTGCAAGGCATGAAAGCAGTCAAACCACCACCCATGCAGTGCCTCAAGCCTCCACCGACACGCAGACCTGCACACAGACCCTGCAGCCATCTGAATTCTGGTGGCCATCTCCACTGTGCACCAGGCTTTAGCAGGTCATGGCCCCGCCACCCACCATGCTGCCACCCCATGAGACATCCCAAGCACATCGATGGCTTTGGCAGGAAACTTCCATTGAAGTAAAATGAGGCCCCATGTTGGGAGGCAAAAAGTGGTTGGAACATCCCTCAGCCCATGGAAGTTCCTCTCCAAAGCCTGCAAGCTGTCAGTCTGTATGGGAACAGCTCTGCCAAGCCTTGGCCCCAGAAATGAAATCCAGACTCACTGTGGAAGTTGTTGGTGCTGCTAGCCTCTGCCGCTGCCACGACACGCTGACTGGGCCCTTCTGGCATGGCCCTTCCTGACAGTGAATGGGACAAAGAGTAGGGAGGGGAGAGAGAAGAAAAGGGGTGAAGGGAGAGGAAGGATGTGCCTGAGGATGGGGGAAAGAAGGGAGTGGCGTATCTTTAACCAAAGGGGGGCATCCCTCAGCCTCCAAATACCTCTCCCACACTCTAGGCAGGAATGCTGACAAGAGCCTTCCACCTGCAAAGCCCTCACACAGCAGTTCCCCCAGAACACCACTCATAGCCAGTCAACAGACATTTCTAGAGCCACAACACCCACCTCTTTTCCTGTGAGGGTCACTAAGACACAGTGGGTTTTTCTCAAAGGCTTCAACTCTCCCCTGACAGGGTGAGCCTCTCACTTGTCAAGGAAATGGGTTACATCTAAAATTTTCAACTTCTTAGGTCAAAGAAATTGCACTTTTCCTCAAATTCCTGATGGTGTTAGAAGAAAATCCATGAATTCACAGCTACATTTAGAGTGTCACAGACCCTGTCCCTTGCTTTTCCAATTTGGAGAGGAGGTGAGCTAGCTGAACATCACTGGTGTGGACACTCAACCCGCACTTCCTCAATGTTAACACAGTTAAGTGCTGATCTCCAGCCCACTCAGAAAAGCTTTCCTGAGAAGGAAGTGGAGGGGCTAAACTACACTTCCTTAGAAGGGTGACTCAAGGTAAATTAACAAATGCCTCCCTGTCTAGAGTTGTGTACAAAAGAGAAGAGCCACAATCTCTGCTCTCAGTGGAATCAAAGGTAGAGAAGCCACTGAGAAGGACCAGAGGAGAAAGCAGGCTGGTGAAGTCTCCCACCCCATATGCACTTGGGGCCAAGAAGAACTTCCAAGAAGACAATGAATTGTGGATCCATAGTATTTGATGATGGTGAGGGACAGACAGAGAGAAGGAACGAATGAAGAGGGAGAAGGAGGAAAGGACATACAAGAAGTTGGGAAGATGTTTTATGGATGAAATTGTTCCCCCAGTAAATGATTGTTTTGAAGTCCAGGGTTCCTGGGACCTCAGTGTGTGACAATAAGTGGGGAAACGGCTCTAAGAAAAGGTGACCCAGATAAAATAGTCATTATAAGAACACTCACTCTAATATCCCTGACAACCTTATGAGACCAAAAAAAAAAAAAAGGTGTGGATGCACATTTACAGAAGAAGGACTACTCTGAGAGGACAGAGTGAAGTTCAAAGAGGAGTCAAGGTCTCCTCAAGGAGACTGGGTCCAGGGAGATGGCTCAGTGGAATATGTGCTTCCCTGGCAAGCGCAAGGGCCTGAGTTCAATCCCTGGTTCTGAAAAAAAAAAAAACAAGTCAAGGAGACCAACCTCAGAAGGAACCAGATGTGCCCAACCTTAATTTTGGACTCATAGCCTCCAGGCTCTGAGAAAATAAGTGTCTAATGTTGAAGCATCTGCTCTGCAGCACTTTACTATTGCAGCCACAGCAATGGCCACAGAACCTTGGCAGCAGAGGACCTGAGCACGGGGCATTGTGGAGCAGGAAGCAGATGCGATGGGGTGGGTCTCAGGGGCTTCTTGCGGGAGAGGTCAGGAAGAACAGTGGCAGAGTGCAGAGGGCATGGTGGCCCAGGTAAGAAATGTATACATTGGAGAAATTGAAGGCCCCTAAACAAGTACGGGGTGGGATGTAGACAGAAGAGGAGATGGGCAGTGTGGCCTGCACCAGGAGGTACACTTGCCAATCCAAGTGTTAGAGCAACCAGGGTGTGGACAAAGGTGACTCCTGTGGGTGTGCAGAGATCAGGGGCTCCTGCAGTACTGTGTCACAGCACGTAGGTAGATTCAGAGAGGGCTCCTTTGAGGAACCTCCCAAGAGAATTCTCATGGGTGCTAACTGGCTGCTGAGGAGTGGAATCAGGAGGTGGCCACAGTGAGTTTATTTTGAACATCCCATGTTTTAGTCACCAATAAACTCTCCAGGGGAAACTTACAGAGGAAGCACGCCAAGAGAGAAGAGGTAGAAGCAGAAAATGTAAATTCAAGCAGCTTCTGCATCAAAGGCAAAAGGGATTCTAAGCATGGGAGTGGGTGAGGCCTGCAAAGTAGTTGTCAGGAATAGCGATGCTAGAGCATTCAGTGAGAGGGAGAAAAGAAAGCAATGAAATAGGTGAAGAGTGGCCAGGAAAGGGAAGGCATTGCAAAGCCCAGTGTGACTGAGGCTCCAAACAAGAATACTGTGCTGTGTGGGATGGGGGGAGACAGGTTGAGGGAGGAGGAAGGCATGCTGTTAATAATGTCATTAAGCTGCTAGTTCAAAATGGACAAGCCTTGACAAAAGACATTTGAATCTGGCCATGATGAGATAATTACTGACCCCCAGACTGCAGATTCAATGAGGTAATAAGAGCCGAAGGTCAAAAATTAAGACAAGATGAAACTACCTATTGTCATACTTGAGGAGTCAAGTGGAAATTGGAAAGGGCAGAAAGGTCAAAGGAAGATTTGTCTTTAATGTAAAAGAGATTGTGAACTTTTTAGGAAAAATAAGAGAGAAGGCCTTTAAGAAAGACTTCAGGATGAGATAAACATAGTCACAGAGAAAGGTGGGCAAGAAAGAGACAAGGCCGGTGACAGACAGCAAGACACAAGCAAACACGAAAGAAAACAAAGGTATGAACGTGAAGATATGGAGAGGGTGTATTTGGCCTAATATTTCCTAGTGTCATAAAAATACTTTACAGTTCTTCACACATGCATGAGTCCCTAAATTACTATACTGGATCCAAGTAATCTCTATTTTTTTTGATATATTTTAGTACAAGGTTTACAGGGTCTCACTACACAGATCAGACTCAGTGATGCTCCTGTTTTCAGCATCCCAAGCACTGGGATTACAGGTGTGCACCACCACGCCCCAAGAAATCTCCATTATACAGTCATCTTTTAACATCTGGGTTGGAAGAAAGCAAAATTTTGAGGTTATCTACTGTACCCTGATATCCAACACTTGTGTCTCTACAGCATCTCTAATGTGTGGTTTCTGAAATTTCTGGAAACATGGGGATGGACAGTAGAGATGGTGTCCACTGCCAAGCAGGCTGGTCTTGCATATAATATTGGTAAGTGCCTAAGTCACTGTCCCTTACCACCTCTGAGTCTGAAGTGCTTCCATACTTTTGTAATCACCCCACCCCATAGGGAAGGGAACATATTGTAGAATCCACTGTTGAAGCAAAGTAATGGAGGACCAGCCTCAGCTCAGCTTCTCTGCACTAAAGTCTGATATGTGATTTCTTTTTTTTTTTTTTTTTCTGTATTTTTAGGGAAGGGTCTACAGGGTGTTCAGAGTGTCACTACTAGAGAGGACTGGTAGTGATTCTCCTGTTTACAGCCTCCCAAGTAGGGGGATTACAGGTGCGCGTCACCACATCCAGTCTCAATTGCCATCTCAGTGAACCCTGGGGGCAGGGCTGGTATGACAGGCCCAGGGATCAAGTCCCTGGCCCCTGTGCCTGCTTGAAGGTGCTTTAATCTGCTGAGCCATTTGGCCAGCCCTGATTTATGATTTCTGAGTGTCTTAAACTACAGTGCCTTTTTGCATCCACCCAAATCAGGTCTATATCCTTGCTTATTGTATTTAATTAATGGACATTTCTGGAATGCCCAGCATATGCTAGACACAGCACTAGGTACAAAAATGTGTAATAGCTAAAGTAACATCTTACAGAAATTGCAAGCTACTGTGAACAAATATGCAACAAATGTCCTTGAGAATATATTAATATATTTGACAACACACACACACATACACACACACTTAGAGGCACAACACATTTAGAGGTGCTGAGGTAGCATTCTTTGTCTCTGACCACCTCTTTTCTTGTTTCTAGCATTCTTTCCTCTCCCTTGTCCTCAGTAGGTTTGTGTGACTATCTTGGGACTACACATGGCTCACAGCACTTGCCGCTTCTTGCTCCACTGCTACAGTGCAGACGCCAAACTCCCCACACTAAGGCCTCCCTGCGGCCATGGTGGCCAGCCCTGACTCACTGCACCTGCATGTCCCATTTTCCTCGAGTAGCCTCTCTACAAAGTCCTGTTGGAAACAAAAAATAAAGCACGAGATTGGATCATTACAGGTTCACTCCAAATGCTACCTAACTTCATGCAGACTGTATTATACTGGTATGCTTTTTAAATTTTTATTCAAAAATATTTTAATCACATCTCTTTTTAAAAATGTACTACTAAAAATACCTAACTCAACTCTGCCTCTCATTTATTGTGTCCTCTAAGGAATACCAAGTAATCTCTCTGAGCCTCAGTTTATACATCTGTAAATAGGAATAATCCTATCAATCCATCAGCCTTACAGAACTCTGATGGTAATCAGAGATGAGCACCGCATCTGTAACAGTATTATGTTGATTCCACCAGTAGGATGCGTGAACTTGACAATCAGCTGCTTGTTTCCTTCCTCTCCCTCCAACCCCCACTTCTCTCTTCAAGTGGATTTGACAAGATGAATTCTAAGTTCATTTCTAGCTATGATTTCACAAGTTTGCTGCTGCAGTTTATCCAAATTTTATCAAAGCATCTATCACTGCCTCTCATAAAACACTTATAGAAAAATGAAATGACTATTTCTAAAAAATTGGATCAACATCTGCCTGGGAACAGAACGCTAGCCCAAAGCTTACATTCTTAAAATGCTTAGTTTTCCAAGAAATAAAAATATGCTTAAAGATACTGTGGGTACACTGATAAAAGCACAGAGTTCCTGGCACTAAACTGGCAGGAAAATCTGTATCGAGACCACCAAAATCCATAATAGATAGAACAGGGAATAAGGTCTACCCAGAAACAAGACACTTTTACTGTACACAAGCTCTACAAAATAAGCAACTTCTTAAATCTGCTTATCTGAAGGTAATTTGTGATAGTAGGACATGTGTACCATCTGTGCACATGGGCAAATAAACCTAAAATGAGCTCTGGTAATGCAGAGAAACCTGGCAATTCCTGCCCTCTTTAGAAGTTCCTCCGACACAGAAGCTCCTGCCCATGTTGTCCTAAAATCTCCCCACTTAGGAATATGCCTATAAGAGTCCAGTAGAAGCCCTGGTCAGAAACCACTAACTAGAAAGGTATATACAAGCATTGAAATTAACTGGATATACATGCCACCAATCCTTTTTCCAAAATTCCTGACAGATACCATCAGTTGGTCACATGCTTTTTCACTGGTCCTAGATGCAACTCATAACTTGAATCAGGGCAACCACCACCATCATCAGAGCTTTTTCTTGAGATACACTTCCCAGCCCAGGGGCACATAAGATATGGTAGCCAGACAGTTAGGTTTACAAGCAACAGAATGACTCAGGTTTTGGGTGTAAGGGCAATTCTGCGACATGGAAAGTACAGGAGAATGTAAGAATAAAGTGACTCCCAAGTATTGGAAAATAAATAAAACATAATCGGTCTCTTAAAGATCAGCAGAACATGAACGAAAATGTGGATGAATAGCCAAGGATGACAGAAAAGTTAGGAAGTTCTCAGGCTATGAAGAACAAGGCCAACTGATACAGAGAAAAGACTACTGTATATCTTTCAGAAGGGGCACTGGCTGGTGAACTGAAAAAGGATTCTTTTAGAACTGCCCAACAGCAATGTGCATTGCCTCTTGCCTTTGTGCCTGGGAGAGAAGGAGATTGATGCAAAAGACAGGGAATACATTGAATCTACTGGGAGGCTAAGAACTCTGCTGTCAGTCTTTCTTAGATAGGTGTCATTGATTATTTGGATCTTCTGACTCTCTAGTCCTGAATTATTCCTCCTCACCCTATGATGATGCTTGTCATACAGACTAGCACAAAAGTAAATGCTTTAGTCATATAGCCTTTAAATAATTGGTCCCCTATGTGGATTACATTGCTCTTTTTGTAGTAACTCTAATCCAATGGGTGTTTAAATTGTTGTGAGGCATTCATCCAGTCTTCTTCACTGATAAGCAGATGCTTGGGCCATTTGTGGGGAATTAGATCCAGCTGCCTTTTCCTTAGATGACAACAATACACTTTCCAGATGGGCCTACTCAGAGTTCCCACATAGTGACTATTGGTGTCTGCCAATGAAGGACCCCCCCCCAAGGATGCATTTACACATGCTTAGGTCAGTGGAGACATTATTTGTCATCCAGTCCAAACATCTCACATAGTCCTATATGTACCAAAGTGAAGCATTTTGATAAGGCATTGAGTATGTAAAAATCATTGTGCTGAAATAGATGGGTTCCTTTGCCTTCAAGTTAGCTTATGTCTCAGGGAGGTATTAGAGTTCAGATCTGGAATGCAACTCAAAGATGGAGGTAAAAAGCTTGGGCCCCAGTTGACGGCACTACTGATGTTGACAGAACCTTTAGGAGATGGGGCCTCGTTAGAGGAAACAGGTGACTAATGATGTGACACTGAAGGATACATTTTGCTTTAGACCTCCCTTCTTTGCTTCCTGACTGCCACAGGATGGGCAGTGTCCTACCACATGGTTCACACCGTGATGTCCACCCTCATCACAGACCACAGCAGTGGACCACAGCAGTGGAGCAGACTGAAATCAGAGCAAAAATAAGTTTCTCAGTGTCCCAAATTTTCTGATCAAGGAGATTATGGGGCCAAAGAGGAAAGTGATCAGTGATGTAGAGTGTGCCTAAGGAGAGTCACATGGAGAGAAAACATTCTCTCAGGCTTTCACAGAGAGCACACTGGCCAAGTAATGGCCGTGACTCATCCACAGGGCTGACACTGACAAAGGATCTACAATCTGAGGTACAGGATCTCAGGATAAATCCTGAGGGGATTTCACTGACCTTATCAGACCAAAAGCTACAACTCTTGTTGCATAGGTCCTGCTTTACCTTGGTCTTAACCATCCAGCAGAAAAGTATAAAAACAAAGTAAAAAAAGTAAAGCCATGGTGTTATGTTGAGCTGTAGGGGACTCAGTTCAACAATTTCTGACACTGCCAGTCAAGAGGAAGACCCTTTTAGAATATTTTGCTGAGTTAACACACCTATAATATTCAAATGATGGAACTAAACAAAAAAGGGGATACAGATGAATGTCCCTTTTGTATCTGTGTATTCAAAATGGTTAGGATAGATATATAGTTACATTCTCTTAATGAATAGAAGGATTTGTTCTAATAGTATTTGTAAACAGGATATCATGTCTGCATCTTGTACAGCAAATAACCACTAGGAAGAGAGTATGCAATGTGTTAATTATTAAAACTGGCATACCAATTTGATTTGAAACTGTCTCATTGCCATTTGTCTCTCAATAAAATTATGGGGAAAAAAAAGTTTCTCTTCCTTTGAGTTGTTCTTCTAAAGTACTTTGACAGCATTAAAAAGCTGATTAATGGGGCTGGGGAGATGGCTCAGTAGAATAAGCGCTTGCCTGACAAGTGCAAGGGTCTGAGTTCAATCCCTGGTTCCACAAAAAATAAAAAATGAAAAGCTAATTAGCACAAGAAGTATGGGCTGGACACATATTCAAATGACTAACTCTAAGGTTCTAGGGCACCTGATCCTGAAATCTTTTCTGTGTGATGGAAAGTGGCACACACTTAGGAATTATGGAGAACGGGGCTTTAATTCTGAGTAACTTGGTCGACTGTACAATTCATGTGTCATAGTCATTAAAGTTAGCTCCTACCCTAAATTCACTAACCCACAGTGGAAAAGCTCCTCCTCTGCCACACATGCTTGCTCTTTCTTCCTGGGGCTTCCAACAGGCCAACTTGAATGTCTAAACCAGTCCTAGGTAGGAGCAGACAGCTTTGTTTTTGTATCTCCCTGAGTTCTCTTAAATAGGCTCTTCTCCTCTTTAATTTTAATATCTAGCACCACAGACTTATTGTAGAAAATAATTTGGCATGTAACTCATTTAAAACTTCTTATATATAATTTCTACCTATTCACTTACATAGAATAATAACAACCATCTACTGAGTACCTAACAGGTACCAGGCAATTTGCATACATTATCTTAGTTAATCCACACAAAAGAAGAAATTATTCTCCCCGCCCCCATTTTCAGATAAGAAATCTAAAGCTTAGAGAGTTTAAGTAAATTTCCTAAGGTCACATAGCTCTAAACTGAAACTCAAAGATTCAAGCGAACATCTGCCAGACTTCAGAGTTGGTGGTGCTCAGCCCCGCCCCCACCCCCCACCCACTCCACCCCTTCCCGCGCCTTCTCATAGGCTTCCCAGTCTTGCCACGTCCAGCTTTGTCCTGGGAGATGAGCTAAGTCTGGAAAAAAACAACTAGGAGCAAAAACTATGTTTAAAATTCTGAATTTCTGATGTTGTATCGACCCAGTCCTCTGCATTCTCCTCCGCCTCCTGCTTAGTCACAGGCAGAACACGAATTCTTGGGCTTTGAGGATTATGAGAGAAATACAATTCCCTACCAGGAGGAAGTCAAGGGAACACAATGTTCTCTTTACATGCAAATATCTTAATTACAGCTGGTAAAGAAGATATTTGTATGGAAATTTATGTATTTTTATATGTTATATATTCAGTTTGTCCCAGAAAACAAAAGGCCTTTGCACTTGAGGAAGGAAAACGGAGCCTGTTAGAATCCATCCACCACTGCCCTCCGCCGAGTGGAGAAACTACCCTGCTGCAATGCCAGGCTCGCGGCCTCCTGCAGTCTTCTCTCTCTCCTCAGAATGGCCTCCAGCAACACTTGCCCCAAGTCTGGAATTCCTGGTGGGGCTTCTGCTCTGTCTTGTCTTCCTGGTGTCAGACCCATAGAGATGCCAGCATTCATGATCCATCCCACCCATACACCACCTTTTTTTGATGGGACAAAGCAATCCAGTTGCAAAATTTCAAGAAAAGAGACCCCACTCTTCTGGGAACACAGTGACCAATGGAAACCACTCTCAGAAAGAGGACATTGTTTTTTAGCAGGGCAAAGGAAGAACATATTTTTATTCCATTGGTTCTCACAAGTCAAGATAACCCATGAATAAAATATCTCCAGTTGTTAGTTTTCCTGAGTGCTATGATGTCTATTTTTTCAATCTTTATGTATTTATTTGGCACAGGATCTCAATACACAGCTCAGATTCATAGTGATCCTCCTGTTTCAACCTCTCCAGCACTGGGATTACAGGCATGCACCACCATGCCTGATTTGGGTGGCTGGCACAGTGATCCCGGGGTTCCAGGCCCCACATGGCATGTGATGCTGAAGATTGAACCCGGGTCCTTGCACTTGCCAGGAAGGCACTTAGGCCACCAAGCTATCTCCCCAGCCTGATGTCTATTTTTAAATATAAATCATACGTATTTCCACTAAAAATCATAGGAAAAATAGACTTGCCTTAGAGCAGATAGGGCGCTGACTAGATAAACCTGAGAACGTCCCACTTCTAAAGGAGGATCAAAAATTAGAAAGCAAAAGATAAGTCTCTGATAATCATTTCCCTTTGTCACAGCTGGGGAAAAAAAAAAAAGAAAAGAAAAGAAAACCTGTGGAATCCCAGGAGAAGCTCCAGGAAAGAGCAAGCAAAGCATCTGTCTAGGACAAATTTGATGCCATTGTGCCTGGAGCCATCAGGGCGGAATAGATGACATTTAAGCCTCCTTCATGCTACATGTTTCTTCAAGTTGAATGATGTGGCATTTGCTCATCTAGTTCTAACACTCTGGAGACACAAAATAGACTGGGTGGCCTAAAAGATGCATTTTTTAAAATTCATCCTGACCACAATTTCGCTGTTACTCATTTTCAAGCTTGCAAGCCAGAGCTACAGGAGATGCTAAGTCCCAGGCTCTGACCTTCAGTTTCCTTTTCTGAGCCACACCGATTCCAAGGGCATCTCCTCCATCCTCTGCCGCTACCACATTCCTCCTGCCCATCTGCCTGCATCTCCATGGCTGTGCACCATGTGCAGTGGGTGGATCCTCCCTACAGGGAGGCGAAGGCCCCACCTAAGTTCACCTTGCAGGTTCAGTCCACTTGTTCACACCTCACCTTCCTGGTCTTCACACCCTCCCCACTTGATCCTCACACCAGA
>NW_004524578.1:17464943-17504678 GCF_000260255.1 Octodon degus
AAGTGAACGGCAGCTCTGTCCATGTGCTGTCAGAACATGGCTGCCCAAAATGACAGAACTCTCAAAGATTCTTGCAAGAGTCTGCAATTGCCAAGTTCCTCACAAATCAGAGCTTCCAAGTAGCTCTGGCTCTGTGGTGTTGTAGGAAGTTTTCCTAGTCTACCTGTCCCCACTCCAAAAAGCTAAAGTAGGAGCCCTGGGGCCACCTGAGGGTGCTTGTGGGGTGTCCTGGAGTGGAGGGCATCAGCACATTAGGGAGCAGTATCCTCTTACCCCTGCCTGACCCACAGCAGTATCTCTGCCCTGCATGGGGCTTGGCTATGAGTAATGCATTCCAGAGTAGATCCCAGAGCCATAAAAACAACATTAGTGAAAAACATAAAAATTCAAGCAGCCTGAAGTTTAATTAATAATTTGTTCCACTGTTAATTTTTAAAAACTTTTTACAAACATTCCATGGTTACATAAGCATCCACAGTAGGGAAAATTGAGTGAAGGGAGTGTGAGGATACCCTGCATGCTCACTTGCCTTTGTAACTTTTCTAAACATCTAAAATTAATCCATAATACAATCTATTTTAAACAATGGGACAATCACAATTTTAGCAATGAAATACAAATCCCTGCCCATTGTTCTCCTCCATATAAAAAACATGTTAACAAATTCCTAGGATATTTCAAAAATACCAGAGGAAGAAACACATCCAGTTCCTGGGGCCTGGCCACTGGACAACTGTTGGAGACTCTTATCTTCTGATATTCAGCACCACTTTTCCTTGCTCAGTACCTGGATTTATTCAGGAGAACCTAATGATTGAAGCTACAGGGACACAACTGGCTCAGGCCACTTCAGAGTGGGTCAGAATCCCTCATGAGCTGCAACGTCCTGCTGTCTGGCCTGTCTCCATTCATTCTGGCATCGTACAGGTCTTCCTGCTCATGACCTCTAGGGAAGGAACTGAGACTAGAAGGCTGGCTGGCTGGCAGCCACTTGCCCAGTTGGAAATGAACCTGAGCAGAGGTATGAGGGGCCCTTCCTCTTTGCATAAATTCAGATTTCCAGTTAGAAGGATATGGACTACAGTAACATCTAATTCTGGTATCTCTGAGGCCTTCACTCTACTTCCCCTCTGCTCCACCCAGATCAGAGCTGTGACCATAACTCCTTCCCCCTTCTGAGGGAGATCTGCTCACTACAGAGAGCAGAAGTGTACAACAGAAACTCGGCCTTTCTCTATAGAACAAAGTCTGCATTATTCCAAGGTTGCTGGGCTGGGCTGGAAAGTCTAGTAGGCAATTCAGTGTAAGGAAGCTCTGGAGGCTGCCAGCTATGGCCACCATCAGCAATGGTCCTATTGTGATTCAAGCACGCATTATAATGCTCATTTGCAGTCTTTTCTGCTTTAGTGGGCTTCAAGATGGGTGGGAAGGAAGGTTGTCATTTACTGGTTGGGCTTCTCCCAGCCCCAATGCACAGCAGACAGCAAGCACTATGTGATCCTGAAAGTTATGGCCTAAATTTCCATCGCTAGCTTTTACACATTAAAAACAAATAACAAGCTATTTCATAAACCAGGGATCTCTTCAACATGCTACTAACCACTTGACCTTCAGTTGAGAACAAACAGTAACTAGTCAACACTGGGAAAAAACCCAGCCTTTTAGCTCAGGCGGCTCAGTAATCAGCCAATATTCTTGCTCGTTATAAAATGGGAAGTCACTTTAGGAACTCTCTGCTTAATTCTCAGTTCTGCTCAACCCCAGGTCCTGACGAATCAAAGACAGCCCTCTCTCCCTCCCCTGCTCAGCTGGTACACTTCATGGACCCCTGCCTCAATCTTTCAGAAAAGTCATTTCCAGTAAGTTGATGGGCAACAAACATCTCTTGAATATTCAGACTCCTCAACAAATGAAAATTGAACAACTCACCCTACTCACTATGACCCATATAATTTCAAGAAGGTGTAGAGTTTCTGAATCCCATGTTATAATGCTCTACCAGGGAAAAGTCTCAGATTTTTATCAGTGAGCTAACCCTGTTCTGAACAGTTCTAGGAGGTTTTAATTAGAGTATGAAGCATGTTCTTGATTCTTGCTTTACTATCATGGATTTGAAGTACAAGCTGCTCTACTTTGTATCTCTCCTCTGCTTTTCTCCTGTGTACATTTCCTTACCTATCAACTTAGACTGCTTTTCATTTAGAATGTTCCTCCTTTCGCAGCCAGCCCCGAAGTTGTGTCTCCTTGTAGCTGTGTCTGTTCTGCTTTCCAAGAGAATAAAGCAAAGCACCTTGATGGTAGATGGGGCCAAGCTCCCCCAGAGCCTATAAGTGCCAAATGACACCAAGAGTTTGCAGAGAATAAAGCAAAGCACCTTGATGGTAGATGGGGCCAAGCTCCCCCAGAGCCTATAAGTGCCAAATGACACCAAGAGTTTGCAAACAGAAGCATAAAGGAACCTCTCGGGATGGCCACCTCCACATTCAGAAGTGGTAATAGTGGTACAGTTACCTTATCTTCTCTTTCTTAGTAAATCCTTAGTAAAACAGGAGCTGGAATGTTGAAAGAAAGTGATTTTCCTTCACTGTTACAGCGGTAGACTATCAGCTACCCAATATACTCTGTGCTTTTCTATGTGAGACACAAAGACACTCCATTTCTCAGCCTCCTTTATAAATAGTAGGGCCATGTGATTGGGGTCTTGCTATGAAGGGAAGTGACAAATACCATGTCCAGACCAGACCTATTATCCATATCCTGCATACAGTCCTCATGCTCCTATCCTCTTCTATCTGGCAGCAGTAGGGCTGACACCTAGGATGACAGAGGACAGAACATGAAGAAGAGTAGATGCTATTAGAGTTCGCCTGCACATACTGCTATGTGACCTAGAAAGGAGTGGTGTTTGTGTTGGACCCATTATGTATTTTTGCATCTTTATGTTATAGCAATTGGACTACCTTAACTGAAACCCTCAGGGAAGCCTTGTTCAGGATGCCCATCTTGACACTGGAAAAGGCATTAGTATTTCAGCTCCAATAGTAGTAACAGTGATTAATATTTATGGAGCATTTATCATATTAAGAGCTTTATATATATCAACTTATAATCTTTATAGCAAATGCATGTGATAAGGACTGTTAACCCCATCTTAGAGTTAGAGGCTCAGAAAGGTAAATAAGTTTCCCGAAGTCATGTGGTAGGAACTATAGGAGCAGAAGTTCAAGCCCTGGCAGTATGGGTCCAATACCTGCCATTTTTCCCATTGCTATGGAAGCAAGATGACAGCCATGGAGTCAAATATTCTACCAGTCAGATAGGCTTGATCTAAATTATTCCCATGCCTTAAGGATTACTGAAGTCGTCCTTTCCAGAAGCTTCTGGATTCTCCGGTTTAGAACCCAGACCTATATTACCGGCTTCCAGCTCTTCTTTATGGCCCCATACGTATGCTTCTCCGCATTTGGACATACCTTCCTTCTCTGTCTCCTAGATACTCAGCTCTGTCCCTACCAGGATCACGCTTTGACTTGCTATGGCATCTGTGACTCAGACCACTCTCACCTGGCCCCTCTGCACGCTCCCTAGATGCAGCTTCTACTTGCTTAGACAAGACTTGCACCTGCACCCTACTACTGAATCCTCACATCAGCTTCAAAGGCTCAGGTCTCTTCAGCATCTGGTTGCCTCCCCTGTCTCCTCCTCATCAGGCTGGCTGACTTCCTACATGACCTTAGATTCATATCCTTTTTTTTTTAAATTCATATCCAGACTTCAGTCATTGATAACTTTATCGGATGTCTACTAAGTATCAGGCACTGTGTTAAGCACACGAGATGGCAGGGAGAACAGAAAAGTTCACTCCTGGCTCTGTGGCTCTGTAGATCACAGGGCCCACACCCTCTAATCCCATTCCTCCCAGATCTCAGCATATCACCTCCCCCTTAATTAGAACATCTGAAGACATTTTCATTCTGGATTCAACATCCTTCCCTTCAAGGTGCTCTAAACTTTTCTTTATTCTCAATTTGATCACCAAGTCTCTCAGTGTTCTTTGATGTTCTGAAGAAGGCTTCACAGTGCCAGAAGTCACCCTCGCAGAAGCCAGTTGAAGAGGAAATCTTGGAAGCACTGAGGCAGAGATCCACATGAAGAAGAGCTGTCTGTCACTGGGCATCTTCTTAAGAAGACAGAACAAATTGCTCTGGGGCTTTGATGCAGTGATGTTTGTTTTCTCTATCTAAATGTGTAACAGGAAATTTGGCAGTTCACCTTTGTAAATCGTTTGCATGCTACTTATGCATGAGCCAGATGGTGCCTCTTTGTTTCAAGAAATGAAAAATGAAAAAGGGAGACTATAAGGAGTGGTTTATCTCTAGCGTTCTTCCTGCTCTCCTGTTTATACCCTAGAATATGCACTGAGCAGGTGTGCGTGTGTGTGTGCGCACACACACACATACACATACAAACACACACCTGAATTTTCTTTTATCTCTATTAGACATGAGAAGAAAGTAAATCCTTAGGCCAGTCATCAATAGTAGTAGAGAGGTCCAAATGTATTCCATGGGTGTCAGTTTGTAGAGAAAATCTTTCACAGTGTTTTTGTTCTCAATGTGATCACCAATCCTCAGGAAAAAAAAAAAAATCACCGTGCTCCTCATGGCCTCAACCAGTGTACTGCACAACAAAGTCTTGCATAAACCAACCAAACTTGCTCAGCTCTAAGACTCTGGAGTGAGACCCTCTAAATATTGGCCAGAAGAAGAAACAAGTTCTCATGACCTAGTATTTCTATGGAAGTCAAAATCTTAATAAGAAAATTATCCTGAGTTGGTCAACTTAAAGACCTACTCCTTTGGACCAACTGTGTGTTCCGGGGTATTTTCCCAGTGGTAAAGAGGAGTCTTCCTGACTGTTATGGTTTGTGTATAGTTGTCCCCCCAAAAAGCCTCATGCAGTCTTGGGGCAGCTTCTGGAGTTTGTGATTGATTATTGTGGGTGGGGATGCTGCACTTGCTCTGGGGCAGGTAATTTGCTTTACAATGTAAGGAGAGAAGAGAAGCTAGGCTTGAGCCGCTGCTACTCCTACCTTGTGCTTTTGCTCTTTGCCACCACCATAAAAGGTTGCTTTCTGCTCTGTGCTGCTCTGCCTTGGAGCCAGCTGAATATGGACAGAAACCTCCAGTAGCCGTGAGCTAAATAAACATTTCCTTCCTTTATTTTGGGTGTCGGGTATTTGTCCCAGCAACAAGAGAAGAGTAACTAAGACACTGACCAAGCAATTGTGTCTGGAAATAAGATTAGCCCCACAGTGCTCTTGTCTTGGGTGGGCAAAAGGCACAGAAGAGGAAAATAAAAACCATAGATTATCCTGTACATAATGTATTACTGACTTCTTATATACATTAACTTGCTAACATCAACAAAACTCTGTTGAGTAAATATTTTTGTCCTCATAAAATAAGAATACAGGGGGCTGAGGAGATAGCTCAGCAGTCTAAGTGCCTGCCTGGTAAGCACAAGAATCCAGTTACGATTCCTGGTATGGCATGCCATGCCAGCCTCATGCTGAAACTTCAGCCACTGAAATCGGGTATGGCGGCATACCCCTGTAATCCCAGTGCTGGGGAGGCCGAGACAGGAAGATCACTCTGAGTCTGACCTTTATAGCGAGTCCCTGTACCAAATAAATAACAACAATAAAGTAAGAATATGGAATGCAAGGTGGAGAATCAGCATTGAGGTCCACGACAGCTAATGATGATCAAGGGTCGGAAAGTGAGCACAGATGAAATCATGCCCAAATCCAAGAATCCCCTTATCTTCCCAATGTCTTCCAATCTGGATATGAAGACTCCGAGGCACAGAACTGTGAGTTCAAGCACATTTACAGGAGAGTGGGAGAGGGGGAGCTGTGTCTACACTAGAACCAGGAACCGAATATGAAGGTATGATATAAGCCGCTCTTTTGCATGTATATTATATCGTAAGGAGAATCTATTACTTCCACACTAGCAGCAGAGTCCTCCAAATGCTGAGACGTGACTCCACTTGCTGCCCTTTCTTTGCTCATACCACCTCACAGCCGGAGGCATACGTTTTCAGGCCAGCTGGGCCCATCTGGCTTAGCACTCACGGTGAAAGAACTGAAGGCATCTGGAGTGTCAATGCTCCCCACTTCCTTTCCCTTCCTTCACTCTGCTCCGGCAGCCACGCAAGTGAGGTGGGGTGACTCTTCGAATCTTTCCCAGGAGTAAAGAGCAACAGCTTACAGCTATTGAAGTGAGAGCAAAAAAGACCATTTGGATTTGCCTTGCTTGTTTACTTGGTTCTTCTCTTCAAGCCAGGGCTGTGAACTATTAAGTGCAAGCCTAGAAGTCACTCTGAGGGCCCAGTTTTCACACTCAGATCAAACACGGTTTCCCAAGGTCCTGCTGAAGCCAGTAGAGATCACTTCAGCATGATTAAATACCTAATTCATGCAGAGAAAGAAAACAAAACCAAAAAACAGAGAGCCCGTCCTTTCTGTCATCAACACCAGCATAAATCTGAGCTCAGTCAGAAAAACTAGCAAACCTCATTACACAGTGGAAACGCAATTAAATGGTGCCAGATCCAGGTTGCCACTAAGAAATCTATGACCCATGGATGCCCCAGTAACCACACCGATGCTTCTTCTGGCTCTAACTGGAAAAAATGCTCTAGATGCTACAGAAAGACCCCACTTGGATTACTGCCTGGCAGGTCTGTGCTGGACATCAGTCTGTGGCTCTTGCCCCATGGTGCTCTCTCTTCTCTGCTACAGAAGCCACTACAGAAGCTGCCCACTCTGCCATGCACCTGCCACTTTCTCCAGCTTTGGTCTACTTTGCTTCAGGTATGCCCATGATGGTGCATCATTTGCCAGCTTTTCACTGCACCATAAACAAATCACTCTGTAGCTACAAAAGGCATCTCTCAAACAGTCCCCTTTTCTCCAGGCCACTGCTAAAAGGAAATTCCTTGAATGATCGGTTTTAACACCTGAGTGATCTTGTTTAGGCAGAGCCATCAGGTGCATGCTGATAGCTGCTCTGCATACACATGCCAGCACCCAATTCCCAGCCTCCTGGTCTACCAAGCTCTGACAAATAGGACAGTTACAGTGGGCTCCTTGGATCACACAGGACCATTTGTTTTCTCTGGACAAAATCAGACAATTGGCTGCCATTCCCCTAATACAGACTGAATAGCTATGTTCCCTAAAAGTTCAAATGCTGACCCTGAATGCCAGGCTGGGGGTGGGGTGTGGAGAGGCGACTTGATCATGAAGGTGGAGTTGTCAGGAAGAGGATTAGTGCCTTTCCAAAGAAGGCTCGGTGAGACTCTCTGCGCTTTCTGTTGTGTGGAGGCACTGTGAGAAGAACACTGTATCAGAAGCAGGAAACGGGCCCTCACTTGACACAGAAGCTTGCCAGCGCCTTGATCCTTCCAGGCTCCAAACCATTATTACTGTAAGCATCCCAGCTTAGGGCATGTTCACAGTAGCCCAAATAGACAACAACACCCCACTACCTTTGTCCATCGCTCTCTTCATACCATCACCTGCCCATATTCCTTCCCCAGTTTATAACCCCACAGTAAATCTTTCATCTTGTACAGCTGTAGTCCCCAACATCTTGGATGACTGAGACAGGATCCAGGACAGACAATTTTTCTCTAGATCCAGAGGTGAGGCGTAGGTAGGGCTGGGAAGGTATCATTACAGACTGGTGTGAAGGGGCATGCTGCCTACATCCCTGTTCACAGTAGGCTTTGTGCTTGTGTGAGAATCTGATGCCCCGGTGATCAGACAAGAGGCGAAGCCCAGGCAGCGATGTGAGCAAGAAGAGCAGATGCAAATACAGATGAAGCCTCGCTCTCTCAAGCACTGCTCACTTCCAGCTGTGTGGCCCCACTCCTAACAGTCCACAGTCCAGTGCTGGCCTGTAGCCCAGAGCTCAGGGACCTGTATCTTAGAAGCACCCACCTATCCATTTACAAATATTATCTCATCACTGGATCTCAAGTTGCACTCACATCACATTTTCTCTTCCTGGAAAAAGTGACATTTGTGACCACTCACCCTTTCCCTGACAAGAATACGAGTCAGAGCTACTCAGTGATCCATGGGAAGTTCCCAGAAACTAAGGGGAAAAGGATCCTGGGAGTAAAATAAGACCCTATTAATAGAAAGCAGACAACTCGGAGGGAAAATGAATCGGGTAGCTCTACCCACAATCAGAATTTTTTTTTTCTAAAATCTACCCTATTGTTTCTCCAAAGCTAGATACTTATGAAATGCTTTATTTCTTCACCATTCCAAAGACTTTAAGATTTTCTGTTCAGCAATGCATTCACTATTTTTGCTAGTTTACTTTGGGCTCTACTTTTCATCAAGACCTTCCTTCAGAAACATGATTACTGTCACATGCTCATAAGATAATTCCAGAGAATAAAAATGTGACCTGGGCAAGGTTAGATCAGTGATGAGGTGGGAAGATGTTAAAATAAGCACCATGTTGGGTTTGTGTGGGTGCATGTTCAGGCATATGCATATATATATATATATATATATATATACACACACACAATTCTGTTTGCATGAAAAAATGAACATCAATGTAAGAACACGATGCACATGTCATCGGAATGTATGAATACAGTCCAGCCAAGTGTCCAGAGGAAAGGCAGGTGGCTTGTAGAGACAGTAACAAACAGGTATGTCAAGATGCACGAGCAGCTGAAGGGTAACTGTTGAGTGCCTGTCTGGGCAAGCATGAGAATATGTGCACCACAGTGACAGGGTTAATGGACAATGACAAAGACATGCAAGCAAGGTGCTAGCTCTGCCACTGAGTTCTGCAGCTGGGAAAGTCACCTTACCCTGTAGTAATCGGTGCTGTAGACATCTCTGGACATGCCAAAGTCTCCAATCTTCACCAGCAGGTTGGCTCCAACCAGGCAGTTCCTCGTGGCCAGGTCCCGGTGCACAAAATGCTGGGAGGCCAGGTACACCATGCCGGAGGCGATCTGACTGGCGATGTGGAGCATCTGAGAGAGCCCCAGCTCGCCCTTGGCCTGGCGTGGCTGCCCATCCACAAGGATCATCGCATCTGGCCCGTGGGCCCTTCAAGGAGGTGGGAAGGAGAGAGGGAGCAGAGAGAATTCAGGACATAGACGGGAAAGACTTTTTTGTTTCCTAGTACTGTGGGATGCGCCATAGAAGTGAAGGAAATTCCCTTTTCCATGTTGCCTACGGCCTATTTCTCTTTACCAAAACTTATACTGTGTGTGTGGGGTGGGGGGAGGATGGAGTTCTACAACCAGCATGCCAACTAAAATGAAAGCAGACATACTCAAAAGGAAAGGGACAGTAATAAACTTATTTTTTTTTTTTAGTATTTTGTTGCTACCTATGGTTTTCCCAAGTGTTATTTATTATAGAATAACTAATAAAATAAAAACGAACCCCCATGTAGCCCTTACTGTGTGCCAAGCGCCGTCCTGCCCGTTCTGATTGTTTTAAATATATCCAGTTAATCCCTCCACCTTAATCTTGAAATAAAGAAACTGAGGTACAAAATGATGATATCATTCACCCAAAGTGCCCAAGAACCCACAATGGATATGTGGGTAATCAGGAAACAGAATGTAGAGTCACATCAGATGTAAAGGCAAACTTTCAAAAGGAGTCCCCAAGGAACTGTGGAAGGTTATTGCCAGGCCCCGCCCCCTGGGGGGAATCTGATTGGGCAGAGCTCCTCATTAGCTAGTTCCACCTCTTCCAGTGCTGACTCAGTTAAGGGGCAGCCCACACCCACACAGTGAGCAGCAGGCCTCCTGCAATCCACGCTTCCCGCGGCACCACCGCACTTCATAGGACTGGGGAAGTCACAGTAGCAGCAGGAGAGGAAGGAGAGCCCGCTGCTTCTGAAGCAGAAGCCTGGAGAGTGCCCACAAGCCCCTATCTCAAATCAAGGTCGGGATTTGTTATCCTAACACCTTGTGCTGTCATATCCGTCTCTTTTAGTGTTCACTCTTTCCTCCAGAAAGCCCAATGAGACATAACCACGCCCCAGGGCCTTGTTTATGACGTGGTGGGCCAAGCAGCCCTGGTGCACAGGGCCTGTTTTACTGCTTCTCCAATTTCCACTGAAAGGCACCATTAAATACGAGTGCACTCATTTTATTATCTCCAGTGGGCTCTGCCTCCTGTGCGATTTGGAAGGAGAACTGCTGTACCCACCAGCAAGGAAGTGATGGGCAGACAAGACCTGTCCTGGGTCCCAGGAGAGCTCAGCCAGGCCACCTCCACACACCACCAGCTGTGAGAGGTGAGAGCAGGTAGGCCTGGCCTCAGGTCCCAGAGCCTGTGCTTAGAAGAGCAGCGGGAAGCCAGGTGCCCAGACAGTTGGCATAACCTGTTGCTCAAATTGTGCTGCACTGGGATGTTCTGGAAGAGGTGGGTCTTGCTTGGCGATCCTAGAACAACAGCATCATCTGGGAATCTGGTGAGCCAGTTATGCAGCAGAAAAGAAAAATGTCCCAGGAAGACTACTGGGCCTTGATTTGAATAGGCATGGCCAAGTTGTCCCTAGGAAGGGACTCTGGGGAGACACACAGAGGCCCTAAGCGTGTCAGGAAGCCTTGCAGAGCTGTGCTGACACGCAAGCCTTCCTCGCACTATCTGTTACATCTGATACAGACATGGCTCTTCTGTTTCTGTAGTCTCTTCTGTGTTTTTTGTTTTTGTTTTGTTTCGTTTTGTTTGGGGTTTATTTTTTGGATTTTTTTTTTTTTTTGCTCTATCTTTTCTTTTTCTTCTTTTCCATTTTTCCTATCTCTTGTCTTTACTCTCACTTTTCATTCTGTCTCTCCTTTATGTTCCTTTTTCTTCCTCTTTATTTATATAGGGTACGTCCATGGTAGAAGGAGATACCCAGCGACTCTCTTTACCCATGCTGGCAGCGCTGCTGGATCTATGGAGAGGGTGTGGTGAAAGTTGGGACCCATCCCTCTGACATCGGAGGAACGGAATCACCAGAAGGAGATCTCAAGTATTGAGAAAAAAAATTTCCTGGATTACAAACTACTATGGCTCATAGTTCTCATCAAATAGCAATAATTTTATTAATAGTAGCTTTCACAGTAACTACCAGGCAAAACTCATCTCAGTGTAACACATGTGTGGTCAGTAAACATGACAACAGCTCTTGAAGCAGTTACTAATAGTTGCGTTTTTTTTAAGAAAGAAAAGGTTTTATAATGTGCCCTAGTTGCAGCTAAGATGTAACAAATCAGCTGGGATATGAACCCAAGAGTGTTTTATGTTAAGGTCTTTATTCTCGAGAAAAGGAATCCATTTCCTTGTGAATGCAGGCTTGGAAGGTATAGAACATGCTACAGATATTTTAATTCCCCAAGGACTGTTTTCTTTTTTTGTTTGTTTGTTTGTTTGTTTGTTTTAAAAATCTAGTCCCCAAGCAGAGTTCCAAAGACTCCTCTAGTGTATAACTTGGTATCAGTTCTTTCCATTCTCACTGAAAACTACAGCACTGCATTAAATGCTCCACTTTAAAGGAGTGGTCATTTGTTTTTGGAGCATAGGCGAGAGCCTTCTATAACCCATACTGGAAATCTCATTCTTAGTCACTGAATTCAGTGGGATTCACGCAGTGCTATAGCAGAGATCATCATACTTGACATGTCAAGGCCTGAGTGTTCAATCTGCTCAAGATGATATCAGCTCCTGAGAACCTCACATGAGGCCACCCCACATGTGGACAAGCTTCGGGAGTCTTCTGTGGAAGACTGCCCCAAAGAAGTCCAAACTCTACCCTACGAATCAGATGTTGTCTTCTCTGAAGACAGTAGATCCAGCTTTGCAACTCTGTCCAGAACTTCTGCCTGGGACTCCAGTCTTTCACAAGTTCTTCCCTGAGTCTCTCAAAATCCAGATAATCTTTCTCCGGGTCTATACCTGGAGACAATGAATTGACTCTCTAGAACAAGGTTATCCAAATAGAATATTTAAATTATGAACATATCTAGACTATTCCCTCTAAACAAGGTAATCCCTAGCTACATGTGCCTACCCAACTCCTGAAATAGGGCCAGTGAGATCAAGGAAATGCCCCATTTATTTAACTTTAATTAGTGTAAATCTATATTCAAAATGCCACATACTGGCCACTATACTGGACAACCTAGTTGTAGAATTTACCCAGGAAAATCTGCTCTCTTTTTTTCAACCATCTGTGCCTTCTGATGAGTTTTTAACCTGGTACCTTACTGCACATCATCAAAAAGTCTTTCGCAAGAAAGCTACCAGGAAGGCTATAAGATACTCTTCTTACTTTATAGGTGAGAGATTTAAGGCACAATGAGGGAAGCTATCTGGAACTCTGGAACCTTGAATTTGTGAGGCATGAGATGGACAGCTCCCAAGATTCTCCATGGAACCCATTCTAGCTCAAACTTTTCTCAGCCCACATCAGAACCAAGAAGAGAGGTAGATAGCTCAGTGGAATAAGTGCTTGCCTGGCAAGCACAAGATCCTGAGTTCGATCCCTGGTACCACACACACACAAAAAGAACCAAGAAGAAGGTTCTAGGTTTCTTAATCTAGGGACAAAGGCCTGCACCCAGATGCTAAGGTGATAATGCATAAGGCTGAAAGGGTGCTTTGTGTATCTGATCCTCACAATTGAGTGCAGAAGACAACCTGTGACTGCAGAGAAAACCCAAGGATTTACAGGAGAAGAACATCATCCCTGGCTCACCTGAGGAACTTGTTCAGGTCTCCATGCTTCATGTACTCAAAGACCATGATGAGGGGGTCTCCGTCACCACACACACCATAGAACTTGACGATGTGCTCATGCTGCAGGTTGGTGAGCAGCTCAGCCTCCCTCTGGAAATCCTTCCGGGCAGCCAGGGTGGGGTCCTTCAAGGCCTGAAAGCATGATATCAGCTCTTAGCAACCTTCTGTCTTGGTGAAATCAGTCACCATATGTTACTGAGTTCCGAACAAATAAGATTTGAAACAAACTTAAAGATGGTAAAATTAACCCATATTTCAAGGCATGGCCCCTTCCTTTTTCAGCATTCTTATCCTATGAGGAAAAAAAAATCTACTTTCTGACTCCCATATTGCATATATTGGCAGTGATTTCAAACTGCCCAACCCAGAGCTCCAGGCTTCTGCCTCAAACAACACCTCTGAACTGAGTGAGAGTGAGGAGACCAGGGCAGGAGATGGAAGGACTGGTAGAGACTCTGCACTATGTCTTCCCCTAAAGAAATGGTCCCACTGTTAAAAGAGTGTTAACACCACTGCTCTAATGACTTCACCTTTGTAAATTATCACACCCCCACAGCCTAAGAGATCAGGCAGACAATGTACCAAAGTCTTCCTTTGTACTCTCAACCTCTTGATTTTCAATGTTGAAAAAGTCAGTATTTTCAGAAAACACTGAGCAATTTGGCTTCTAGAAGGTAGGACGTTCTTTGATCAAATGTTTGGAGGAAGCACTGGAGGTAAGGGGGTGGTAACTGTGGGAATGGGAGCTAACAGGAGGAAAGAAGCCTGTGATGTACCCAGGAACAGGTAGAGGATGACAGAGTGCAGAGGATGAGGATGTGGGTGTCTTACAGCCACTGGGATATCACAGTTCAGTTATTTGGGGTTGGCAGAGCCAGTGTGAGAGACAAGTGCAGGCCAGGCTACTTCCTGGACCAAAGAGAGCAACACACCCAGGAAAAGTGTAGGCTGCCAGTGTGGATTATCAATCACCAGGAGTGGCACCCAAACTTCATACTGTGAGTACACCTGTAGGACTGTGGACAGGGCACTGTCCTAGGAAAGAGCCGTGCTGGCCGGCATGGACCATGATCTGTGAAAACGAAAGGACACTCTGCCAGGGAAAGCCTCCCGCACAGCTTAGTACCCTCTGCAGACATGAAACCAGACAATAAGGAAATGATTATGAAATTCCCTCATCACTGTCAGGTTAGCAAAACTCTAGACAGTACGGATATTGGTTTACCCTCTCTGCTGGCATCTGGCTTTCTGGTTATTCAAGCCGACAGACCTCTGTGTGCAAGTGCTGAGCAGACTCCTTAGCCTGAGAACTTTCTCATCCCTCTGCAGCCCTGTGAGTTGAAATCTGCAAGCTCCTCTGGATTCCAGCCCAGTGACAGCATGGAGGTACATCAGACCTCAGTCACAGGCACTCACTAGAGAGAGCAGACTCTTGGCATAGGAAGGGCTCTAGATGTTACCTACTCCTTCATCTGTGTTCCTTTGTGGAGGCAGACAAAGGGGAGAGTTGAAGTGAAAGAAACTGAGTCCCATCCTCTTTGGGAATCAGCCCACTCTGACACATCTTAACTTATAGAAAGTTAGAATGATTAGAGCAGTGGTCCTGGTGAGCTTTATGGTGTCCCAAAATCCTGCCCTGCCTCAAGCCCCACCCAAGCCTCAACCAACATCTTCCTTTTTGTTAAAATTTAGAATATTTAGCCAAAAAAGTATTGATTACATGGCACTAGTGACAAAACTTGAGCTGTTATTCTAGCATAACCTCCCCATTTTACAGATGAGAAAACTGAGCTGGGAATAGGGAAGCGGCTTGCTAAAGATCATGCAACAGGGAACAGCTTGGATCTGGAGTTGAGGATAATTTCCTATCTGGCATACCTGTTTGAACTAACTTATCAGATGAATCAGTCACTAGACCAATACCCCAGAGAATGATGGGGAGAGGAATGGAAAGATGTGCAAGTGTAGGAGAGAGAGTGGGAAAAGGTGCAGATGTGGGCTAACAGCAGAGCAGCTGGGCTCAGCAAGGGGGGCAGGAATGCAGACGGACAGAGGGGAGAGTTGAAGTGAGAGAATAATTTTACTAGCCCCTTGTTGATTCCTATCAGACTGAATAGTACACGTTGTCCCCTACAGCTCCGGGAGGCCACCCATGAAGAAAGAAGTAGCTGTTGTGTCCTTCCCACCACCAGCATGAAGACATGCAAGCCAGAGATTCAGGGTACGAGACAGCCTCTCACAGTGACCAGCCCCTGGCACAGCTCTGAGCTACACAGGCTGGAGCATGGGTATAGGATGCCTGAGAGTGAAGTATTTATTTTCATGAAGAAGAAGAAAAAACACAGAAAAGGGGGAACTCAGCATGGGCAGGATGGGAGAATATAAAGATTTATGTGGACACTAGATTTATGAGAGGGAAAAGTAGATCAAATTTGGGACCAGCCAAATGGCCTCTCTCCATCTCTTTAAATCATTCTCTCCCTCAGTCTGGATGCTAAGGCGACCAAGAGATATTTCCTTTCTCAGCTCTGGAGCAGCCCCAGCCTGTGTCCCCAGGCTGGCATCTTCTACTGCAAGGAGAACTTGAGTTCCTCATTTGAGAAATGGAGCACAAAGCAACTCTGTTGCTCTTGGTCTTCTGCACCCCTTCTCTGGCTGTGTACCCAGTTTTCCAGCTGGTGGGTCAGGCCTGAAGTTCTCATGTCACTGTTAAGGTGTGGAGTATCGCCACTGGGGCTGCAAACTGCAGTGGCCATAATCTCCATGAATTGATGCAACCGGGACAGAGATGACAGGAGAATAATGAGAAGGAGATCTGGGCCAAAGGTTCTCTTGGCCCTCACAGGGAGTCCACAACCAATACTTTCTTCATGACTGGGAAACTGCAAATTGGGCCATCCGTCAGGCCTGAGACAGAACTGGTGTTCATCAAAAACACCAGCTGCTGGTGGAAGCGCAGGGTCTTGCCAAGCAGTTGTTGAAGCCAGGGATGCCCTGAGCCATAGGCACAGGCAAAGAGCAAAGCTGGAATTAGCAATCCTTGGCTTCCTCTTTTTTCTCCAAATCTGGAAGACACTTCCCCTCCTGTTCTTTCCCTCTATGGGCATCAGATCTCTGAACCTGCATGTGCAGGCTGGACGGCAACAGTGCCACTGCTCAGCAGCCCAGCTCTTCCCAAGCCACCAGCTCCAGGTTTCTCTGGTCCCGCTCAAGGAGTCTGCTGCCTTCTGTTCTTTCTCTTGTTGGGAGAAAGTATCTCAAGGGATGTTCACTTCAGATTTCTCACTGCCCTGAAGCCAATTTCATTATAGATAGATAGATAGATAGATAGATAGATAGATAGATAGATAGATAGATAGATCAGATACTCTCCCAAAGGTTCAGACCCCTGGAGATTCAGACTCTCTCTCTCTCTCTCTCTCTCTCTCTCTCTCTCTCTCTCTCTCTCTCTCTCTTTCCAAGCCCTTTAAAAAACTACTTTTCTTTTAGTCTCTCACAAGTCCCTGTCCCTTCACCTCTGTGAGATTTGAAAACAAGTCTACAGAGAGGAAGATGGGTACTTATCACACAGGTGGGCCCTTTCTCATTTGTCCACATAGATTAAAACTCTTCATTGACTCCTTATTGTTTTTAGGTAAAATCCAGACTCTCTAACATGGCTTAATATCTGGTCTCCACATTTCTTTCCACCCCTTCTCCCCTTAAGCATGGTATTTCAGTCTCCCGGGTGTTTCTGCCCTTTGTATGCTCTAAGCTTTTGCCTTTCTCAGGGCCTTTGCACTTACTGTTCTTTTGGTCAAAAAAGCCTTCAACTATATCTACAGATGAGCTAGTATCATTCATTACCTCTGCAAAAAATATGGACCACTCCATAAGAGTCTGGCCACCCCCTGCTAGTTAGAGACCAGAGAGGTACTTCTGCCCCAGACATGGTAGAACAAATGCTGGTTCTCACGTCCCCAAATTCACTGATGACAGTTTAAGCTGTTAATGTAGTCACTTGACAGATTATAGAAACCAGTGACATGCAAGTAAAAAGTGGGTGGATTTTATGGATCTTAAAGTGAATGCTTTGGGAAAACCTGTTAAGGATCGATGGCTGAAAGCTTTACCAGACATGGAGAAAATAAACATTATATGAGATTCTATCCTCAGATTGTTTTACAAATGTTTTAAGTTTTTGCTCCAGTTTAAAATAACTATAACTAGCCAGGCATGGGGACACACATGCCAACTCCAGCACTGTAAGGGACTGAAGTAGGAAGATCACAGGTTTGAACTAAGCCTAAGCAATTTAGGGAATTAATGAGACCTTATCTCAAAATAAAGAAATATAAAAGGGCTGAGAATGTAGTTCAGTGCAAAGATTCTGGATTCAATGCCTAGAAAATAAAACTAAACACACAACCAAAAATCTACAACAGGAAATCAGCAACACTGAACACCAAAACAAAATAGCCCTTCAAAACCCAAACGCAAAAAAAAAAAAAAAAAAAAAAGCTAAAGTTCTGACTTATTGGAGAATGTGATGCTAAATCCGCGTGATTAAATTTGTCAATAACCAGAATGTGAATTTCATACGGATCAATACATGTGAGACAAATTGGCTTATAAAGATTTTTAAATAAGTAAATGGACCAAGAGAATAAAGAGATAGTTTTTTAAAAATGAGGTATGTAGCAAGAACAGGAAGAAATAAAATTAAGATAACATAAAAATTATAGACCAATTAGATATCCTGGAAATAGACTCTATGATCATCAAATTTAAAACAAAAACTTCCTTAGACATAAGACACTCTAGAACAGATAAAACCACAAGAAGAACTCGTGGTAAATGAGTGCTGAGATTCACGCAAAACAGAACAAGGAAAAATAGAGAAGGAAAACAGGAAAAGCATTAAGGAAGGGAACCTTGTTCCTGTACTTGGAAAGGCAGGAGTATACCTGGGCTTGAGACCAATGCAAGGTATTATTTGTTAAATGATTATTTATAAATTGCATTATCAATTTTAAAAATTTCGTGAATTCTATTACACATCGTCCTGGACTTATAATGGTTCTACTTATAATTTTTCAACTTTACAATGGTTGGAAGGACATGCATGGAATAAATGCCTTACATTGAATTTTGATCTTGTCCTGGATTAACAAATGTGACTGGTCACTCACTGATGATAACGGGGAGTGGCAGTGGGACCCACCATTCATAGGCAACCATGCAATCACAGGGCCATCAGGAGTACTGTCAGTGTACTGTATGGCTAAGCTAGGTACTGAGTAGGTTAGTTGGATTCGATATATTTTGACTAAGGATCTTTTCAACTTACACTGGATTTACTAGGATATGGCTTCATCATACATCAACGAGCACCTATATTTAATGTCATACTCATACCTCATGTGTGCACAAACACTGTCTTGTCCTCTTCCCCATATCTTTTACAAGACATGCACCATGGCTTCCCAGTGGGCCACAGCACTATAAAAAGAGAGCCTGTGTTTCCACTCCTTGGTTTCTACCATAGCATCTTCTGGGCAAAAATATTCTTGCCAATTGATTTAAAATCACAATTTTAAGTAAAACCTAATTGTGGGTTATATTTGCTAGTGTTCTGCAAAAGTACCAAATGTCCTTGCATAAATATTGGTCAAAGGAAGGTGACTTCATGAAAGAGAAAGCTTTGAAAATGACAAGGAACAGTAAAGGCCACTTCTGCCCTTTACTGGGAAAGGTGGTGGGAACATCCGGGGCTGCTCACTGGGCAGATTCAGTGGGTGGAAAATGATGTAAATTCCCAGAGTGCTCATCTCTTCAAGGTTCCCAGGCCCAAGGAGAGAAGGAAATCCTTTTCCAAGGATGCAAACAGCAACAGATTTTTTGCATTATCCAGTCTGGGTACCACCACTAGTGCCAGACCACTAGGGGAAATGTTTCCTGGGGTTTCGGTCATCATCTAATTTCCTGCTCAAATTGTAAAACTGGCTCACTTGCCAATCCCCAGATGGATGCTGGAACACCCAGTAGATTAGCGTCATCCTACACAATAAAAGTGCAAGGATACGGCCACTTCTCAGTTTATGGACAAAATTAGAAACATTTCCACATCCCTGATTCAAGTGGTTTAAAGATACCCTTGCTTCTCTGGCCACCCATGTCACCGGAGACACAATGAGCATACTGATTCATAGAACTGCAGCAAGGACAAGCACTGTTACGGGGCAGTACTCTAGCTTTTCTTTATCTTCTAAAAGAGGTCAGCAATCTACACCAGTTTTATAAAAAGTGCTTTTGGAAAGTGGCTGCTTTTATTGGCTAAATTTTTTTTATGCTTCTTTCCCATAACATAAACAGAGTTGAGTAGTTGCAGTGGACAGTGTATAGTCCTCAGACACTAAATATTGACTTTCTGGCTCTTTGGAGAAAGAGCTTAATGTGTCCTGCACTACATAGCCAGTTCGAGGTCCATATGTTGTGTGCTGGTCTCACCACATTCAGCAACAACAGCATCAATGATAAAGATTATGATGAAAACAAATAGCAGCTGCGTTTTGTCGAGCATTTTCTATGTCCTGAGCACTAAGGATTTCATACCAATTATACAGTCATCAGCATTCTGAGGAAGAGATATTTTAATTCCTATTACGCAGATTAGAAAACTGAAGCCCAAAGACGATAAATGTCCTGCCCGGGGTCACACAGTTGGCCAGTGATGAAGCTGAGATTTGCACCCAGGCTCTCTGATTCCCTTGCTAGGCCATGGCCCTGTAAGTCCCTGCCCTCATCCACTGCCTGACTCAAAAGCCCAAAAGTCTTTTTGACTACTCAACTCTGCCCATGTTGTGGGAAAGCAGTGTGAACCATATATCAACCAGCAAGGTTGGATCCTTTCCAGCAAATATCTTACAAAAACAGGTATACATTGCTGACCTCTGTTCCAGAAAATAAAGAACTAAGTATTGCCTTATAGAAGGCTAATGATTGTCCTTGTTTCATGAAACTGCCTTTTTCATGTACTCAGATGCCACTGTGCTAAGGCTGAGACCCTTCCGAGGCTCAAGAGCAATTCCTCAGAGGTGGCCCTGATCTTGCCCCTGTCCCAGCACCAGCCCTGATCTCAGAACAGCATATGGGCTCAGAGGCCTTCAAGCTCCAGCTGTAGAGGTTGCTAATGCTTCTGACACCAGAATAGACCTACAGGGATCCATGGGGACACCAGGAGCCTGTAGGCCTCTTGTTTGTGCCAACCATGGCCAAAGCCCTTCTTAGAACCAGTCTGTAAGAGAAGCTTATCACTGCTGGAGCAAAGGTGAAGGAGGCAATTAGCAGAAAAAAGCCCCTCCTGTGTTGCCCTAGACAATTCAACTTGAGTTCAAGGTCTGGTGTCCTTGGGCAGTGGACCCCAGGCCTCCACGGGCAGCCTCCCATCACCTACCCCTGCTCCTGTGAAACAGTCAAGCATCTTTCACAGTGTGTGTAGAGCATGGTGGTGGTTGATCTGGAACCTCTGGTGCAAGCCTATGGTCTTTTACCATCATGTCTTGTTCCCCAGGTGCAGACTTCCATAATCTTTGACCTCTCATGGCAGTGGAAATTGGTTTTGATCCATTAGAAGTTTTACCGATCTTGGAGCAAGCAAGGAACCCTAAATGCATTTGAGAAAGCTGATTTTGCACCATCTTCTTGAGTCAAGAGTGGGTGAGCCTAATGCTTCACATCTGGGGGCCTTGATCTACCCCCTCCCTGCTGCCCACACCCTCCAGGATTTACCTTCACAGCCACAAGCATCTTGTCCTTGGTTGGGCTGAGGTTGTAGCACTCGGCCAAGAAAACCTTTCCAAAGGCTCCCTCGCCCAGCTCTCGCTTCAACACAATGTCCCTCCTCTTGATGTGCTGCACATCTGCAGGGGAACAGAAAGGCAACAGAAGAGTCAGTCATGGGTGTCTGCAAGGACAGTAAGGGACCTTGGGTACTTGGAAGTCTGTGGCAGGGAAAGCCAAGCTAGCTCGCTATATTGTATGGAATCTGGCTTCACTTTGTGGCTTCAGGGTCTGACCCAAAACCAAAGCTCAGCTCTGCCCCTGACTAGTCCATACACTCATGAATCCACAACTTCCTCAGTGGGAAGACAGAGTCAGTGGGAGTTAGTGCACATGAGTGGTCCAAACTAGCTCGAGTTGTAGGTGAGAGGCCATAGCAGTTCCACACGAATGGTTCACTTGAATCCTGGGAATTTTATTAAGATGCAGATTCTAATCTAGCAAATTAATTAAAATCCTGACACCATCTCCTCTCATCTGTAAAATGGGAGTAGCACCAATGTGTTCTCTCTCTCTCTCTCTCTCTCTCTCTCTCTCTCTCTCTCTCTCTCTCTCTTTCTCCTACCAAACCCAACACAGATCTTGGCCTGTGAAAGAAACTACTAATAAGCAGCTCAAAGTTATCTCAGGGAAAAACCTCTCCTTTTCCCATGTCTCCTCTCACTGAAAATACAAATAGTGAGTTCAGAGACAGCCCAGCATGAGAGTCTGTGCAGAGAAGGGCTGCCACTGCCTCCACTAATTTAGCAACCTAATTAAAGTCTGTCTGCCAGGAGAAAGCAGAGCTGTGACCTCATCCCTCCCAGCTCTTTGGAAAAAATGCTACCAAGGAATCATACAAGGAGTGGGGGCTGGCGATGAAAGGGGCAGCTGTAGATTACTCACTGACCTTTGCGTTAATTGTTCAACAGACAGAAGCCCATTAAATACCTGTATTAACATTATGAAGAGCTTTGCAGAGCCAGGAGAGGGGATTGTCTCAAATGACCTTGTTGGGAAACAAAAGCTGAAGATGGAGGACCTTGACAGACTGACCCCACAGGTGAGCTGTCATGTGACAGAGACTGGCGGACATGGTTGGAAGGCTCTTGGTTAGCATCTTGGCAGGACTGAGGATTCCTTTCCAAGTAGGGTGCATGGAATATTGCTTTTTCCTATCAGAGTTCTTGATACTCTGGGGTATCTGGGTGACCTGTCTTGCAAGGATGTGAGCAGACACAGTGGTAGCCTGTGTCTTTTGTTTTCTTCTCTTTTTGCAAACCAACAGCTTCTGGAGCAGTTTATCCCCAGTCACAGGGCTCCAAAGAGGCCACCGCACACTGCGGAGCTTTGCCCCAGTCTTTACAAAGAGGGGATTAAAAATAGGTTCCCTCCTTTCCACCCTCTGTCTCTGTTTCCCAGCCTCTGAATGGGATTTGGGGCTTTAAACAGAAATCTAAAGAGTCTCCCACTGTGACAAAATGGGAGGTCAGCACCTCTCCTGGGAGGCCATCAGCTCATCATGGCTTCATGATTCCCAGGTGACTTGTGATGACACACAGGTTCCTGCAAGGTGAGAACCCGGAAGGCCTGGAAGTGAAGTTGGAGCTGCTGATTACAGCTGTTTGGTGCTGAGCCCCAGGCTTGGAACATGCAGGGCTGCTGGTGAGGGCCAGGGCCAGAGGAAATGATCTCCAGACCTGGCTCTTCCATGGGCTTGCTCACTGTGTGGGACATCTTGGCCTCAGATTCCTCGTCTATGCAATGGCTGGGGAGGACAGTACAAGGGGTGCCTACTGGTCCCCTGAGCATTACATACAGAAGTTTATAGAGGCTTAAGCCCTCCACTGTGTAGATGTAGTAAAATTCCACTTTCATCTTATTAATATTGTTTTACAGCAAGGTGAAATGAAGGCCAAGTCAGGACCCCATCCAGTGGTCAAGATGGGCATGGAATCCGGGGCATAAGGACAAGGCAAAGCAGACCAGTGCCTTGAGGGAGCCTCCTCCCAGGGCCCAGGCCCCACCCCAGCCCACAGTCCATCTGCATTGCACAGAAGAGTGGTCCTCATACTCAAGCAGGCCTGAGTCACCTGGACCACTTGTCAGAACAGATTTCTCAGCAGCCCCCTCCCTAAAGTCCAATCCAGAAGTCCAGTTGTGGCCTGAGAATTGGCATTGCTAAGTTCTCAGAGGATGCTGACACTGTTGGTGTGGGAAGCACCTTTCTGGATGACTGAATAGGACTTTTCTGTGGAGCAAAGAATTAGCCAGCTGCAGGAAGCTGTTCACCTTCAGAGTTTGGACTTAACAAGTCTCATGGGTGCCTACTAAGTCACGCTTCAGGGCCCCTACACTCACCTCCAATCCCCTGCTCCCCTCCCTGGGCTGAGCTCAGTCTCCTCCCAGTGCCTCAACTGCCCAACAGACATGATGCCTCTCTGGCCTTCTTAGATGCTCTGGAGAGACGTCCCCACCAAATCAAATCAACAGAATGCATTCTCGTGGGTGCCTACGTCCCACTCCACACTCAGGCTTCACTAGCTTCTCACTCTGAGAACAGTGAGTATAAAGTGAGAAAGAAGGGAGCTCCATAAAGGCTGCGTCTACTTCTCACCTGCTGTACTCGAGTCACATCTAGGGACCTTCCTTCTCCTCCACCTCTGTGAGCAGCGAGGATCACAACCCCCGGATGATCCAGATTCAAGGGGAGCACACCCAGGGAAAGGTTCCCCATCCCTCTTTCCTCATGCTGAGAGCTCAGAGCCTGGCTGTGCCCGCAGAGCCCCTGTGGCTGTAGTGCCACCTTGAATGTAGATGGAGGCGGGTGGCCCCATTACAGAAAACAGTGAGGAACTCACCTACTCTTTGTAAGTACAGGAGAGAGGCTGGCAGGAAGAACCTCATGGGCAAGATCATCATCCCCAAATGTGCAAATGGATCTTTGTTAGAGACAAGGAAATCTCTAGTGGCTCAGAATAAAGTTGCTTTGGCTCATACGAGCTGTCTGCAGGTTGAAGCGACTTTGAGACCCATCCCTGTGCTTGCCCATGAGTGGGTTAGTGAGTTCTAAGAAAGGTCAGGAGAAAACAGGAGGAAAATAAACAGACTCCATTCCACCCCAAGACCTCCTCAAGAAGAGATCTTATTCCTGGACCAAGAAATTTCACCAGGTAACCAGGGAGAGGGTTGGAGAAAGGCTGGCTTAGGGTCAAACTCATAAAGAAAATCACTTCCACACAGAAAACCCTCCATCGCCAGGAGACTCCAGATCCTAAGATATCATCTGAGCCACTTCCTTCTCTGGACATGCAGGGAAAGAGGTCAAGCACAGGGTGTAGCGTGCACGCACTCCTACAATGTGTCTGAGACTGACTCTCATAATGACCCTGAGAGTCAGTGGTTTTATACCTCTTTCACACATGATAAAAAGAATGCAGAGGGTAGCCTTCCAAATCCCCAAAGTTTAAAAGAGGCCAAGAAAGGGCTCTTTTGTTGGATGACTCCTGAGCTTCTGTTCTTCACTTCACTCCATCCTTCTTTGCTCCAGGACCACCCAATCATCCTGTCCCTAGATGCTCAACCCTCCACATTCTGCCTGCTTCAATGCCTGACAACTTTCTGTTATCCCAATAATCCCAGAACCTTATCACACTATCTTCCCAAGGGAAGGGCAGGAGCTCCCTGCTAGAGGCCAAGCTCTGGGGAGGAGGGTGCAGACCAGGCAGAGTGTGGGAGGCAGAGGCTGTGCTGGGCCCTGGGGACTGGCTGGAGTAAACCACTTCATTTCTGACATCCACACGTCTATTTGGGTTCTGGCTATGCTTATTTTTAGCTTGCACAGTGCTGCTCAGAAATGCCTCTGGTGAAGCCTTCTGACCTACAAGCCAAAGAGTGATGGATTTTCCTGGAGGAGAGGGCATCAATCTCCTTTTACTGCCTAGCTGGCTGGCCCAGCAGAGTCTGGGTCACAAAGCTCAGACAACGGGATGTTGGAAGCAAGAGAGGAAGGGGGAGAATCCATAGTGCAGCCCATGGGAAGACCTTCCAGTCTCTAGCAATGAAGGGGGAGAGCAGAGGGCTGGTGCTGAAAAGGGATGGGTCTTTGGGAAATGAAAAGAGGTTTTTTTTCTTTGGTTTTTTGGGGTTTTGCTGCCCTGGCTCTACACATCTCATTTTTGCACTAACTGTGTTCCACCACCTGTGTATCTTCTGGTTCCCACAGGACAATGGTTCTTCTGACTGAATACAGAATGAAGATTTCTTCATTTCAGTTACTTTTCCAAGAATTCCTCCTCTGTAGTGAGGACCAAGATAACTATTCCATGTGTGAGAGATTCACTACTGGGAGGTCTTCCAGCCCTGCAGCAAGCTTGACCTTTCTCATTGAGCATGGAGCCTGGGTATTCTGCCCAGCAGATCTCAGTGCCCTACAGACCAGATGCATGATGGGGTTGTGCCTTTTCCTACCTCTGTTCATCTGGGCGGCCACATCTTCGAGTGGACGTGGGGGACTGAAGGAGACTTTCCTGCAGCACCTTCTGTGACCAGCATGAGAACTGGACACAATATAGCTGGATGCAGAGGCAACCCCAGACTTTACCTCTCAGTGTTAGGAGAACTGGAGGCAGGAAAGGCGAGCATGAACAGGTCAGCCTTGCTGGCTGATGGACAGAGAACAGAAATGCCACCAAACCTGTGGCATTGCTGAAAGATTTTGGACTGGGAGAAAATGACTAGTTGAGGTTCCTGACCCACTGCCTCCTAATTTTGTTCTGTCATCTCCCAATCCCCAGTTACTCACCTTAGAATGGGAACAGGGATCCTGACTTGGTGGAACTGCTGAGGAGACTGATTTTAAATTCCCAGATAGTAAAGCTGTAGGACATATCCGTAACACAACAAACATCTAAAATTTTGATTCTATGACTTCAACCTATTTGCAAAAAGATGGTGGCTTGAAAAGGAACTTGGAGAAGAATGATTTTCTGCAGAAATAAGATGATCTGAGGTTGCTCAAAGGCAAGCAAGCTCTGACACTGGGGTTACCAGCAGTCTGTCTGAGACTGCCACCATGAAGTCTAACCTCCAACCTCTCCAGAGTTCAAAATAGTTGCGGGAGGAGGTTGGTCAGACAAATAGAATGAAGACATCACCAGGTAGAGACAGCCACCTACTCAAGATTGATATTGATCAGCAGAGAAAAAAAAATAGATTATGCCGGGTAGGTGGTTATAAATAATGGTGATAAATAATGGGGATCTGCCTCTGCTGCATAGCAGGCTGCAGACCAGCTCCCTCCAGAGCTGGGTCCCCCAGTCAGAGAAAGAGTGTCTTAGCGGAAGTTCATTCAGCACCTTGGTACCTTGGGCAGGTATTGTCCTGGGATCCGTGTGTGTGTGTGTGTGTGTGTGTGTGTGTGTGTGTGTGTGTGTGTGACTGAGCTGGTCCATTACCAAATGCTGAAGCCCAAGAAGCTCAGAAAGAGACCCTTCTCCCAGCACAGTTCTAAGTCTGGCCCACCTGTGGGTGTTCCCAGCCCATTTTATAACCCAGTTCCAACTCATTCCCTGCCTCATTGCAAGCACCTCTTAGAACTTTTCCTTATAGATTCCACCTCGTTCTGTACTTGTCTCCTTTAGCTTGTCATGGTCTTGTGTCCCCTTACGAACAAGAAAAATAACTCCCATCAATTAAGCACTCACAGGGCCAGCCAAATAGCTCAGTTGATCAAAGTGCCTGCAAGCAGGTGCAGGGGCAAGGGGTTTGATCCCAGGGCCTGCTGTGCCAGCCCTGCACCCAGGGTGCACTGAGACAGCAATTGAGACTGGGTGTGGTGGCGCGCACCTGTAATCCCAGCTCTTGGGAGGCTGTAAACAGGCAGATCATTATGAGTCCGAACTAGTAGTGAGACCCTGAACACCCTGTAGACCCTGTCTGTCTTTCCAAAATACAGAAAGACAAAAAGACAGACAGACAGACAGACAGACAGACAGACAGTCAGACAGACAGACAGACAGACAGACAGACAAACAGAAAGAAAGAACTCTGAGCCAGCTGCCAGGCTGAGGACTGATATGCACTGGCTCATACATTCTTACAATGCTCCAAGGCTCCTGTCACCACCCCAGAGCAACAGATGGAGAAATTAGGGCTCAGAGTGATCATGCCATTTGTCCAAGACCCCTACTTGAGGTGCCCATTAGACTCGAAAGTCTAGTTCAGGCCAGTCCAGTCCACAAGGGACACATTCCAAGACTCCAAATGCATGCTCAGAACTTCTACTTAACCCTCTGTATCCTGTGACTTTCCCCAGGCATACAAACCTACGGTAAAGTTCAATGTATAAATTAGGCACAGTAAGAGATTAACAAGAACAATAATAAAAGGGGACAGTTATAACAATGTATGAAAATAAAAGTTGGGGCTGGGGATATGGCTCAGAAGCATAAGTGCCTGTCTGGCAAATACAATGTCCTGAGTTCAGTTCCCAGTACCACAAAAAAAAAAAAAAAAATTAAAAAGTTATGTGACTGTAGTCCTCTTGAGTAATAATGTATATTAATACTTTTGGACAGTGATTGACTATGGGAAATTGAGGCCATGGGAGAGAAAGCTGTGGCTAAAGCTGTAGTAGTGAATAAGCAGACTGCATCACATGGCCAGCCTCCAGTCCCTCATGCCTCCTACTGTAGAGAGAGCCTCTGCACCCTGGCTGGCGTCAGCACCTGGCAGAGGCCAATGGTATCTATAGAGTCACAGTCACTTCACCATGATCCTGCATTTGCCATCTCAGTGGCCACCACCTGAGCTCCCTGGCAGGGGCCAGGATGTCATCCAGAGATGAGAAGGGCAGCAAAAAAAAAAAAAACCGCAAGACCCCAGTGCCCCACAGAGGAACCACGTGCACCATGGAGGAGTGAGATTCTTGGCAGGAGAGGGGCAGAGAGAAGTGGGAGAGGAAGAGAGGATCTCTGAGAAGCGTGTGTTTTCTTTGCACTAAGCAGACCCTAGGGTCTCAGGCTGCCAAAAAGACTCAGAAGAAAACATTAATTCAATACCACACATTTAATTACACATGAAATGAAATGTCTCTGAATGGAAAAGAATATCATTCTCAGAGCTCCAACTATGGGGTTTTGAAGAGGCAAGAGGGACAAAGAGGCCAGCTCCGAGTCATGGTGGACAAAGGATACCACTGAGAGAGCATGCTCTTGCCTTCACCAGTAGCGGGGTTTCTGCCTACCATCACAGCTGCCCCCGCCCCTTCTGTTCCTGCTGCTGTAGCTCCCTCCCTGTGAGAAGTGAGGCAGTTTCCCCACAGTGTGGTAGAAGAGCCTGAACCGGTGGGCATGGCCCCTGGGTAGCTGCACTTTCTCTTTTACCAACCAAGTCAGCAGGTTATCCCCAAGGACAGAGAAGCATGCTCTCCAAAGCTGTCCTTGGATAACTGACACTTAGGACAAAAGAAGGTCTCTTGGGGTGTTGGCAAGGGTCTTTCTAGGAGAACACATTTCAAAGGCTGGAGAGGTAATCATAGAAGGAACCATACAATTGTCTTTGAAAAATTTAAATTTTAAGTGACTAATCAATGTGTGTGTGTGTGTGTGTGTGTGTGTGTGTGTGTGTGTGTGTGTGTAACAGTGGCATGGAATGGTTTTCACATCTTAGGACTATAGATATTTTTTCACTGATGCCTAAGTGGGCTGAAGTTGGCTCATGATGGTTTATCTAAAAACCTGCTCTTCCTGCTGGTCAGCCCCTGTCCCATCCCTAGCTCCCCTCTCACCTGGATGGGGGCTTCCCTCCCATCTTCTTTCCAGACTTGGCTGCCTTTGCAAAGAGGCTCTGCAAGGTGCTGGCTGCTGCTCAAGACAGAAAGCCAATGTCAAGTGTTACTCAAGGTCATTGACTAGGACGAACACGGGGCCTAATATGTGGTAGAAGATCACTAAATATTTGATGAATGAATGAATAAATTAAAACTCCCTCTGCAGCACTGCTAGAAGCTTTAGCAAGGAGAACATGACAGAGCAGGAGGAAGAAGGGAAGCTGGTAAACTGGGGAGTAGTAAAAGGGAAGCAAAGATGAGTGAGAATGGGAAAGGATCCAGCAAATCCCAAAGAGCACTCTTATTCATGTTCTGGCTTCAGAACTGGCCTAAAGAATCAAGGTCCTATTGAGTCAGGACACTTGGAAGACCCACATCCTAGCCCTCAGTCTCCAGTACTTCCGACTTCTAATCAGAGTGCCTCTGTGGTCTGCATCCGATGAGGCTCAGCAACACCAGGTCTCATTCCGGGGCATGTGTGCACCCCAAGGCTAGATGTAGTGGAGAAGGATGACATGGAGACATCGTGTTCCTGTCGTGATGAATAAATAAGACACCCTGCTGTTTCTGGAAGCAGCTAAGAAAGAGGATCTGAAGAGGACTGTCTGTTCTGGGGTAATTTCCAGCTCACGTTTCCTGACAGAAGCTCAGCACATGAGGCTGAATCTCAGATGTGTCCCTGCTCCCAGGTGCTACCCCTCTGGGTTCCACTGCCCTGAGTTCAGACATTGGCTGACACCATAGATTCCTGCCAACACCTCCCTCACCACACCACACTGCACCTGCCCTTGCATACCCACTTGCTTCATCTCCATGTTGCTCTGGCACTTCCCATGGGGAAGAGACCTCTGGCTTTCATTAAGCCTTGGCTGCTGGAGCCAAGAGAAAAGAGCAAAGGAACTCCCCAAGGAAAGCCATCTGGAATTGAGAACTTAGGTGCTGAAAGATGGATCTCAGGCTCCGGCTGGGAATCAGTCCCTCCGACTTGCCTGGCTCCTTCCCTCCCTCTCTTCTGGCCTGGTTATTTGCTTTCCAACTTGATGGTGACTAACCCTCCTTCAGAATTTGAAAGTCCATACAAGGGCTTCACATCACACCGCAACCTCCCCAGAGGCCCTCTTGTTCCAGCGACTTCCCAGGGATTCTGCCTCGGCTTCTCACCCTAATACTACCCACCAAGCTCCTGTGGTGGTATCATGTTATCACCAACAAACAGAGAACATTGCAGGCTCCAGGGTGCTCCTTCTAGCTGTGGTACTCTGGTCCAACACATAAACAGTTGGCCTCTAAAGCTATGAGATGCCACTGCACAAAGGAAGTTTGGTGTCAGGAATCAAAAACACCCTTGAGAACCTTAAGGTGAACCACAGAAGGACAGACCAGAGCACACAATCATCCATGCATGGGACATGTCATTGGCCTTGACTTCTACCTTGACTTCTCCCAACTACCTTAGATTCTATGGAACAGAGCCCCCACAAACAGGAAGGACAGGAAAGGGTGTTGTGGGATTTGAATAGTCAGAGGCAACAATATATTCAAATACAAAAACACCAAATAAAAAATGAAAAAGAAAGGATAGAAGCAAACCCTGTAAATAAACACTAGTATTAGAGCAAAGACAATGAGAGAAAAGTGACTTGGGCCTTGGGCACAACTGGGTTAAAATTTGCCCTTGACAACACCGCCTAGGAGGTGGCCATTGACAATTTACTAAACCAATCTCAAAGCCTGATGTTTTCATGGGTGAAATTGAGAAAATATTCATCTCATCAAATTATCTAGAGGAACCAATGGGATTATACATGTTCAGAAATGCATGTGAAGCATGTGGAATGAACTAACAGCTATAAAGCTTCATGAAGAAAGATGCTGGTTCCTTCTTCCCACCTGGCCAATACTCAAACTTACCTCCCTGGTGATAACCTCACTGAGCCTCAATTTTCCCCTGAGGCAACAGAAATAGCACAACCATAATAAATGCACGTACTGTATGCAACTGAGATAGCTTTCAGTAAGAGTGTTTAAAATAATGGTAGACATATAGTTGATATCAATAGGCCATGGCCCATTGCATCAAGACCTCCAGAACAGTCATTATTTGAATATCTGAGATCTCTGACAACATGGGCCAAATGTCTAGACTTCTTCATAGATGTCTTGCATAAAGGAAGTTGGGTAGATGCCACAGAAGGATAGGCTGGGCCCTCACCGTCCTCTTGGTGCCTGGTGAGGTCATGTCAGTATCTCTGTACCCACATTGCTCCCCCATCTGGGGAACACTTCCCCTTCCACTAATAGAAATCAACACATTCCCCTAGGCCAATCACAGAAAACCTTTTAGAGCTTTCATTGATATAAATATCCCATTGAAGCATGCGTGCTGTAGGTGTACTACCAGTGCTAAATCAGCTTTAATCTTGTTTTCTCCCTTAGATCTTCTGATCTTTCTTGTTCTTGGAAGACTTTTTCCTCCCTTCATGTCTGTTCCTAATGCAAACTTACACATCCAAGGACCATCTCTGCCCCCTTGGCTGTCCTTTGCATAAGCTCAACTCATGGGCTGCTCAGACAAACAAGTTCAGAATGTCCTTACTGCTTAATTGGAGAAAGTTAATAACATCAGCAAAGACCAGTATTCAATTTGTATATGATGTAATTTGGTTATATTGGAGGCCTAGGTTTCTAACTCATTTGTGCTCACAGGGCTAGTCCTTAAATATTCTACATTCACTCATGTTCAGAAATATAGTTGGCCTAAAGAGGTCTGTTCACCCTTGTCCTTTCCCCCTGCAATAAAATTAATGATTGGGAAGTTTGTTGTAGATATAAAGAATCTTAGCAAGTGAGTAAGTTGCCTAGTGAGACCATCTGAGAGACTTTTGAAGGCTTTCTTTAGGAAGATTTGACTTTAGTCCTGTTTAAAACAGTAGAGTCCCAAGTGTCACAGAGAATGTGGCAATGTTGTTCAGAAGGAAGGAAAGAGAAAGTCAAACAAGGAAAGAGAAAGGAAGAGGGGTGGGAAGGGGTTGGGAGAGGAACAGAAAGAAGAGAAGGGAAGGGTAAGGAGAGGAGGGGAGGGGGAGGATGGAAGGGAAGAGGTGGGAAGAGGATGGAAGGGGAGGGAAGAGGAGAGTAGGAGGGGAGGAGAGAGAGGGGAGGAGAAGACTGATGAGAAGGCAGGAAAAGGGAAAGGAATGTGAGTGGAAGGAAGGGCAGGAAAGGAGAGGAAGGGGAAGGGAAGACAGAGGAGGGGAGAGAAGAGGAGAGGAGGAAAGGGGAGGGGAGGAGAAAAAGGAGGGGAGGAATGGAAAAGGGGGGACACAGAAAAGGGGAGAGGAAGAGAGGAGAGAGAGGGGAGGGGAAGGAAGGAAAGCTTCCATCTTCCCATAGCTGTGCAGAGGGTTGGTGTCAATAGCCTCACCCACTGATCCCTCCACCCTCTCCCCTCCCCAGGAACCACAGGTCCCCAGCTCTTCCCAGCTTGGCTCAGCTTTCATAGGCTTCCTTGTAGCCCCATCAGCGCAATGCGCTCTGTGCTGCCACCTCCCACCCCCATGCACAGCCTTGTACTTGGTTTTGGTATTTGGATGCCCCTTCTATCAGATGCCAAGGAAGGCTCGGAAGCCCTCTTCACAGACACGGGGTTCCCAGGACTTCCTTTCCTGTGGCTGGGTCTCTTGCAAGAGATATATATGTTCCAAATCCTGGCTCCCACCCTAGAGCCAAGACTTCTACCAGTCTCCTCTACCTCCTCAGTCCCTCTTCCCTCCAGGCCAAGCCTCCTGCTCTGGACTCCACTCTCCTCAGCCCCGCATATGATGGGAACCAAGGTAAGATGTCACTAGGCTCTGGCCTTGCAGGCCCTGGATGTGGGTAGCCTGAGCTTGGAGCAGCCAGCAGATTCGTTCTGCACGGCTTCCATGACCCTGGATCTGTGCTTCCCCAGTTGAAGCCCACGCACTCTGCCAGGTGTTCTCCCACCACATCCTCTGAGCAAATTTCCAAGAGTTCCCCCACACCAGATGTTAAACACACTGGCCGAAGCTTTTCTGGCTTGGATCCTGAGCCTCCTCCTACCCTATACTTCAACCAAAAAGACAGAGAAAAAGCCAGAACTAGAGGAATTCTGGATCCACCTGCCCTCTGAAATCTCTCTGCCTGGCTTGGCATCTCAGATTAGGTTTAATGAAGTTCACCAAATTCCAAGTTTGCTGCACCTCTGGCACTGGCTAAAGCTACCAGCAAGCACTTGCATGAAAGGTGCTTTGGACAAGAAGCTAATTCCTTGTGGCTTTCTTGATGCTGGTAAGAATGGAGTTGCGTAGAGAAGATTGGGCTTTGAACAATGCCACTCATGGTTTTCACACCAGTGCTTTGAAAGATTCAAAAACTGAAGGTCAAGGGCCATTAAGACTAATGATCAGTGGAAAATTGGAAGCAGGGTGACATTTTCATTGGTCATCACTAGGCCTGGTTGCTGACAAATGGCTGTCTCTTATTAGGCCTGGACACTCTTAAGTGGGCCCAGAACATCAAGGGGGAGTCTCAGAGGTATGACACTGAAGAGTCTCAGACATACTCACAGGTCCTAAGACCCTAAGCTTTATTATTCTGTAAGAGAACCTCTGTTCCTCTTGGGGACATTTCTTTTCTCATTTTTCCAATGAGATTGCTGCTTAATGTGATGACATCTACCAAACCTGTGTGTCCTACGGTTGCCTTCACTTTCTTTGCTTTTTCCAAGAAAACCTTCTTCTTATGCCCCCTGCCTACCTGTCCTCCCCACTTCTCCATGTAAGTTACTGGACTCCATGCTGGTCTCAACATTCCCGTTTTCTCCAAGTGCTCCGCTTCTACCTCCTTTGTGGAGTGCCTGTGTGTGTACGTGTGTGTGCAACATGCACACTTTCCTTTTTTGACACACTATAGATCATTATTGCAGATTCCCCAGGCAGAAACTGAAGACCTCTTGAAACTCCACTCTGCAGGGCACAGGCAGCGCCCATATCATGGTCCACCAGTTCTCGCTGCCAGATCTCCAAGAGGCCAGCCCGAGGCCACAACTCCCTGCATGACCCACTTAGTCCCAGAGTCGCAACCAGAGTTTATGTCACATGTTCCCCACCCCAGCTCATTACCTTATGAATTCACCCTTTCCCACTGTGTCTCTTCTTTACAATCTTGCCCATGTCCCCTTTCATTTTCAACACAAAAGGGCCAGAAGCTGGAGGACCAGCCAGCTATGACTTTCTCTTGTAAACAAATGTGTCTTGCATCATTTATGCATGGATCTCTTGTATATATTTTCTGTAGATTTTGGATCAATTTACATGAATCTCAGTTACTTCAAGTCATGACTTAGGCAGAATAAGTTAGAAAATATAAGTTATAAAATCAGGAAAGAATTAAACATTTGGATGGCAAATCAGTCATACGAAGAAAAATTTTACTGCAACAGAGAAAAACTACCTGATGGATGTGTCACTGAAATAAAGCACAGCCCACTCACCACTCTCAAGAAGCACCGATTCGAGCAGGCCAGAGTTTGGGAAATGGAACTCAGGACACAGTACTCAGGGTTACTAAATTCAGGATGTGTGAAAAATCACGGCATCACTCTTCCTGGTGTGCCATCTGCACTGCTCTAGTTTAGTGAATGTTAGAGTTAAACAGATAAATAAACAAAGCCACCTATAAGTGCATCCATCAGTTCCCTCAGTGACAGGGATCGCAAAGGGCCTGATTTTTAAACGTCCTTTTATTTATCACATACATTCTTTGGTCATAAATTTCTCAGAGATTAAAGGGAGAAGTAGGAACTGCTCCACAGTGCGGTTTTCCAGTTCTGTCGGAGTTGAAAAAGCATGGGCCAAAGAGGCATTGTTTACATCACAAAGGCCAAAGGCCCCAATACTGGCCTTCCACACACTTAGCTCTTTGCCTGACTAGCTGGGTGACACTGGGCACTTTATGGAACTTCTCTAAGGTAACATCTTATTTGGTAAGTGCAACCTACTGCTGCAGTTTGTAAGCAAATGAGTTCATAGTAGTCTGTGACCCTCAGCACATTGCCTGGGTTGAGTTTTAAGACTAAGATTTGCTTTTACTCCTCATGCAGCTTCTGTTTTGGCTGCCTCAGAAATGCTCACTTGCCTCTCTGGATACAGAGACAGGGTAGAGTCCTAGATCCTGTCTCCTCTAGGAGCACTCCTACACCACCTGCAGAGCCAATGCCCATCGCAGCCATCCAAGCAGAACTCTGATTGAGCCAGGCTATAGAGGTACAGCAGGGCCCTCTGTTTGGCTTAGAGAGGCTGTTTTGTATGCTGCACATTACAGAAGGTCAGGAGGTCTGAGGACAGAGCTAGGCCCAGGGAGGCTGGAGGGCAGTGGGTAACAGAGGATAAGCCCCAGCAGAGGAAAGCTACACTGAATGAGCTTTTATATCAGCATATAAAAACTTAGGAGTGGCTGAATGGTATTTTGGCAAGTGAGTAGCCCTGTATCTGGGACCCAGTTAAAAACAGCAGGTAGCTAGCTGAAAAATGTCCACCCATACAAAGCTTCTAAGTCACTGCTTCAAGCCTGCCTCACCAGCACAGTCATGGGCCCAGACTGCCACAGGAGTGGTGTTATTGAACATAAAAAAGGCCAGTTCAATAAAATGCATTGGTGTCCACTGGTATAGAAACTAGAGCATGAAGTTGGATATGCTGAAGGACCTCATACTCAATTGATCTACAATGTCTTATATTCTATAAAAGTACATGAGAGCTATAGTGTGTTGGGGATGGGCTGTATACAATGGTCAGCAGGCAGAGCTAACCCTCCTGGTCTTCCCACTGGCCTAGAGGGGAGGACAGGCAGTTCCAATACTTTAAGATAAGCCCATGATGGGTCAGGAAAGGACCCAGGACACGTAGAGGGCATCTTGCCTATTTTTCCCAAGCCTCAACTGCTCTGTGTGTAAATGTGAGAAAATATACATAAAATTATTTCCACACAACTGTCACATGAAACACAAGCATTCATTCCAGTCTCAGCATCCCCCAGTAGCAGAAATAAAATGTCTCATTAATACACTGCACGCCATTCCAGGTAATTGTGAACTGTGTGGCCATGTTTTAGTGGAGGGCTGGGAGGTGCTTTAGAGGAGGGCTTTCCAGGAAAGCCTACTTTGCTCTGCTATCCACTGCCAATTCTCCAGGATGTGACTAGAAATCTCACATAGCTGAGACACAGGAATGAGTTTTACTACCACCTTACTCAACCAGCTTAGTTCTAGCCAACCCCACTCAGCCAGACCTATGGAACCAGACTACCCTGGACCAAATGGAGCCTGCACCAATGATTTGGCTCTGAGATCTTAGGAAAATCATTTCCCTTTTCCAGTTCACAATTTTCTTGTCTCCAAATTGGTATAATAATGCAGCATTCATCTCATAACATGGCTTTAAGAATAAAAGTGTTAGTGTACATAAAACACTTAGACAAACACATAGGAGCATCAAGTCTTGTTCACCATCTTTGTTCCCATTGTCTTCATATCACTGTCAGCAAGCTAAGGGCATTTCACTGACCTTCTCAGACCAAAAAGCTACAACTCTTGTTGCATAGGTCCTGCTTTACCTTGGTCTTAACCATCCAGTAGAAAAGTATGAAGACGAAATATAAGAAATAAAGCCACGCTGTTAAGTTGAGCTGTGGGGGACTCAGGTCAATAATTTCTGACATTGCCAGTTAAACAGAAGACCCAATGCTATTAAGAGCTACTGGACTCTTTTAGAATATTTTGCTGAGTTTACACACCTATAATATTCAATAACGGAACTTAGAAAAAATGGGGTATACCTATGAATGTCCATTTTGTATCTGTGTATTCAAAGTGGTTGGGATAGATATATAGTTGCATTCTCTTAATGAATAGAATGATTTGTTCTAATGGTGTTTGTAAATAGGATCACAAGTCCGCATCTTGTACAGCAATTAACCACTAAGAAGAATATATGCAGTGTATTATTGGTTGAAACTGTACTTCCGATGTGATTTGAAACTGTCTCATTGCTATCCGTTTATCAATAAAACTTTGAAAAAAAATTAAAAAAAAAAGAAAAGAAACTCATCACAGTATTAGGCTCCATCTCAGAGAAAGCATCAAGACTGGGGACATTCTCCCTGGGATGGATTATATGACATAATTAAAAGACTGTGTCACCTCTTTGAACTTCAATCCTCCCACCTATAAAACAGACTAATAAGAGTTCTCACACCTGGTCTTGAAAAATCAAGTGACATCTGTGACACAGATAGCTACACTAATACATTAACAGAGGGAGGAATGATGCTTATATGTAATCTAACTGCCTTTTCCTCTGTCCTATAAAGAGCGGTGACATACTTCAGAAAGCTAAGAAACTAGACTTCTTCTTGTTCCCTTTGTCTTTCCAAGACTACGAAAGAGGACAGAACCTTCCTAGTATTCTTCTACTAGGTCTTGTTATTCCTGAAATTTGAACTGAAAGCAGATGACCCAAGTTAGCAGAGAAAACATCAAACAAGCGCCATCTCATTGCTGAGGAAGGAAAGAATAAAATCGCTCTGGTCTCTGAAGTGTGGTAGCTGGTTTCCCCTGAGGAGAGATAAGTGAACTCAGAAGACTTGGAAGAGAGGGAAAAAGGGTCCAAATGGGGTAGTCTTTTAGTGAGGTGTCTGGAGGACTTCAAAGAACAGAAACATCTAAGATTCAACATTTGGTCACTCATGTGGGTACAAGATAAACTTCCTATGTAATGTTAACTAGAGCAAAAGCCATCCTGCACCTGAACTGTGCAGATGAGCAATGTTTTACACATAAAATACTGCTCAAAAGGCATGTGGTGCATACTGAGATGAAGATTCAGGACAGCAGGGTTACATGAGGGATGTGGATCCAGTTTGCACAAGGAGCCCTTCAATGAAAGCAGCATCTTTGAAGGTTTTACAATAAAAGCAAGACAAAAATCAGCCTATCGTATCCCAGGTGATAAATGTGTGAGAGATTGGAAAAATGTGTGTAGCACAGAGCCTCAATACTTTCATCTGAAAGATGCCCAGCTATCATCCAGCTTGTGAAGTCTTTATCATTGTCCCTGTCCCTACTTGATATCTAGCTCTCCCTCGGTGTCTAATGATCCTTCACAGATAACACAGACAAAAGAGAACTCATGCTTGTTACCCATGCACTGACCTTGACACGACTTTCTTGTAGAGTGAGTAGTGTTTCCTTATACTGTCTCAAACCCTAATACAGGAGGTTTCCTTGAGGACTCCTTCCTGCCCTTTCCCCAAGGTCATCAATAAACCCTGTCACTTCCACTGCCATACATTCCCCAAATCGGTCCACATCTGCAAGAGATCAGATGCTCCCGTCCTGCCTCCATCATGCTATCCCAACCCATGAGGATGTCACCCAGACAATGGTCCTTAGCACTTTCCATTCTTATCCCCTTATCTACCATTTCCTCTATGATGGAACATGATCAGCTACAAGTTCTGTTTTTAAAATAGTTAAATAAGAATCTTAATGTAACTTTCTCTACTTTAAAACTGAGTTTAGAATAAAATCCAAATTCATTTTGTCATTGCATACAAGATATGATTTTCTGGGCTGGCCAGATAGTTCAGAAAACTAAAGTGCCTGCTTAGGCACAGCACAGTGGTTGGGGTTCAATCCCCAACCTGCTGTGGTGGCCCTGTCCCTGGGGCATGCTGAGACTGATTGCAACTGGGCCTGTAATCCCAGTGCTCAGGAGGCTGAAAACAGGAGAATCACTATAAATCTGATCTACATAGTGAGACCCTGTAGACCCTGCATGAAATACATAAAAAAGATATGATCTTCCTTTGTCCCCAGCCTCATCTCCAGCCACTCCTCCATCACGCTCTCTGGGCTATTACCACTACCACTGCCCTTGTTCCCTGTCTCAAATATTTCAAACTCAGTACTGTCTCTGATCCCTGTGGCCAATGCTTGTCTCTAAACTCATGATGTCCAAAGCCACTTCTAATACAGGATACTGGGTTGGTTCTTAAGCTCAGTGACACTGTTATCTGATACTTGTCTTATCTATGTGTCCATTTGTCACCAATCCTCCCAGTGTAACAGGACCTTCATGAGTGCCCAGGCTCTGTGATCTCTTAGTGTTGTACCCCAGAACCTCCAGTGCTGCCTAGCTCACATGGTACTCAACACACGTGAGTTGAATGATTGAGTGATTGCCTCTGTAGGTTTTACCATTACTCCACAGGCTGGAAGCACTGAAGGAGGGCTAGAGATCCAGCCCCCACCCAGAGGGCTGCAGCTTCAGCAGATCTAAATTCTGAAGCCAAGGTAGGCATGCTAGTTATTAAACCAGGGCAGTGCCCCGCAGGAGGGCAATCACAGCTCTGAGTTAATATTGAGCTTAAAGCCACAGACGTCAGAGCACAGATTCTATCAGCAAAAATGTCAGTGTTAAAGGTACTGAGAGTCAGGAGCTTAGGTTCTCCATCTCCCCTGAACACCACAATGGTATCTCATCCCAGGACTGATGATATTTACACTGAAGCCTGGCCAGATCATTAACTTATTAAAATACTGGCACCAATAAAAAGAGAGTCTTTCATCAACCAGAGGCTTCTCAGGCATATGGGCTCCATGAACCTGTTCTTGGATAATGGCTAGGAGGGACCAGGACTAGGAGCTCACTCTTTGGAAGGACATCCTTCTATGGGGCCAAGACATTTTGCCAAGGCCATGAAGCTGAATCCTCAGCAGGGTGAGAAAACGAGGATCTGGGAGACTGCCTCCTGCATCTCCCCAAGTACCTGCAAAGTAAAGCCAGCAGCAGACCCAAAATTAGACTATGAAATCAGCAAAAATTCCTATCCTCAATGCACTTGCTTAGTTCACAGGTATCAGCATATATAGTTACGCAGGGTGAGAATCCTACCAATTAACTGCTAGTTTCAAAAACCTAGAAGATGATTCTCAGGATAACTGCCTTAACCATCTTGTGTATATAAATGTATGGTTTTATCCCTGACATGTTTCCTAGATTTTCTCCTTGCCCTCTCTTTATTGCTTAATCCTTAAGTTCTTGCTTTCCATTTAGTTGTTATATCTTTCAATTTGTATTACTTTGCTAAATTCACACACCTACAATATTTGAATGGCAATAGAATTCCCATCTCTGACAAAAGTAAACAAAAAAGGGGGGATATAAATGAAGGACCA
>NW_004524578.1:17504778-17512265 GCF_000260255.1 Octodon degus
TTAGACAAGATATGTCTGCATTTTGTACTATGAATAACTACTATGAAGACAATATGCAATGTATTCATTATTGTAACTGTCCTACTAGCCTGTTTTGAAACTGTCTCAATGCTATTTCTTTATCAATAAAATTAATATAAAAAAAGAAATCAGCAAAAATTAAGTTGTGCAGAGTAGATAAATTCAACCACAACTCACACTGGTAAAAATAGGAGTTTTGTCTCCCTCAAGAAAGACCTTCTGCCCAACCATACCTTGGTTGGGTTCTCTGCTCAAATAATTGATCCAGGGCTTCCTCCCAAGAGGATCACAGTACAAGTCTTCATATAAGTTAATGCCCTTCAGATGAGCTAAGGAAACAGAAAGAAGTTCTCCCAAACCCCTCTTCTCAGTTCTACCCATGTCACTTTTATTTTCTGCTCCTGTCTCAGGTGAATTAATAGTTCTTCCTCCTCTCGTGGCTGAAAATAAAATCCCAAGCATCTGTCTCCAGGATTTTTTCCTATTTTCTACTTTTTGTATTTGCTCCACCTAGTTCTCATCCTTCTTCAGTACTATAAACCCATCTTTCTCATTGTCTCACCTAAAAGATAACGTTTACCCTAACTTAATAAAAACACCCATTGACCCCATCTCCCCTGAAATCCACCTTCCCTCACCCTCTTCATCACCAGACTCAGTTGTGTATTCTTGTCACCTTCCACTCCTCTGCTCCCCACTCATCCTTCCAGTATTCACACTCATTTCTACAGCTGTACTCCATAAACACTTCTGCTGCAAGATCACAGGGCTCTCTTAGGGCCCATACCTGATTGCTTTTCTTGGCCCTCATTCAGCACAAGTGAGCCTCAAGTGCTTCACAGTCTGATTCAGGACCATCTGAGCTCTCCCGTCATTAGCTACCCTACCTGTGACTGAGAGTGCTCACTCATCTTAGCACGTGGAGGGATGACCAGGATTCTAAAATTCCAGGTTGTCCAGAATATACAGGCACCCATCACAACATGGTACATGACTTCCTCGTGTGTGACTGTCTGTGAAGTAGGAACCATCCTTCTGTGTGACACTAATGCATACCTTGCACTTGCCATTAAGGATAGATATTCATTAAAGTATGTTATTAAATGAAGAGTTTGTACCCCTAATGCATAAGAACCTGTTGATCATATGAGTGAACTTATAAGGAATATGAAGAAACTCCAGAGAGATCTTTAAAATTAAAGGAACATTTAATTAATACTATGGTTAATAATATTCATGATGAACAACTATTTATTGAGTGACCCCTGTTCTGAATGCTTCAACATTAGCAGATTTGCTGATTGGCACACAAATTGTGTGGTGTATCAAAAGATTGGCCATAACAGAAGCTGGGGAGGGAGAAGGCAAAGGCAGGCAGGCAAGAAGCAAGCCAGGTCTGAAGTGCCTGCAGTGATAGAGCTGAGTCTTTAGTGTTCACTGTGTTCTCAGACAGCTCCTGCTTCCCAAGCCAAGGGCAAGGCCAGATGGGCTAAGCAATGAAAGGACACTAGTGTGTTAGTTGATAAGGTCACCGAGCTTCCCTTCAGCCTGGCCATTCAGGGCTAATTCCTGCTCCAATCTTCCTACAATTGCTTCTTTGAAACCCCACTGCAATGAGGGAGAAGGAGTGGCTCTCAGTGTTCTTTTCCATGCTGAATTCTGTATTCCTTGACCCCCAGCTACCTTGACATCTAGGAGGATGCCAAAGAGCCTACATGGTGGGCCCTGCATGCCCAAATGGGCTTTCAGAGCTGGCATCCATTGTACCTCAGCCTGGAAGATAGAAAAAGCCAGCACCCCAGAATCCTGGAATGCATATGACATCTTGGCAGCTACCTCTAACAGATGACAAATGAACAGCTTGCTGGGGCTGTAGGAAGTACCACAAAACTAATTGCACCATTGGTTTCAACTTTGATGCTCCTCCCAAATGCAACCTTTCTCACTCTTCCCTATTGTTACCAGGTCTTGATCCTCAATGCCCCCTTCTTATCTTGTTTATTACCCAACCTGTCTGGGCTTTCTGCATCATCTGTTCTGCTATTCCAGGGACCTTTCCTTCTCCCAAGATCTTATTTCAAGCAGACACAAGTACAGGGACTCAGAAGAGTAGAGGACATAATTCTACTGCATGGTTCACTTCTGTCCCATCCATGCTCCTACTGCCTAAATACAAATAAAGATCCTGTTGAGAAAAGAGGAAGAGATATATTGGAATCACAGCCCAGGCTTTGCTGTCACCACTGAGATGAGGTAGAAAGAAAATATGGCTATCACTTGGCCTCAAAAGGCAGAGGCTTAGATAATCTCATGATTGATCTCTCCACCCCTTTAGCTTTCCTGCTGTTATTTCCTTGAATTTGCTCCAGCTGGTTGACATCGCTCCAGCTTCAGCCCTCCTCCCACCTCCATCAGAGATCAATGGGTTGTCTAAAAATCACAGCGTGGAATTGTCCATAGTCTTGCACAGGTTCTTCAATCTCCACAGCCATGCTCCACACAATACAGTCCCAAAAGGCTCCTTGCTTAAAAGCCAACAGAGGCAGTACATGGGACTAGCCTTGAGAAAGTCACAGAACCACACTCACTTAGCCATCTGTACAACATGAGGCTGGAGAATTCACTCAGAATCCCATTAACATTTCTGGAGAGCAGCTCAAAATTCTCCACCCTAAAATATAGTCAGACTCTATCCATAAGGGTCTTTTGAGTAAAATTACTTCGAAGTCACCTGAAAAAAATAAGTGGCCATTGTATTCACTAATATTGCATCCTGAGATCTGAAGCAACATGTGTCAGAAGGAGAATGCTTTCACTAAGTCAACATTCTGTTATAAGACAGGTTGGTGTCCTGGGAGAATCCATTGGATACTTGATTGGAGACTCTCTAATATCCACAGGGAGTGGCAATAGGCTTCAAGGCAGCAGTGCAGAGACAGGCAGAACCTCTGGATGGGTTGCAACTGAACCAACTCCCTAATTCAGCTTAGCTACCCAAAGCACTCACATACCTGCACTGTGGTTCACAAGAATTGAAAAATTAAATAAGCCAGTTGACAGACATAGGGTACTAGTGAAAAAAATGTGGTATATACACAGAGTGAAATATTATATATCCATTAAATGGCTTTGCTATGAATCTGGGTGTGGTGGTGGACAGCTGTCACACCAGTACTCTGTGAGCCTATGGCAAAAGGTCTGCAAGATCAAGCCCAGTATAGGCAACTTGACAATTTACAAAAGCTCTATCTCAAAAAGAAAAAAAAAGAAGATCTGGAGATATAGGTCAGTACTCAAAGCTAAAAAAGATCAATCATGCTATGACCCTCTGATTATTGACATCCAGTTGTCAGAATGATTCTGCCAAGTTGAAATCTACAACAGATCAAGGAACCAAGTTCAAGTCAGCAGGAGACACATGAAGTGCTACAACCAGAGAAAATTGAGTTCCAGCCTCATGACCAGAAACCAGCCTGAACTTCAGTGCAATTGATAGTGAAAGCTTGCTAGAATTATCCACTACTCTGATATAAAGCTATGGCTGGTTTTCTGGGATTAATCAGCATCTCTGGACTCTATCTTCCTTCTTTGTCTACCAGTGATAGAGAGACACACCTTCAAGTGAACATTTTTTTTCTTTGTCTTCCATCCTTGTTTCTACTTTATTCTTCATCTTCTATTTCTCTATTTTACCCCTAAATCTTTTTGCATCTTCTCCCTGAAAGTAAACTCACCATACTGAGGGACTATTATTATATATAATTTTCAAGATTGTTTTACATTTTGCTATAGGCCACAAATCTAGTTCAGGTGCTAAAGGTGGTAAATTAATAGTTACCACAGTTAGTCATTTTCTAGGATATGTATTGTTATTACTTATTATACTGCTTTAGCTAAGGTGACATAAGTGTTCCACTCAGTAGTTCTCCCTGGTATGCCAAAACAGATTGCTTAGGGATCATAAAAAATACTATAGGCTAATGCCAAAGAATCAGGATCTAGACCTAGTTGGCAGCAAATTCCCAACCCCAATAAATTGAAGAGGTAGGATCATGCAAAAGACTCAAAACCCCAAAGCCATCTACACCTAGAAAACATCTCTGAGTAGTCATTTCATACAGGTTCTAAATACTAGCAACACATTACTCATGATAAGCAATTGATAAGCATCAACAAAGCAATTCATCTTTAAAAAAAAATAGATGAGAAGACACTTAAGCATGATGCAGCACCAGACTTCTAGCTCACAAAGGTAAATAAAGGGGAAAATAAGGTGGTACAATTCAAAAGCCACCCACCTGGACTCTGACATGGTAACAGAAAAAGTAACAAATCAGATAAACTAGCTTCTAGAAAAAAATCAATTCAGAAATAATTTCTCAGATAACTACAGAAACAGTGCCCATAATGAAAGACATGCTTAGTAGCTCTAGAGCAGATGCATATTTTAAAAAATAGCAGAGCTTAGAAAAATGATGGTAACCATGAATGTCCAACATAGAAAAGCAACAGAATTCATGAAACTGATTCCAACAGATATCCAAGAGATACAAAATTTCAATATAATTATATTCAACATAATGAGTCAATGTGAGGACATAATATCAGCTATAGAAGACAGGATTGTGATTAACAATCATGAAAAGAAAGATTTCTTTAAAATAGCATGAAAAACAAATCCAACAGCTGCCTGATGATGCAAAGAAGAATAACCTAAGATTGATTAGAGTCAATGGAAAAACAAGAGATAGTACAAACAACATAAACAACCTGTTCACAGAAGTAATGGATGAAAACTTTCCAAGCAGAGACAAAGAATTTAGCATATGAATAAATGAGGCATATAGAACTCCAATTAGCCATGATTTAAAAAATTTACACCAAAAAATATAATAATCAAGATTCTAGAAACTCTGCACAAAACCAGAATATTATCATTCATTATAGAAAATAAAATCACCTATAAAGGAACGCCCATCAGAATCACAGCAGACTTCTCAACACACATCTTCAAGACAAGGAGAACTTAGAGTGAATTATTTTGAGTCCTAAAACAAAACAACCTCCAATCACAATTGATGTACCCCACAAAGCTATCTTTCAAAATTGGTGTGGAGATAAGATATGATAAAGAACACCTGAAGAAATTCATAACTACTAAGTCAGCACTCCAAAATTTAGTGAACAGCATTATAGAAAGATAACAAGGATTACAACTCCATGAACCCCAACAGAATGAATCTACTAGGGAAGAGAAGCAAATAAACAGAGGAGGAAAAAAATGGCACCAATAGCAGGAAAATAACATGACAAAAATAAGTTAATACATATCAGTTATAACCATTAATATTAAATTCACCAATCAAAATAAATAGACTGCAGAATGAATCAAGAAGCAAGATCCAACAATATGTCACATATAAGAAACACATGTAATTCAAAAAGAAATTTATAGACTGGAAATTAAAGGATGAAAAATAATGCTCCATATGACAGGAACCTGGAAGAGAGCACATAAGTAGAAATTTCAAGCCAAGACTCATTAAGAGAGAAGTTCACTACATCTGAGTAGAGCAAACAACACAAGAGAAAAAGACAACAATCTAAAATATATAAGGTGGGGTCGGGCTGGTGAGATGGCTCAGTGGTCTAAAGCACCTACTTAGAACAAGCTTAGCAAAGCACAGGGACCACGGTTCAATCCCCCAGCACCACATGCCAGCCAGCCCTGCCCCCTGGTGGGCTGAGCTGGCCACACACACACACACACACACACACACACACCACACACACACACAAATAAAAATAAATAAATAAATTAAAAAAAAAATAAGGTGGGGTCACCAAGATATCTCAGTGGTCTAAAGTGCCTGGTTAGGCAAGCTTAGGAAAATACAGGGACCATGGTTCCATCTCCCACACCACATGTCATGCCAGTCCTGCCCTCAGGGTGGGCTATGCTGGCTACACACAAAAATAAAATATGTATGGATCAAATACATGTCCACTTAGTTATATAAAACAAATAGTAATGGACATGAAAAATCAAATATGCACTCATACAATTACAACAGAGTACTTCAATACCCCACTGTCACAAACAGATAAACTAGATGAAAAACTAGTAATGAAATGTCAGAACTGAACCAAACTTTTGAACAAATGGACTTAATAGATGTCTACAGAGTGTTTCACTGCCCAATATCAGCGTACACATGCTTCTCAGTTTCACATGATGTGGTGGATTGACAACTCGTGGTTAACTTCTAACAACCAGCTGAGCTAAACCAGCATGATGATGAACAAGTGTAGGAGGCACACATGAGGATTGTTGCAAACAACATAAATATGAGAACTAGAGAGAAAGGCCCAGTGAGATAGCTCAGCAGTCTAAAGCACCAGCTTAGGCAAACTTAGGCAACTGCAGGGACTACAGTTCAATCCTCAGCACCACGTGTTGTACCAGTCCTGCCTCCAGGCCAGGCTGAGCTGGCAATAAATAAATAAATGAATAAACAAACAAACTAGAAAGGAAAAAGTAAGCTGTTAGGGAGCTATTGATTCTCCTAGGACTGTTGGTTCTCCTGGAGAAGCTTTTCATGCTGGCTTTTCTGAAATACATGTGGCTGTTCTTATTGAAAGCACTTGGGTATTTGTTGTCACTGAGCATGGCTATGGTTCACTTTAGGAGAGCTTTGTTCTTTACTTTGAAAATCATTTCTTGGCTCCAGATGGTAAGGTGGTGCACTGTTCCATGTCCTGGAGAAGCTTGTCACATTGACTTTCCTGATATGGACTCAGCTCTCCTCATCATAGAGAATTTTGGAACCTCATTTTCTCTGAAGATGCTTGTGGCATCTTTCAGGGAGGGGGTGCTCTGTTTCTTACTTTGAACATTGATTTCTGGCTCCCAGGCAGATCCCTCAGCCTGCTAGCACAGATGGTTCATCCCTCTGGCACAGACATTCTACCTTATACCAATGATATTTTGGCCTTCCCAGCACAGATTCATGAAACAGAGTTGCAGGGAACACTGTGGATCACTGGCCTCCAGCTGGACTTGTGGAGGATACCACAGTGAGATCTAGGTTTTTAGCTGGACTCAAAACTGCCATGGAATCCAGGCTATCAGGTAGATTCTTTTGGTATTTAGTCTGTGGCCAATTTTCCTGCACTCTCTTTGTACATGACTCTTTGGGTGACTATTATAAAATAATCCTGTGTTCTGTATTGCTTCCTTTTCAAACCCTGACTGCAACACATGGGATATTGTCTGACTATATATTAGTTCATAGAACATGCTTAAGTAAATGCAAAGGAATTAAAATTATCCCATGCATAGTCTCAGGCTATAGCTCAATGAAATTGGAAATCAATGGCAATAAAAATCCCACAAGAACTTCATAGACACATGGATATTACAAAACACCATCCTTGGGGCCAGGGAGATGGCTCAGTAGAATAAG
>NW_004524578.1:17513035-17514351 GCF_000260255.1 Octodon degus
GAGAAGAAAGATTTGTACTAACAGTGTTTGGACAGGATACCATGTCTGCATCTTGTACTATGAATAACTACTACAAAGATAACAATATGCAATGTACTAATTATTGAAACTGTTCTCCTAATCGATTTTGAAACTGTCTCACTGCTATTTGTTTCTCAATAAAATTAATTTTTTAAAAAAAATGCTTTTATAAATAATCAGGTCAGGGTCAACCAGATAGCTCAGCAGATTAAAGTGCCTACAAGCAGGCACAGAGGCTGGGGATTCAATTCCCAGGCCTGTTGTGCCATCCCTGCCCCTGGCACACACTGAGATGGCAATTGAGATTGGGCGTGGTGGCATGTGCCTATAATCCCAGCTCTTGGAAGGCTGTAAACAGGTGGATCACTAGGAGTCTAATCTAGTAGTGAGACCCTGAACACCCTGTAGACCTTTCCCTAAAATAAAAATTAAAAAAAGCAGGGGAAGTAGATTATGGGAGGGGAAAGCAACAGGAAAAACATAAGAAGCAAGACATCTTGCACAGGCACAAATTCTGTATGATGAATATTATCATTATGTACATCTAAAATGTACCAATAACATAAAAAATAAGAAAAAAAGATCAAGCACAGGCTGGGCATCTTACCAACTTAGACTATGTTTCAAAAAGAGGAGGAAAATGATCTGGAGCTATAGATCAGTACCCAGTGCTGGAAAAAAATCAATCATGTTATGACCCTCTGTTTACTGAGACTGTGGGGAACCTCACTGTCACATACTGCTTCTAGCGGGTACATTAATATAATCCTAAGCAGACTATATATACAAAACAGATCCACCAAGTAATTTATGATGGTGATTTGGCGCTGTGCTAATATTATACGTGTTTATAATGAAAATATTTGGGATTGACATATTGTAGATATTTATAAGAGAAAGAAATTAAATAAACTTGAATACCTTAGTACAGTGAAATAGTATGCATTTTATAAAGAAAGAGATTATCTAGGAGCTCCAAGAAATCAGAAGAGGGATTGTACAAAAAAAAAATTCAACATAGTATGCATGTCATAGCTTAAGTTTTCTAAACACAGGAAAATATTTTGATGTTTCTTTAGTCTGTTTACATTTAATTCATAAATGCATGCAAGTATACTGGTTACCTGGATGGTAATGGTGTTGAAGGAAGGATCTGTAGCTGAGAGTTAGGTGCATAAAGGAATACACTCATGCTTAACATATAATAACAATATTGGGGTAAATAATATCAAGGCAAATGGAATGTCAATGGAATATATATATGTTGTATATATATTTACATATATTTACATATA
>NW_004524578.1:17514671-17531307 GCF_000260255.1 Octodon degus
ATATGCTATTATATAAAAATAACCCCATACCAAAAGGGACGTTTTGTGTCGGCTTTTTGTCATGTTTTTAAAGATTCATTCAGGCTGCAGCACGTTGTCAGGAGCTAATTCTCTTTTGCTGTTGAGCACTGTTCTATCATATGCATACACCATAGTTTTTGAACCATTAAATAATAGTGATTAGGTTTTGCCATTACTGCCTCCTAGAAAAATGCTTCTATGAACATTAATGTACAAGACCTTGTGTGTTGTACTTCCTAAACCACGTGGTGAATGTGTTCCCTAGCAAAAAGGGAAAAAAAAGAATTCTCACTCTAAAATTTTTTGATATTGTAGGTCACCAGGTAAATAGTACATACAAATAATCTTGTAGAAAACAGAAGTAGCCACACACTCTGTGTGTGCATGTACACACAGGATTTTATTCTATTAAATAATTAAATAACTACATAAAAAAGATTAGAGGGCAGAAAACCAAAATGTTAACAGCATTGTTTCTGAGTGATAGGATGATGGATAATTTATGTGTTTGTATGCCTTTCTGTATTTCACTGAATTTCCACTATGAATACAAATTGCTTTTGTAATCAGAAAAAGCACACCATTATTAGATGAAAAAAAAATATTCTTCCTAGTCAATTTTTCCAGGGTCTTTACCTCTCTGTTACAGAAAACTATCTTCACAATAGCCCATAGATAGAAGAAGAGAATGACGCAGACCTCCTCACTTCTGTGTGATGCTGGTCATGGCATCCAGATCCCCAATAAATATCAATCAATTGTGGAGACCTCAAGATTAGTATCCATAGCAACCTGACAAGGGCATAACACTGTGTATACATTGCCCCAGCATGGAGATGGCCCAGCAGGCAGAACATAGGGCGCAGACTGCCCAAAGTTGCTGGAGGACCATGATAGATAGCTACATAGCAATGGAGGCAGGCCTCCAAAGGTTCAGAGAATAACAGCTACTTAACAATAGAACACTTAAAATCTTAAGTGATCACGCTGACTATGGTATCATCTGATCTTCCATTTCTATTTGTATATCTGCAACCACATTTGGTATTTTAGCAACATTAAGAGCTATATATTTTTTCTATGCTTAAAATTTCATCATATTGCCTCTTAATTATTCACCTCTCTACATCAGATCCATCTCTTGTATTTGCGGGACCTAGAACAAGTGAATAATTAGAAATCCATCTCTCACATATTTGAAGATTTTCAAATTATAAATCAAGTCAGCATACTGCTAAATAAAATATGTCTTATCCTCCTAGCCTGGTTAAATATATCTTCAGAATAATTTACAGTAATACCTGAAGAGCTCAGTCTCCTTGAAATTATGAATCTGACCATGCGGTCATAGAGACTTGGGCCCTAGCTGCTCTCCTTCTCTCTGATCCTATCTCCATCCCACAGCAAAAGGGTCCTCACTCGCATATATGGGTGCACTCAGCCTGCTTCCCTATCTTCCCCTAACCACTCCACTCTCATACTCCACTGCCCATACAGCAGTCTCCTGTTCATCTCTGGGGCTTAGTAGACAATGTATCTGCCTGTATTTCAGCAACACCCCCCAGAATGGGCAACAAAGCAGCCTCTGCATGCCCTGAAGTTACCCCAAAAGCTATCTTGGTAAGGTATTCTGATTTAGACAATTAAAACACTGTCCACGAGGCAGTGGGGCATAAGTTCCTGGCTGTTTCTTTCCATAACTCTTGGCTTTCTGGAAGCTGAAAAATAATCCTGAAATGTGGGCAGTTTCTCCTGCCTGAGCCTGAGGAATACTGGTCTGTTTTCTCATCATTATGCTGAAGTTTCTTAACCTTAGTAGTGTTCAATTCAGAGATGGAGAATTCCCTCCACTGTAACAACCAAAACTGTCTCCACATGTCTGCTGGAGGATGACTATGTTATAAACGACAGCACCAGAATACAAGGCTCTAGAAAGCAGAATATGTAATGACTGCCTCACTTAATCATAAAGAGCATGTACAAAGCAGATACCCAAAAGGTATCTGAAGGATGATTTGATGAACCAATATGCACTCAGGATCTTCAAGACCTCCCTGAATGACCCTATTCTCATGCTGAGAATTGTAAAGTATTCATAACAAAAAGTTCATCAAAACAAGCTCAGAGTAGCTGTTGCCATGGAGGTATAAATTATATACAATGGTGGATGTGAGCATTGCAGCCCATGATGAGACAGGTCACTCTGCCTGGTAGCATCCTGGGTACCACAGCTAATCTGAGGAGATTCCTTAAGAAATTGCCTATTCATAAGCCAATCTCTCCCTGCTTCTCTCCACCACTCATCCTAGAGCAGGGATCTTCCTCTTCCTGCTTGAAAAAGCATGGAATAGAAGTTGAGGGGGCTGGGGGGCTCTGTACTGAGGATGTGCTACAGACCCTTGGAGGAGAAGAGATTTCTGTTCTTCGCAACAATCATTTTCTAGAAATGGTCTTCCCTCACCCATGTACCACATGATGTGACTTTCTTAATTAAAATAGTATCAATAATGGATAAAACAGTAACAGACAACTCTTTGGAAATGTCCATAGCATGTCATCAAGAGAAGTTTTACCAGTTCAAGCCTGGGTTAGCTAAATAATAGAACATGAGCCACCACCATAAGCCTAGCCCTTTTTCTACAGCTTGTTTCCATCTTCTACATTATAAATAATTCAGAGATTTCTTTCTTCCTAAATATCACAAAACCAAGTCAGAATCTTTATTTGAAAGATTCTGCTGTGTCCCTCTCTCCCTCCTCCTCTCCTTCCCTTGCCAGCCCATGCAACTCCCTGGAGAACGACCCTCAAGCTTTAACATTTATTCTTTGACATTTCAGACTATTTGTTAGGCAGAGCTGCCTTCTTGAGATCAAAGTCAGAAAATCTTGTGCAGAACTCTCACTTGGCCTTGTCCAACTGTGACAGAGAGGATCTATTAACCCCCAAACACCTGCCTCCTTTGTTATCCAGAGAAATCCAGTGAACTCTGCCCTAAAAGGCATCCCCCTCTTTCACTTTCCCCACTTGATATGCTGACATATTCATCAGTGAGGGAACAAAAATCAGAAGACCCCCCCAAACAAGAGACAAGAGTGACCCATTGGACATGATGTTGGGGGCATTTCTCCAAGTAGAGTATTTTATATAGGGATCAGCAAGCTCCTTACCAGATATTCAGCAAATGTGGAACAAGGAACGGTAACTTACCCCGAGTCATTTTTCTAGCAATAGTCTGGTATCCAGGTCTTCGTTCCTGCGTGCTACCACCGGACGGTATCACCTCCACAGCTTGGAGGGTGGCTGGGTTCAGTGCAGCAGTTGCAAGCTCTTATGTGAGGACTTACCATTTTCTTCTAAGATCTCTCAGTGAAAATTCCTGCTGTTCACAGAAGCCACCACCCACCAGCACCCACAATCTTTTCTCACTCTTTGGGGAGGGTAGGAATGAATGACTAGACCTATGATTAGGTAAAGATTCTGAGTGTGGTTGCAGCTTACCGTATGACAGTGAGTGGCTGAGGACACATCCTCGCATTCTTTAGAAGCTTCTGACCACACAATAACCAGTATTTCCTAAGGTGTGTGTGCTAAGTTTACTAATAGATATTAAGTGAAGAACATTCCATGTTTAATTGGATTGGAAAGGCAGTAGAACGAAAAAGGTTTATTTACAGCAGGGCTTCTCAGAGCCTTTCATATCTAATACACATGGAGAATCTGTAAGAGCTGGCTACCCAAGGCAACATTCTCCAAAGTTACATGATGGATCTTTAGCATCTCACAAACTAAAGGGGTGAAGATCTGCCACCAAGGGAAGAGGGGAACATTTGAGCTTCCCATCACTTATCCCATAACTGCTGTAAGAGAAAGAACTTTCTCAAACTTGGTGATTTCAAACTGAGAGAGAATCATATTAAAATAGCTGAAGCTTTTGCTGGAAAATAGATCCATTTTGTGGGATAACAGTTGGACAAGTGACTGAATAAATAAAATTGTTAAGATGGCAGAGTCACTACCCTGCAGGGCAACCTGAGAGGACTGGGGTCTTGAGCAGTAACTGCTTCTTACAGTATCATGAGATGCCACATTAACAGCCATAAAGATAGAATGACTCTGAGTCATTTTAATACAAACTCAGAATTTAAATTCTCCCAGGAAGGACCGTCTCAGAATATGCTCTGTATTGTTGGGGCCTCCCCTACTGCCCACTGACTGGGAGAAAGAACAGACCCACGTTCTCACTGGCCAGTTCTGTGTCTAGTTCCCTTGGAAGCAAAAGGCCTGCGTGCAGTGCTGTGGCCTTCATGTGAGAATATCCTGGTTCCTAGTTGTGCCTCCATGGCAAGATTGAATTTTCAGAGACAACATCCATGACAAAAGTTGCTTTGAAACTCCCTCTCTTGTTCTCTTAATTCTCTCATAACTGCAAGAGAATACTGATACTTTGATGTACATGTAATTCACAGGCTGGACTTAGTAAGTATTCTAGAATCTTCTTTCTTTCTCCCTAATATTATAGAATGATCCTAGGAGAAGCACTTATCTTGGTAACCCTTGAGACACAGGTGTGAAGGCACAGAGTTAGGTCTCACCCAGATGTGGGCAACAGGAGAGCAGATCTTGGAGACGAGCTATCTCACCAGTGCTGAGAAAGACCGGAAGCATGCAGGCTTCTTCTGTTGATTCAGAAGTCTCCTGTCACATGGGCTAAATGCATTCAGCTTCAAACTCAAGAACACTCCATATCATGTGCTGCTGATACTCTCAAGAACCTGACTGTAAAGTCAGTGTTTCTCTAGGCCTGTGTGGCATGGAAAGATGATGTCACATCTTTCTAAGAGCACATATGGCCCCTTTCCCTAGCCCCATTCCCTCTCTCTTCCCAGGGATCAGAATTCTGTGATTTTTGGCTAAAATCCACTACAAGCTTTGCTTTTCAGAGTAAAGAAAATTACAACATTATCCAAGGGCCCAAGCAGAAAGAAGCTAGTGTGGGATTCAGAGTAAAAAAGCAGGTGGTACTTCAGAACTCTGCAAAAGAAGTACCACTGGGGTATATCTGACAGCAGCAATATGATAAGCCTCCTTATCATTTACCAGCCTAGGTCATTGTCTTTCGCATTGTAGAACAAACTTGGGGACAAGGGCAGGGAGAAAATGTGTCTTTTCAAGGGAAATAGGGCACTTGCTCCAGCAAGGTCCCCAAAGGCCGAAGCGGGCTTCATTTTGCTGCCATGGTAACAGCAGACAGGCAGCAGAAAGGGAGGGAGGAGAGCCATAAAGACAGACTGATTGTTGTCTTTGGCCACTGAGGCATCCAGTGTCACTTACCACAGTCAGACTTGATGGTATTTTCAGAGCAGACATAATGCTCTGTCCCTCCACTTTGATGAAACCACAAGTCACGGACAGCAGTCCCAGCCTTGGGCAACCTCACTCCTTACCCTTAAAGCCCTCCTCAAGGCTAAGCAGGGAGGTCTGACCACTCCTCCTTTGAACTCCCAACATCTCTTGACTTTTCTTTTGGGAATGAAATGAGGACAGTGCAGTGCCCAAACAGTCAAGCTCAGGTCTTATCTATGCTACATAACTCTCTCCACACCCTTAGTCAAATCAATGTCAAGCTCACCTACATAAGGGGGGCATTGGGAGGCTCCTTTTGGCAGAAAGTCATGGGAAATATGGATCCTGAGAAACCCAGCAGGAAATGCAAACACCCCCTGTCCTACAGTCATAAAAACACAAAAGCCCTCAGCTACAATGCCCTACAGTTCAGGCTGTTCCTTTGGGAACTGATGCCTGTTTTTATATCTCAAAAATTTCCAAGTTCCTGCACAAATAAGACCCACCCAAACCTGAGCCAGAGGCCTCTAACACAGAATCTGACCAGCCTCCAGCATGGGCCCCAAGAATCAGTGCCCCAGAGAGATCCCCCTGCCCATCTTGCTTCCTTTTCTCACAGGAGCAAAGCAAAGACTTCAGTCCGAATATCTCCCTCATCCTCTCTATTCTCAGTGATCCCCACCCAAGAGTGCTCAGGATATTGGGAGGCTGAGGGCAGTGGGAAAGGAAGATGAAAACTTCTCAAGCATATACACAAATGTTTTTTTTTTTTTTTTTGTGATGGGAAAGTGGCACAAGGACAGGGTGAAAAATGCAGGGAGGTCTTTGGCTTTGTCACCCATGCAGAAACCTCTTCTCTGGGTGAGCCAAGCTTGAAGCAAAAGGGAAGTCAGGTCACTCTACCAAAAATTCATCCTCTTACGTTATGAGAGCTCAGATTAACATCCTACCCAAATGGATTTCTGAAACCTGGTATAATTTCAGAACCGCCACAAAGAGCAGATAAGTGACCTCGTCTTCTTCTTGCACTTCCACAATGCACTTGTGAGTTCAAGTGGGCTGAAGGAGGACTCTTATTTATCTTGGAAAATACATCATCACATCTAGACTGAAGTTTTTCTGGGAAGTGGGAGATGCAGGGAGTGCTGACAATAGGATTTCTAGAGGCAAAATAAAGAACTAGAGCTATTCAAGGAAACTCTGGGTTGCAAGCTGTGCTCACATTGACCAGTATTAAATGAGTAGGGAAGGAGTGGGTGGACAGAGCCAGGACAGGAAGGAGTGCAATTCCAAGGCTGTGCTGGGCAACCCAGAACTGCATCAGGCTCCCCACTGTGGTGCACCTCCTCAGCCCTCTGTTCTCATGCTGAAGTTCTCCCTTGGTCTTTTGCAAAGTAGCCAGTGCCACCTCACCCCATTCTCTTCCTCTTGCACCCTCCCTGCTGCCACACCCATTTCATTCTTGCATTCAGACTCCCGCTGGTAGAAATGTCCAAGTCAAGCCCTAACCTCTGGAGTCAGCAAACACTGAAGCACAAAGGCTCCAGCTCTTTGCCTAATCCCTGTCAGGCTCAGCTCAGAAAGCTACACAACAATGAGTTTGTCTTGCATTGATCAGCCCAACCTTGTACCCTCTCTGCAGCATCAAACCCTCCCTGGCTGCTTCACTATTGTGTCTGAGGTGCTAGATTCATTGCTTTAGCCAGACTTGACCTGAGGGAGCAGAGCTGGGCAAGCAAAGTGTCACAGCCCACACTGTGCTGCTCTTAGTTGCATCTGTGGCTGAGGAGGTAGCCCTGAGCATGTGGCCATTGTGATCCTGGCTGCCAAAGGGAATTCCTATATGAGAGGTCAGGGATGGGGAGGCCAGAGCCAACTTGTTGACCTCCAAGTTGAACCTTCCTTCTTACCATCCATCTTTAGCACACCAGGAGGTCTCTAAGCTTTGGCAAAGAAAGGCTAAATAGAGGTGGGTAGTCAGATGAGGATCTTTTTCCATCACCTTCCTGCCTGACACTGCTTCTACTTGCCCAGACTGAGGCAGCCTAACTGCTATCCTCGCAATCAGATTTTCTCATCTAGTATGTTCCCCCAAGGCCAAAGATGCCATTACTGGTAGAAAATCTCACTACAGGCCAGGCAATCAGCTTTAGATCTAACACCAGCAACACCTCCAAGCATCCTGAGTACCATTTTTTAACATTCTAGCAAATGCTAGGATGAAGGAGAATAGAAAATTGTGGATGTTCTTTTCTAGAAAGTCTTTATAATCAGGTGGTTCCAGAAGGCATTTCCTCATCCTCAAAGCCCCTGAAAGGCTTCTTTTTCCGTCTGGAAGTGGGGGTGGCACTAGGACTGTTCCGCCCTGCAGTGGTGAGTGGGTATATTGTGTGAAGCATCTGAGTGACTGAGGCAGGCAGAGCACATGATCTAAGCTGATGCTGCCAGGGCAGGACGTGCCTGGCTTTGGGTAGATCTTTCCTATGATAACCATAATACATTTCTGCTAGTGATGTAGCAGGCTGATGTGGCCCAGCTGGCATCCTTTGTGAGCTGGGCACAGCTCTGCACTGTGTCCTGTGGCTTCTATCCTACCCTAGACATCTGAAAAGGGGATAGGTGGCACTTCAACACCTAGAGGAACCCATGGAAAGCAAAAGCCAAGAGACCAGACATCCTTTTCTAAACACAAAATCACTCTGCCCTGCAGTCTGCTGCTTCCCTGCCATCTGCTGCAGTGCCACCTGCTTTGACTTCAGCCCTTCTTGGCTCTCTGCAAATCTTCTCACTTAGCTCAAGGTCTTGCCTTATGCCCTATAGACAAAAATGGAAGGCACCAGACAAGAACTCCCTTACTTTCTAATGAGCAAACCTCTCAAGGATCCATGCACCCATCTTTTCCTCTTGGCACCTGCTAAATCAGAAGAGAACTTCTCCCACCACCCATCTAATACTGAACCATTTTCCTCAGCTGGGGATGAGTTTCCCCTCCCATCTTCTCAGGGGTGATTTCTATTCTACCCATTAGCTATTCTCCCTTGCAGCTGCAGAATTTATGCATTGACATAAAACAAAGCTGAACTCTCTCACACTATAAATGAAAGTTTTCCCCCCTTGAACCATGAAAACTCCCTCCACCATAGCCACTAGGACAGTCCCAACCTCTAGACATCTGTGACTGCCTGGAGTCACTGAGAACAGGAAAATGCAGAGCTGGGACAAACCCAACCTCCAGCCACTTTGGCAGATAGAAGCATCCATTGCCAAACTAGAGATAGAGTGAAGGTAAGTTGAAAGGCACCAACCTAGCCTGGCCAGTTCCCAGTTGAATTCCCCACTGACCTCACTCTTGTCTCATTTCTTGTTTACTTCCAGAGTGACCAAACCCACCCAGCATCCCTTCCTCAACCCTCCTGCTCTGCATCTCCTGTGTGAAGAACCCTTTCCTCATAAAAGTAACTGTGTAAGGCATGGAGTTATTTCAACTGTTTGGATGTGTCAGGGCCCAGGGCCCAAGGTAGTCAGCTTTTCTAACTTGACTTAGATCCCTATAGGATCCCCAGACTATTTATCACCACTCTTACATCTCACACAAGATGTGGCATGACAGCCCAAAGCGCCTCTGTGTGTGTGTGTATGTGTGTGTGTGTGTGTGTGTGTGTGTGGCCTCTGAATGACCAAGAGACACACCTGTAACCTCAGAGCCCCATCTTTCTTTAGGAAAAGTCACACTCCTAAGACTCACAGAGAACATTTCAAGCCCACCTCCCAGGGGAACCCTGCTGGCCTGCTGATCCAGCAGAGATAAATACACCTTGATCCCAACTCCCACATCCCTTTGCACATCAGCTCTAAAGAGAAGATGTCCACAACTCTTAGCTTCTGGGATCAGAGAAAAGTCCTCCAGCCACCAAGTGTGTGAATCTCAGTGGCCCTCATAATGTGTCTAGGAGCCAAGTCTGAATTTTTCTTCTGTTTCTCCTGCTGTGTGACCCTGGGTGAATCATTCAAACTCTCTGAGCCTTTATTTTCTTCTCAATAAGATAAGGAAGTACTTCACTGTATGAACCTGACCTATCTGGGCGAGTCTCAATGAAAATAACAAACAGAACTCATATAAACACCATTGCAGACAGAACTGAACTAAGAAACTTCTTTAAAGGAGTAATAATAAAGCAGGAAAGAAATGTGGGGGTTCTGGAATTGCTTTATCTTTAATATTACTTGAAAAAAATCCAAATAAGAGGTCTGATCCAGTTGTTTCATTAGAAAATAAAGTGTTTATTAAGAAACTATACACTGAACACTCCTATAAGTCTCTGTGGAAACACAACGCCCCATTGTCATAGCACAAGGTGAAGAAAATGGCAGAATAAAAGATGCTGGGATGAATGAAGCCTGGGAGGCTGGAGATGAGGTAATGATTTACAATAATTAAAAAACATCATCCTCACGCTTACTCCTTAAAAGCCACACTCAGGAGGAGGCCTTGGACCAAGGGGCACTGGGGTATGCTAGGGAAGGGCCTGGTGTAGGATAGGGAGCTGGGAGAGCTAACACATACCTGGAGGCCCTGGAGCAAAGCTGAAGCTCCAGGTGATACTCTGGAGTTAAAAACTCAGAGGCCTGGGAGGTCACCCCAGATACTGAGCAAGAACTTGGAATCCTATGGAGGCATTTGCAGAATCAGGCTGGGAGCCTGATACAAAGAACCAGCATCCACAGGAGCCAGGGAGGAAAACCCTTAGGCAGAATTCTTAATTCCCTGGGAAATTTACTAAAACGTAGGATCTATTCTCAATTGCTGTGCAACACACCCCAAACCACACTGGCTATAAACAATTGCAGTTTTGTCACAGGAACTGCCCGTGGGGTGCTCCCTGGTCCTTGTCTGTCAGTATCAAGGATCACTGAGGAGATCTATTCACAGCAGGAACATCTATGGGTGTGTGGAGAGCTGAGTAAAGGAACATCTATGGGTATGTGGAGAGCCAGCTCAGCCAAAGTGGCCCACTAATGTGCCTTTCCTATCAAGCAAGGGACAGTTACTCCCTTCCCCTCCCCCATAGATCAAGCTGAAAATGGGGGAACAAGAGCCCCTCTTTGGGAGAGGGTGGCTATGGAGTAAGGCATGAGTCAAAGCAAGCAAAGTAAACACACAGATTGACCAGAGAACAGGATGACACTTCCGTGGGTGCCATGAGAGGGGCTGGAGGAGGCCAAGTTTTACTTCTCTTCCCCTTCAGTTCATCTTGACCTTGAAATGGTGATTCCATTGGGTTCCAAAAGTTCTCAGAGTCAAGAATAAGTGGAAGTGGGAGAAGAGAGCCAATCCCAGGACCATGGACCAGCAGGAAGGGCCTTGCTCCCTGATCCCTTGGTCCCTTGAGGTCCTAGTAGGATGGCCCATTCACAGCAAGACCTCCCACAGCCAAAGCTTGTCATAACTGTGGCTGGGGCCAAGGAGGAGCCTGGAGGAATGCTCTTTCCAAGGAATCATCTTGGAACCTCTAACATCGCACCACTGTGAGCCATTCCAGAGAGAAGAGGAAGACGGGGCAAGTGTATTCAAAAAAAAAAAAAAAAGTAATTTGTCTCCACCAAAAAACCAAAACCAAAAACAAAAGTGATTGGCTTCCATTCTTCCCTCTGAGACCTAAGCTGGAGCCAATGCTTGGGCCTGGCTCCCCCTCCTCTCACCACGCCGTCTCCACCTCTGCTTAGCTGCTTGCTCTCTGACTCTTCCCCACTGTAGCTTGCAGGGCGACGAGGTCACTAAGAGGACAGCACGGTATCCTAGGGAGAGCCAGGGAGACCTCACACTTCTGAGCACGGCTGGACTTCATCAGGCTTTCTCGTGGTGGCTGGGTTGTTTTTGCAAAGCAAGAGAATGGCTAGTGTGTTTTAAAGATGGCTCCTGGTGCACAGGTTTGTAATTCTCTTTATTGGCTCATCTAAAGATGGTGGCCTCGTAGGCTGGACAAAAAAGCACAGTGATGACTGGAGGGGAGGGGCAACCCTGCCGGAGGTGGGTGGGGGAACGCCCCCTCTCGGTGGTCTGAGGTGGTGCAGGGGCACCGGTGGCTCATGCAGTTTCTACTTAGCATCCCCGGATCCAAAGAGAACAACGCCTAGAGCTTCCAACCTCTCAGAGGGCCCAGCCTACCAAGGTGACATCAAAACAAGGAGGCTTAAAAGGAGTTTTTAAAAGCCATGACGTCCTTTGCTGAAATAAACATTGACATCCTCAACATAGATGCCATGGTTAAGAGGCTTGGAATGTCCAGGAAGGCTTATTGGATTCAACATAATTTCTCTGAAACCTATAAAAAAACAAAAAGAAAAAAAACAGAAAAACAGAAAAAAGCAAAATAAAGTAAAAACCAAAACCCCCAAAGAAGATCAAAACTAGGAGGGGAAACAGAGAGGGAATTCAAAAGGGGAAAAACTAGAGCTATGGATCTAGATATATACTGGAAATAGACAAATGAATTGCCAGCACCAGAGAAGGATGGGTCATGGGTTTGGAGGTAACTTAAAATCAAGTATGGTCAGAGAAAGTGGAAACACTCTGTTCTGCCATGGCCTCCACCGAACTGAGGAAGGGAAATAAGCATAACATTTGGGGCCTTGGCCTTGGACTATCACGGAAGAAAAGGAGCAGACTCAGCTAAGGGGGTCTTGGTCTATCACTGTCTTTCTGGAAGCAGGAGCTCTAATGGGTAGGTGGGAGAAGCAGTGTGCACACTGGGGACATTAGAGGACAGGGAGAACACTGTGCTTTCCCTGAACTCCCTGTCTTTAGAGACCTGGAGCAGCATTTCTAACTCTAAGAGCTGACATTTCATAGACCAATTTAGACCTCACCAGTAGGTGGAGGCTACACTTCCAAGCCTACAAGTTCTTTTTTTGGGGGGGGGCACTGGGGATTGAACTCAGGACCTTGCACTTGCCAGGTAGGCACTTATGCCACTGAGCTGTCTCCCCGCCTGTACAAGTTCTTTTTTACTGACCCTTTCACCTCCTGTCACTAGGTCTATGGAAGGTTCGAGAAATGGTGGCTGAAATCTCAGCCTTCCCACAACTCCAAACCTTACAGAGGATGAAAATATCCTGGAAGATCAGTGTTGGTGGCTACTGGGCCATGGGTCACACGGTTTCCACAGCAGCTCGGCTTCCTTCTAGCCAGGTAGGTGTAGGCATTCTTCATCGAATTTCCAGAAAGAAGTCACTCAACCAACTCCTGATTTTAAAAATGTTTCTAAAGAATATGTATATGTGTGTCTAAATGTGCACCCATGTACTCAGATGCCACACAGGCAGACATGTGAACACAGCAAGCCTGTCTTTCCATGAATCTATGTTCAGGCTTGAGGGTCACAGGACACTGGGGACATATGATAGGGAGATGGAAACAATTCATTTCCATTCAGACTTTCCCCTCCTCCTCTGGGCATACTCCTCCATAGTATGCCCAGAACATACTATGATCAAAGAAAGGTTCTAACTTTGGCTGTCAGGGTCCCTCCTTCTGCAGGGGCTAGCATTAGATTTGTAAACACAAAGGGACCCTTCTTTGTCTATGACATCATATCTAGAGGAAAGCTACGTTTCAAAATGAGACAGCTTCTCTGTGCTGACTCCACGTAGGAGCTCCCTAGGACCTGAGTGGGGACAGGTGGAAGGTTATTGGTCTGTGACAGCACTGTTGCTCTCTAGGTCATGGCTCTTTTCTGACTTCTATACTCCTTGCCCAGGTGCTGCGAAGTTTCTTCCTTTGGAAGAGACTCCCGTAACCTAAGGGACTTGTTATTCCTGCATTGGACACCTAGTCATATCCTGATCCTCTGAGACATAGGGAGGTTTCATGAATATTTGGGCTTTCAGGATCAAAATTTGGCAGAGGGAGGGGTCTGTACTGCACATAAAGATGTCAAAGGAGGTAACTCACCATGTGACCTTGGGTAAGACACATCCCCACTCTGGACCTCGGGCTCCTCATATATATAGTGAGTTGATGGGACTAGATGATCTCTATTGTCCTTCAAGTTTAATATCCCATGATTGTCTATATTTGAAAAGACCCCTGGCAGAAGAGGCAGACATGGTGGGATTAATGGTCAGTATTGAGCCCAAGTGCAAAAATCATGGGGATGGGTTCTTCTTACATGGACAATGCCAGAAATAGAAATCCAGGTCTTCCCAGCTCTTGCACCCACAATACTTTGCCTATAGGAATATGGGGTTTATTTCATACATACAGTTTAGATCTACTGTCCTCTGGGAATCCCACAGAAGCATTATAGAACAGGTCAACTTGGAGTCAGGGATCTGGTACAATTTGCCATTACCACAAATGCCACTAATGCTTCTCCTAGCATTCTTCCTGCTTTCATGCCTTTCTTGAGCCTAAATTTCCCCCCGTGGTGCCTGTTACTGTCACCCTAGATGTCATTCCTGGACATGGAAGGAAGACTTTTATGACTTAGATGATTTTGCTGGTCTCAAGACCCTCTTTAGGGCTTCCTATCTCCCATAGAAGGAATTCAGCTGATTTTCAAAAGGGAAGTAGTATCACAAAGGGTGATGAGATGAGGGTGTAGCATCTTGATACAGTTCTTGCCTTTGTTAGGACATAAAGCTTTAGACACCTGAGGCTGTTGTTTCACTGCAGACATATGGCCCACAACTCCTATGGCAGACACACGATTCCAGCTTCTGAGTGGGAACTGTCCTGTAGGGGCCCTGCAGCATCCATGGGCCTGGGGAGGCTTCCTATCAGATCCACTACAGGCCAGGGCCAAGCAGCTCTAGGCCTCTGCCAAAGTCCCTGAAGCCGCCTTCATGAACATGAGTCTTTTCCCATATGAGCCAGGATCTGAAGTTTGTTTTCTCTGGAACTCTTTCCCAGGTGGAGCCTTTCCAAGATTATAAAAGCTGAAGCTTGATAGCATGAGAGAAATCACTCCAAAATGCTCCATTCCTTCCCTCTCCTTTTCCAGCACAACCCAAGAGCAGAAAGGGAAAAGCATTTGGGGGGGTGGGCGAGGGGGTGTGCAGAGAGACCAGGACGTTAGTGAACACTGATGGAAGGGCAGATGGGAGGGGAAGCCAAAGAGAGGCAAATACACCTCCAAAGAAGTCACTGTCCACTAGGTGGCTCATGAACCCCCCACATAACCTCCTGTCCATCAAAACCTTTCCCCAAAGTCATCCAACACAGAGGGACTTGTGAGACCTTTGCAATTCAAAACAGAGCCTAGTCTTCAGGGATTGTCCAAATATGTTTCCTGAGAAGTAAGATAGATGGTGCTAGAAATTCTAGCATCATCTAGAGAAAGGGAGGGGAGATGTGAGGAAAGAGACCAGGGAAACAGGGTACCGGGCACCCAAGGGATCAGATGAGAGGTTTTGCTGCCAATCCTGTTGAGCCAGTAGCAAGCTGAATAGCTAGTGGAAGGCTTCTATACTCACTGCAGCTGGGAAAGGCCAGGTCCTAAGGCTGTGCAGTGCAGGAGTCCTAGAATTAAAATCCTCTGTGTTCCTGACACTTGTGCAGATCCTCACCTTCTCTATTGCACTGAGGCTTCCACCTGGCACTTTAACTTTGGTTCTCTAGAGCTCTTAGTTTTGGGTTCCCCAATCCCTTAAGGAGAATTTTCTTGCATCTTCTGATGACCCCCCTCTCTCTGGCTGGATTCTCAATGGCCTTTGTTTCTGTCCCCACTTTCTTCCCTTTTGTTCTCCGACATGATGATTTTATTACCTAACTCCATGGAGTGATTTATGTTATAGCTTTGGTAAAAGACCCCATGCCACATAGAACTGTCCTGCACTCTTTCCAAACATCACCTTTTCCAAGTCTTTGTCGTCTTGGACTTGTTACATCATGGTGATGGCTGGCACTTACACGACAGTGGATGGAAGAGCACTTTACACTCCAGAGTGGGCCTTGAAAACACAGATGTCCTGGCATTGAGGTCAGGAGCAGAGCAATTGATACCTCTCCCTAGTCAGAGAGATTCCACCACACTCTCTCCCCATTTCTACAAGTGCTCAAAAGAGATCAAGTGTTACTGAACTATGCTGCAGGCACAGGAAGAAGGGCACCTCAGGAAATCCCACCTATAAAAATCCTGCCATGAGACCTATCACCAAGCTCCATGGCAGCCAAAGATCTCCATAAGTTAATGACATTGCTAAGCACTGTCTACAGTTAAGTCACTATCTGCCAGTATCCTTCAAATATTAACCATAATCATGTCAACCAGTGGGAAAACTATGAGCCTCTTTCTATAAGCCTCTTTCATAGAAAGAAATACTCAGGTTATGTTGTGGCAGAATTGGAATCATTCTACCTCCAAAGTCCTTGTAATGAATTACTCAGCAGTATGACACTATTTGGTGAAAACCAATATCCAGGAAGAAGTAATGGCATGGAGGTCAAAGCAGTGGTGGTGGGGACACTCCAGGAGAAAAGAGGTTAGGGAGTCTGCTTCTTTCACCAGGCCCCACACAGAGGGTTCAAGTTCTCTTTCCTCATGGACAGCTTCTGTAGCTCTGGAGCCCAGCAGTGCCACACACTGCCACTCCCTGCATCCAGCAGAGCCTGGTCCAGCTCTTTTCCTGAATGCCTCACTTTCTATGCTCACTGGCCTACAACACCCAATGCCCTCACTGTAATGCTACATGTGGTTTGGGAACTTCTGAGGAAGGAATCCCAAAGTGTCTAAACATTGACACACTTTTGATACTATTTTTGAGAGTTTGGCCTAGGAAGACCAAAACACAACCTCATGAACAATAGACAGCAGTGAGTCTGGAGGGAAGAGCCCTTTTCATGGTATAGTCAGCCCCATATAAAGGGTGTATGATATAATGTATCTGGAAAGCCAACCATGGTCCCTAGAGGAGCTCTCTCCCCAGTATCCTTTCCTAGGCCACTGTGGGAGCAGGGCAAACAGAAAAGAGTACATGGTGATGAAGGAAAGCTCCCACACATACAGATACATCTTGTTTCATTTCCTACATATGTGGTGGCCCCTCCAACAATATGCAAAGGTAGTCACCAAATATTCCTAAGGGTATCTGGGATGTGGCTATGATTGTTCTATACTTTTACCTCCTTATAAGCTCTTGATCCTCTGAATCTAGGTTCTTTTTTTAATCATCAAATTTAATTAAAGCCTGGTGGCACTGCTTTCAAATGAGTTGGCCCCAGATACTACAGCTACAAATCTAGCCCATGGGCCACATATAGTTCTGGGATCTC
>NW_004524578.1:17531407-17565434 GCF_000260255.1 Octodon degus
ATATAGTTCTGGGATCTCAATCTCTCTCTCTTTCTCTCTCTCTCTCTCTCTCTCTCTCTCTCTCTCTCTCTCTCTCTCTCTTTCTCTCTCTTTCTCTCTCTCTTTCTCTCTCTCTTTCTTCCTTTTCCTCTCTCTCTCCCCCTCTCTCTCCCTCTCTCTCTCCTCTCTCTCCCTCTCTCCCTCTCTCAGCACATTATTTTTTCTTTTTGAATTTTTTACTTAGTTGCCAACACATAAAACTTGGAAGATTCCACATTTAAAATATTTCCATTTTTAGCTTTCCTTGAAAATCCAACCTTTCTGGCAAACTGAAGCAACATTTCTGCATAGTAACAAGTGCTCGAAACAGAGTGATGACCACTCAGTTTACACAAGGTACGTGTCCTCCTGTTTCCTATATCCTTCAACACTTGCTATGACCCTCCACTCCTACTTCCAATACTTCCATAGTTTATCTTTGCCTTTGAATCTGAAACTTACAGTGAGCCTTAGCACTGACTATACACTGAAGACCAAAACACATTCACTAAGCTCCACCTATGTCTCCTATAATATCAAAGCAATGCTCACATGGATCATAACAATTGTAAAGAAGGGGCTAGAAATCTATCTCAGAGAGGTGACAGATGTTATTAAGGAAGGTATTATTTTCAGAAATCAGGTTCCTAACAAGAAAACATAATGGGGACCATAGAGAATGCTGCCACTAGGTAAGACAGTGGCACTTATGTGACATATGTCACCAGGTGCCTGTGCCTTTCACATTGCCTGACATATGTAAACCTTTCACAAACTAACACTGCCAAACAGCAAGATTTTTTAATCAACTGTAATATTTCTGGGGGGCATAATTTGACATCAGTAACAAAATGTTCTTTGGGATATTGGAATGTACTTGGAACTGAAATGTCCCTGTTGTATACTTCAGGGTAAGAGTACTGAATGGGAGTCCCAACTTCCACATGGGGCATCTCTTCCCATAGAGTCCCTCACTATTGCTGGGAAAATGAGCACTGAGATCGTCTGGACTGAGTCTGGATCTAGCTGTGTAGAGAGGTTCAGATGGAGGGGGCTGAGGTCCAATGAACCCTGAAGAAGAGTGAGCTCATGGAATCAGGCCCACAGGAAGAGTGGGAGGGTGTCCACGCATGGGTGACATAAAAGGGCATCAAAAGCTGAGATCTCAGACGAAAGCCAACTACTAAGCCCCAGAGGAAGCCCAGAGGCTCTCACAGTTTATCCCAGATGAGTATTCCATGGATTGCATTCAAAAGGGAATAGATTTGCCTGGAGAATTTACCCTTGGCCTTGCTAAGACTATCCCAACAATAAGGCGAACTCTACGTAAAGGAATGAATGCTAGTCCCAGGGAAAGTGAGACTCCTTCCACTCCCTGCCATGGATGAAATCACCTCTCAGAGTCCAAATGCTCTACCAGTCATAGAATGATATTATTCATATGGTAAGATCTCCTCACCACTCCCAAAGTTCACCATAAAAGGGGAAATTTGCAATAGCTGAGCATTTTTGTTTGGTTCAGTCAAAAGAAGAGAGAACCTAAGGTATTATTAACCCAACTCATTCCTTTCCTCACACTTGAAAATATCTCTTATGTTCAGCAAGTTTTTTTTTCTCCTCTCTTGATTCTTTTGATTCTTCTCAAGTGTTTAAAATATCAGGAAAGTACAGAGACTAGCAAAACTCTGTGCCCACCACCCAGCATTAACAATCTGTAATATACTGATGCCTTCATTTCAACAACTAAAACACAGTCCATGAAAGTCAGTGCACTACGCATCCCCTCCTCTCTACCTCACCAAAGACAGCACTGCTGCACTGCAGGAGACAAGTATCATTGCCAGGCACCTTGCAATAATTTTGATACCTATGTTTATCTACACTCATAACCAAAGTATAGACTGAGGTTAAATTTAAACTTTTAAAAAGGGATGAAGTTATCTCTTCTAATACATGTAGTTCTCACTCAGTGATTTTCATCAGTGGAGTCCATTGTGTGAAGATGCAGTACTACAAATTACATTTATGTCCTACCAATTGATTCTTGTCTCTATTTTTTCACTCTTCCAAAAAAAAGTGGCAATAAATATTACACAAGTCTTGTTATGCACACGTGGGACAGTTTCTCTAGAACAGTATTTGGCAAACTTTTCCTAGGAAGGGCCAGATAGAAAATATTTTAAGCTTTGCACACTATACAGTCTCTTTTGTAACTACTCAGTCTTGCCAACATAGTCAGAAAGAAACCATAGGCAACAAGTAAACACATGAACATGCTCCAGTAAAACTTCACTTATAAAAACAGGCCAGAGTTGGAGCAGCCCTTGGCTGGTAGGCTGGCATTTGCTGACCTCTCCCCTACAGTCCTGGTCACCCAGACTGCAGGCGTGAGGGACAGCAAGATGAGCAACTGCTAGGAGGGATGAAGACTCCCAGATGTCCCTGAACAATCATCTGCATTTTAATAGGATCTTCAGGTGATTCATATGCACAGAACATTCAAGAAATACATCTTTAGAGGATGTTTTTCTAAGTTAGAATATACACATCCTTAACTTCATTCTATTACTAAATGTTTCCCTGAAGTGATGCCATCAACTCCTATTTCTATAATTACTAAGTGGATGAACTTTTTATCCTGTATTCCCATATCTGGCATTATTAAACATTTTTCTCTCCAAACTGATGAGTGTTAGATGTTATTTCCTTGTAATTTCAACATGCATTTCCCTGATTACTACTGAGGATGCACATCAACTCAACTGGGGCTTCCTGTTCTTTGAGCTGCCTGTTTATATCCTTTCCTCATTCTGTGTGTGTGTGTGTGTGTGTGTGTGTGTGTGTGTGTCTGTGTGTCTGTGTGTGTGTGCGCATGCATGTGCATGTTTATGTATATGTGTGGTGCTTTTTTATTATTTTGATTTTGGAAGTATGCACATAAATTCTCCATAGAATACATATATTACAATTTGTTCTCTTAGTTCACTGATTGTATTTTAATTTTGTACATTATATGTACATATATAAATTAATCAAATGCATTAATTTTTCTCCTTATAATCCATGTTTCGAAAGCCAGCCAAATAGTTCAGCAGATTAAAGCACCTGCAAGCAGGCACAGGGGACAAGGATTTGATCCCCAGGCCTGCCATGCCAGCCCCGCCCACAGGGTGCATTGAGACAGCAATTGAGACTGGGTGTGGTGGCACACACCTATAATCCCAGCACTTGGGAGGCTGTAAACAGGAGAATCACTATGAGTCAGATCTAATAGTGAGGCCCTAAAGACCCTGTAGACCCTTCCCTAAAATACAGAAAAAAATAAGCAAATAAAAATCATTCATAATCCATGTTTCAAGAATATTTGCTTCCTCAAAGTCAAAGTATAATCTTTGCTTTTTAAAGTACATTTTGTAAATCTCCCTTATGGAAGAATTCCACATAATTTACGTAGAGATTCCTCACTCAAAGAAGGGAAGCTTGCTTCCCTCCTGTTGAGTGTGTAATGATATTGGATGACGTCCTGTGTGTATTTCAAGGGGCAGTGCATGACCCATAGAAAAACCTGTGGCACACTGTGTCAGTCAGGTGACCAGGGCTAACATCACACAGATGTCATTTACATCCTTGATGTGATGTCATAATGGTGCTTCATCTCTGTTCCTCCTCCCCAAAATCTATGACCCTAATTAACAAGTTGAAAGTGATAGATATTCTATGTGAAACCTAATAAGTGTGCCACAAATTTGCAAAGGGCCTCAAGGGCAAGGGTACTCGGAACCACTGTCACAGATAGAGTCTAAGGCGACACAATTACTATGTACAACATGGTGTTAGGGAATAGAGGAAGGACATTTGGGGTGAAACTCATGAAATCATAATATGTTTTGGGTCTAGTGAACAGTAATGTACCAGCTCTGATTTCAAATTAAATTTTCTAATGATATTTAGGAAATCAACTTACGCTTAAGCAATGTAGCTGAACTCTTTAACTATTTCTAATCCTTACTTTACAGATAGAACTCAGTGTTCCATGTAAAGTGATCGTATCCTTCACCATAAGGACCATCATCTCTGTCTTTCCATATCTTTTGTTTCTTTTCTTATTGCATTGGCAGGAATCACCAGAATATTGAATAAAAGTCATAACAATGAGCATCTATATTACCTTGTTTTTCAGACAAGATTTGGCTTATTCCGTGTGGCATGGCTATAGACTAGATTTTTTTCATCGATATCATAATTTTGACTTATAATTTGTTTTGAACGGGAAGGGTTTTTCCCTATTCTGGTCATTAATAGTCTAACTCTGATGATGGTGGCCTCCATCCAGCCTCTTGGAATTTCAGTTCTGAACCAAATCCTACACAACTGGTTTGGTACCCCTGCAGAGTAACACTAGAAATACAGGACAATGGTTTTCAGCTTGTTGAGTGGCTTAACACAGTTTCAGAGGCTCAAGTGAACCCCCTCTTCCCTGCTCCATTTCATAAGGATCACACATTCCCATTAGCTATACTTCCACAGAGGGGCAGCAATATTATTGTCCAGGATCCTTCCTTCAGTGCAGAAACCTCTCCCTGCTCATGGCTTCAAACTGTAACTCTAAGAAGCCGTAGTTCGGCAGATACCTCCAGAGCTAGGAATGCACCCTTACTTTTTGCTTCCAGACTTGGAGCCTAGCATGAGGAAGGATATAATTCTGGTTGACACTATTTCTTACCTGTAAGGTCATGTGCCTAGCGTTATGATGAACACTTGCAGTCCCAGCACTTGGAAGATGAGGCAGGAAGATAGCTACAAATTTGAGAGCAGCCTGGGCTACACAGTGAGTTCAAGGCCTGCCTAAACTACAAAGCAAGACCCTGCCTTGAAAAACCAAAAGAAATCATTTATCTTGTATTAAGGGCCAGATACATGATTTTATATTTTGTTATTGCTATATATTTGGATAAGAGAAAGCACATGAAAGAATTTAGCACACCTTGACTAAAACTTTCTTTCCACATCATAGAAAAAGTATGCATTTTCCTTGTTTGCAAAGGAAATTTACAAACCTTTACTTTCGTGTGATCCTGGGGCTTAAACCTAAGGACACTATCTGAGAGGTACCTCCTGGTCTGTCTGTTTCTCTGTCCATCTGTCTGTCTCTATCTCTGTCTCTCTTTCTCTCTCTTCTCTCTGTCTCTCTCCTTCTGTCTGCCACTCTCTTTCTCTCTCTGTCTTCCTTTCTGTCTCTCTCTTTGTCTCTGTGTCTCTCTCTCTGTCTGTCTCTGTCTCTCTTGCTGTTTCTCTGTCTCTCTGTCTCTCTGTCTCTGTCCGTCTGTCTCTCTCCACCTTCCCCTACTTTCTTTCTATAAGCTCTCAGTAAGTTGCAGAGGTGAAACTTAAACCTGTGATTCTCCTGACTCTCTCTCCCAAAGTGCTAAGATTACAGTCATACACCCCTAAAGTGAACCTTGCAATTGGTATCTTCAGTCCTATTAACAACTTCTTCCTTCAATTATTTTCTTAATTGCTTCAGATGTTTTCCCAACATTATCCAACATGTTCTATTCTCCTTCATACAGAAACGTCTGTGTGGCCACCTCTATCTTTTTGTACACTCACACCATCAGTCTGCCACCTAATAAATGAAAGAAGAAATACCCTTCAGCCTACTGTGCCCTTCAACTTCATCCAGTCCTTTCTAGGTACCAATATTTTTCATGATTCCACCACAACCCTGACTTCTACTGTCCCAGATCACTCATGCTTCCCTCTCCTTCCCTCCCCATGATTCAAATTCTATTCTTGCCACAGAAACAAATCTATTCATGGTCACCATGACCAAACTTTTTCCATTCCTCTTCAACTTGATCATTCCACAGAACATGCCACCTTGGTCACCCCACATACTCCATGACACTTAAAAATGTGCCCCTCTGCTCAGCGTACTATGCTTCTACTGCCTTTCTTCCTACTGGCTGCTCTTCTCCTACCAGCCTTTGTGGTAGTTTCTCAATAAACGTCTCTTTTGCCATTTGATTCTGAGACTTGCCTCAGTGGTAACAATGTGAGCTTGCATGGTGCAGACTGAAGCTCCACTCCAAACTTCCTGAATCTGGAACCACACTGAACAGAATCCTAGGGTGAGTCCTACATCTGCTTGAGTGTGGCAAGTGCTGTTCTAGCCATCTGCTCTACTCACTCTCCATCCCCCTGCACACGCAATCAATGATGCCCATCCCGGTAGGGTGGCTCCTAATCCCTTTATCTCCAGCCAAAAATTTCCTTCAAATTTTTATCCTTGCAATCCTCTCTGATTTCTCTCCATTGCTATTATTTGGCATCATAATCACAGAAACAACATTTCTAGAATCCCCGTCCTCGTCCATCTCCCTTTCTGAAAGCCCAGTTCTTTCAAGTCACCACCATGCTTTATCATTATGGAGACATGAGCTCTTGGAGTCAGCCTCATCTCCTTCCAGTGTCTTCCTAGTTCCCTCCATCCAATCAAACATCATTTCACATATTTATTTTGCAATACCTAGTGCACACATCCTTTTATTTAGATCCTCATTTTGGTAAAGTGTGGCATAAAGATCTGCTGTCAGACTGACTTGGCTGTTAAATGCCTGGTGTTACAATTTGTGTGTGTGAGACCTGAAAACCTTAAGTAAATTACTTCTCTGTGCCTCAACTTTCCCTTCTGTAAAGTGAGAATATCATTACCTCATCAATTCTTTTTTTCCATAATTTTACTGAGAAATAAATAGCAATGAGACAGCCTCAAGTCCAATTGGTAGGACAGTTCCAATAATTAACACATTACATACTGCCTTCCTAGTGGTTATTTGTTGTATAAGATACAGACATGATAACCTATTTACAAACACTATTAGAACAAATCCCTCTATTCCTTGAACTAAAAGAATGCAGCTATATATCTATCCTAACCATTTTGAATACACAGATACAAAATGGTCATTCATCTATATCCCCTTTTTTGTTTAGTTCCATCATTTAAATATTATAGGTGTGTGAACTCAGCAAAATATTCCAGTAGTCCATAATAGTACTGGGTCTTCTACTTCCCTAGCAATGTCAGAAGTTGTTGACCTGAGTCCCTTACAGCTCAACATAACAACATGGCTTTATTTCTTGTACTTTGTTTTTATACTTTTCTGCTGGATGGTTAAGACCAAGATAAAGCAAGACCTATGTAACAAGAATTGTATCTTTTGGATCTGATAAGGTCAGTGAAATCCCCTCAGGAGTTATCCTGAGATCCTGTACCTCAGATTGTAGATCCTTTGTCAGTATCAGCCATGTGGATGAGTCACGGCCACTGCTTGGCCAATTTGCTCTCTGTGAAAGCCTGAGAGAATGTTTTCTCTCCATGTGACTTTTATGATTAAAAAAAGCCCACTCACTCAGCACATTCTAACAAGCATTGCTTATGCCTTCTCACTATCTACTCCTACTGTGGAGCTTGTCTTCCTGATTCTGCCCCTTAAGTTAATCCATCTGGCACATCACTATCAAGTTGTATCATGAAAACAGGTCATTATCAATTTGGCATCTAATCAGAAACCATCAGAGATGTGAAAGTGCCATTGCATAATGCCCAAAAGGCTTAGGTTCCTATCCTGGATGTTAAACCCCACGTCCAGCCAATGCCCCTGGACTCACATCACTCTTCCCCCACAAATACTCTCTCCATCAGCTAAACAATAACATGACCACACTGTATGCTTGTCAGTGGCTGTCCTAATTCCCACAGGGTTCCATTGTCCTCCTTGCTTAGAAGATTTCTAACTCCTCATTCTCATCCAATTCTCAATCTTTCAATCAACTGCTTTAGTCCACTTTCTTTACAAGTCACTTCTATGTGTTATTTCTTCTCTATTTGGAACTATTTTAAATATATCACTCCTGTCATATATGCATTTCTCATTTTTCAATAAGACTATTTCTAAAAGTAAACAAACTCTAACAAACAGTTTCTATAAGAATTTATACCTACCCAATAATGGGCTTCCTCATCTAACTTAGTCAACATCCCTACAAAGTGAGAAATACTACAATCTCTAGTTTGCAGTGGGGAAGCTAAGAATCTAGGATGGTTACAAATTCATACTAAGTCTCTCTTAATAAGATGCAGTACTAGCATTTGAATCCAGCCTTTCTCATTGGAGCTGTTATGCTCTTAACCCTTCCATATATTGATACTCAGGGCAAAAAGCAAATCCAAGAACTCTATTTCTCTTGTGATACACCAGGAGCTTAAAAATTAGACTTGTTTTTCAGAACCAATTCATCTGATTTGTGTGTGTGTGTAAATCTGTGTAACAATATAACACCATTATTTTCAAATTCTACTGTAGGGTCTTGGCATTTCCAAAGCACTTCTACTTACAAAGAATTATAAATAATGATTTATGTTAATCTCAGAATAACTCTGTGAGGCACAAAAAGAAAATAGTCATTATCTTGATCTCATATCTCCTATCCCAAACTTGGCCATGTGACCCTAGCCTCAAAATGCTCCTGCTCCATCTGGTGCCCCAGGATGCCTGACTTTCCTTGAAGTCTGTTGTACTATTTAGGTTATGATAAGCAAAAGGCTAAGGCTTGGGACTAGGAGGAAATGTAATCAATAAAGTCCAAATCCCTAGCTGCTATCAGTTTAAAGCAGATTATCTTAGGGTGGAGTATGGGCTAAGAGAATCAGATCACTGGTGCATTCTAAATTTACAGTCCTAAAATTAGATAATATAAAACTATAAGTTGCTTTTCTGGCTCTACATTCCCATGATTAGTCATAATGGCAAAGTTATTGAAGATAATGAAGAAGGAAAAGATGGAGGAAAAGATAGTCCACAATTTGTACATTTATCAAGAACATCTGTATAGAGCCTTTCTTTGGGCCCTTTTTACTTTAATGATGACAGACTTAAACACACAGATACTACACTCAGTTTTCATACTGCAGGTATCATGGTGTCCCCAAAGACCCACATTAAGAGTGGCAGTTTATACTATCTACCTGCAAAGACCTGGCATAACCTGCAAAGACCTAGGTTGTGTAGATACAAAGCATAAGCGCTTTGCAGAAAGCAGCAGAGCCACAGCCCAGCAAGTACAGCCTCAAAGCCTTACTTTCACTGTGTCTAAATCTCCACAAGACTGACACATGCTGAAGGCCTCCTCCACTCATGGTTCTGGAGAGAGGAAAAGAATAATAAGGTGAGTAAGAAATAATTAGCATCACGGGGAGGCTAAAAGTACCAAGAATTTGAGAGTTCCACCTTCTTTTGCCTAAAGAAATTGTGCAAATACCTGAACATCAACCCTCCAGAAGAAAAGACTGGGAAGTTTGTTGCCAGCCATGGCCTTAAACAAACAATAACAATATGGGAAATACACAAGTGAATGTCAGGAGAGAGCTTCCTACCCAGGACTGGCAGAGTTTAATTGAAGAGTTATCACATGACCACAGGTGGGAGGGAAAGAGGAGATGGGAAGGCGGTCCCCAGGCAGAAATGCATGATGGGAGGATTCTGACAGTAGGAGCTTCATGAACAAAACCCAGAACCTCAGAATATGACCTTTTTTAGAAACAACATCTATGCAGTTGATAAAGTTAAAATACAGTTATTAGAGTAGATCCAAATCTAATAGTGCCATGACCTTATTTTGAAAAAATGGGGGGGGAGTGGTTATAGCCACACAAATACATGCACATGTACACTGCCATTTGAACACAAAGTTAGAAATCTGAATACTGTATCTACAAGCCAAGGAAACTCCAAGATTTCCAGCAAACAAGAAGCTAAGAGGGAAGCCTGGAGCATATAGACCCTTCTCTGGGTCCTTGGAGGGAAACAGCATGGCCCTTTCCACACCTTGAGCTTGGCTTGTTGGTCTCTAAGAACCATAGAATACTAACTTTCTTCCGTTCCAAGCCATCCAGTTTGTGGCACTTAGTTATGCTACCTTAGAAAACCAAAACAGGGATTTTTTCCCCCTGAAAAGCAACATACAAGTTGTGATCAAAAAATACATGGAATAAAAAAATACAATGAATGTTAAAAAAATATATTACAGTAAAAAGGGCATTGTGATTAATCTCCCTAAAGTACTCCTCCTTGCTTTGAAAACACTTATCTAGTTTTTCTCATCACTTTCTGAAGCAGTTCTGGAAGTCCTTTTTCCTAAGTGCCTTTACAAGTCACAATTTAAAAATAAATAAATAAGGCTACTGCTGCCATTGAGTTCCACCCAATGGAAAAGTGAGCTTGTAAGAAAACATTATGGTGTGTTCTCATCCACCTTATTCACTGGATCTGGCACAATGACTTCTGGCTCGGCCCCAAAGCCAAAATGACCATGAAAAGTAAATATTCTGAGTTGATTCAGGACATTCCAGCAGCATGATAGTCCAAGTAAAGTTATTCAGGAAAGAGCACCTTTAGGACTGCTTCAGGAAGTGGCCAGAGTGACAGAATTAGTGATTTTAAAGCAATGGGGACAGTTTTGAGGGGAATCCATGGCAATATATTTTTACTGTAATAATTTTTTAAAATTTAAATATTCACCTTTTTGTCTATCTCACCTTGCATATAATTTGGTTGGAAAATAGACCAGGGCAACACACGAGTAGAAATCAGCCCAACGGGGGAGACTTCAAATACAGGGCTGGGACCCTCTATGCAGTTTCATACCACCGGGGAATCACCAGTGGAGTGCCAGCATTAGCTCCACATGGTAAAGTAAATTTAGAATGAGGGACAGTAGATAGATGAAGACTGACAGACCACTGAATGAGTGGATAAATGAAGACAGATAGGTGATGCATCCATAGGCATCGATATCTAGATAACTGATTTAGATTAAATAATGCATCTGCAACAGATGCCAATGGCTTTCCTACTTTGTGCTAAAATTTCCAAATGCTGAATGAGGTGTATGACCCACTTTCCAAACAGGACTGCTTAGGTGGGAAGAACAGAAGTCCTATCATTTACCCTGTGGTGTCAAGGAGCCTGAAGAGGACCTGCATCAGCAAACACACCAGCCAGCCCTTGCCCGCCTCAGGCCTCAGCCCATGGGGACCTCAGTCTCAGTCAGGACCCAAAGGAAAAGTCAGAGGGTAGCAGTGCCACCAAAGCAGTCCAGGGATAGTGGCAGGGCACCTAGTAAAAGAATTGACGTCCCTAGAAAAGGATGCCATTGTAATGAGACAAAAAGAAACAAGATTTTCCTATAAAAAGAAAGGAAAATGTGGCAGTCAGGTTGACTGGCTTTGGGATCTGCCCCAAGGAATTGGTGAAGCACACTTCTGGATGTGTCACAGAAGAGTGACCTGGGGGTCTTCGTCTGGCTCTTCACCCCATCATCGCTGGCACTGTTCCCCTGCTCTGCTTCCTGGCCACATTCGAACTAAGCAGCTCTGTGCCTGTCCACTGTGAGAGCTCTGCCTTGGAGCCAACTGACCATGGACTGAGTTTCCTAAAACTGTGAGCAATCCAAACCGTTCCTCCTTTAAATTATGGCCGTTGGGTCTGGTGTGACAAGGAAGGAACGATGACTAATACTGAAACAAAGTGATTTTCACTGGAAAGAAACATGTGATGGTCACAAGATCCACCCGGAGACGTGTGAAGAGTTTCCACTAATAAATGGAGACCATGAGCTTGGGGAAAAGTCATTAAGAACTTCATCAGTTTGGCCAATAGGTGAGTCTTGAAAGTTGTGAAAGACAACCCGAGAGCAGATAAAAGCCAATAGAGGAAAACAACGCGAAAGAACAGCAGTGCCTGGATTGGTTAGGGTGGGGGCCGGCAAGCTCTTGCTGTCAGCAGCCAGATCATGACTATTTTAGGCTCTGTGGGCCATATGGTCTCCGCTGCAACTACTCCACTCTGCCACTGCCGTGTGAGAGCAGCCATAGACAATGTGTAATGAATGAGCATGGCCGTGTTCCAATAAACTTTATTTATGGACACTGAAATTTGAATTTCATATAATTTTTACATGTTGTGAAAGATGATTCCTCTTTTGAATTCTTCCAACCATTTAAAAATGTAAATACCATTCTTAGTTCAAGAGCTGTACAAAAACAGGCAGCAGGCTAGATTGGACTTGCAGGCTAGGGCTGGGGATATCTAGGTTAAATGGTGACCGTACCAGGCTAGGTAAGAGGTAAAGTAGCATGGGGTCACAGGTGAGACTGGAGGATGGAAGCCAGATAAATGCTAAGGTGGTGCATACGCAAATGAGAAATCTGATAGAAGATGAAATGTGGGAGGGAAAAGAGGGCAGAGGAAGTGAAGTGTAGGCCAATCCAGGGGTCTCCAGTGTGATGAATTAACAGATTATTAGGGACACTGGCGACCCCTGCAGAGAAGCAGGCAGCATGTTCAGCTCAAACCCAGGAGAACATGCCTGCAGTGCTTAAAGAAGCATGCCAACACTCAGAGCAGGAATCAGCAAACGTGGGCCCTGGACTTTATCTCATCAAATCCAAGACAGTGTTAAATGATGCTCTGGGAGAGAGGTGTGGCAGCACCGAGTGACAGCCGGCTCTGAGTACTGCAGTCTACTCTGCTCAGAGAAAAGTAACCGTGGACCGGACAAGAGCTGCGGAAGAACTGAGACTAATGCGAAGTCACTTTACTTTTGTGTGGGGGCGAATTCTTCAGGGATGTCCTCATGCCTGTTATCCCTTCCCCCCACCAAGCACACATGCTGCCTTGGAAGACAGAGGACAAGACAGTACGCTCAATGCGCGAACAGTGGTGTTTCCTCTTCTGTAAAGTGGGATGACAGTCCCTTCTTCATTAAGAAGCAGCAAGTGGAGTATGACCACATGGCTAAGGAGAAGAAGCAAATTCTCAGTTTTGCTTCCAGCTCCACAATCACCCACATATGGGTCACACGCAAGTAACATCCTCCTGAACTAGGCCTTCTGGCTATATAATGGGAATAATTATACTTCCCTCGGAGGCCCTATGGACAAAGACACGTATGTGCAGTGCACAGGGCAGTACCTGGCCACAGTTGGCATGAATTACACACCAACTGCAGATGTACACACCAACGGCAGCCATCCATGACCTAAGAGAGGTAAACCATGAAATGCCAATAAGACACTAACTATATGTCGTAGAATATCCTAAGGCCACAGCTTCCCAATTCCCAGCGATGGTGATGTCGCCATAGCTCCATTCTTAGGGCTCCCTGAAACCCTTTTCTGATTTGGTATTCCACTACACTGACTGGCCCTGGGGGATATCTACCTGCATATAGATGCACAAAGAGACATAGAGATATTGCAAGCTTGTATTTTTGTATGAATGCTTTTTGGCAGCCATGTACTCTCCTTCCCAAAACCCACTCCTACTTATTGTCACAACAGACCATGTCACATATTGTATAACTACCAAGTCCTCAAGGAATCTGAATGTGTGAATTGGCACCAGGTTGTGCAAATACGCATTTACTTATGATAGAGCCTCACTCCTCCCCAAGTATCAAGTGCGATATAGTTCTACCATTATATAGCACTTCTCACAGGTATGTGTTGTTTGATGGACAGGGAAAAGATAGGAAATTATATCCTGGCTCCTACCTAAGAATCCCAGGGATATGACTTCTCCACAGACGTGCCTAGGCATATAGATAAAACTCGTACATTTGCTGGACACTTGTAGAAAGCCCAAAGCTCACACCAGACCAACCACCAGTGTTTGCAAGCCATACTAGAATGCAAACCAGATGACCTGGCCCATAGAAGAGGGAAAGCATCACCTCTCTAGAAGCTGCCGTTTTATTTCCACTTTGTATTTTTCCCTCACAAAGACAGTTTGAGTGTTAAATAGGACAGTGCACATACCATCTTCAAAAGTCAGTGCCACAGGATAAGGGGGCTGTGCATGATAGGATGTTTAGCAGTATCCCTAGCTTCTACTCACTGCACTTCCAGTAGCACCTTCCACCTCATCATGACAATCAAAAAATGTTTCTAGACAATCCCTGGAGGCAGAATTTTCCTGCTTGAAAATCATTGATATAATATGTTCTATAGCAAAAGAGAACTTACACTTCAGGAATTAGGAGATTAAGATCCACTGATACTAACCGCAGTTCTGTCTTCATCCATAACATATTCTGATGTTGCTCAAAGCCCATGGACCAGGAACAGCAGTTGTGAAAGTCACAGCTGCCTGCTGCGGCCAGTTGAGCCATCGCTGTGGGTAATGTGATCAAGATTGCCTTGGCTGTGCGTCCTATGGGACAGCGCCTATGCACATTCCTGCGCAGTGGCTGCATGTGCTGTGGTTTTACGTGCCATGGCCATGGGATCTATGGCGACAAACAACCCATACTGGACTCTGAGTGAGAGTTTTAGAACTGTGAATTCATATTGTGAAGCACTTTTAAAAATCCATATAAACTCACTACCAATGATCCCTTATTATAACAAATTAAAGGATTTAATTACTTTTAATCAGAGTTTTTCCTAGATGACCAGAAACAGTAACTAGTGAGACTTCAATAGCCATTATGCCACCAAGAGCAATACAAATTCCATTGGAGCAATTGCCTGCACTGCAATCATGCTAATTAAAGGCCCCCAGAAGAGTCAAGATAAAAATGTCAAATGAGATTTGTTCTGGATGTCAATGATTTACTGCCTCACATAATCAGGTTCCAATAAGTCTGGGAAGGAAAGCTTTGCGGGGGAGGAGGGAGCACACTGCCGCCTGTACAAGCTGGCCATCGGGCCCGAGACATGGCGTCCTGCAACAGAGGACAGCAGTTCCATCAGTCCTCTGTCACGGGCTTCCCCAGTGCTTGCCATTTCCTGGCAGTACACAGGTCTCCACAGGCTGTGACGTGGATCTCATGGGCATTTCTCAATGCTTCTCTCCTCCACCCTCTTTGCAAAGTGAGTAGGGCCAGGAAATTGTCGCCGTGCACCAATGGGTATTTCAATGAACACCCCCCAGAGGTGCATCGTAGGATTGATTGCTCAGATGCTGCTGAGTAGGACACTGTCTCCTTACACTCTGCCTCTGTGAGATGAAGTGGAGAAGCCTCTTTCAGATTTGATGGAGGTCTTCCTTCTCTCACCTGTGACCTGTAGCCCGTAATGCTTACTGCTGGGCCTCAGCCGCTGGCACGTCCACCATCCAATCTGCAGGCTCCTGCTAGCGCCAGGCACTTAAAAAGTCTAATCTTTATTTTATTTTCCTCCATCTAGTCCTCATATTTCTAAATATTCTCATCCCTTCATCCATCCTGTTGTGTTGTCTGTGTACATTTGTCAAAGTGCCTCAAACACTTTATGCAATGAGACGGTATATGGTGGAATAAATAAACCGTAGACCTTTGCTTCCTTCACATAGATTCCATTTCGTATGCACTGAGCCATGCCAGTATTCATGGGGCCCAGCTCTGGAGATGATGCCACAAGGCACTCAGGTTAAATGCTGGGGTGTGGGAGTCCATTCACAAGACTACATCTTGGAAAGCTGTCCTAGGTCCCTAAAATTCTACACTGAGGTAGCTACTGAGGCTTGTTGGAGAACACAAATAACCCTTATCCCAAAAGGATGGAGAGAAAAAAAAGTTTACACAGCATTATAATGCAATTCCCTAGCACTAAACACCTTTGTACCATCTTCCATGAGACCTTACTAAAAATATTGATTGAAATGTTGAGTTCATCAGCACCTGACCTCACAGATTCAAGTCATTTTTTTTCTATTGAGTTATTTGTCTATTTAATTGAGTTATAAGTGATCTTTAAGGATTCCAAAAGCACAGAGCTTAGACTTCTTGCAGCTATCGCAGTTGTGTGTGGGGTATATATACTATCGGCTGCTCCCAGAGAGGAAATTCAGGAGTACTGGGTGGCAATCACAGGATTCACACATAAGTGAGGGCTACCAGTCTGAACGTGGACTAATACGTTATGCACATTGGCAGAATACTGACTGTGTCCATGCTGGCTTGAATACTCAGGCTCTCCTCGCTCTGAAGCCAGCCCAGCCCCTCCTCCGGGGATTCCCACAGCTGACATCAAGGAGTTTATCCAAAGCCAGATGTATGCATCTCTTTACACCAGGCAGTGCCCAGGCAGAGTTTTTTTTCTTGCTTCTTCTTTTTTTTTTTTTTTTGCAGAACCAGGGATTGAACTCAGACCCTTGCACTTGCCAGGGAAGCGCTTATTCTACTGAGCCATCTCCCTGGCCCCTTTCTTACATTTTTAAAAGGTTTAAGATATAATTCATATACCATGAAATTCATCTTTGTGAACTGTAAACCATTTGAGTTGTAGAATTATAATATAGTTATATATGAAAAAAGTTATACACCAAGCATTGGCCGTGACTCATCCACATGGCTGACACTGACAAAGGTTCTACAATCTGAGGTACAAGGATCTCAGGATAAATCCTGAGGGCATTTCACTGACCTTCTCAGATCAAAAAGCTACAACTCTTGTTGCACAGGTCCTGTTTACCTTGGTCTTAACCATCCAGTAGAAAAGTATGAAGACGAAATATAGGAAGTAAAGCCATGCTGTTATGTTGAGCTGTGGGAGACTCAGGTCAATAATTTCTGACATTGCCAGTTAAACAGAAGACCCAATGCTATTATGGGCTACTGGTCTCTTTTAGAATATTTTGCTGAGTTTACACACCTATAATATTCAATAACGGAACTTAAAAAAAATGGGGTATACCTATGAATGTCCATTTTGTATCTGTGTATTCAAAGTGGTTGGGATAGATATATAGTTGCATACTCTTAATGAATAGAATGATTTTTTCTAATGGTGTTTGTAAGTGGGATCACAAGTCTGCATCTTGTACAGCAATTAACCACTAAGAAGAATATATGTAGTGTATTATTTGTTGAAACTGTACTTTCGATTTGATTTGAAACTGTCTCATTGCTATATGCTTATCAATAAAACTTTGAAAAGAAAAAAAAGTTATACAGCTGTGGTATAACCTTTATGCAAATCCTGAATATTTCATAAACATAATTCACATTCTCACCCCAACACTTTAACCCCTGGTAATAACCACTCTTCTGCTTCCTAGCATAATACATGCTCTATTCTGGAAAAATCTTATTAATGGGATCCTGAACTATCTGGCTTCTTTCTCTTAGAATGTTTTTCAGGCTTATTCATGTTGCATATGCATAAATCATTCATTTTATGGTTCAGTAATATGCCATCTATGGATATACTACAACTTTTGATCAATTCTTCAGTTGATAGATAATTCCAGTTTCTGTTGTTAAGCTATTGGGAATAATTCTTCTATGAACATTCATATAGGAAGTTTTGCATTAACATGTTTTAAATTCTCTTGGATATTATCTAGAAATAGAGTTGGAAGATTATATGAAAACTCAATGTTCAATTTTTAAAGAAATATAGGAAGTTTTGCATAAACATGTTTTAAATTCTCTTGGATATTATCTAGAAATAGAATTAGAAGATTATATGAAAACTCAATGTTCAATTTTTAAAGAAATGCAGCTGTACCACTATACACTCTCACCTTGCCAACACACGCTTTTAGGACAGCCACCCTAGTGGGCAAAATGATAGCTCCATGTGCACTTCCATTCCTGTAGTGACAATTTCTGTTAAGCATCTCTTCAGGTGCTTATTGGATATAGGTATATCTTCAATGGAGACACAGCTATGCAAATACTTTGCCAATTTTTTCTATAATGCTATTTCTCTTTTATTGAATGGTGAGTGTTCTTTATATACCAGGGGTACTATTACTTATCAGATATAAGACAGGTATTTTTTTTCCATTCTATAGGTTGTTTTTTCACTTTCTTGACAGTGTATTTTTTTTTTTGAGATGGAGTCTCAAAATGGAATTTAGAATAAACCTGATGCTGGCCCCACCCCCGGGGTACACCAAGACAGCTATTGAGATGGGGCATGGTGGCCTGCACCTGTAATCCCAGCTCTTGGGAGGCTGTAAACAGGCGGATCACTATCAATCCAATCTAGTAGTGAGAACTTCAACACCCTGTAGACCCTTCCTTAAAATACAAAAAAAAAAGGATAATCTTGAACTATGTAGCCCATGTTGGCTTCAAATTCACAGCAATTTTCTTGCCTCAGCTACTTGAGTGCTGGGATTATAGGCAAGTGCCACCACGCCCAGCTCTTGATGACATCCTTTGAAACACAAAAGCTCCCCATTTTGGCAAAGTCCAATGTATATATTTTTTCTCTCATTAATCATGTTATTATATCTAAGAAAATGCTACCTAATCCTACAGAATTTTGCACCTAAAGTTTTTTCTATGCATTTTATAGTTTTGATTTTTATATTTAGATTGTGAATCTATTTTGAGTTAGTTTTGTACACAGTATGTGATAGAGATATACCTTGCTTCCTTTATATGTGAATGTCTGGTTTTCTAAGAACAATTTGTTGAAAAGACCATTCTATTCCTATTGAATTATCTTGCCAACCTTGTTGAAAATCAACTGGTCATAAATGTATCTGTTTTATTTCTGAGCTTTCAGTTCTATTCCATTAATCTATATGTCTATCCTATGGTAGCACTACATTGTCTTCGCTATCATAGCTTTACAATGTTTTGAAATTGAAGACCTAATCCAACTTTTTTCTCCTTTTCTTTAAGATTGTAAGGCTATTTTGAGCCCCATACATTTCCATATAAATTTTAAGATTGGCATGTCAATTTTTGACAAAAAAAAAAAAAATGGCAACCTGGATTTTCATGGAGATTGTGCTGGATTTGTAGATCAATTTTGGGAGTACTGCCACATAAACTATAAGATCTCCCAGCCCATATAGATTTATACTAGTTATTAAATGAAAATAATGTTTGACTTAGAAGTAAAGGACAAGCAAGTCATGGTAGTTCATGCCTGTAATCCCAGCACATGGAAAGCTAAGACCGAAAGATCACCACGAGTTCAAGGCCAGCTTTGGCTTCAAGTGAGTTCAAGGCCAGACTGAACTGCATAGTGAGACCCTTTCTCAAAACAAATAAACAACAACAGAGAGAGAGAGCATGCACATGAGACAGAGAGACAGAGACACACACAGAAAGAGACACAGACAGACACAACAAATATTTATGCACTTACATAATAATGGCTTATGGAAGTTTGCAAGCCCTTTATATCTGAGAATATCCATGGATAAGATTGATAACTTGAGCCAAGTGTAGAGTAAAGGGACTCCTTCTTTAGGGAGGATATTGTTCCTTTTATAGTGAAATCTGGGCGATTGGCTATTTTAAGTTTTCTCCATTGCTCAGGCTATAAGGTACCCCAGATCACATAGGAGAACTACACCACCATAAAATCTCAAAGGACAGACATAAGTTCAGTCAAAGATGGCTAATGGAAGACCTTGTTCAAAACACTTCCACCAGAAAACTCCCCATGCCCTCAAGGAAGCGGCGAGCCCGCGGGACCATCTGTGTGCCCCAACTTTCATTCCTCATGATTGAGGTTGCTGGGAATTATAAAGAAAATAGGAAAGCCTTATTCCAATCAATATCCCCATCTCACATCAAACAAAGAATAGCCATTCAGGGAGTATTTGGGATCTCTGCTTTCATCCTCAGTATAGATTTTTGATCTTGGAGTAGGAAAGCAAAGCAATAAACAAATAGGTACACAATTTCACTGTTAACCTCACCTTGAAATGCAATGAAACCGTTTCTAAAAACAGACTCAACAGAAAACCTCAGAAGCTGGAAACAACAGCCAAAAAACCCTTGAAACATATGATTCTTATGAATAAAGATGTTTAAGTCCTTAAAAAACAATAGAAAATGAAAACAAGCATGATTAACCAGATGACTTCAGGCCCATCACAGATTACGGTATATTAAAAACAAAAACAAAGAGCAGAGTCCCCCAAGCCAGGAAAAGAAGAAAGCCTGGGGATCTTGGCAAGCATGCTCAAATCAGACATTCAGTGAGCTCTAAACACTCAAGTGGCATTTTTGCAAAACCTACCAAGTCCAGAGAGAGAAAGATTTTAAATCTATCAAAGGCAGCATGCCAGCACATAAATCCTTGGTTCCACCCAATAATCACAAAGCAAAAGTTATGCTTAGGGTTAAGAAAGAGGAGAGGCAGATAAAAATCATTGAATTATTCAACTTACTCTTCACTAAAGCAATCAAATGCTAACCAGTCAGGTGTTCTCTGAAGCAAAGATATGTGCAGCACACACAGAATGTTCTGGGTCTAATTGACAACTAGAGATAGACTGTGAGGTGAAGAAATAATCACCACTTAGCTTTGAAGCAATGCCATGAACTTGTCGATCTGTCGATTAAAATGTCTGCATGCCTTTACGTAGAACCAAAGCCCCAAAGATAAACTGTAACTGTGCTTTAGAGTTCCACAGAGAAAAACTTCCACTGGTATAAGTTGAGGGCTTATTACACACTGGTCAATGTTCTGAGTGCTTAATATGTTTGTTTCCTTGAAACTAAATAGTCCTGTGAAGTCAGGAACATATCAGCCTCATTTTGAACTGAAGAGGGAGGAGCTCTGGTACAGGGAGAGGTTAAGAACTTTCTTGGTGTTGCAAAGCTAGAGACAGAGCTGAGGTGTGAACGCAGACAGGATGCCTCCAAGGTCACACCATTAACTACTACAGTACAGTACTCTGCTGCTCAAGAAGCAAAAGAACTGTGGAACAAATTTTCAATCAGGGAATCACTCATTGCTAAGCCCATGTACTATATGGATGAACGAATGCTTTTTCCATAAGTAAAAGTCACATCTGATGAGTATCACAGAGGATGTACAGAGGCACAGAGATGCAAGGAATCAACTGCTGTGAATAAATATAAATAAATACAAATATAAATAGCCACTAGGATTCTACCCGATGACTTTTTGGTAGGTGGTACCAGGAACTGAACTCAGGACTTTACCCTTGCGAGGCAGACACTGTACCACTGAGCTAAATCCCCAGCTCTCAGTGATTATTTTTAAGATAGAAGTTACTGTGGAAATTGAGAAGATGAATGGTCATGGATGGGTAACAGATCAGAGTCTCCTAAAATTCCCTCCCCCGCTAAAAAAAGAAAAAAACAGAATCTCTTGCTTCACAGCCACATGCCCATAGGAAAAGACAAATAGGACAGCGCAGAGAGTACCTTTGTTAGCCTATGTGGTTTTCTTGTAGTACTCCTGTTTCTTGTGCTTCTGGCTAGACTCCACACTCCACCAACTGTCCTACATCCCAGGACCTGTGTCATGCTCCATCTTGCCCATCTGGAACCTCACTCTTCACTGTCACAAGCTCTTTCCCCATTCACTAATATATCCACCTCCCAGCATCCTCACCTTCTAAGCGGGACTGCACTATAGTACTTCTGACTTCAGGTTATCCTAAGCTCATCTGGGTCCTATAAAATGAAAATAAAAGGGCAAGAGTATGGAAAGGTATGAAGGGATATGTGTTTTTGGGAACACAAGAAGGACAGCCAGGAAAATGGGCGAAACCCTCTTAAGTAGGTGAGAATAGGATTGCTTTAGTTACTTTTTTCATTGCTGAGTCAAAACACCCAACACCCACAAGTTAAAGGAGGAAAGGCTTATTCAGCTCCAAATTTGTAGAAGTTTCAGTCCTTAGTCTAGCTATCTCAAAGCAGAACAGCATGGCAAAGGGACATTGCAGAAGCCAAACAGTCCACAACAGGGCACACAGAAGGCAGCAAGCTGCAAAGCAAGCCTCCCTTACCCTTTTATTCCATCCAGGCTACAAGATTATTAATTGGTACTACTCACTCCCCGGTTATGGCTTCTGTCTTTGGTCAATCCTTTCAGCCGCCCCCAGAACTATGCTAGACCTACTAGTGGACTAATCCAGTACCAAACACATTCTTAAACTCAGTATCACACACTCTAGGTTCAGCCACCTCTGAAAAGTCTCACCTAGATGTGTATAATGCTTGGGGAGGGGGGACATCTCAATATAAGCTGTAACAAAAATATTTTTCATCAGTGCAAAACCTAAACTATGAAGCTAGAAAAGAAACCTAGGAGATATTGAAAAATATTCACAAAAGTTATGGTCTCAATATGTGTCACTTTAATTGAAAACACCAATATACTGCCATCATTTTCAAAACTCACTAGCATGCCACTGGAAAAAACACATAGTTCTACTCTGATGCATATTCAAAGAACATTCGGACCAAGAAGATTTCACAGCATTGCCTTCTACAGGAAAAGATTGACTGCAAGGTCAAAGGTCAAGGCTGTAGGAAACCATTGAGAAGAATTTAGCAGGTGGATGGAGAGCAAAAAAGACCAGACTTTAAAGTGCTCTTAGACTCAGTCTTGGAACCCAGTGGTGAATGCAAACAGGATCAGAGTGTGGGACCAGGGGGAGGGTTGGCCCACGGGCACAGTGATTTCACCACCAGGCAAGCAGAAGGGAGGGCTGGAGTGACCATAGCATGGGAGCACTCCAGGGGTGTTTCATCCTCCCACTGCCTAGCAAAGTAGCATTTATTATTCTTATCTTACAGGTGAGAAAAATGAAACCCAGAGAGCTTAAGTAATTTATGCCAAAATACAGTGTTGGCATTGAGGTTTAAGCTTGCACTTGTATGACTTCAAAGTTTTCCAGGGGAGTCCCTTTCTCTCTGACCAGTGCTCCTTACTCACTGCCACCCATCCTCAGAAGCAACCACAACGGTCTTCTTTGATTGGTGTTTTCTGGAGATAAACTGGTGTACCAGGGAAGCTGAGTACAAGCTTCCACACTTCCCTGGAAAGAATCAAGCTGAAGCATGGCCCCCACATCACACAAGGCCCCAGAAAGGCCCATGGAGTAACATGGGCCTCTTAGGATGTCTGTGCCAAGTAAAAAGTTTATGGGCACAAGATTTTCTCAGGAATAGCCATCCGTGGCTCAATGCACAGGTCTACCAATGCAAATGCCCCTAGACTCTCAAGCTCATCTGCCTTTTTACATGCATTCCTTCACAAAGTCACTGGCTCTACTGGTGTAATAACCAGATCTGTCTGTAAAACTCCACAAATCCATCAGTCACCTCAAATAATGGGTGATCACTAACATTTCAGCCCAGAAGCAACCTCTCTGGCACTCTCCATAGCCTAGGGTAGCTGACATCTGTATATCCCACAACCTAATGGCCTGGCAGAGCACCAACAGAAGATGCCATGGACCAGTTTTCTCCTCTTACTGACATGACACCAGGTTCCCTACCTTTCTCAACATAACTACAAGGTATAACTAAAATACACAGTTAATGTGTAGATTTTTAAAAAGTGCATTACAGTTAAAAGCAAATTAATATTAATCTCCCTCAAATTACTACCCCTGTCCTCAAACACACTTACACCATCATTCTTGCCAATTTCTGAAAAAGTTCTGCAAGTCTTTCCTGAGTGATTTGCAAGTGAATGTTATTGCTGAGCACCATCCTTACAAAAGGCAGGCATGAAAACATGGTGTGTGCTCACCCACCTAGGCACCCATCTGGCATCTTGAGACTGTTTTCTATTCCTCAACATCAACATGATGACAAAAGCTAAACATCTTGAACTGATTCACAGCGCCAAGGCAGCCAGGACAATACAACTAGAGACACTCACAAAAATGACTGCCAGAAATGCTTCAGAAAGTGGCAAGAATAATGGGATAGGTGTGCTTGGCGCAAGGGGAATCAATGGAAGTGCACCTTCTACTGTAATATTTTTAAATTTAAGTATTTACCACATTTTTCCACCACACCTCATACATAGCTTGTACCCTGCTCTACACAGAGCTCCGCTTCTTTTGACTCAGAGTTTCAGCCCTGAATATTTTTATCAAACTACCATGGATAGAAGAAGGTCTATGTCTTCAGATAAACTTGGTGAAGTCCAAGGTTAATCAGCACCTAACATACTTCTATAATAAGGCCCTCCACCCCTTAGTAAGCTGGCATACAGGGGCTCCCTCAGATGCTGACAGGATGCACAGCCCTTCCTCTGTTTCAAGAGCTTCTCACAGGACCAGTGGTCTTCAGAACACACCTAACTTGCTCTATCTCTAGCTGTCAAAATAGCCTCTGATGTTCACAGAGAAAGAAAGTAGACTGTTCATTACCAAATCTAGCAAGCAATAGGGTGGGGAGCAAAACAAGCATATTTCAGATATCAAAAAATGTTTCTCCACCACCTCTCATAACTATCCTAAGATTTTTCTCTCCTTCACTCTGACCCCTCCAAAAAGCACAAGTCAGGAAAGGGTTTTAAATTACATGGGGAGGAATGTCTGCAGCTATTAATATCTTCCACATCTCAGGTGTCTTTCCAGCCCAAGTGCTTTTCAGATTAGCCATGGTGGCAGCATCGCTCCTGAGGCACCTGGTGCAATGCTATGCCCCACCAGGAGCCCGTGCAAAGAGGATTGATATAGATCGTTACGCACGACAGTGGGGCACATGAAAAGGGATTGCATGTGGTGGTCTCAGCAGAGGCAGCTCTATCAGGGCAGCTCTCCTCTACACAGGCACAAAGCACTTGGGGCCTGAGGGGCAATAAGGGATGAACCAAGAAGCCCTGCCTCACAGGATGACCTCATTCTGGGACATGAAGAAGCAGTGAGGCTCTCCTTGGTGAGAATGAGCCAGTGCACCTGTAGTCTAGATGATGAAATTTCGGGAGTGCACATAGAAACATAAACACATGCAAGCACATGCAGAGAGACAAGCAGCTGGACTTCTGCCTGCATACACGGGCCAAACATGCACAGTTCATGGCTGCCTCCAAACTGGATTCAGCCTGCAGCACCACCTCAGGGAAACCACAGCAATGTTCACATGGTTTTCTTCAGACATGGACACTAGCTGAGGCCCATCTCAGGCATCTGCCCACCTCGGAGAGGTGTTCATGTGTTCATGTATGCCAGCCTGTGCCATGTGAGGCAAATGCCTGACAGGGAAATCTTGGCATAGAAGAGAGAGACTGGACAGGAGGGGACAGGTGACATCACAGGCCTTCAAAAAGTGGCCAAGCATAACCCAACAGAGCTCCATGCTGCCAGCCCCTGAGGCACAATGAGCATGGGAGCTCGGGAGATACTCAGTACACGTTCCCAACAGGGAAAGCTTTTCCTGTTCTGAAGACAAGAACACAAGACTGAAAACCTGAAGCAACCAGATTCAGCAACGCAATTGGTAGCTGGCAGAGGGAACTAAAAACCTGATGCCAAGGGCTTGTCCTGCTCATAACACTGCAGTGTTGGCTGAGGGGCTCCAGGCAGAAGAGTTAGAACAAGGAGTGGTCTCCAGTGGGGATGATCCTGGCCAAGACAAGATGTCCTTCTCTATAGCCTGATGTGGATCCAGCCTTACTGCCCCTTAGGAGACAAAGAAAATAGGATGGATGGATGGATAGATAGATAGATAGATAGATAGATAGATAGATAGATAGATAGACAGACAGACAGACACATACACACAATGGTGACTATTCAGCCATAAAGAAGAATAAAATTTTGCCATTTGCAGGAAAATAAATGGCTCTGGAGATCACCCTGTTGAGTGAAATAAGCCAGACTCAGACAGACAAATACTGCACATTTTCCCTAATATGTGGAGTCTAAAAAGAATGACAAGAAATTAGAAAACAGACTACAGTGAAAAGAAATAAAAGGCTATAAGAGCTAGTAACAGGGCTGTGTATATGACCAAAATATACTATACACCAAGCCCCCCAACCCCAAATTTGAAACTAGAGGAAAGGCTGGGAAGAGGGGAGTGACAGAGGGGTGAGAATAATAAAAATAAAGTTATACACACTTAGGAAACTGCCAAAATGAATCCCATTAATTATCATGTCCACTAAGAGCCAATATGCACTGGTAAAAAAAAAATATGAAACTAGCTAAATAAATAATTTTTTAAAAAATAACAAGAATGAGGACCGAGAGACAGCTCAGTGGCATAAGTGCCTAACTGGCATGCGAAAGGTCCCAAGTTCAGTGCCTGGTACCTCAAAGAAGAAGAAGAAAAAAAGAATGAACCATCACTGCATGAACACCTATAAGGGATGTGGAGGAGACAGAGACATACACAAGGACCTCTGGTATCCTCTGCAGTCCCAGTATTTTCTAACTTGGCCTTGTTGAGACAAAAAAAAAAAAGAAAAAAGCAGCTGGTTTTTGAGCAGCCTGCTCTATCTCCTGCTGTTGGTTGGCTCCAGGTTTGAAATTCTCCCATTGGAGATGCACTTATTAGAATCAAGGTGAAGATCAGGCGGAGGAATCTGAAAACCTGAGTGCGGATTCTTAGAGTCTCTCCTCCTCACACCCATTGTGTTTCTTGGGCAATCTACTTGATCTATTTATGCCTCACTGTAAAGTGGGTGGAGAGGGCCAGCTAAAATTGCTTCTGCCCTACGGTGTTGCATTTCCAGAGCCCTTTGCTACCAGCCAACAGTTCCTTTATAACTATAGTGTCTCCGAATCATGAGTAGAGATAACACCAAGATACAACCTAGGAGGATGATTTAAGCATATCATTCTTGAGTTACAGCGCTTGGAATGGAACCAGAACACTTTCATGTACTAAAAAGAGGCTCCTATTCATAAGGAAAATGGCCCCTGAAAGAACAAAACTAGAATTACTTAGGGCTGGTCCTGTTCAGAAAAATAACAGGGCTGCCCTGAGAGTAACAGAGAGGGGACATACTTACCTACAGATCTGTGAAAGGAAGAGAGGTGCTTTGGGGATATGTTTCATATGTGGCGAGTCAGAAGCTAAACAAATAAAAAGTTAGAGAACCTGGTTCTGACTCTATCAATGCCATCACCTCACTGGTCTCCTGGGGCAAAGGTCTTAGCCAATCAGAGGGTTTCCGAATCCTCAGATGAAAGCAATAAGATTGGGCCTAATGAGCAGCTGCTGCACTAACTTTTATACAGTAAGACCCACATACACAGTAAGACCCACTCTGACCTGAAATCAAGACTTCTGGGATGAGCACTAAGGGATACCAGTTCTCAAAGATTTCAGGTGATTCTGGTGTGAACATTGGAGGATGTGCATTTGGCACCCACAGAACTACGTGACCTACAAGTGCTTCACATTTTAAATTCTGTGACTCCAGCAAGTCTGTTTCCCATGCTCAATCCAGCCTCAAGGATTTTGGTGGCAATGGAGAGACAGTGAGGAGTAGTTAGGGCTCCACCCCCAGTAAATCTTCATTAAACAGATGCTATGATCCCTTTGATCCATGCTCCATTAGTCATAAAGCCATATCAATTACTGAAATATTATCTTGACCCCCACCAGGAAACGGAATAACAAGATCCACCTCCATGGGCATCACCTCCCACCACTATCCCAGCTGGAAGGATCCCTTTCCATTAGCAACAGCTCAGATGTCCTGGGCAGCGCAGATAGGCCCTCTCCTGGGCCCAGTGAAGAAAGGAAGAAAGAGGGAAGGAGAGGGACGTCAACTCTCTCTGCTTTTGTTTTCTGCCTGCCTCTCAAGGCTCTTTAGTCTAGAGAGAGGTTAGTGCAGTGGGAAGAGTGGTCATTATCCATTTACCATTGAGATTTTTTTCACTGAAGAGGCTAGGGAAAAACTCATGTTCAAGGACTTTAATTCTCCACTTGGTTAAAAATATGACAATAACTTTCAGGATGAAAGTGATGATGATATTAGCTAATTTTCTTTTTCATTTTAAAGAGAATTTTTTTTAAAAAAGAAAAACAGTACAGAATTTCAAAACAAGATGATAGGAAATTAACAAAGATTGTTACAGTGCATATTGTTATCTTCAAAGTAGTTGCTCAGATTACCAGATACAGGCACCAAAAATTGATCAAACAATATAAGCAATAACTGTTCCTTTCAATAAACTAATAGATATTGTAAAAGGCAAAGAAACTGTTCAAAAGGAAAGAACAACTAGGATGGAAGAAAGGCAAAAAGGAGGAAGGCTAAGTTTTAACTTATGGAGCCATTAATATATCTGAAGCACTTTGCATGCATTTCTTTTATTCCTTAATTTAAATGAGAGGGAGAGGGAGAAGAAAGGGGAGGGGAGGCAGGGAGGGGAGGGGAGAGGAGAGGAAGCTGAAGTGGCCATAAGGCCTGGTAAGGTAAGCAGTGTAAATGAACGGTAGGAGTCAGACGTATAATGACAAGAAATGAGGGCACTGTAGCAAAGGGGAGAGAGCACCCCCTGCCTAAGGAGGGCTGCGGCTGTGAGCTTGTAGCTGACAGCTGCCACTGAGGAATGCGAGCCAGTGTTGCCAGCTCCCTGCATTTGAAGAAAAACTGAAAGTAGAGAGCTCTCATGTAGACTTTCCCATGTTTTACTTATTAGCAACTGATTTTTAAAAGGAACCCTTCTGTATGACTGGTGGGACTGTAAGCCACTATTATGGAAATCTGCATGGAGATTCCACCAAATACTACAAGTAGAGCTACCATTGGGTCCAGCTATATGCTGGTGTGTACTCAAAGGAATTAAGCTCAGCATAGCACGGAGAGGTCTGCACACCACGTGTGCCGAGGCCCAATTCACGAGAACCAAGGTATAGGACAGCCTGGGGGGATGTGGCATATATACACAAAGAGAAGTGTTCAGTTTTAGGATGAGCAAAATTCTTTCATTGCAGGAAAAATGGGTGGATCTGGAAACCATAATGCTGAGCACTATGAGCCAGACTCAGATAAATATCATGTGTTCTTCCTAATACACGGAATCTCAGAAAGATGACACGAGTGGAGGAAAATCATGATTAGACAAGATGAAGGGAATAAGAGGGAGTCTGAGGGGGTGTAAGGGCAGTTGACGGGGATGAATGTAAGCAAAATATATGCACTATCCACCAAGAGAAATGAAAGTAGAGGGAGGGCAGAGCAAGGAGAGTGAGGCAGAAATGAAAACAATCTAAGGATTTTATGCGCATGTGCAAACATGCCAAAATGATACCCATTAATCTGCATAACCAATTTTTTTTAAATTTAATTGATTAGCAGCTTTTTCATAGGTCAAATCACAATCCACTGTGAGGCGCATACAGCCCTCGGGTTGCTGATCAGCAACTTACAGCAACCCCGCAAGATGCTGCTCTGCAGATGGGAAGTTGGCTGGCTCACTTAAGGGTTCACGGATTCCAAGTGCTGGCCTCACAATTGGATCTCAGATCTCGTCAGGCTGTGATAGTGTACACCAGCAATTTCAGCTACATGAAAAACTGAGGCAGGAGGATCCCAAGTGCCAGACCAGTCTGAGTAACTTAGCAAGATCCCCATCTCAAACAGTAAAAGGGTTACCTAGAATGTGTGAGGGGCTAGGTTCAATCTCTGGTACTGAAAGAAAAACAAAGCGAAGAAAAGAATAACAATGGCAAAAAGTAGAAGAAATCTTCCACATGATAAGGCATGGCACTTAGCCCCAAACTTCCTTCACATCTAGAAAACAAAGGCTATGGGATTCTCTTGCCCAATTCATCTGATCTGAAGCCCGTTGCCCATCACTAGGCTCCTCCTGTGTCTGACAGTGCAGGGGCTCCCCTCACTCCTCTGATCCAGGGGCTTTAGCTCCACACCAGCTCCTGTCACCTCCCTTCCCCACCCCTCCTCTTTCACAAATGGTCCACCTTGCCTTTGGCTGCCCAGCCCCTCCTCACATACCGCCCCCCCCCCCCCCCGCTTCCTCCTCCTGATGCAGAGCTGCAGCCCAGGCCACTGGTGCCCACCTTCTGTTCATCTCTATACTTTCTCCTTCTGAGTTGATTCTTTCTCGAGGTTCTAACCGCAATAATGATTTGCAATAGGAATGTACTAGCAAAGGAGAAAATAAACCAGTAGTTCTTTCTCTACAGCTTTTGAGTATTTTTGTCCTAGAGAAAAAAAACAAGGTTGAGAAGAATAAAACTACACTCATTTTTGTAAATGATGAATGATATGCTGAAGAGATCCATGTAGTACTAGCAGATGTTGTTCACACAAGTGATGTAGGCAATCTTTTGAATGAGAATTTTATTTTTAAAAATACATGTATTTTTGTCTATCTAAGGTCCAGTAACAGAACTCACAAATGTACACCTGAAATGCCTTTTTGCCTTAGTGCTGTGGAATTTATGCACACCCTTATTCTACACACAGATACACACCCTTACACACATATGAACTATTAAAGAATTGTCACACTAGAAATGACCTGGGTGACCAGCAGGTCTGACTGTGCCCTCGGCAGGCATCTCCGTGTGCTTCTGAACCACTCATCCAGCCCCACCTGGGTTTACAGCAGGAGGCTGGATCTAGCTGGCAGACTCTCCACTCAGAGCTCTACCATCACAGGACACCAGCATTCCTCCACTTCACAGGAAGGGAGTAAGAGCCACCTTTTTTTGGCAAACGTTCTTCTTTTTGTTCTTTTCTAATCTGCAAATTGCTGAAGGATATTTCTAGTCTCCAGTACTGGCTTAGAACACACAAGCATGACAAGCAGGCCATTGTAGCTGGCTCCTGTCCAGGGCTTTTGTACAGTACCCCACTCAGCCCAATCCACTGAGTCTCCCCACAACACACATCCACACCTTCCCTCTGTTGTCCCCTCCGCTTTGTCTCTATCGTAGCTCATGCTGCCTGTCATCTCTATGCATCAGTAAGTATTTGCCAGCAGAAAGCAGAGCCTGTTTGCTTTTTGTAGAAAAAAAAAGAAAAGAAAAGAAAAAGTCAAACTAGATGGATAAGATGAGCTTAGTAACAGAACACTTACCAAGCATGCACAAGACCCTGGTTCAATGTCAAGCACCAAGAAAGGAAAGTAAGCAAAAATATGAAAATAGAATTTGAAACTGCCTGAGAACGTACTAAAATGTAGCTCTATTTATAATAAACCTATGAAAGACTTACACAATATACATAGTTCATACTAAACAGGAAGAGGTTAAGTGTGTCTAAGTTCAACATATTCAGGGACATTTGTTGAATTCCTTTATTTTTCAGAACATTTAGAAATCATTCCACAATTGTCACTCATCTGATATTTTCTGGCAAAAAATAACCCTTTGACCTCAGCAGTGAGGTGGAACTTTGGGAACTGGGTCACAGTAGGTGGTCAACCCCAAGGAAAAGCCACAAAATTAAAGACACAAATGCCCTGTAGCATACACAATAGCTGGCCCCAGGGTCACATCAGCACCACACGCCCACGTAGGAAGACATTTCCCACTACATGGTGCTCTGTGGGGGAGAAAGTAGGATTTACAGGTGAGGTCCAAGCAAATCTGCATAGCCAGGTACCCCAGGGTGATCTGGAAAGCGGAAGCATTCTCTGATACTTGCAAATCTTTCTTCAGCATAACTAAGGCAGGCTGCAGGAATAGCACTGATAGCTAGAAGTTGGTGACTGCTTCCCAAACACAGCCAGTTGTTCCAAGTCCCCTCCATACACTTCCTGTCTAGTACTCAGGAAGACGCAGTGAGGCTGGCTGTCCTCTTTGACCCATGGAGATTTGGAGAGATGACAAAGCAGCAAATTTTAGCTCCTGTGTTCGGGCTCCGTCCTGCCACCTATACCCCACCCACTCACACCCCGCCCCCAATGCAGCAGGCTCCTGGGTGGACTATTCCAGTACTGCTAAGAATTGTGGTTTTCACAGGACTGCTGGGAGACTGTGGTTTTGATAGAAGGTAAGCATAGTAATACAATCCAAAACACAAAGCTTTCTACTCCCGTCCTTATTGTGAGTGTCAGCATCCTCACCCTGTTCCTGACCCCTCCCTAAAGTTGCTTATTCCCAGCTCCTCTCTCGCAACTCTCAGATTAAAAACTTTGCTAAATTCCCCTTTCAGAAGGGCTCAGGAAAAACACAGAAATGATGGGGGAAAGATGAGAGGTGACAGTGAGGGCTGGTTCCCTTATTTATATTATTGTTACTAAAAAATTATTTTTTACATATCCATACAAAAAACACAACAAGATGACTAGCTTGCCTGGATTCCCAGTATACACTGTAACATCAAGATCTTCATAGATGCTCCATAAATGTTTACTGAATTGATAATTTTTAAAAATACTTTCAGTAATTGTACTGAAAAACCTCTCAAGCCATCCAATATTTTAGATCAAGGGGATGAAGAGCAGAACTAATATTTTGCACAGTGCTTTCCATACTCTGACTTTGATCAGAATCACCAGGAAGTCTTATTAAAACAAAGACTGCTGGACTCACACCCAGTTTCAGATTCAGGGGTACAGAGCAAATTCTCAGAATTTGTACTGTACTTCTTTTTAATCTTTTATTTATTTGGTACAGGGTCTTGCTATGCAGCTCAGACTCATAGTGATTCTCCTGTCTGAGCCTTCCCAGAGCTGACATTACAGGCATATGCCACCACACTCTGTTTAGGTGGCCAGCACAGCATGTGGTACCGGGGATTGAACCAGGTCTTTGCACTTGTCAGGCAGGTCCTTAGACAACTGAGCTATCTCCCCATCCCTGTGCTGTATTTCTAATGAGTACTTAGGGTGATGCTGACGCCATTGGTCTGGGAATCAGATCTTCAGAACCAGTCTTAGAAAAACAATGCTCTTCTGAAATTCCACTGGTGAAAGGGTGAGAAATCACTAACAGCATTTTCTTTGGGCTTGAGCATAACTGGGTAACACAGGTGTGGAACGGCAACATGGTGAGTTCCCAAGCATGGGGCTCTGTGCACAGCAGGCCATGAGCCAAGGCTGGTTGCTGATCTGCCTGAGGATAACAAGCCACACGCATGGTGACGCTGTATCAACCTATCTTCCAAGAAACAATGTGACACAGGAGGAATCGCAGCTTGCTGTTTGCCAACTGCAAATCATCAACTGTAAATCATGTGAACTCATTTAGAAGTTGAGTAAGAAAACAAAATTGTGGTCTGTGAGCTGACTGAAGTACATAACCTCAAACTGTGTGGCAATCAAATAGATGCTAAGCCACAAGTTTGCTCCCTTTTTAATGTCATTAAGAACTCAGACCCACTACTAAATGATCAAGGGCACACATTTCAGATCTGTGCAAGGACTCCCCATAGCAGCTCATGACTTGAAGAAATCAGAGGAATCGTTAAAGTCTGAGCAAACACTGTATCTCCCCTGGGAAGCCAGAGGGGGGCGAGGGTGGGAAGAGTAGCAGGCTCCTTGGAAGTTTACTCAAATAGCGGAGTCCTTCCAAAAACAAATAGCGATATTGGAGGTTCTTAAGATGTGTAGAAGTGTTGGAACAAACTGCACTTGATAAGGATGGCTTCTAGGTTCAACTGAAGAATTCCCCAAAGACATTAAAACTGATTTCTGCAGCAATTACTGCCCGAGTCTGACAGTTCACATTTTGTCAGACATTCCTTATTAAATGCCCCAGACAAAACCAACTTCTTTGGGGGAAATGAAAAGATTGTATTTCCACTTACAGATTCAGAAGAAGTGAGAAATACGAGACCAGAGCCAACAGTCCCTGTCCCATTCCTTCCTCCAAATGCTCATGCAGCTTGGTGTCATTAAACTATGTGTCTGTCCTCCGTGTCCTCATCGACAGAACAAAGAGAGAAGTCTTACTGAATCCCTTCGGTCTTCTTCAGATTTAAAAATTTCTATGTTCCATGAAGAAGTTAAGTAAAAGAGAATTTTAAAAGCAGGCAAGAAAAAGCTTTGCTTTCAGCCAAGTCCTATTGCTGGGATAATTCTGGGTCCAAGATTTGAAGGTAAAAATATAAGTGAGGATCAGATTGCAACTGCAACTGACTGGCAATAAAGCCAAGCCCAGCGAGGACTTGATCTTGGATTGCCACTTTTCAACACGGCAAAAGTACAGGCTCTTCAAGTGCTCAGGGGAGAAATGTTCCTGGGGTCTTGCCTTGTGTTATCTCTCCTGCAACACCAGGCAGGTTCTCTGCCAGAATGTGGTCTCAGGATTCTTTTCTTTTCTTTCTTTCTTTTTT
>NW_004524578.1:17566190-17574307 GCF_000260255.1 Octodon degus
TCTCTCTCTCTCTCTCTCTCTCTCTCTCTCTCTCTCTCTCTCTCTCTCTCTCTCTGTCCCAGGAGATCCCAGGCTCTACAAACTCCACCCCTTCTTTACCTCCAACTACTGATATGGTGGCCTGAAAGGACCCTCCTTCCCAACTCTGCCTATTCAAATCCTCCACAGCCTTCTAGCGCTGTGGAAGATTCTTTGAAGCCTCCATTCTAACTTAAATAATCCACTGCTCTCCAAGCATACCTAGCCTTTTTTTTGGCTTTGGGTCTCTGGGACACACATCACATTATACTGGCCTCAACCAGGAACCACTTACAGGCCTGTCTTCGCAGCTGGAGGGTGAAATCTGTCACACAGGATGAGCCCACTCTGCTTATCTCTCAGCCTCACTACGCTGATGCTAAGGCACAGGAGTTGCTCCATCATCAGGACCTTGGTGCAAAAGTCATTCTCCATTTACTTTGAAATTTGCACTGTGATAGACAACCACAGAGTGCATCTCTATTGGCTGCTCACCATCTCTGCAGTAGCACCAACACGAAGAGTCTGGCCACACACACAGAGTCATTACAAACAACTGCATTATTTTTAATGCTGTGAAAAGAGGGTCTATGATATATTGTTGAGTGATGAATGAAGATTATGAAAAAGCACACAGAATATGGTCTCATACTGCGTAGTACACATATGTGTGTGCGAATGCGTGCTTGCATGTCCAGGTGTGTTACTCGCTGCCACCCGTACCTAGCTATACAAAGAAAAAAGACTGACAGGCAATGTGCCAAAATCTCACAGCACTCATCACAGAGTGTGGCATGAAAGGCGATCCTTATTTTCTTTACTTTTCTGAAATTTCTTAAATATTCATATTGAATACATATTGCTTTGGAAGCAGATGCTGTTTAGATTTGGATGTTGTTTATTTTCTTAAGTGCCATAGAGGCAAACCCAAGTTGGGAGTCACAGATCGCCATACACAAAGGATCAACTGCTCAAAGAGGTAATCCTAGCAGCATTAGGAATCTTAGGAGAGGCCCCTAAGGTGCTGGCCAGGTTATGTGGGGACAAACCATGCATAGTTCTGCCTAAGGAACTGGAATCAAAACTTGCACTGTGTGCAGTTCCTGAGTGGGTCGTCACCCCTGCCTACAAACTTTCTCCCTGACTGAATGTTTTGCAGCGATTTAAGTCACTTTGCTGAGCCCAGAAGGGAAGAAAGAGCTTAACTGAAGATCCAGAAAGAGGCTGAGCTGCAGGCAGCCCCTTTTCCAGCTGGGCCCAGAGGGGCACGCCCCCTCCCAAGGGCCTCTCATTCAGCGCCGCTCACCACTCACGTTCCAACAGTGTAAAATGACGGATACTTTTAATACAAGAAACCTGTCATTTATTTATTAGCTAGGGACAGGCTAGGCAGCCGGGAAGGATGCATTATAAATCAACTCCTTTCTTGGCCATTAAAAATTAATACAGTTCATAATGCAGAACGTCAGTAATTTCTTTATTAGAGCAGAGTGTAATTTTTTTTTCTTTTCTTCTAGGTTTTGTTTTAACTTCCTCCCTTCCTGGAGAATGCTGTTATTTTTCTAATGATCGGCTGGGTAAAAATTGCCCCAGGGAAGGGGGTATAGCCTTTCAGACAGAGGTTAAAATGGAAGGGTGGAAGCTGGGGGAAGAAAATGATAGCTGAATGATTTCCCCTTAGAAATACAGTCTCACTACATCCTCCCTTTTGCCTTGTGCAAACCAGCTCTTTTGTTTCTGATCCACTCTGCATCAAAAAAATGGATTGCATTTTAAGTCTTCACTATATCAGAGAAAAAGAAATAGCAAGTAATCTAGGCATATTGAGAAATCTTTCTATATTATCTGTTGATGGCTACACCTTCACAGAGGGGCTCTGGTTAGCTTCCTATTGTTTCCACCTTACCCTCACCTTCAACAAAAGAAGAGTGCCAAAGCCCAGCCCGGCCCAGGTGCCCTTCATAAAGCCCCCTCAAACTTGGGATCCACAGACACAGTGGACCAGAGGTGGCCAGGCCAGGCTGACGAGCTGGGTCTCCATGAAGGCTTCCCTTTGCTTCTTCTCCTGAGTGGCAGCTCCTGAGCAGTGAAAGCTTGGCCTTCAGAGGTGACCAACCTTTGCCTTCCTCAATTTCAGAGGAAACAAAGGGGGAAAATCTAGAACCTATAGTGTCTCCATCTCACCTTCAAAATACAGAGGGGTTCTCAATAGTTGCCTCAGCCAAGCTGAACTTGTGAAAACCCCTAACAGGGTATGTGTGTGAAGTGGGGTAGATGGTCCCACCCCTGGGTGCACACTCTGCTCTGACCCGAAGTCCTGATTTGGGAGGATTTCACTCAGAAGAACATCAAGGTTGGGGCACAAGTGACTGGTGTTGATGTCACTGTCGAATCAGCCACAATTGAGTTAAAGCTCCTAAGTAACAAATCCCTAAGCACATATTTAAAATCTATTTTGAGAATTACTCAGAGCATAATTCAGCCAATCAATGAGCCATTAGGAGTTTAGTCCCAGCACTTCTGCATTACCAGCGGCACGAGGGCTGCCCGACTCAGCAGAATCCAGTGTGCAGAGTTGTCGCATCACCAGCAATTCTAGGCCTGGGGACAGACGCTAACATCGTGCCTGAGGACAGAAACAGTCACAATCTGGGCAGCAAATTAAACTACATACACTAGGGACAGCATAAAAGGATGCTTGGCCAGGAAAGAGGACATCTAAACTCCAAGGAGTTTTAGTCTTCTCTGTCTGGGGTAGCTCTTGAATGATCTCCTCCTGTGCCTGTTGATGGCTAGGTCCTGAACCTTGAGGCCCTGAAGCTCCAGATGACATGTGCTGGAGGTGAAGATAGGACCGGATCCCTAGACTGGCCTGAACAGAGGTGGCAGAGAAGGTCTGCTTTCTTCTGCCTCACTGTAGGACACCTTGGGTGAGCCAAGCTAACATCTGTTTGAAGCTCTACAAGTTGAGTGGAGGTCAGCTAGCAGTGAGAGGAAGAACTAGGGCCAGAGGCCCAAACCAGCTTAAGAATGCTTGCATCTGACCTCTGGCTCTGCCTCTGACCAGGAAGTCAGCGTCTTTATGTGAGTCCCTTAGAACCCCTAAGCCCCCAAGTGGAGAACTACTACTGTCTAAAGTGGGGTCAGAAGACTTATATAAGAGGAGGATTCAGTATAAGGAGAAAGACTTGTCAAAGTCACAGTCTTGTCATCTACCAGGTACGAGACTACAGCATGGCTTAATTATCCTCTTGCCTCAACTTTCTGATCTCCAAAATGGGGAGAGCAGAAGCCCCAGGAGTCTCACAGGGGTTTAATGAGGATTAAATAACTTAATAGTTTATTACATTTCAACTCTCTTCCGTACCCAACATACAGCAGGCAAGGTGCAGCACAAAGCTTCAATGTTCCATTAATGTCTACATTTAAAGAAGTCTAGAGCCTGGCCCGAGACTTCCAGGTATTCAGTAAGTAAGAATTTACTTCTCTCGCCATTCTGACTCTAACCCTCCCTTTGCCATTCCCTTGCCCCCACTTACTCTCCAGAAACTACACAAGGCAAAACACAGCTGGGCTCAGGAATTCACACAACCTTTTCAACTAAGATAACTGGGTCCAGTGAAACCAAAGGCAGAGATCTTTCTTCACCTAAGCATACAAGCACAGCCCTGAGAATTAGCACAATTTGCCAGCCCAGAACACTGGTGACAGCAACCACAAATTACTGGCTTGTTCCCTAAGAGTAGAGTTATGAGCAGTAAAATTTACATCAGATCGATGCTCTTATCTTTCTTCTACCTCCTGCACCTAAGGCAGCTCCTGCTGACTCGAGGAAGTGAGGGTGACAGTATTAGCAGGAATGAAAGATGGCAAGCAAGCGTGCATTTTGCTCAGCGAGGGAGCAGGGAGGACACTCATCCCATCTTTAGTAGTCACCTCCCCTTTCTTGCCAACAGAACCCTTATTGTATGGGGGAGTCCACTTCCATACCCGTGGTCTACGTGTTTGGTTGTAAAGCCTGGAGTTTCCATACACACATGGTGAGTTAGCTCAATGGTAAAGTAAAACAAAGTGGAGGTAAGATAACCCCAACAAAGCTGAGCTAAGGTACTAGCATTGCCCCCCAGGAGCTTTCTCTACCTGACTAATTGAGTTTTGTGGCTATCAGTTTCCTTCTTGAGAACCCCAGTAGGTCAGAGCTATCCAGTATTTTCAGACAGAAGGACTTCAACTGACAAAAATTCAGGTCCAAAACCAGAGACGCTTGCAAATATGTGAACACGAGTCAATCACATATACATTTGTCCCTCCCTGAAGACAATAGGTGGATGCAGAGCTCCAGCATAGAGGGTTCCATGAGGGCCAAGCACAGGAACATTCAATGTCCTGCACAAGGGTGTGTGTGCGCGTGTGCGTGTGTGTGTGTGTGTGTGTGTGTGTGTGTGTGTGTTGGGGGATTCAGAGGAGATTAAGTTCAATAAAATTATCTGACATGGGCACAATAATACAAAAACTCAAACAAGTACAAGTATCCCTCTGTGAATCACTCTGTACCCTCTGAGCCCCCAGAATTTCAGGCTCATTAGCTCACAAGGAAACTGGACTGAACCCTCAGTTCATCTATATTCCTCATTTCCTGACACCCAAAATATTGCAGTCTCTGACTCTCAGAAACATCACTATAGTTTTGGGTCTGTCTGGGTGATAAAATAGTATTTCTTAGAGAGGTGGACAAGTCACTGGGAGGAAGAATTTTTATCTTCTCAGAAAATAACTTGGAGGGGGTCGGGGAGATGGCTCAGTGGAATAAGCGCTTCCCTGGCAAGCGCAAGGGCCTGAGTTCAATCCCCAGTTCTGCAAAAAAAAAAAGAAAAGAAAAGAAAATAACTTGGAGTCTACGACCATACCACCATGAATGCGCCCGATCTCGTCTGATCTTGGAAGCTAAGCGGGGTCGGGCCTGGTTAGTACTTGGATGGGAGAAGTAACTTAGAAAACATTCCTTTTTTATATCATCATTAGTTTCCCTCAGTAGCATATTTATATCAGGAACTGTAATGATGGATGTAAAAATATTGTTATCAAGGTGAGGGGCATTATGTATATGATACTTAACTCAAGTTTAACAAAGTATTTTCAAGTCAGTTGGAAGTTGAGACCGGTAGATCACTGGGTTCTGATGAGGACACACCCACTGTAACTAAGGGTTCTGTTCACTCTTTTTAGCTGCTGGGCCTGCTCTGGCCAACTCCAAGCCAAGAGTTTTACAATCTCTTCCTGACATAAATCCGTGCTTTGACCTTCCACAAAAAGGTTTGGAAAATAGAGGCTTTGAGAAGCCAGGTGCTTCTTGGATTACACATTTTCCTTAGGAGCAGCTCCCAGAGATTCCAACACAGATGGGCCTAGAAATGAGGAATGCAGTGCAAATGTAGCTGTGACCAGCATCTCTGCATCTGGGGCTTTAGAAAGTACCAGAAGCACCTGCAAGAGCTTCCAGCCAGAGAACAGCAGGCAACGACCTCTGGTGTGCTGAATGAAGGGTAGCTGGTGCTCTGCCAGAAATCCTAAAGAATGCCACACCCAACCCCAGGCATTCCTCTGGAATGCAGCTCCTTCCTGTGCCTCCCAGTTGCCAGGCCCATCTGGGCACCATCAGAGTGAGCTACCACATCTGCTGAGGGGCCAAGAACAATAGAACCCCAAATGCCAGGCCATGCCAGAATGAGGGCCACTGAATATCTGTGTCTACAGAGATGCTCACAGGTGAATCTCAAAATCAAGATCAGTGGCACAACGTGTTTGGGAGATGCTACAGGATCAAGGTCCTTCTTGGGAAGTTATACTGGCTGTAGGGCTCCAGGTGGGGAAAATCACACGATAAAAAGCTTATTCAATCCTGGTTTTCCAAAAATCATTTGACCATGGAATATTCTCTTAAGGGAGGGAGAAATGCCTATTAGCATCCCTCAGTGGATAATTTGGGAAAAACTGAATTTAAGGCAATGGAGGAGAAGATGGAAGAGCAGCTGGCCAAGGGTGGGTGGAACTTAGGTTTCTGATTATCAAGCATCAGGAATGTAGGGGAAGGAGGATACCCCACTTGTCTGCCATAGGTCCACCTTCTCCCTGGGAGAAGAACTTGGGTCCATTCATAGGAAAGGGAGACATTGACCATTTCTCTTGGAAAAAGACTCTGGAAAGAGAATAACAATAGCAAGCCCTGGTAACACTATGTTACCAGGAGCCTCTGCCGTCCTCAAGTTGGAAGTCTCCCCTTCCCAACTGTCTAACCTCTTCCACTCTATTGGAACTTCCTTTGCCTCCTCCCATGGGATGAGACAGTGTCCTTCCCTCAGCCTGTACTCCTGCCTCCTCTCTCTGTGAGAAGGGAGTGACTCATCTGAGTGGACAAATGGGCAGATTCTACCATCTGCCATCTAACACCTTGGCTTTGTTATGGCTTAAATTTAAAATGACCACCAAAAATCTCACACACTCGGAGGTGGCTTGGCAAGGAGATGTCACCACAGGGTGCTGTACTCATCAGTGCGTGCTTCCATCAATGAGTTCAGTAGCGGAATGTGCTGTGAGGACACTGGGCTGGGTTGTACAGAGTGTGTCCTCGGCCTGCACCCTGCTTCCTGGCTGCCTTGGGTTGAGCCCCTTTCCTCTTCCATGGCCTCTTATCTTGCTGTGTCTGCCTTGGAGCCCGCTGACCATGGACATTTTGGTAGAAACCAAAATAAACTGCCCCTTCTTTAAACTGTGGGCATCGGCATTTTGTCCCAACAGGAAAGATAAGACAGGCTTAACATCTGAGCAACCTCCTTCAGCCCAACAATGAAGTCCACATTTTGGGGTCCTATTTGTGTCTTTGTGTGTGTGTGGTTTTCTTTGTTTTGTTTTGTTTATTTGTGTGTGTGTTTGTGTCTCAGCTGGCTCAGAATTATCACCCCTTGAAGACCCCAGGACAGACTAGATGTCCACACCCAGGGAGAAAAGGCTGAACTTCTCTCTGGCAAACCTGCAGCCAGAGAGGATCTTGGGAGAGAAGTCACTCTTCCACTCCATCAAAACAAGACTGAAGCCAAAACATGCCAGGAAGACAAGGACTTGCTTTTGCTCTAGGGCTTGGGCAGGAAACAAAGATCCAGTTCAGAAGCTGCTCTCTTACCCTTGCTGCTGCCGCCCCCTCAGCTCACTCTCCACCATGGAACAGCACTACTCGGGGGGGGGGGGGGTCTCACCATCCTTCACCTTGGCCACAAAGCATGTCCTTATCCCACCAAGTTCACTTTTAGCCAATTGCTGTGTATTTACAGTAAGCGTAATTAAAACTAATTACTTAATCAGCATGGCTGCACGCAGCTACTAACTTTGAGATTGTGATGATAGCCATGAAGCTCAGAACACATGAGATCCTGATAGTCAATAGGAAAGAAGGATGTCTTGGCCTAGTGAGGTGGATGTGAGTCTGCCCCTTTGGACTGATTGGTTACAGGTCTGAAGTGCATGCTTGGGAATGTCTGGAAGTTTGGATAGCTTAGGGGAAATGACATTATTTGATTTTTTTTCTTCTTCCTGGGATAGGAAAAAAATAGTAAAAAGGGTCAAGCTTTGACTGTCAGTATGTGGGGGATTTCAGTGTCAGTGTCCACCACAGGTTAATCTCTAGGGACTGAGATCCTCACAACAAGCTTGTGGGTATATCTGAACTCAAACTCATGGGCCTAGCTCCTATCCCCGTGGCTCCTAAGACATTCCAGCCTGGGATCACCCAGATCTTTATAGAAAGAAAAGAAACTGGGAATGTGTTGAGGGTAGAAACCTGGGTTTTCCCAAAATTAGCAGCACAGAATCCTCAGAGATCTGCTACTTATTCTAATTGGATCTGAAAATGGGATTGGATTTGAAAATAGGGTCAATCTCAACAATTCTATGGAATCCTACCTGGAAAGCAGGACCTGGTGATACCAGTTCAAAAAGGCTAGAGCTAAATATAACACACACAGTCTGTGCATACAATCCAGAAAGCATACAAGAAAGGGGTGCATACCCACACAAAAGGGGTACACACCCACAAGAGGCAGGGGTTG
>NW_004524578.1:17574422-17576081 GCF_000260255.1 Octodon degus
ACTTGAATAATTTCACAAGAGTTGTAAAACAACTCCACACAAAAACCTGCACAAGGATGTTTATGCAACTTTATTCATTACCCACACCACAATTCAGCATATGCTTCCCCGAAAGGTGACTGTCAAGACCCAACCACCAGAATAAAGAAGGGTCCCCCATGTTCATGCCAGTCCCACTTCTCTCCCAAGTCACATCTAGTATAGGCCACATCCTTCTACAGCCTCAGAGAAGAAGCAGCAGCCAGGGCATTGCTGTTACCCTCAGTCACCTCTGTGCACCACCGAGTTCCCAGACCAGCAGTGCAGCCAGATCCTTCTCATGCCATCAGGCCAGTTCATCCATCTGGGATGGTTCTGGGTACAAATCTAGAAGAGCTTACTCTGCAGTAGCAGCAGATGCTGCCATTGCCACCGCCACTGGTTCCAGGAGGGGCCTGTGCCTCCCAGACAAAAGGGGCCCATTTTCCATATTTCATCTACAAGTCCATTATGCTGAGCTAAGTGGCTGGGAATAAACACCCATCATTACCCAGCACTAAGCGATGTTTGTTAGTATAAAAGGTGACAGAAATCTATATCATGCCAATGCACTATTAATACTGCATTACGCACACAGGCTCTGCGCTCCCCATCACAGCTGGGAAACTGGCCTCAGCAGCTCCTCTTCCAGCAAAGGCAAGCTCCATGCCTAATTGGCACAGAAGGGAAGGAGACAAGCCCCTTACTCATCCATGATGAAGGACCACGGGTACCAACTCCAAGAGACAGCCCTCAAATCTAGCACTGCCAACTCTGGATCTCTCTGCACAGAAATTCTTGCCTTGCAAGATGATAGGCTGGGGTAGAAGGGTACATCCAATGCTTGTTCTGATGGAAGACAGCAACGCCAGGCCAGAGAGAGCAAAAACATTTGCACTGAGCTGAGAAAATACAGGAAAGGAAGGGTCCTACACTCTAGTCTGGGGACTGGCACTTAATAAGAAATTAGTACTTGTTGCCCAGAAAGAAATAAAAAGAGAAGATAGTTGGAGGGAACCAAAAATGATGGAGTTTGGGGATTGTCATGAGTGTGAAGAGCTAAGAAGGTCCCAGAACAGAGCTGAAGGTCAGCAGGGCAAGATCTGTTATGCACCTAGGGAAGGCACATGAAGGGGTTGCGAGCCATGAGTTGTTGAATGCCCACTACACCCTATCTTTGAAGAGATAGACATTCACATGGGAAAACAGAATCAGCATGGGGGCAGGTTGAATGTGACAAGTAGATAAGAGTAGGCAGTGAGACCTCAGGGACAGCAAAGAGGAAAAGGATTTGGATGCCTGGCAAGGGGAGGGACTATGATTGACTGGGGCTGGTCCTGCAGAGAATCATGTAGCTGCATTTGAACCATTATGAAGGCACAGACATCTGGGTCAGTCAATCAAGGTACCATATGACCAATGACACAGCAGAAGTGGAGTATGTTCCCTACTCATCCATGTAAAAACTCAACAGGGATTACACAATTATCAAATGCTGGTATAGGTCAGAGCAGAAGAGAAAGGTTGGTATGGCTGCACACACATGAACACACACAGTCTGTGCATACAATCCAGAAAGCATACAAGAAAGGGGTGCATACCCACACAAAAGGGGTACACACCCACAAGAGGCAGGGGTTG
>NW_004524578.1:17576316-17577620 GCF_000260255.1 Octodon degus
TACTTGAATAATTTCACAAGAGTTGTAAAACAACTCCACACAAAAACCTGCACAAGGATGTTTATGCAACTTTATTCATAATTGCCAAATATAGAGAAAAACCAAGCTGCCTATTATGGGCTGTATCTTCTTCAACGAAAGAGGTTTATTGAAGCCCTGCTCCCAGTGCCTTAGAATGTGAACTTAGTAGGAAATAAGGCCGCCCCAGAGGCCATTCATGAAGCCACAGTGGAGTATGCTGGGCCCGTGATCCATTGTGCCTGCTGCTCTAAGAAGACAGCTGTGTGAAGGCAGAGGATGGGTGCAGCAGCTGTAAGCCAGGGCATGCCAAGGATTGTCGCTCTGTCACTGGAGACCAGAGAGGCCAGCACAGTTCCCTTACAGGTTTCAAAGGACCCCACCAAGAGCTTGGTTGCAGACTTACAGCCTCCACAACTTCTTCAATTGTTCAAAGCTACTGTTTGTGGCACTTAGTTCTGGGAAACAAGTAAAACATTCTTCATCAGGTGAATGAATAAGACATTGTGGTGCATTCATGCAATGCAGAATCTTTCCATAATGAAAGGAGTAGGCTACCAAGCCACAAGAAGGCACAGTAGAACCGTAAGTATGCATTGCCAGGGAAAGAAACCAACCTGAGAAGGCCCTCTACTGCGTAATGCCAACCATACGACATGTGGGAAAAAATAACACAAATTATGAAGATGGTAAAAGGATCAATGTTTTCCAGAAGCTGGCAGGGCTAGTGTAATAAATAGGTGAGCACAAAGTATGATTTCCCTCACTTCCCCTGAAATTATTCTGTATGTTATGGTATAAATTCTAACTGTCCCTCATGGAGAACAAACCTTAATATTAACTGTCCTTATATTAATAATGATTTCTCAGTAGCAGTCTGTACCTCACTGTAATGGTTGATACAGTGCATCAATATGAGAGGTTTAGAAGTTTAACTAAATGACTCAGCAGGGGGTCAGGGTCTTTACTTTGTAAACGTATCAGTCTGTTCAAGAGGAGAGCATGGAGATGGTTGGGTGCTCTAACACCCAAGGCCAGGCAGCCCACCTACAATAGAAGGGAGGAAAAGAGGGTTGGTCCCAGGTCTATGCACCTCCCTGGCAAGCACAAGGACTCAGGTTTGACCCCCAGTACTGCATGTTGTGCCAGTCCCAGAACCCTGGGCACATTGTGCCAGCCCCAAAATTGGGTGTGGTGGTGCATGCCTATCATCCCAGCACTGGTAAGGCTGAGACAGGAGGATCACTATGAGTCCAAGCTGCATAGTGAGATCCTGTATGAAAGAA
>NW_004524578.1:17577970-17586184 GCF_000260255.1 Octodon degus
CGCTCTCGCTCTTTTTGCTGTCTTCTGCTGTCTTGAACTGTTATCTGTGCCATACCACCCTGCCTTAGAGCCTGCTGAGTATGGACTGAAACATCAACAAACTGTGAACTAAATAAACCTTCCCTATCTTAATTTTGAGCCAGATATTTTGTCTCAGCAAGGAGAAAAATGTAACCGAGACACTCACTAAAGCACAATTTCATAACAGTAAAAACTGCTAGGGGTGGACAGTGGAAAGGAGTAGATGTGAACATTAACCTCTACTCAGTTTTCATGAAAACCTAAAACTGTTGTAAGAAGGGTAAAATGGCAACATTGTAAGCAGGTGTTGCCTTATATGAACTACTATCTCACTTAGGGCATTGGCATGGGGACAATGCAGACAACACATAAGCCAGACCAAGGCTGATCCATCCTAGTGACAAGAATGACCTTTAGGAAATTTTGAGTATACTATACCGAAGTCACACTTCTTCCAGAAATGAGGAGAATGAGAATGCAAAATATTCTTCCTCCAAGGCTGCCTGCCTGACTTCAAGGGCCATAGGGTGAATGTGCAAGTCCCTGGCTTCCTAGACCACGTGCTCTGCTGGTAAGGCGGGTACTGAGCTCAGTAAGTCTGGGGGTATAGCTCAGGCTCCCCAGTAATACAATAGCACACTGCAGCTCACTGAGCCTCAGTCTCTCCATCAATCAAATGGGAGATGAGGATCTTCCCTCAGAGAGTGAGCTAAAGACCACATGAAAGGAATAACAATGCACACCAGCCTGTGCTCATCCCAGAAGAGCTATGGGGGCCAGTCAGGCACCTTTCCTTCTCTTGAAGTATCTAGAGAGCCTGAGCCTGGAGCCATCCATGCTAGTCAGCTTTCCATTATTGTAACAAAAACTTGGAATGATCAACTATAAAGATAAAAGGTCTACCTAAGCTCACAGTGAGGAGTCCTAAGCCATATTGACCAGATCCACTGCTGTGGGCATTTGTTGGGGCTGCCCAGGTAGCAGTAAGGGGAGACATTACAGAAAAAATTGCTCAACCCAGGCCCAGGGAGCAAAAGAGAGTAAAGAAGGGACCTATATGCCTTAATACCCTCCAAGAACACAACCCCAAGGACCCAAGGACCTTCCACTGGGTCCCAGCTCCTAAATTTTCTATCACCTCTCTGTAGTACCACCCTGGGGCTGAGCACCTAACACATGGACCCTTTAACATCAAACAGTAGCCCCCGTAACATGTGATAGTTAGCACCTTCTTTTCCCCCAGTCCTATGTTGTGCTTTCTGTATAAAATAAAGAATTATGACATCTAAAGGCTAATATAAGCATAAATGGGAAAATCAAGTTTGGAAAAGAAGACACGCATTTGAGCAGCGGCAGGATGACCCCAGACTTGCCCCTAAGTCATTCAAGGAAAAAAGATGATCAGATCAACACAGAAAGTGTACTAATTATACTAGCAGCTGGGGTCTTAGGATTGGTGAGAAGCCAAAAGCCAGCGAGTCATTAGATGAGAGTTGAACACAGGAGGCCCTGAGAGGGGGCACAAGGAACCAGGAAGCACACTCGCTCCAGGAGCAGCTCTGGTTGGTTGTAAGCCTGAGAGAGCAGTGACCATGTGTGTCGCAGTTCTTCATTGTTTCCAGAGTCCAGGGAGCTTGTTGCAAATCCTCACAGTGAATGTGTAGGATAAATGATTGGGGAAAGTTGGCACAGCGTGAGGGACGTGGAAGCTAAAGAAGAACACACTCAAAGGCACACAGTCCAGCTCTGCAGAGAGACCAAGAATGGAGGCAGGCAGGTGACGCTGGGAAAATGGAACCAATCCAAAATGGAGCTGCGGGTCAAGGAACTACAAGAGGGTTGTGTTGAGCACAGGGGCACTCAGGAACAACCTTAGGGGACAGGTAGGAGGGGGAGGTTGGCCAGGATGGGGGGATGCAGGCAAGGATAGGCTGACCCTGGGAAGTGGTGACACTACGTGGGGACAAAAGGCAGGTACCAATCCCTGAGGACAGGAGGAAGGAGATAGAGGGGGTGACACATTTAACTACCCAGGATGCCTTCTGCTTTCTCAACCAAGCGGATGGGTTTTGAGAGAGGGGATGATCTGAAAACCCAGGTGCTTAAGGAGAGCTGAGGAGCCTTCCAGATGGCCTGTGGGAAAGCCACCACATGACTCGAGACAGCAGACGACAGTACAGCCTCAGCCCATGGGGTACAGTACTACAGCCTAGGGCTGTCACAAGGGTGACAGAGAGAGCCAAGAGCCTGACGTTGTTGCGTCCATCTTTTACTTTCTCCCGAGTAACCTGCTGCAGCTCCTTGGTGGCTCATTCTCTAGGACCCAACCCAACATCTAGGACCCTGAGTTGTGTAACAAAGGACAGCCATCTTCTAATGCCATTTTGGAATCAGAAAGCATCACATAAATAAGGAGGGAGAGGGCCTTACTAGTCTGCAGTCTGGGTACATGTGACCAAGAGGCACATCTTTATTTAGTTCTTTCAGAACCCCTGGAAAGGCTGAGTAAATTCAGAACAAGGACAATGTAAAATGCAGAGTGCCTGTTGGGAACACAGGTGTAGGGATGCCAGCATCTGATAAGGATTTTTTATACTAGGTAATCCCAAAATGCCCTTGTAGCCCAGCAGGCAAAGGAATATGCTACAAACCAGGCTGAAGACAGCCAGAAAGTGGGAAGCAAAGAGAGCAGCAGCATCCTAATCATGCTGGTCACCATTCATAATAAACAGACATATGATTAAAGAAAGAAAAATGCTCTCTGCTTAAGCCCCAGCTGAGAGGCATGTGGAAATGATGTCTGATGTCAGGTAGCTCCTAGTCACTGAAATCCCTTCCCATGTGACACATTTTTAAATGGGACAAGGACAGGAGTGGGATGGGAGAGCCTTAGAGCCCACAAACTAGCATTTTTCCTCTTTGAACCCCTGGACTGTTGCCATTCTGCCAAAGGAGTGTCCCTGGTTTTGTGTGCAGTATCTGCTCATGTATATGTCAAGGGATATGTGGCTTTAATTATATGTGACATAGCCCCTATTGGCTTAGTTCCCTGGATGGATGAAGTACTGAGGAACACAGGGGAGGCCGGCTACTGTCTCATATGAGCTGGCAAATCCACTGAAGGCACCTCAATGTGGCATCCTGCCCCTGTCTGTGGGAGTCCCCATGTCTGGCAGAGGGGAGACCAGAGCAGCCTCTGTCTGCTGAGAGGGCAAATGTCCCACTGCCCTGAAGGGCTACTTCACCCAGTGTTAGAGGGCTGTGACAGCCAGAGTGGTTCTCTTTTGTTAGACACTGTTTGCGTCCCTCCTCCTTCAAGACTGTCAGCCGTGCATTTCCCTCTACTGTCGCTGCCCTCGCTGGATTACACAGAAGTGCATCTGGATCCCAGCACACTTCTAACCAGAGGGCGCTAGGAGGGAGGCTCTGCCTGCACCTGGTCTCCTGCTGCAGTGGCTTCTCAGCTCTGTACGGTACCCTGACATCCAAGGACACTGTCTAGGTCCTCTGCTCCTCTACACACCTTCTAAGTTACCATGGGAACACTGACAGCCCAGGCCAAAGAAAACTAAAATTCATCAGATTTACCCCATCCAGTGGCTGCACTCAGATCTGGGACCAGGAGCTGCGCAGGACACAAGTGTGGAGCTCAGAGCTCAGATCATACTCTGCACCCAGAGCCCAGTCTGACCATAAAGGGAATAGCAGACATCAGTCACTACGTACAGAATCTATCTGGGTGCATTTGCCAGTGGCCGTGTTTACACATTCCCAGCTGAGAGGGGCAAGGCAACACTCTGTCTTCTTTCAAAATACTGATGTATACTGGCAAGTAACAGTGTGTATATTTGTTCTGTTTTGCAATTCTCCTTTCATTGTACATGTTTTAAACAAGTGTCCTCCTCATGGCCTGTTCTGGACCATGTTTTTCACACTATTTTGACGTTTTTCTCTGATTTTGTTCTTTCAAGTGGTTCCCAAGCACTACAAAATTCCACCCGCTGTTCCTAGCATAGGACAACTGTGATGTGTCTTACAGAGGAACAGGTGTGCCACAGGAGATTTGGGCAGTCACGAGTCTCAGTGCCACCAGCCACTGAGTTCAATGCTGATACTAAATAAGGTGTCTTAGAAGAATTTACATACAACTTACAAACTTGATCAGAGGTTCATAGGAACTCAATGCTGTATTTCTCCTAAGAACCATGGTTCAGTACTCTTGAATTCATTGTTTACAGTGACTTTTTAGAAAAGGATATCAGTCTACAGACATCCAACCCTGAATGCACCTGATCTCACACCTGATCTCAGAAGCTAAGCAGGGTCGGGCTTGGTCAGCCTTTGGATGAAAGAATAAGACTATGTCAAGCCATGAGACTCAAGTCTATATTTAATACAGCAACAGGTGGGCATCTGTTCAAATACCAAAGCACACTAGGAAAGTCCTTATTGACCCTAAGCGTGGCTTGCACCCATGCTACCACCAAAGAAGGGGTCTCTGCTCAGCCGCATGAAGGCCAGGCCTGAGCCAGGAGCTCGAGCGAGCACAGTGCCCTTTCCTGTTTCTCACTACTTCTCTTTCTTCCTTGCACAGCCTGGTCCAGGACCCAGGTGACCTTCCTCTGATACAGACTGGGAGTATCTGATGGACACTGAAAAGGATTTGGGAGGACACCCAATGTGGAAGGTAAATGGTGACCTGCTACTGACCCAAGCCTGTCCCTCCCACTGTGGCAACCTTCTCATGTGAAAATTGGAGCCAAGTAAAAGTGACAAATGGGGCAGCCAGGAGCCTACTCTGCCATGGGGTGAGCCCATAGGATCAGTAAGAGTTACGGGAGCCACAAAATGTGACCCACATGCAGACAGCTGAGCTGCTGGCTTAGCAAGAACACCTCTCCCTAGTCCTATGCTGGAACTGACTGAGACAGAGAACCTGTGGGGGGCTGCCTAGGGCAGAAATAGGGACTCACAGCCTTCCAAGACCCTGGGACTCCAGTCTGTGAGGCAAAGACTCCACACTAGCTGATTACCAGGCCCCCTTTCAGCTCTCAGGCTGCTCTCCAACACCAAACAAGCTCTCTCTCCCCAAAGCAGTGGGTTATTCCCTTGGGCAGGGGTAGTTGGAAGGGAAGGGCTACGTGGGCGTTCCTGAGCCCAGACCCGACCTGCTCATGCGTGTGGCACAGGGAATCCTGCTGGATAGAGGGATGAGCCTCTGGGAGTACAGGAGCTGACAGGGATCCTAGCAGGGCTCAGCAGAAATGCAAGGAGAGGAGCTGGAACTGAGAGGAGGTGAGAGATGAGGGGGTGAGAGAAGAGGACGAGACAGGGACCCTGGACCTCTGGTCTGACATGGTGCAGGAAGGGTCCCTGGTACTTGGCCTAAGATCCAGCTGTCTCAGGGCAGGGCACTGGAGGGGCAGCTGGGGAGATGTTTCCATTCAAAAGGACTGTGTCCTGCATCCTCTTTCCTTCTCAGTAAGGCCTAGGTGGAGGTCCTAGGGGTCTGAACAGTCATGTGTCACAGTTGCCCAGACCAGGTCCTCCATGTCTCCTGCCTCACTGGGAGCACCTCTCCCTACCCAAGGTTCCACTGATCCCAGGTGAAGAAAGAGGGGACCAGACCCATGATCTTCCCTGACACAGGGACTCTACACAAGGGCCTGTCCTTGGCCAAGCTGTCCTGCAAATTCTTAGATAAACAGGGAAGGTCTCTTAGAGAGTGGGAGGTTGGTAGGTGGCAGGTCACCCCAGAACATTCCAGAACCCCAGCTACATGGTCTCTTGCCACACCACCCTTCCCTCCCCAAAAGGGACAGGATTCTATCCTGCTACTTACATGTGTCCGGCTTATGGCAGTTGTGTCCCTGGCGGAAGTATTGGGGGTTCTCGATAACTGGGATGCGTGTCATACCAATGACCACTGTGTCAGGCCCGGCATCAAGAGAGGAGGGCGTGGTGATGCCATGGTTGATGTGGTGCAGGGGGCTGGCCGAGTCCTCTTCACCACTGATGACTGCCACAGGACCTAAAGAAACCACCAGAAACAGGTTACTCTGGGGAGGTCCTGCCCCACACCCAGTCATCTTCCAGCCCTGTCAACAGATCCTGTCTTACCCACCATGTCTGTCATAAGAGCCAGGACTATTACAAGCATATTACACTAATAATCTAAACTTCAAATTCAGAGAAACCTCCCCATTAAAGTCTCTTTCCTGAAAATTACCAACCTTTAATCACGGAAATATATCCCAAATCAAAAATGACTTAAAATGACCAAGTTACAAATTATTTTCACTTCCCCTAACAGCCAAAGTGGCTCAAAATAATATAAATTTCAGAAAAAGAGTGTGGTAACACACACTGGTAATCCTTATATTTGGTAGGCTGGGGCAGGAAGATCATGAGTTTGAGGCCAGCATATAGTATGAACCTATCTCAAAAAAAAAAAAAAAAAGAAGAAGAAGAAAAGAAGAAGAAGCAGAAGCAGAAGCAGAAGCAGAAGCAGAAGCAGAAGCAGAAGCAGAAGCAGAAGAAGAAGAAGAAGAAGAAGAAGAAGAAGAAGAAGAAGAAGAAGAAGAAGAAGAAGAAGAAGAGATTTAAATGAGTTTTATTTGATGGGCCAGCCTGATAGCTCAGCGGACTAAAGCACCTGCTTAGGCAGAGTGCAGTGGCTGGGGTTTGATCCTCAGTATGCCATTCCCCCAGGGAATGCTGAGATGGAGACTGAAACTGGGTGTGATGGCACACACCTGTAATCCCAGATCTTAGGAAGCTGAAAACAGGAAAATTACTACGAGTCCAGTCTATGTAGTGAGACCCTGAACACCCCGTAGACCCTGCCCTAAATACAGGAAAAAGAATAAAATAAATGAGTTTTATCTGTATTTGTAGAAGTAACGGGATTTTAAAGCACGATCTAGTAGTAGTTGGCGTGCTGTCCCTCCTCTGCTTGGCAGTGTTAACTACAGGTGCCGAGTTCGACTCCCAGGGGCTCTGACCCAGTGCTCTACAATGCTAGGTGGGTGTCAGCATCGTCAAAGCTCTCCAGGTAAGTCTTATCCCAGCTGGAACCAAGACCCCTGCTTTGAAGCCTGAAGCCCAGAGCTTCTCAGTGTGGCCCTCAGATCCTGGAGGAGTCTACTGTGGCTTCCACCCGACTCCCTCCAGGGACCCTCCTCTTCCACAAGGAGACTAGCCTTGTGTAGATAGGAGTAGGTTCAAGCAGAGCCATATTTCACAAGTAAAACTAATTAGGCCATGGCACTACGATCCTTCAGGCAGCTGGCCTCGCTGTTCCTGTCTTGGAGGATCCATATCACCCCAGATGGCTTCATAGGATGCTGTCTCATTTTTCCCAAGCTCAACATCAGCATTTCTGAACCTAAAGAAGCAGCGCAGTGAGCAAGGCTACTCCAAACCACAAGGTGCCAAACGTTGCAGTCTCGGCAGAACAATGACCCTCTTTGTTGGTGTGATTCTCTCATACCTACAAATAAAACTCCTGTAGAGGGAATTAGCTGTGACTGTCTATGGCTTTGTACAATTGGCCCTTTAGATGGCTGCCTTGCTAGGCACAGGGTCCCCAGACAAACTGCCTGCTGTGATTTGGTTTTGCAGCTTGAACAATATTTCCACTGCAGAAATCCATTACATCTTACTGAAGTTTATGGAGAGAATATTTCCCATCAGCAGCGAGGTTAAGTGGCAATGAGGCAGAACTAAGTGGAAGACTGGCAAATGCAAACTGAGGCCCCTCAATTCCACCCTGTCAGTGCACACCGGCTCATTCAACCCATGACAAATGACTGACCGTATTTGGAGACCATGTGAACAAGTAGCAGTAAGTGGTCACCCAAATACCCACACTAATCACCTGCCTTGCAAAATGAAGCCAATTCCTGAAAATTTTTTTGGAAACTTTGCAGTGACTTCCAGTTAAACAGAAAAAACTGAGCATGCCTATACTAACCTCTAACCTGTTTCTTTAACTGTTCACTTAACAAACTAAGCTCTTGGGCTGGTGAGATAGCTTAGCAGACTAAGTGCCTGCTTAGGCAAGCACAGGGACCGGAGATTGATTCCCAGCACCACATGCTGCACCAGACCTGCCCCCAGTGCACTGAGCTGGCCACCAAGACTGGGTGTGGTGGTGCATGCCTGTAGTGCCAGCACTGGGGAGGCTGAAAA
>NW_004524578.1:17586404-17627439 GCF_000260255.1 Octodon degus
AAGATAGCCAAAAAGACAGAAGGAGCAAGGCTGTAGGCTGGGGTCAGGCACCAGGCCATAGCTCCATCCCTGCCCCACAAGAACAGCAATTTATTCCTAGAGAAATCTGTTCCTACAGTAACAGAAAGTGCATACAACCTACCTATCCCCCCATCTCAACCCACAGGACCAGATGACAGAGAATTCTTCTCTGGAGAAACTCTCCAAGAAGACCCGCTATACTGACATTTGGGATCTCACAATAAAAATTCAAGTTCACACCATGGTCATGGCATCAGACGTGCTCCACACAGTGCACCAAGTCACATCTTACAAGCTTTCTGGAACTCAAATCCTAAAGACCAAGAAGCAGTGCAGAATCACCAGGAATTCCAGCAAAGCTTCAGCATGAGAGAGAGAGAGAGAGAGAGAGAGAGAGAGAGAGAGAGAGAGAGAGAGACCTGTAGGAAACAGACTAACCAGGAAATGGAAGAGTACTTAAAACTATTAGAGAAGTACATTGTTATGGCTTGTGTCTATTTGTCTCCCAAAAACTTCACACAGTTATGAGGCAGACTTCTAGAGTCTGTGATTAACTCATGATCAGGTGCTGGGATTACGGCTATAAGTGCTGCACCCAGCATGGGGCAGACAGCCTGAATGCAGCATAAGGGAGACAGACCTGCTCTCTGTTGCTTGTTGCCACTACTCCTCCCTTTTGCTCTTACTGTTTTGCTGTTTTTCACTGCCATGAACTGCTGTCCTCTCCCATGTGACAGTCTGCCTTGGAGCCAGCTGAGTATGGACTGAAACCTCTACAAAATATGAGCTGAAATAACCTTTCCTTCCTTAGTTATGGATGGCAGGTATTTTGTCCCAGAAACAAGAGAAAAGTAGCTATAACATAAATGAAGATGTCACATCTCTAAAACAAGATGATACTTAATCTTGAACTACTAGAGGGATCACAATTAGAAATTATGATCATTGAAATTTCAAAGTCAAAGATTGGTAGATAAAGTTATGGTAATCTTCCAGAAAATAAAACAAATGAACAACAACAAAAAGAGATACATAAACAGGAAAGGAACAATCTGATTAAAAGAAGTTCAGAGTGAGGAAGAAATAATGAATTGAAGAGATAGTAAGGACAATAAAAAATTTCAAGGAAATTTCCCCAAATTACCTACTTAGTTTCTAGCACAATTAATACAGAGCCATGAGTACACATATATACATTCACACACACGCACACGCATACACACACACACATTGTACATGACACAAAATTACAGAATACCGTAATGTTGGGGGTAGGAGATAAAGAAAAGATACTCAGAGCTTCCAGGAGGGAGAGACAGGTCCCACTGACTAGCCCAGGCTAGACTTCTGATTGCTATCAGATTACTAACACTGCAGTGCAGAAAGGCAAAGACATTCTCCAGAACAGTGATTGCCATTGTTGTGTCTGCACCGAGCTATTCCTTCAAAATGTGATGAACAACCTTGTACCTTAGAATTCTATACCTAAATTTATATGTATGGCCACTGGAAGGTCAAAAACAGGTACTTGAAAATGTGTAAAAATGTGTCTGACTGGTCCCTTTCTTAGGAGGCATCAAGAGAGTCCTGCAAAACAGAGCAAAGAAGAAAAGAAACAATGGCGCCACCTCTGGCTATATAGCCTTACTGCAGGGAGGTATCCAAGAGGGACAGACTCACAGCCCTCCCTGCAACCATAGGTCACCTGCCTTACCAGAATTGTAGACCACAGACTGCAAGAAGAAAGCCCTAACATGAGCACCCTCTTCCCATCCCTTTGTGTACTGTGTGTCATTATGTGACACAGAGGAAGGACATAGAATAGAGATATTTGGCAAGATGTAACTTTGGGACTTCTCTATTTGTGAAAGGCATTTCTTTTCATCTGCTCCCACAAAGTGTATGGGTAACAGGAGGGCAATGAAGTTTTCTAACAGTTTGTGGTCAAAAGTAGCCACCACTGTCTTTGCATAATTTAGGATTTGAAATAGCTGGAGTACTACAATGTAGAGAAGAGTCCTGCCAAAGCTCCCCAGCCATGGGAAGGGAAGGGGTCCAGAAGGAAGGCCTCACAGAAATAAAATAGTAAAACCAGACATCAGAGCCCTGGGGAGCCCAAAGGTGGGCACTGGGAAGCAGGTAATGAAGAGAAAGAGGGGGAAAGACCAGAGAAGTAGAAGAGAACTAGAAGAGGACATTGTTTCACAAGTCAAAAGAAGAGAATTTCTACAAGTTCAAGAGAACAAAAAAACTAAGCAAAAGTAGAATGAAGAATGAAAACACTTGAGAATAAGGGAGCAACCTGAACAATTTGCACGGAATGGAAGACATAAAGTCAAATTCTGGTGAGCTGTTTTAGTTTAACAAATTGCAATCGTAAGCCCAGTTTTTATCATCCACTGCTTTTTTGATCTGTAAATGCTATTTCTTTAAGGCTGTAATGCCTCTGTGAGGTTGGTGTCATTATTGTCCTATTTTAAAAATGTGAGTGCTGAGGGGCAGAGCAGTGGCCTGCCTCAGGACAGAGGCCCTACACAGAAGTGGTGATTCAGACCTGGAGCTCACAGTCCGGCTTGGGACCATCACTCAGCACCACCTCCTTGCCAGTGCCTGCTGAAGGGACAGTGAGTGTCCGAAGGAACACCAGATCAGTCCCCATACAGTGTCCTCCTTGTGAGCAGCTGCCATCACTGATGCACCCCTGAGATCCCTCTAAAGATGTTTCTCTGGCCCTGGAGAACTGAGACAGGAGTGAGTCCTCTCACTGGACTCATCTAGATAGAGGACAGATAATCTCTCATCTCCCCTTCTTCCCAGCTCTGCTGAATGTTCTTATTAGAACACTTCCACACAGACAAGAGCATTGTGCTGTCAGACCCTTGGCCAGTCTCCAGGGCCCTGCTACCTCTGCTTTTTCATGAACTACCTTCCTCAAAATAAAAGCCAATAAAGGGCAGATAGATCTATAGCTTTCAAGGGTGTAGAAGGAGACCTTGATAGCTTGCCTCTGTCTGCCTGTGTCTCAGACCAACATGGCTCCTCACTGAGCTATTGCTGCCAATGCTGAAGGCAAGACCCACTCATATTGGATGGCTGGATATTTAGCTTCCAAGGACATGGGCATAAAAATCCAGACTCAGGCTGGGCATGGTGGTACACACCTGTAATCTCAGCTACTTGGGAGGCTGAAGTGGGTGGATTGCAAATTTAAGGTCAGCCTGAGCAACTTGACAAAACCTTGCATTTAATTAAAAAATAAAAAGGCCTGGAAATGGAGCTCAGTGATTCAGCATTTGCCTAGCATGTATGAGGTTCTGAATTCCAGCCCTAGAACCACCATCATAACAGAGCCAGTCCCAGTCTCTATAAATCATAAAAAAGGGCTCCTCTGTGACATGCATAAGTAAGGGAGAGGTTGGGCGTGTGTGTGGGTATTCTATGTGGGAAATCTCTGACCTTCCATTCAATTTTCTCAAAACCTAAAATTGCTCTAATAGTGAAGCCTGTAAAACAAAAATAAGTTTTAAAAGTCTATCTGAGCTGGGATTGTATCTCATTTATAGGCCATTTACCTTGCATGCACAAGGCTTTGAGTTCAATCCTCAGCACTGCAACAAACAGAACACAACAAAAAGTCTTCCCACATGCCACACACATTTCCAAACACCCTTGGGGTGACAGAGGTTCCTAGATGAGAATAACTCACAGAGGTCACAGCATTTCACTCTAGAAAAAGACTTCCACCTCTACTTGGTCATTCTGATACCAGTCATGTAGGGAGAGGACCCCCAGACCCATGGGGCCTTGCAGAAGGAAGCATTTCTTCTCACTAATCATCTCTGAAAAGAATCTATACAGATATCCAAAAATGGCAAGGAAGTCTCAGCTGCCCAGGTGGCTCTCCTTCACTTTCCCAAAGCTGCCAGGATCTAAGGCAGGTCAGGAACAGGAGCCAGGGCTGCTGTCTTCCGGGTACTCAATCTCCACACACATGCAGCCCACCTAGAACCTGCTAATGGCCACACTGTTGTCACTAAACTATTCACAATTATACAACTATTTTGTTGTGCAGCATAACATACAAAAAGAAAAACAGCCTTGGCAAGTTCAAGCTTTTGAGAGAGATCCTCAGGGAATATAGAGCCACTCAGACACTCCCATCACGTTTCCTCCCTAATTGCCACCTTTGTCCTTCAGATCTGTAGTGGGCTTCCTTCTTCCATTGCAGAATAACAGAACAGTTGGAGCCCCAGGGGAACCTGTCAGTCCCCAAAGAGACTTAGGCTGTTCACACTGTCCTGACAGAGGCTTCCTAGTCCTCTCCTATTTATAGGGGAGAATCAGGGCATCACCCTGGGAATGACTCAGATTGTCCTAAGTGGTTGATTCCAAGCTGGACTTGGATCCCCAGAGAAAGGACATGTCTCTCAGGACATCAGAGAGGGAGTCCCACTGCCTGGAGTGCACACTCGCAACCACAAGGAGAGAGCTGGAGTCACCAGGAGGATCAGCAGGTACAAGGACTGCTCTAGAGACTTCAGCAAAAAAAAAAAAAAAAAAAAAAAGGGATGGGGCTATGACAGAGTATGAATTCAGAAAAGCAGCAGCCTGGAAGGTAAGGTGAAGCACTACCTGGTGAGTCCTCTCCTGCTGTTTGAGAATAAGAAAAGCACTTCCAGGGCCGAGCAGAGAGCTCAGTGGATTAAAGCTCCTGCTTAGGCAGACACAGGGACGGGGGTTCAATCTCCAGCATGCCATGCTGGCCCTGCCCCCAGGGCGCACTGAACCATCAACTGAGACTGGGTATAATCCCAGCACTTGGGAGGCTGAAAACAGGAGGGTCACTATGAGTCTGATCTGTGTAATGAGACCCTGCAGACCCTGTACTAAATACATTTTAAAAAAGAAAGAAAAGCACTTCCTTGGAATCACTGTTTCCATGCCCTGCCCTTGTCTCTAAACTCCCCTCTGAACCTGGCTGTGTGGTGCACTCCTGTAATCTCAGCACTCTGGGAGGCTGACATTGGAGGAACACAAGTTCAAGCTCAGCCTAGACAAGTTGATGACTTAGTGAGATCCTGTCTCAAAATAAATAAGAAGAGGAACTGCTGATATAGTTCAGTGTAAAGACCCTGGGTCCAATTCCTAGTAGCAGAAGAAACTAAAAGTAAAAAGTAAACTCCAACTTCTACCACATCAACTCTCTGACTTAGAGAGCACAAGCGATTCTCGGAAACTGCACAAAATTCAGTCACCGGCTCTCCACTCTGAAATTTGCTTAGCCAATTATTAAGGAATGATTTTTTTTTTGCTTCAAAAATTCTGGGATCTCTGTAGTTTTAACAAAAGAGAGAGGAGAAACACCTTCACATGTATTAAAACCTACTATATGCCAGATATATCATTGGGCAGTTTGTTCTCATCTCATCTGATCTTCAAATCTACTGTTACTGTCCTTTGACCAACTAGAAAACTCATCCTCAAACTAGTTTAGTTTTCCAGAGATCATCTAGCCAGGAAACAGTGGACCTTCTGCTTCAAGACACGGTTCGTCCCACCGTGTTACCCATTTGCTCAGCACTGGCTAACAGCAAGTATTTGTGACAAACACAGCTGAGTGTGAATAGACGCACCTTGGAAAGAGAAACATCAGACCAATGCTCTAAGGACAAGGACTTCCAAGGTTGACCAGCCCATGTAGTACATGTAGAAGTCATGTTCAACCAGCACAGCTGAATTGTAAAATTATGTGGCCAGAATCCACCTATCTCTGTAGTTTCTCCCTTATCCTTGTATCTCCTTCCAGAAAAGGGCCTGGGAGGTAATCTCACTGCCTGCTCCAGAAAGACCTCTCAGGAGCTGTGGTCACCATGACAGCTGTTCACCACAAACTTCCAGCACTTTTACCCCTGAAGGCAGGCAGCGCCTCCTATTTTTATTGGAATAAAAAGTTAGGTGAGGACCCATCCCTTCCACATGCAACTTTATAATCCAGGATGTGACATTCTCTTTCTCTTGAGCTGGCACTCATGAGGGCATCAGGCAGAGCCATAGTCAACCACTCTAAGACCTCCAGGGAAGCAAACATGGAGCAGGGGACCCCAACCAACACACAGTGCATGAGTACCATTGTTGAGATACACAGCCACACTGTTGTTGCAGCTGCTGTTTAACTTATTGAGCTTGGTAGGGTGCCGTCTATCATATCTCCACATCCAACAATGTTGAGTTTAACTTTTTCATTTACAGTGTGGTGTGGCTTGTGTTTAACTCTCCCCACAAAAGCCTCATGAGTTTGTCAGCAGGAATTTTGTAGAGGTTGCTGGATCTAGAGTACATGACACTGGGATTGATTCACGGTATAATGTTAGGATCAAGGGCACCAGGGTGGATAAGACATAAGAGACAGAAAGAGCTGTGGTCATCCCTTGCTTGTTTTGCTTTTGCCATCTTCTGCCTGCCGTAAACTGTTTCTCTTCTTCAGTGCCTCTCTGCCAAACCTCCCTGCCATGGAGTCAGCCAACGATGGACTGAAGCCTCTACAAATTGTGAGCTAAATAAACCTTTCCTCTTTTAACTTTGGGTGTCAGGTATTTTGTTTTAGCAACAAGAAAAATAACTAAGATTGAATGCTTCACACCTCTTCAACAAATCTCTAGGAAAATGCTTCATGCAGGTGGTGACCTAGCGCAGCGGTTCCTGCGCCAAAATGCTTCATGCAAAAGATGGACAGGTTGTTTGCAATGCTGCCATTCATCTTAAAATGCCTCCTCCCCACTCTCTGTCCCAAATATGGACTCTAATCTTCAGTTCTATGTAGTCCCAGATTTCAGCCACCTAGCTGTGACTTGAGGTGAGGGGGAGTTTAAAGAAAACAAGGTTGGATGTGTCTCATGCTTTTTTAATGTGTCAGAATGAGGCAAACAAGCCAACCTTTGGATTAAGAAAATGAGCTTTTAAAAACCTCAACCTTTTCCTACTGATAAAAATCAAACATTGACATGTCCCTGGTGGGAGAGAGCTTTGCATCAACAAATCTGGGAGCAAGAACTCATAAAATGGAGTAAGTGAAAGCACAACAAACACAATTAAAAATCCAGCCATGCTCAGAGAGGGATTCCATTTACTGTCTCATAAAAAGAGCCTGGTCCTCAGAGGCAAACAAAAGAAAATCAATTTCTTAATTTTTATTGGCAGATGTGGGACAGAGACCAAGAGAACATTGGCTGTGCCCAAGAGCATGCCCAGGGACATGTCATCACCTTCAGTTCCTGGATAGGTTCCTCTGGGTCCTACCCCACTTCCTCCAGAGACCAGACAGTCACTACCACTGGGAACCTGGGGACACACAGAGGCCTTCACACTATCCAACCAGGAATGCCCTGCCTCCTCACTTCTCAAGCCTCTCCCTGAGTCATTTCTCAAAAGATAAGCTTCACTTGCCAGCTTGAGTTCACTCCCAACCTCTTACAGGAAGCAAACACGTCATTCATGCCTCACAGCATTCACTGCTTTGAGATATCACCTTGTGATTGAAAATGATACCGCTGATCAACTAGCCTTAAGGGAAAGGAAGGGAAGGGAAGATGGAATGGGTGCTCAGAACACTTGACTTCCCATATCACACTGAATCATCTTGCAACCATGAGGGTAGGTCCTACCATCTTCTGCGATGCCATTAAGGAAATTAGAGCTCAAGGTATTATAATTCATCCAAGGTCACATTGATAATAAGTGGTAAAAGAGCCACACCCATCATACCTCAAAATCCTAACTTGTCTGGCTAAGCTGCCCCACCTGATACCCCAGCATCATGTGTCTGAAAGGAAGGCAAATCACATCAGGTCTGCCCCAGTCCCCTTCCTGCCCCCCAGGAAGTTGGGGCCCATTTGTAAAGGAATGAAGAAGAAAAGAAGCCCATGACATTGCCAGGGCACATTAGACCTACAGACTATACAACCCCACGTTGTAATTGTCATGGACCACAGGGAATCAACAGGTAAAAGAATGTTCTGCATGAAGGAGTGCCCAGAGAGTGGAGAAACACCCCCAATTTGGAGGAAAGACAAATAGCAGCAGCATTCTCCAAGGACGTGGTGTGCAGATGGTATTTCACAACAGCCCAGGCAGGACCATGAAGTAAATAATTACCTTCCGATTGCATGCATACAATATGTGGAGTATAGAATGCTGTGTTCTTTGCGTATAGCCCCCATAAAGATCTCAGAGCTCAATTCTCAACATATATAAATTCAGCTCTAGCCACTGTGTTATACTAACCAATACTATGCCAAAAGAGTTGTATCTATTTATGTTAAATAGTCATTGCTTCTAACCTCCCAACTTCTTTGGACATGAAAGAATACCATTTGACTTCTCGCTAGGGTAGGAGCTGCCATGTCAAATGACTGATGCCCTCAGGCCCTTTGTCCCCCAAATCCTGCCACTTTTTGCACTAATGAAACATTATTGCATATCAAGAAGACTGGGAGGAAATGGGCATCTGAGATGAACACACACTTCTCAGAAGACAAAATTAAAGAAGCAAATAAATATATGAAAAAATGTTCCACATCACTAGCCATCCATGAAATGCAAATTAAAACAACACTGAGATAACATCTCACCTCAGAAAGAATGGCTATCATAAAGAAATCAATCAACAACAAATGTTGGAGAGGCTGAGGGAGGAGAGGAACCCTTCTCACTGCTGGTGGGAATGTAGACTGGTACAACCATTATGGAAATCAGTGTAGAGACTTCTTAAAAAACTAGGACTGGAAATCCCATTTAAACCAGCTATCACCTGCTGGGAGTTTTCCCAGAGGAACTGAAAATGTCGTATCATAGCGATATATGTGTACCTATGTTTATAGCAGCACAATTTGTGATAGCTAAATCTTGGAAACAACCAAGATGCCCGTCACCTGAGGAACGTATGAAAAGATGTGGTATTTTTATACAATGGAGTACTACTCGGCTATAAAGAATGATAAACTCAAAGCTTTTATATTCAAGTAGATGCCACTTGAAGATATACTCATAAGTGAAATAAACCAGACCCACATGTATAAATATCATATAATCTCCCTAGTATAAGAACTCAGAAGAAGAAATAAAAATAGAAAGGTATAACACAATTAAAAGGAAAGCAAGAACTTGAGGATTAGACAATGAAGAGAAGGCAAGGAGAAGAGCTAGGAAACATGACAGAAGCAAAGCCATACATTTATATGCACAAGAGGATTAAGGCGAATCTTCAGCAGGTTTTTGAAACTAGCAGTTAATTGGTAGGATTCTCACCCTGACTAACTATATATGCTGATACCTGTGAACTAAGCAACTGCACTGAAGATAGTAATGTATAATAGGAGGCTCATGCTTGGAATGCCTGTCATTCTGGTTTTCTAAATATGTACTGCTTGTCATGACATACCAATTACTACTATACTGTCTCTCAAGTAAATGTTTGTTTTTAAAAAAGGATAATAAATGAAAACGAGACAAGAAAAAAAGTCACATGACTGTCCTGCTACAATGCTGTATATGGTTAGATTTCTAAATTTCCATGTAAAAATATGTCATTGTTTATTCCTATTTTTTTATTTTTTTTTTATTTTTTTAATTCTCCTTTAATTTATCCTGAAACCTCTGCAGTACAGGATTTCAGGATAAATCCTGAGGGGATTTGACTGACCTTATCAGATACAAAAGTTACATTTCTTGTTATACAGATCTTGCTTTATCTTGGTCTTTTTTTTTCAATTTTACATATTTATTTGTGTGTGTGTGTGTGTGTGTGTGTGTGTGTGTGTGTGGCCAGCTCAGCCCACCAGGGGGCAGGGCTGGCTGGTATGTGGTGCTGGGGGATTGAACCGTGGTCCCTGTGTTTTGCTTAGCTTGTTCTAAGTAGGTGCTTTAGACCACTGAGCCATCTCACCAGCCCCCCCCTTTTTTTAAATTTTATTTTATCTTGGTCTTAACCAACCAGCAGAAAAGTATAAAAACAAAGTATAAAAAGTAAAGCCATATTAATATGCTGAGCTATAAAAGGCTCAAGTCAACAACTTCTGACATTGCCAGTCCTACGGAAAACCCAGTACTGTTATGGACTACTGGACTATATTAAAATATTTTGCTGAATTCACACACCTACAATATTTAAATGACAATAGAATACCCTTCTCTGACAAAACTAAACAAAAAAGGGGATACAAATGAGCTACCATTTTGTATCCATATATTCAAAATATGTTAGCTATACAGTTACTTTCTCTTAATTTGATGCATAGAAAGATTGGTTCTAAAAGTGTTTGTGGACAGAATATCATGTCTGCATCTTGTACAATGAATAACCATTAAGAAACAATATGTAATGTATTAATTATTGAAACTGTGCTAATAATCAGTTTTGAAACTGTCTCATTGCTATTTGTTTCTCAATAAAATTATTGAAGACGAAGACGAAGAAGAAGAGGAGGAGGAGGAGGAGGAGGAGGAGGAAGACGAGGAAGACAATGAGGAGGAAGAAGAAGATGAGAAAGAAGAAGAAGAAGACAAGGAAGAAGAAGCCCAAATGCTTCTGATTCTATTTCATTCCCAAGTGGGAAATCTAATATCTAAAACTCCACTGGTTGACTCTCCATGGTTTGAAGTTCCTTCAAAGTGAGGTGTGATGAATTAGAAGAAATAGACACAAATGGGGCAGAGGAAAAAAAAAAAAACTCTTCTCACAAGCAAGTGGGAGCCGAAGAGGGATGGCCAAGACACAAGGCATCCTGATAGAAAGCCACACCAAGTCAGGAGCCTGGCACACTGTCAGAGCGTAGCTATTCTATATCTAGGGGAAAATGTTTCACATTTCTAAGCACAGGTATAGTGGTGCCATGATATATGACCACCAAATTTCTCCACAGTGCAGGCCTTAAATCCTCTTGCAACAAATCACATAATAACAGTGTATGCTCACCACCCACAAGGACCACTGGCCCTATAGCAAGTTTTGTGCTCACAGTGGTGTTACAAGGTGAATCCTGTAAATGGAATCATAGGTATTAAGTAGTCTGCCCAGATTCATAGCTAGTAAGTGGCGGTGTCAGCACTCTGAGTTGTAGGACTCTAGAGTTGATATTCTTAATCTCTCCCTTACTTGCTCAAGATATATGATCACATGACTGCAATGACAACACTGGAGCCCAGAACGAAAAAACTTTTGAGTTACAGTGCCCTCAATCTAAAATGCTGAAATTAAGCCTGAAAGTCACAGAGAAATCATGAAAGTCCCATTTTTTTTTCCAAATCATTATGAATGACGAATCTCCCAATCCTGAACATTCATGTTCCTCTCACCCTGAGCGCAAATGACATCACCTCAAATGAATCAAAAACATATCATTTCCTTTATGGAAAGTCAGCTCTCACTAGGTAAGTGTGAGCCCCTAGGAAATTTAAGTGGTGGTGGAGGGAGGAGTTAACAATGATAGTTAAAGATCAAGTAGGCATTTAAAATGGAATAGCCTATGATTCGGTGCATTAAAACCGATGACATAATAGCAATGGGAACTCTCAGAGAGGTATACTCTCACATCCGTTTCTTATCCAAGGATTCAAATCATCACTACATACCTAAGAGACACTTGAAATTGGAACCACCCCAATTCACAGATGAAAAAAGTAAGGCTTAGTTCTTAAGTGAACTACTGCACATCTGGGGAAAACAGCTCTTCTGACTCCATGTCAATGTTCATTTGAGCTTACATAAAATTTCCTCTAGAAAAACAAAGAGTGGTCACGCATCTCAACATCTCTCTATGGCAATAACACCCAAAGTAGCATTTCTGGTGGTTACCAGGGCTCCCAACAAATGGGTCTTTGTGGAAGCTCTTAGGAGACATCATGACTCTGAATTCCTTTCCTAGAATCAAAAACTTAGGAGAGACTTCTAAACATAAGACAAAATAACAAACTTATACATAGGAAAAAATGTGCCCATCAAAGGCTGCACAAGGAAGACAGTTTTCTGAATGTCTCACAAAACTACTCCACAAAGCAGAGATTCCTTACAGCTTCTGGACTAGGTACAAGAGTTCTCTGTTTGTAGCAAAGAGTTCAAGGCCACAGATGTGCTTCTGCTGAGTGTTGTACAAACTCAGAGCTGAGAATTCTCCAACTGCAGGACAGCCCACCTCACAGAGGCGATGTTGTATTGCAGGTATTTCTTGCCTGCTCTGTGGTCTCTTAGCTCCAACTCACTGCACCAGATGGGGACTGATCCACAGTGATCAGCAGGTCTCCCAGACCCAGCTGCCTGTCTAGCTGAGATAGTCTAGGCAGGTCTCAGGGACTGGAACAGATTGTCTGCACTATGTGTATGGCAAGACTGTCTGTAGACGATCACAGAGCACTGATGTGAAGCTTTACTTTTGAGAGTTATACCATAAGCCAGTATAATAATTTTCATTAGAAACAACATTTTAAGGAAACTAAAGAAATCACATCTACATGTGAATGTGTCCTGTTGAATTATCTTGGGATCAGCACAGTCCTCTCTACTTACTCGTTCCAGTGTCATCTCCTCAGCATGCCATAGAAATTTCGAGATCATAAATACCTAAAGGGCAATCTTGCATGTCTTTGGATTCCTTTGAGTTTCTATTTAAATGCCTTTAGCAGAGCAAGAAACAAGAAAACATACTTGATCTAAGAGTTACCCCTGCCATCAGCGAATGTTGCTGCCTGGAATGTTTCCTAGAGCTATTGTTAACAAACCAGCCCAAACAAGGTGGCTTAAAACAATAGCAATGTGTTTTCTCAGGGCTCTCAAAGCCAGAAGTATGAAATCCAAGTGTCAGCAGCACCACAGTCCCACTGGGGCTCTGGAGAGAAACCTCCTTTGTTCCTCCTGACTCCCATCAATGGCTGGCAACTCTTGGCATTCCTAGGCTGACAGGTACTTCAACCTCTGGAATCACATGCCATTCTCCACTCTGTGTGTGTCGGTCCCTATGTCTTTTTTTTTTTTTTTTTTTTTTGAGGCTATCAGTCAAATCAGATGAAGAGCCCAGCCTGCACCAGGCTCAACTTATCTTCACCTATATCTTAATTCTAGTTGCAAAGACAGTGTCCAAAGAAGGTCACATTCACACTTCACCTTATCTTTCTGCAGGACTGTGCAACAGGACAACTGCCATCCCTGCAGGCACAGGGTGTGAAAAGGCTTTACATGAATGAAGATGGAGAGGAAGAAACTCCAGCCCCAGAGTAATTTGGAATTTTCTCTATGGGCATTTAATGCCTGGGCACGAGTTCTCAAGCTGTAGCAATATTCCCACTTCAGAATCCTCAAATGTTTCTTCAGTGCACTGGTCCATGATTCCCACCTCCCCTTCTAGACAGACCTCCTAGCTCTATGCTTAATAATACTACATTGTGTACTGGGCCTTAGAGACTACAAAGAAGGCTCCAAGCCCTGCCCTGGAGGAACCCCCAGAGCTTTAGGGAGAAAACACAAAGCAGCAGCCTCCACGCTGAGGGCCATGTTTCCCCGGAAAACAGAGAAGCTCCTGGGGACACTCAGCCAGGGGAGGAGGAAGAGGAAAAGGTTCCAGCCCAGCAAACACTTCAGCCTGGAGCTCTGTCTGCCCACACCTTTGCCCCTGCAGAGCAGAGATGTCCCTAAACTTTGCCTCGCCTTCTGTCCCCATATCCTATGTCCACTTCCTTGGTAGCTGTCACCTTCCAGGCACCTTCAGCCCTAGCTGCTGCGTCTTCTCCCCAACATACCTGGATAGCAGTTGGGCCAGGGCCTTTGCAGCCCTATTAATCTCTTGGCTCACTCACCCCTTTCCCAGACGTGCTATAAAAATGATATAAGCATTTTATTCGAGCAGCACTGCAGCAGGAATGGAGAGGGGACAGAGGGTCGATTGATTTCTAGCACATGAAGGTATAAATATAACACCAAAATCAATCAAAATAGCACCATATCAGCCCTGTGATCTCTTCTCTCATATGACACACATTATATACTGAAGTACCTGCTCCTGTTTACACAGCTACCCCAGCCCCTGCTATGCTCCACTGGCCAGACCAACACAGCCAGTGCCATACTAACTAGGAAGCCTCTAAGCACAAACAAGGCAATGATGCCACGTCTGTGTCCACCACCAGGTTTCCCTTAATGCACCGGAAGCCCCATGTGTAATCACAAATGTATGCTTCTGAACAAGAATGTATATGGGGTCACACATAAGCTAACACTAATCAAAAGGGTGATTTAAATTGCACAGTAGTGGACCCTTTATATAGGCACTCAAGTGCAATCGGATAGCTGAGATGGCTATTAGGTGACTAATAAGAAAGTCCAGTCCAGTATACTACATGGACACACTGGCCAAAGGAATGGCTCATGTCCTGAGGAAGATGGAGTGTGTGTGTGTGTGTGTGTGTGTGTGTGTGTGTGTGTGTGAGAGAGAGAGAGAGAGAGAGAGAGAGAGAGAGAGAGAGAGATCATCATGATATTCAGAAAAACATAAAATGCAAAACCTATGAATTGTTTATTTCAGGAATTTTCTATTTAGTATTTTGATGCCACAGTTGAAACTGTTGTAGGCAGCTAAATTAGATAGAAATGTTACAGGCAGTCAGACAGGGCAGGCCCTCAAGGAAACAATATGGAAGACAATGTGACTTTGTGTGTCACCTTGGAAGAGACAGACACTCCCTGCTGTAGGCCAGATCTCAAGACAAAAGAGTAAACAAATGCAGCTGCAGACTTCCCTAGGGATGGGCATCAGGGATTGATATTCTAAATAGGTATCAATCACCTTGAAAGAGCCCATATGAGTCCCTTATACAACCCCCAACAGGAAGAGACCCTGTCCAGTATCCATGCCCACTTGCTACGTGACTCACTTCCTCATTTGTTACTGGACTTAATCAATTTCACATGAGCAGTGGTGCTTGTCATCTTATTGGTTGATCATAGTTTTGTCCCCCTTCATGCCCACCGAAGCAAGTTCCCATGTTCTCTACCACCTTAGACCTGCCTCACCACATGGCTTTTCTCTATAAAAGTTCATGGAAGAGACAGTTTCCTGGGACAGTCCTCTCAGGGCCCCCTTCTGTCCCTCTCTCCAACAGAAGCTTTCTTTCCTCAATAAATATTCTGCTCTTAACCTTTGTTTGTTCCTAAAATCCATTCTTCGATTTTAGAGAACACAAACTCATCCCAGATAACTTTCAGGTCAGGAGTTTCATTCCCCTATATCAAAACCACAGAAAATGAAAATACAGGCAAGAGAGAGGTTTACTATACTTGTATAAAGAGCAATGAAATAGATGAAGGAAATTGTTATAATGAGTTAGCGAACAGAAAACATCCAAACATTTAATCATCTCGTCTGAAAGTGCATATTCTTCACATTTGCAATTTCCAGCGATAACTTTCATGGTGATATTCCTGCACTGCCTCCATGATCGGGCAACGTTATTAAATCAACCAATCCATAAAAACCTCTCCTCCTGATTGAGATCTAGAATATATTTGACCCTGCATCTGAATTTTCCCAGGACAGTCCTTATGTATACTTGTTGCTCCAGCTTAACTACTAGTAGTGTTTTGTTTTGAATGATAAGTGATATCATTCTAATAAGTATTTTAAGCTTCCAGTGTATGGGAGCTGCTACTCTGGACTCCAAACACTAGGGTGTACTATCACAAGTAAATCAGTAAGCCACTCTAGCCAAGAAGTAGGCATTCAAATGTAAAGCTCCTCTGAGGAAGTCTGTGGAAGGGTTGGGCCAGTCTCTTCAGAAAACCCATAGAGAACATTGTACTCTTTAGGCAATCAATAAATATCACTTGACAATGATGATGCAGCCATTGATTTTCCATTCCCTCTTCTACTTCTAGTCCCTTCTGCCTTTCCATTCTTCAGGGTACAGGTCAATCAATCTTAGGCCATCTTGATCTACTTGGAAAGCTTAACTGCCATGAAGCTAAACCACTTGTCCTCTGGCTCCAATATCTTAGAGAAATTAGTGCCAATGGAAGTGTCAGTATCAATTTCATAATGTTATTGGATGAAGGCAGGGCTGGGCCAAGTCCCATCTTCTTGACAGACTATCAAGGTGATAAGGATTATGGGTAAGGAGACAGACAACTCAGACAGGAGAGGCAATGACTAAGATCCAATTAGACTGACAAGACTATCTTCAAATTACATCCCTTAATGCTGACACTAGTATGTTCCCCACAGAGATTTGGGACACTGGATATAGAGTTTTGCTGGTATCTCCAGGTATAACTGGAGAGTGTGGGGGATCAAAGAGTAGCCCCTACTCTACACCTGTCCCAAGAGGATCTGAACATTGTTCCATAAAACCAAAGGCTTTTTGCTTTTGTGATAAAAAGACTGACAATCTGGCCCTGCCTTTTCCTCTTCCTTCTTCAGGCCGTCTAAAGAAAATGTCAAGGTAAAATGTAGACTACGTATTTACATTTAATTCCTTCGCAGAGTCAAGGGAAAGGCATGGGATTATTAAAATGGAAATCGAGATCTTGTAAAAGTCAAACCACCCTAGCAGGAAAAGAGATTTATCATGGCAAGCAAGAGCAACAGATGGATGCCACATGGGTCTTGAGTTCTAATCCAAGCTCTTATCCCCTGCACTGCTCTGAACATGAGCGTGTGGGGTCTAGAAACCAGTCACATTATCTCTCTGGGCTTCAAGAGCCCTGTGTGAGGTCAACTGTAACCTCCTGCTACCCTAGGACATGATGAGGAATCGAAATGCCATCCATGTCAAGGGGGGAAAAAGGCCAAGAGGAGGATACTTTTTGAAACCTATTTTTTGTACAATTTCTTATTCTCTTTAAAAATTAAAAAAAATTAAGATCTTGAAAGGTGTGCACAAGTCATTTATTTTTCTTTTCCTGAGAGAAGACACACAGAAGCAGGCATTTAGCTGAGGCTGCAGTATGTGGTGCAGCTAGAGGGAGAGAAAAGCAATCTTGTCTTCTGCTTATATGTACTGCATGCAAGAATACATGGTGGCTATGCTTAAGATGCTTAACTTTCCTAGCGTTGTGGGTTTAGGAGGGAATTGTTTTTCTTTTCTTTGGCAATACTTGGGGTTGAACCCAGGGCCTTCACAGTGAGCTACATTCCCACCCCCACCCCTACTTTTTTTTTGAGACAGGGTATTGCTCAGGAACTAATGTGACCAGACTGGTGATCCATCTGCCCCTACTCCTGAAGTGCTGGAATTACAGACAGGGGCCTGGCTGCCTGGTTTACTTTTAAATCATGTAGTTTAAGAGTTTATTTCCCTTAGTTCTCATGAGTTTATGTTCCCAGGGCAGCAGGCATAATTTTGAACCTCTGAGGTTAAAGCCATTTAAGCAGGTTTGCTTTATTATTTTTTAATTGCTTAACAATATTGTTTGTGGGTGTTCTATTAAAAATCCCATCGTGTTTTGTAACGGAAGTTAAAGTGCTATGTTAAAGTGTCCATTTCAGAATATGTAAATGTATTTATGGGATTGGCTAATTCCAATATTAATTAGTTGATCCTGACATTGACCTAAGCAGATAAGCTAAGCTGAATGATAAAAAGATCAGTATGTAGGCAGCATTAGTTGGATAATGTCACCCTCATCCAAGAAGCTGTTGTCAATGTTATCTGGAAGTGCTGACTTCCCAAACATACTCAGAGCATTGGCCTCATATGCAAATGAATAAATCAGGGAATTCCTCCCAAGATGCCTTTAAATAGCACTGTAGTGCAGCTGAGGGTATTTTAAGATTATTAACCAATTGAAAGAGAAATTGGAAGCAGAGAAAAAGTATTAGAAGTTGTGACTAATAAAGATGGTTGAGAATTAATGATTAAACATCTCAGGAGAAAGTTATTAGAAAGCAAAAGACAGTAAACATCTTGTCAGGTACATCAAAGGTGTTGTTCTGGTGCTCAGAGACACAAATGAGATGTATTTCACACTCAACAATTTGGAAACATCTATTGAGAAACCTTGAATTGGTTATCAATTATTTTTACATCCTGGTATCTTTGTTGATGTCAGGAAGCTTTCATTGGATCAATAATTTCTCCCCAGATTTAAAAACTCCAAAAAAAAAAAAAGATTTAAAAACTCCAGCTAATCACTCTCATTGTATCCAGGAAAAGTTCTAACCAGAAGAAACAATGAAGGCAATATCAGGGATTTTGTTCCTTGACCTTCCTGTTCTTGGCATGAATTAAGTGACCCAGGCTATACTGGAAAAACAACTTTCAGAGCTGGAAGGAACTTGTGGGTCCCCAACAAGCTGTATCTCAGAGCAGCCACTCTGCAACCCCTAAGCTAAGAAGTGACATTTATTTTAAAAGTGGTTGACTTTTAACAGGTAGGTATCATCCTTGTCTTGGCCAGATTTCCAGACTCTATATGTGGAAGATTTGCCACTTCAGTTATTAGGCATACATCTTTTTAGGGTTTAGCTAGGTAGACTGAGTGATCAACAGATACAGTACACACACACACACACACACACACACACACACACACACACCCCAAGGTATTTATGGAAAATGCTCCACATTCCAGGCACTTGACTTTCCTTCCTTTATTTTCTCACTTGACACAACCATGTGTAGAGCAGGCACAGTGACCACGAATTGCCTCCAGCAATTTATAAACTTTCCTCCTTAAACCCTCACAACCTTGCAAGAGTCATTTCCATGTTATGCACAGAGAAATGGAGGCTCAGAATGCATTCATTCATCTTGCCCTCATCCCTCAGCTAATCAATGGTGAAGCTGGCATTTCAATCAGGACTATATCATCTCCAGGCCTGAACTCATCCTGTAATATGCCATCTGCTACAAACCACACTTTAAGAAAAAATAATTTTAAGAAAAATGAAGAGGAGAGTACATATTTGATATTTTCCTTGGGTTTTTTGCAAGATTTCCATCAAGTTCGCTGTGATTTTATTAAGATAACTCCCACTTCATAAATGTGTACAATTTCAGTTTGATGCCCACAACCATAAAATTGTCTCACCGATCACCTGTCCTGCAACTAATTGAGGGAAAGGATGTGCTTGCTAGTCCCCAAATACGTGGTCTACTCATCCATCTCTGCCCCAGCTGGGCGCCAGGCCAAGTCACCGACCCTAATGTCACCAGCCACCTGTCACACTGTGCAATTCCCAGAGACTAGCTCAGTTCCCGCCATCCCTCAGAGCACTTTTTCAGCTGGCCTGTCCTTCTTCTCCCTCCCACTCAGCCGGCCCACCCAGTTACCTCCTTCTCTGATTTTCCCAGCATTTCTGGAGACCAAAGTTTCCTCGTCACCTTTCTTGTCTCTTTTTATTGATTCTCATTCTCTGTTGCCCAAGAATAAGGCTTGAAAAAGAACAAGTCAGTTCTCACTCTGTCTTCTCACTCTTTTTGACTGAGTAAAGGCAGCAGCGCTTATTGGCTGAGGGGAATGTCTCAGTCATGGGCACGTTTCCACTGTCCTGCTAATGATGAGCATTTTGGCCAAGGCACTTAGCCTCCTGGGTGCTCCTTTCTTCATCTGGCATTAAGGTTCATAATAGCTACTGCTTAATCAGGCTTTTGTTAGGGTTAAATAAAAAAATATGCAAAGCATTTGGGACAGTGTAAGTGCTTAGTATATGTTAACTAATAATAATTCTAATAAAATCATAAACAAGATAGCAGTTAGCTAATTGAAGAGTTTCACTGTCAGTGCTTTTAACCCCCACACAAATTACTGGTTTAAGGCACAGCTTCTTATTTCCATTAAGGCCTCTGAGAACAGCCTTGGTATTTCCCAACATCTGCTATTCCGTGCTAGGAGATCAGAGTTAGCAGCAATTCTTATCTCCAATACATGAAAGAGGACTCAGTGATTCAAATAGGAAATGAACTCTTCTTGGCTCCCATGGACTTGTGCCAGACTCTTTGCCTATCGAGGAAAGCACTTGTAGGAACCCAATAAATGTGAAAGGACAGCAGCTGACTGTGCTGGAGGGACGTGGTCCCCTCATTTCCATACATAAAGGGAAAATATAGAATGTTATGACAACTATTTCATCTGAAACAGCTCCAAGAATGGGACAGGAAGTCCACAGCCTTTGGCACAGAACCCCACATTCCTGGTAGAGTCTAAAGAGAGGCTGGGAAGGCACTGATGAGAGTGCGCCTCTGAATCTTTTAGTGATACAGTGAAGCAGGATGCTTGGCTGCAAGGGATGCTTGCTACTTGCCTGAACACCCACAGGTATCAGGCAGAAAGCTCATGCTGAACCCATGTCTTAAAGGTCAATTCTCTATTCTTTAGACAAGAGCACTACAGCTGTACCTTCCATAGATTGAAGATCAGGGGCATCTTTGAAGAGATACCCAGACTTTTGCTGTCACAGCTGTCAGGGACTGCCATACTCTGAATGAGTCTCCCCTATGAACCATGCATTGTGTGATCCTCTAAGGTCAAATGTGATTAATGCTGATTGTAATCACAAGGAATTAATATATTTATTATAATAGTGAGCTAAAAATGGCTTATGCTAATAAATCAATGAGGAATAAGATGAGAAAGTGAAAAATCTTTGGGCAGTATGCTCAGAAATTTGCCCAGAGACATGACAGGGCAAGAAGTCATGGTAACAAAAACACCTGTCCAATAGGCTGTCAGACTATAACATTTTAGGAACAAGGAGTTGAAATAAAAGTGACTTTGAGCCCAAGAGGCAGGTCGCAGCTGACAAGTACAGAAACCCTACTAGCTGTGTAACTTTAAATGTGTTGCCTTACTTTTCTGATCTTCCAATTCTTTATCTGTAAAATAGAGATAATAAGCCTACCTCCCATAATTATCCAGGCTCTGAGCTCTACAAATAGTTATTAAGTATCTAGCATTGTGTGGCCACTGTCTGAGGAAAAAGTCACACCCCTGAAGTGTGGAGTTCATATCCCAGGCTGATGTAACAGACTGTGGGTATGTACATAGCAGCCTACGTCAGGTAACAACATACAGGGAGGTGTGCCAGCATCAGGGGACAGAGGTGATGGAGTGCCAGTTATATATGGAATGTTCCTGGGTCACAGAAGGTAATAAGTTCACAGGTCCTGACCTATAGTCCACACATGAATGCAACCATGGATAGGCCAAGCAAGCGTTCCCTTTTATTTCACTAAATAAAAGTGCTGAGCAGCTGGAGCTTTAAGCAGGTCCCCCAGAGTGAGGGCCAGATGTTGCAAAGGGTACTTGAGACAGGTAAACTGAATGGTCCACTTGATCCATTTGGGAGCCACCCTGAGATCTGAAAGCTTTCCTCTCGGTCTATCTGGGCTAGCCATGGAGGCAGGTATGACCTTTGGGTCTATGTCCAGGTCCTCACCCAGCTCCCTCTGGACTCTTCCCTGAACTGCTCTCCAGCGCCCATAAGCTGAGCATTTAGTTCTCGCATGCCCTTCTGCCACTGCATTCCTGCCTTGGAACTGCCTGATCATGGACTCAAACCATGAGCCCAAATAAACCACTTCCTCCTTTGAATGCCAGGGCTGGGTGTTTGGTCAAAGCAGCAGAAAAGCTCAGTGCCACAATACTTCACAGGCACAGTCCCTGACATCTGAAACCCAAGTTGCTCACGGTATACCCTGAATTGGAAGAGAACAAGGTCAGCACGGACCTAAACTCCAATGTCAGAAGGCCATCAGGTACATCGGCTAGGGGTAAGGGCTACAGTGGAGGCTCTGTGCATCCCAGCCCAAGTTTTTTGTGACTTGGGATGGGCAAGTTATTGGCTCTACCTGGGCCTCATCTCCCTGTCTGCATAATGGGAAAAAGCATGGCTGATAAGGTTCGCAGGGGTTTAAAGAAAGAAATGCTTGTCAAGCACTGAGCACTGTGCTACCCACACAGTAGGGGCTACATAAGTGTTGGTTATTAATAGAGTTATTAATTCTGGATATATGTACAAATACCTTATCAAGATGAGACACTGTGATTAATGGAACTGGGAAGAATCAAAATTTCATGTCCTTTGGCAGCTTGCCTCGAGTCCTCTTCCCCAAGACAGGGTGCTGCAGAAAGGCACTGATGGTTTAATTTGACACTCCAGGAAGCTGATGGGAGAAAGGTTTGCTCCCTTCTGTGCCAAGGCAGATGGAACGTGCCACCGTGCTGCAAGTTGGGGGGAAAGAGGGCTGAGGGATCCAGAGTGAAGTCCTTTGACAAGCCCCACCTCCATGACTGATGGTGTTCCATACCCAGCTCAGCATAAGCCCGAGGCCCTTCTGGGCAAAAAGAAATAGGAATAATAAAACCTGCCTCATTTGTTTGCACTGCCAGTTAAACAGCCAGTCAATCCAAAAAATATATTGAATGCCCATTGCGAGCAAAGCATTAAATAATAACATTAATAGCTACCATTTGTTGAGAACTTAATATAAACTAGACATGGAATCCTATTAATCTCCTTGCTCAGGCCCCAGCCACTCCCTCTATGAGCTCCGCTCTGAGTTCATGCTGCTTTGTCCCACTCCTTGTGGCAGCTAGAAGAGCCTCCTACTCAGTGGCATCCAAGCACATGTCCCAGATGGCTCGGGGGTCTTTCACGCCCTCCCAGTGTTGGTTCCTTGAGAGTAGGCACGTGTTAAAGTTATGTCGTGCAAAATCAGAGATGAATTGAAGGCACTTGGCACTGCTAGAATGAATGGAAGAAAGCGATAAAATCACACAACGCCTATTTCAGTTCTAGAGTTTCAGCAAATCACTCTGCAGCTGACATTATGGTGGCGATCCTGGGGTTGCTGGGCAGAATGTTCCAGTAGTTCAATTTGCTCCAGTGTCAACAGGATATGTACAACTATTCCTACCTTCTGACAATATAGGCAGTAGGAATAATAGCAAAAATGTCAGGAGGCTGAGACAGAAGGATCGCCATGAGCACAAGGCCAACCTGGGCTACATAATAAGCTCAAGACCATCCTATACTGCATATAAAAAGCCTGTCTCAAAAAACAAAACAAAAGTAGCCAAAACATTTTTGCTATTTTTGGGCCCTCACTGGATTTCAGGCACTGTGCTCTTTGCACATATTTTTTCCACCTGATTCTCACAGTTCAACAAAGTAAAGTTTTATTAGTATCATGATTTTGCATGTGAGAAAACTGAAGCTCACAGAAATGTAGTCCTGTGCCTAACATCAAGCAGGTAAAAATTAAAGAGCTGTGACTTCAATCCCTCTGTGTCTCACCTCGGCCCCTGAATACTTCCCTATGATTTAGGAAACCACAGTGGGCAGAGGGTCGGGGGGAAGTGGTTTGTCTGAGAATAGCAGGAAGCTAAGATTTTGGCTACAAATGTAAATCCCAGACTCCAGGGAGGAGACCCAGGGACTTGGCCTTCTGCAAAGGAATCAAAGCTCTTTGCCAGCAATTCCTTTTCAGCCCTCTCTACCTCTCTATAGGAAAGAGATTAAAGGAGCTCTGTGCCACTTAAAAAATTAAAGGGGGAGGAGTAGACAGATGGGGACATGTGGCATCTTAGCGACCATATCCAACAATTCCACTAGAGAATTAGTGGCAGCTCTAGAAGAAAAGGCATTCATAATTTTTGAACTAGGCTCAAGCTCAAATTCTAATAATGCAATTATATAAGAATAACAAAATAACCTGCTTCTTGGAAATGTGAAGTATAGGAATCCCATGGCCTCTAAACATCATCTTCTTCTTCACCACAGCATCTCGCTTTAGGGTGCACAGCACTTTCCCACTATCTTGTCCATTTGCTTCTCTCTCCCAGCTACCCTAGGACACAGCACAGGCAGCTAACACACTGACCTTCTGACCAGTGATTAAGCCAAGTCTTGATGAACCCCTTTCATCACTCAATCAACCATTCAGCACAAGAACTCAGGACTTCTGAATCGATGCTGCCCAACATTGAGGTACCACCTTATTCTCACTTTGCGCTGCCAGGTTCATTAAATCTGGTGTCAACATTTTGCCCTCCTTGCAGCTGGAGTAGATTTTAGAATTCAGGTCACCTTGATAAGAAAAGGTACATCAAATGGAAAGGGACACACATCTTATCTTTCCTATTGTCACTAAAATGAGCCAAAATGCAAGGCACCTACAGTCGACAAAGAAAAGTACTCCGGCAGCAAAACCAACAAGGATGATACTGAACATAGGTTAAGGCCCAACTGCAGTCAAGGTGGAGGAAATGTGAGGACCGTGTTCCCTGAGTTCCACTGGCCAATGCTTCCTAGAGCTTGAAACTAAACCAAGCCATTAAGGCAATACAGTCTGTGTATTGTTAATGCCAAGCTCTGATCATACAGTGGAGAGTTAAAGAAGTTAGCATATACAATGGAAAGAGCAAAATTTATGCTTTTTATAGCCAATGATTCATACAGAGTGATGGATCTTAAATATTAATAATAAGTAAATTTTAGGGCATAAGGTCTGAGATGAAGGAGGATAATAAAATTTCTCTATTTTTCTGTTCATGGTCCAAACTTAGAAAATTAAATATGGTAAATATTCTCCCTATAGCTGGCAGCACTTATATAGTTTATTATCTGCCTTGAGCCCTTCATTCCACTTGGGAACCAATATAATACACTACTTCAACTTGACACTGAAATCGTAATTTGGAAATGGGATGAAACTTGTTTCAGGAACTGAAATAATCTACAAATTACAAAGATGACAAAGGGGTGGTGTGTTCACAGAAAGGGACTTCTCACTTCATCCCTCCTTCTGCCAAGCCTTGTCGTGTTCTCACATGATGTGAAAATCTCTGAAATGCAAGTCTGCAGGAAAACCGTTCATCCCCCTCCTGGAATCTTCCCATTGTGCTGACCTTGCAGAGGACAGACCCTTTTCTTGCTGGTTGGACTCATAGAGTGTACAGTCCACGCTGATGGTCACCCCCATTTGACCCGTGACCTCTCTACACATGGTTTCTGGACCAAAAAGAAACACATTCTGTCCAAGGACCTTATGGCTGAAGTGTCTGGGCCAATCCCAAATGTGGAGGGACAGGAGGCTCTCTGTGACCTTCAGACACATGTGACAGCAGTCTTGTATTGCTATGAAAGGGAACATCTGAAGAGGCAGGCTGGTCCCTCTTGGCTGCTGTCCTCTGCTCCCAGGGGCCTGGGAGTTGCAGATTCCCTGCCTCTGCCTCCCAGCTGGCTGTGCTGGGCCTGCTCAGGCCACACAGCTTCTTGGCTGCTCTGCAGCCCTCTCCCAAGCCCACCCTCCAGCTTTTCCACACTCACCCAAAGGACTCCCTCTAACTCTGTGGGGCAGGAGCTTGGACCTCTCCTGTCTTAGTCACCCTCTGTTGCTGGCGCTCTGCTAGAAGACACCTGCTGCTGACACAGACTGCCATAGCAGGGACACAGAAAAACAAAAGTCTAGGGCCTGCAGCCAAATAGATGCTCAGATCCTAGAAGCCATGGGTGACATAGTCACTCTCCCTAGGTATGATGTCACAGGAGCTCCAAGCCCATCCTGCCTGGCCAGTGGAAAGGAGAGCACATGGCAGGAGGGGCAGCAGCAACCTGGACTTGGAGAGGGGCCAGGGCTAACCTGCAGACCCTTGGGTTACTCTGGCCAGAGGGAACAGTGTAAGCACAAGGATTCTGGCAGTGGTCAGTTCTTGGGTTCAAGTCTGAGTTCTCCCCTTGCTATCTGAGTGGATTTGGAGAAGTTACTTAGCCTCTCTGTTTCTTCTTCACCTATCACATGGCAATAATATGGCAGCAAATTTCTAGGGTTGTCATGAAGATTAAATTAACATGAAAAGTTAGGTTATTATCTTCGGTCTGAACATCTTTCAGGATCAAAGGCTAGTGGAAGTCTTGGATCAGGCTGTGGGAGTCTCAGCTCTGCCTTTGGGCAGACCCCTAGCATTTGCCATTTTCCTACTTTTTGTCCCAACATTCTGGTCCAAAGCTATACCAGCACCATGAGGCTCCCCTAGCCCCAGTGCCTGTTGCTGAGAACACAGCTCTCTGGCTCCCCCAGCAGATGGCTGGCATAGGCACATTCAGCCATGCCCACCATTGCTATCTTAGCAATCATCCTCCTGACGTTACCCAAGGCCACATGTATAGAACACTCCAGGCAAGATGAGGTTCAAGAAATCAGGTTAAGAGCCTCTGACAAATTCGAGAAACCCCACGCAATCACATGTAGGATGAGGAGGAGGATGGCAGTGTGGGAGGGTTCAGTTGCCAAGGAAACACCTCCTCCCTTCTCTTCTGATGTAGCATGGAGAAATGGGGAACCTGGCTCCCAGTAACTAAGACATTCATCATGAGCAGCGAACTAATTACTAAGACGCAAGGACTCTGCAGCCACAAAAGGGGTGCAACCCCTTTGATTTCACACACAAGTTCAGACCTACATATGGGCCCTTTCACAGATCTCTTGGGAAAGAGAAAATATTGCAGCAGCAGCAGCAGCTCAGGGGCAGCACAGGACTTGTGCCACTCCAGGAACTTGATGAGCCCACAGTACCAAGATCAGAATGAAATTAGAGAGTTGTTCATTTAAATAGATTCTGCTCTCCCTTTGGTGCCAGTCACTCTATAATTCAGAGGGCTGTGCTGGGAGACAAGAGTCAAGAATATTCAAGGATTGTGTCCCCAGGGAAGGAAACTCCACTTGGTAAGCAGCACGCACCTCCTGTGTGTTCATTTCATTGTGTGTCTTTCTCCCAATCCCTTATGAATCCCATTACAAGCACAAAGCTGGGTGAGATGTGCACACCACCCAGGCTCCTGTACACCCACATCTGCACACGCCTCCCACACATGCCCCTTAGTGCTGTATGAGGTGTGGTCACAAAGCAGCTCAATTCAACTTAAAAGGTTCACAGAAAGAGCAAATGCTATTTGCCAATAAAAACATCACAGTGTACCCTCCTTGGCTTCATTCACTGCCTCGAGCACCAGGGGATTTCTGGCTCTCTCCCAAGGTCAAAATGACCACAAAAGGTAAATGTTTTGAATTGATTCAGAACATCAAGGCAGCCAAAATAGTGCAACTAAAGACATTCACAAAAGAGAAAGCCTGAAAGTGCTTCAGAAAGTGGCAAGAACAGTGGGATATACTCTCAGAGGGAGGGTCATATTTCAAAGGGGATTAACGGTAATGTGTCTTTTACCATAATGCTTATTTTTAATTGAAACATTCATTAGATTTTGTGATCACTTTTCATACATGTCCTTCCTAACAAGCATTCCAAAACCCAAAGCAACACAGACAAGGAACATGCCAGCAGGTGTGCATCCATTTTCCAAAGCACCTGCTATGGCTGTAGTGCCAGCTGCCCTCGCCCTGAAGTCTAGGTGGCAGCAGAGGGCAATTAAGTGCTACAGATTGAATTGTGTTCCCCAAATTCTTTTGTTTAAATTGCATCCCCAGTATCTCAGAATGTGATTGCATTTGGACTTAGGGGATTTAAGAGGCTGATGATGCTGAAATAAGATCCAGAGGATGGGTCCCAATCCAATGTCACTGAAGTCCTCACAGAGAAAGAAATTAAGAGGCAAACAAACAGAGAGGGAAGCGCATGTAGAGACACAGGGAGAAGACACATCCTCCAAGCCAAGGAGTGAGGCCTCAGGAGGAACACTAACGCTAAGCCTGATGACCTAGAGAGCAGGCTTCCAGCCTTCAGGACCTTGAGGAAGTGCATCTCTAACATCTGACCAGTGCAGGGTCCTTGTCCTGGCACCCTAACAAACAATACACTATAGGCAACTGGTATCCGGCATGTTATAGGGCTCCCATTAAGGGGGCTCAGCCTGTATCAGTAAATGCAGGTCAACTTCTGCACAGGGACACCCATCTCTAGGACCCTCTGGGCTAGATGGTGTCATGTCTACAGGACACACAGATACTCAACTGCTTTTCCAAGTCACCCACCTTATCAAAATTTCCTACCACTGCTGCTGCTGCTTCTCAGCTATCATGGAAGAGCCCAGCTCAGCACCAAGGTGGAGCACTGCCAGAATGTATGAAGACCAAGAAGGAAAGATGACGATCACATCAATAGAATGACTGCCTCTTCTGAAACATGAAATGAACCAGGACTGTGCTAAGCACTTTTCAATTATTAACCCACTTCACATAGTAGCAAATATATCTAGTGTCTTTACTCTACAGTATAGGAAATAAAATGGTGAGAGACTTAGGGGAATTGTGTAAGCAACAAGCTTATTCACCCCCCGTAAGAGCTGAGGCTCTGTTACATTTGCATCAACATGAATGACACTTCCTTCCTTCCACAGCTCCATGCTGGGAGGTGCAGAGAATGGCCAGCTGTTTCCAAATACCCACTGTGTCACCTTTAGGCTGAGGTTACAGCCTCCTACCCTGGCCAAGCTCTACCTTGACCTGCCCCTACTGCAAATACCACAGAAAGCTAAGGTCTCTCATCTGATTTCCCAAAAAAGAAGTGAGGACAGGATCAGGCCTCAGCATCAGAGACCTAGGGTTTAGACCTGTGCTCACCCAAGGGACAAGCACATCCACCCTGTCAACTCCCAGGGTTACTGTGAGTTCTAAGTGACATGATAAAATGAGAGTAAGAGTAGGATGGATCCCTTAACAGATGCCACCTAATGCTCGCCAGTGTCCAACACTGCTCTGGGCACTAGGAACGTAGCAGTGGGGCGACGAGCTGAGATTCCTGCCCCTCCCTGAGATCAAACAGTCAGATGCAACATGCAAAACAGGACAAATCTAGGAGCAGGAAGAGGGAGCTCCAACCCAAGGCTTTTTCCACCATTAAGAAAGGATATAGGAAGGCCAGCCAGATAGCTCAGTGGACTAAAGCGCCTGCTTAGGCAGTCACAAGGACTCGGGTTCAATCCCAGGTCTACCATGCCAGCCCTGCCCATGGCGATTAAGATTGGATGTGGTGGTGCATGCCTATAATCCCAGTGCTTGGGAGGCTGAACACAGGAGGATCACTATGAGTCCAATCTATGTAGTGGGATCCTGCACTAAAATATAAAAACAGAAAAGGAAGGAAGGAAGGAAGGAAGGAAGGAAGGAAGGAAGGAAGGAAGGAAGGAAGGATAAATATAGGCCTAACACAAGGGTAAGAAGTTACTTTTTTACTTTTGTGCAAGAATATTTAAGGGGCAGGGGAGATAGCTCAGTAGAATAAGCGCTTGCCTGGCAAGCGCAAGGCCCTGAGTTCAATCCCCAGTTCTGAAAAAAAAAGAATATTTACCTTTATCCTATGGTATCTCCTTCAAATTTATCAATATAATCCAAATTTTCAAAGTGTCAATTTTTGCACATTGGCATAAGTCAAACAATTGCAACGTTTCTTCTTTTTTTCTTTAAGTATTCTCAATTTTTTAAAAAAATCATTAATAAAAGCAAACAGTTGCTTTTAATTTGTTCTCCACATCCACTTTTCCATGTACCTTTATTGATTTTTATGTTGAAATATATCTTTTAATATTTCAGAAACAGATCCTCTGGTTGAGTGGATTTCAAACTGGGTATCAGGTAATAAGCTGCTTGCCAAGAAAGTAAGCTTGTGTCTTTCCTCTGCTAATAAAAAAATCAATACATCATTAGAGATGCCTTTAATAAAGATTAAATAAATGAATAAATTTAACTTCTGCCTGACCGTGAAAGTTGTACTTGAAACAGGAAAAAGAGCACAATCAAGTTTGAATGCTTACCAATTGAATCAATCTCCTGCCAGCCCTCACTGCCACTACCAGGAAGAAACAAGGCTTCCACTTGACCCCCAGTGGTCAAGGGAGACAGAGAATGCTCTGGTCTCTGTTGTCCCCCAAACCTAGGGAGGTTCTGCCTGGGGCTCTTGCACATAGGCCCACAGCAGGCCGGATGGGAGAGACTGTCCAAACCCACCATGCACAAACTGGTTGGAGAGGGTGGGGCCTCTGACTCCCGCTCCCCTGAGGGACAAGCCTGCCTAAGCCAGTCCTGCTCACTTCCTGTTTTCTCATCTGCTGCTTGGCAAGGAGGTGAACCCCAGCCAGGCTGGACGTCAGTGGGGCTGGGCTGGTTCCAGGACACTATGGACCCTTTCTGGAACCCTTTCTTGGCAAGTGGCTTGTGTGAGCTTAGGGCTCACTAGAAATGACTGTAGTCTTTGACGACACTTAGAGCTAGGGAGGAGGCTCTGTTCTGCCTCTTCCTTGTAGGGTGTTCTCTAATTCTTTTCCGGGCCTTGGGTCCCCCACCAACCAAATGGGGATAACAATAATACAACCATCCTTTGTTATCAACAAGGATCTGGTTACAAGACTCCTGCAGATAGCAAAATCTGCATATGTTCAAGCCACTTATATAAAATAGCACAATGTGTGAACACTTTGGATCATCTCTAGGTGATTTACAGCATCTAATGCAAATGCACACACTGTGTAAATAGTTATTATACTGTTCTATTAGGGGAAAATGACAAGAAAAATGTCTATTTATGTTCAGGACAAACAATTTTTTCCTGATATTTCTAACCTGTGGTTTGTTGAATCTATAGATGTAAAACATGCAGATATGGAGGGCCAACTGTACTGTATACCCATCTCCCATCCAGGTGTGTTGTAGGATGAAAGTAATCTTCATACCAAGTTCTACATTAATAATAACAGTTTCTGGCCCTGACTGATAGGTACCTACTCTTTGCTCATTTATACCTAGGCATATGTTTTCCTTAAATAAGGACTACATTTCCCAGCTCCCTTTGCAGCTAGGTATGGTTAGTGGACTGTATTGCATTTTGATCAACGGAATATAAAGAGAAGTGCTGTGTTACATCTTCTAAGAAGTTTTCTTACAAAGGATAAAGTAGCGCTCGCTCTCGCACTCTCTGTCTCTGTCTCTCTGTCTCTCCATCTCTCTCTGTCTCCTTTCCTCCTCCCCTCCCCCCCAACCACTCCCCTTCTCTCCCTCCTTTCTTCCCAGGCCTGTGAAGTGCTATTGCCATGGCTAGAGCCCTAGCCACCAATTTAGCCCATGGACAGCAGGATTAAAAGAGTGGAGCCGCAAGACCCTGATGTTTAAAGAACCAAACTTCTTTTCATAAAGAAAAGGTAAACATTAATTTTTAAATCATTGTTTCTTGAGGATTTTCTGCTCCTTATAGTCAAACTAACTGCACCATCAATTATTATCCTTACCATCTTTGATCTCACTGTCACCGCAAGGCAGAACCATCTTTGTGTGCCCCGCTACCATCCTCTTTTATGCCAGCAGTCAAAGGCCCCTATTTTCTGACGTCCAAACCCAGAGTTTAGAACTTCTTGTTTTGTCACATAATGGTGTTTAGGAAACAAACTGAATGCTATGGAAGGGAAATGCTAGACTGGAATTCAACACGTAGCTCCATCTCTTGGGCAAATTACCAAAGTCAGATCTTCTATAAACCTGGCCACTTATGAGTGTGGTCTTCAATTACATCCATTTGCCTATAAAAGCCTCAAGTTTAGTTTACCTTTCTTTAGAGCTGAGTAATACTCCATCATATGAAAACACCATTCTTCAACTGATGGGCATTTGGGTTGCTTCCAAGATTTATCTCTGCTTAATTTTTTCAATCAATTTTACATGCTTTTATCCGGTAATCTGAACAATTACTTGGAAGAGAACAATATGCAATATAAAAACCATTGTTGAATCCCTATCATCTAGCTTTTTGAAATTTGGTATGATTTCTAATTTTTTTATTATTTTCTATGCTTTTTAAAATTAAATTTTAAAAAAGCCCTGGCCTTCCTAATTCACTTACTGTGGAGATGAATTCCAGTGGGCTGTGCTGGCTCCCCACAGGTGCAGGCAGGCCATTTCACATGATAGTGGCGATGATGATGATGATGATGGTAAGGATGAAGATGAGCTGCCTGCTCAGCCTCACCCCTTACTTCTCTGCCACCCACTCCTGAATATGCCACTGCTGTTAGTGTTCTCAATGGCTCTCTAAGCTATCCTATTCTCTGAGGCTTCCTGCTTTAACAGATTTCCAAATGTTTGGAAAGAACTCCTCCAACATGATCCTATGTATATCTGAAGACTCAGCCCAGATGCTAACTCTCTCAGGAAGATTCTAGAACTTTCTGGACCCTCAATGAGTCCCTCTGCTGTGCTCCAGGCTGGCTGGAAGTTATGGGTGCTAGGAGGGGTTTCCATTTCATATCCACCCACCATCTCCTGGAGACGGTGTCCTTTAGGTCTTTGCCTGGGACAGAGCCGTGGGCCTGGCCACTGGTGGCTCTACGACCTGGAAACAGCCATTTTCTCATGTGGTTGTATCCTATGAACACTGGACATGTGGATAAATGAACTCCAACTAGCTTGGATCCCAGGAGATACAGATGAGTTAGATGAGAAGAAGAAAGAAGGACCTCCTGTGCCATAGTCACATGACAGGCTGAACAGTATCCTCTACCCTGAGAGAAACAGGCCCATCTGTAACTTTAGAACATGATCTTATTTGGAAATGGCACCTTGATAGCTATAACAATGACCAAGGGCAGGATGAGATCACACTGGGTTGGACTGGGCCCCAGCTCTGATGACAGATGTCTTTAGAGGAGACAAAACAGGACATTGCAGAAGGTCCTGAGAAGACAGACTGGTGCTCTAGGGCCAAGGCTTGGAGCGCCTGAAGTGAGAGCAGCTGGAAGGCACAGGGAAGCTCCCCAAGGGGCTTTGGAGGGATGTGGCTCTGCTGGGACATTATTTTTTGATTCTTGCCTCTAGAGCTGTGAGAGAAGACATTTCCTTAGTTTTGAATCTGCCAATTTGCCGCCATTTAGTAGAACAACTCCTCAAAATGAATGTAATCATCTTGAGATGGACCCACTCATGTCACAGACAACCCATCAAAGCCATGTGCTTACGTAGGCCAGCTCTGAGCCTGAAGTCTACAGTCTCTACTTCCTCTGTTTTTGATCCTTCCTGTTTTGTTTTTGCAGGCCAGGAAAGGTTATGTGCATCAATCCATTCCACACCTGCAGCTTCCTGGGCAGGTTCTATTGTTATCCCCATTTTACTGATACAGAAACAGTCTTGTGGAGGCTGATTCACACTTGGTACTCGCCTCTGGGTTGGTCTGGGTCTGTGCTCAAGGATCCTGTACTGTCGACCCTCTGGCTGTCCTCTCCACTGCAGTGAGGTACAGGATCCAAGTAAAGAAAAGCTGGAGTGGACAGAACTTAGGTGCCTTAGAGAACAACTTAATTTGAATTCAAAATAAATTTGGGGGTGCTCAGCTGCAGAAATTCACATCTCATTCTTGATTCTGTGTGGTTTCCTCACTTTGGAACTCAATGATCCCTCACGCTACCTACATGCAATGAGCCACACTGAATGTCACATGTAGTTTCCTGAGATTGAGAAGGGGGAGGCATAAATGAGGATAGTACTTTAGATCAAGAGCTTCAGTGGCTGGGGAGAGAGCTTGGTAGTCTAAAGCACCTGCCCGGAAAGGACAAGGTCCTAGGTTCAATCTCCAGTACCACATGCCATGCAGGCCCTGGAACCCTGGGCATACTGTGCCAGCCTGAAACTTGTAATCCCAGCGCTAGGGAGGCTGAGACAGGAGGATCACTATGAGTCTGAGCTACATAGTGAGATCTTGTATCAAATGAATAAATAAACAAATAAATAGAAAAAATGGGCCAGCAAGATAGCTCAGCAGATTACAGTGCCTGCTTAGACAAACTTAGGCAAATGCAGTGACCACAGTTCAATCTCTGGCACCACATGCCACGTCACCTCCAAGGTGGGCCAAGCTGGCCACAGAGTCCAGGCATAGTGCCACATGCCTATAATCCCAGCACTGGGGAAGCTGAAAACAGGAGGATTACTATGAGTCTGAGCTGCATAGTGAGACCCTGTATAAAATACATTAAAATAATTTTTAAAAAGAGCTTCATCAGCACAGAACCTCATCCTGCTTTTCTTCATCTCCAAAGCCAGGTACAGTCTTAGGAACAAACACAGGCTTCATCAAAGATTTCTGTATCAAACCAAAATATTATGAAAACTAAGTGACTGTACTCCTTACGTGAGTCAACTGTATCTTTAAATGTTATAGACACTGATGCAAGGTCAGTGATTGTATTTTTTTTTCTGCCCATTACAGAGGAAAGGAAGAAACCATCCCAGCTTTCTGCAATGCATAAAGAGCCAACTTTACATGGAAGCCTGCTTTTTCCAATTGGAGCTCTATCCCCTGTTCACTGGGTCAGTGTTTTGCCCCCAGTGTGACCATCCATCACTGCAGAAAAAAATAAACCAGGGTAATCGACTTTTGATTCTGTAGCCGAAAATGTCCTTTTCTAGTCCTGTTTCCAGTTCAGAGGACTTTAAAATTGGAGTCAAAAGTAAGCAAGGGGGAACCTTGGGAAGCCCATATGGTCTCTGTCCCCAGATCAGGTGGCTTGAGGTTCTGGTGGTGACCAGATGGCTGCTTCAGGCTGCCCATTCTCTGAGACACTCTCTGGTGCACTCTCCCTCCTGCCTGGCACGGAGGCAGGGGTGTTCAGACGGCCAGGACTGGGCAGACACCCCAGAATATCACTGCTGCAGAACCTACACCCCTATGAGAGACCATCTGGATGCCTGTCCCCTTGATTTTTAGTCCCATGAATCCTCCAGGGACAAGTCCAGCAAGAGGTTTGATCAGCCAAATTCCCATTGGAAAAGTTCTGTTTGGAACAGTTCCTTGTCTTTTTTTGTGGAAACTTCTCTTGTCTACAGACAACTCAGGGATTTTAACTCTGAAGAGAGGCTCAGTGTCCCCAGTGTTCTGTAGAACTCCACGCAAACCTCTCTATGGAGTAGCTGTAGGACATGGAGAATTTCTCCAGCACACCCCTTCCTGATCCTCTTCATGCCTCATGAATCACATCATCATAATATTTGTCAAACAGAGGGAGCGGGACCCTGATTTAGAGAGGGAAGTCGACCTTGCCAAAATATTCTCCTGACAGGGCTAAGCCCTGGAAAGCACATCTGGGCCACATGACATTTTAGATAACACTGAGGCAACTAAATCATGTGTAGAAGGCAAAGCTCCTGACCCAAAAAAAACAAAAAAACAGCAGCTACCCGGGCTTTTTCTCCCCTATGGAGAAGGAATGGCAGCTTGGCTTTCTGGCTGAAGTTGTTCTAATGTCAGAGTACTTGAAGGGAAAGGACTGTTTCTCTGCTCCACAGCCCTCAACTCAACTCAGAAGCAACACACAAGTGGGCAAGGAGTCCAGGAGGCACCCCAAACAGGCGCATGGAAATGATGAGTCGGCCATCAATATCCAGCACCCCCACCCCCATGGGCTCCCCCTCTTGTATAGGAAAGGAGAACAAGAAATGGAGATAGAATTAATGTCTAGAATAAAAAGATTGCAGAGCTCCTTCCACATCAGTTACTTTGTTTTGTTTTAGGTTTTTTGGGGTTTTTTGTTTGTTTGAGGGTTTTTTAGTATTTTAGGGAAGGGTCTATAGGATATTCAAGGTCTCACTACTAGATCGAACTCATAGTGATCTGCCTATTTACAGCCTCCCAGAAGCTGGGATTACAGGCATGCACCACCACGCCCAGTCTCAATTGCCATCTCAGCGTGCCCCATGGGTGGGGCCAGCACAGCACGCCCAGGAATTGAACCCCCAGCCCCTGCACCTGTTTGCAGGCGCTTTAATCCACTGAGCTATTTGACCGGCCCTCCAAATCAGTTACTTTGAAAAGCCACCCAAGGCATGTCAAGAAGGATGCACAGCCTAATGTGTCTGGCTTGCAGGTCAGCCTTGCCCATTCTCTAAGATCATAAATAGAAAAATCTGCAACCAAGAGCACAAACAGGAACCTGTGTCCAACAGAACCGCACAGTCCTCCCAGTATGTTCCTGGGTGCACAAAGAAGAGAGTCAGAGGCCAAGGAGGGGAGACGCCACATGTGGAACTGGTCGCCTGTCCCAAGTTCTCCCTAGCTGTACACAGAGCCTCATGCAATCCACATCTAATAGCGAGGGACTCACGATCAATCATCAAAGATAGAACGGCGTGACCTTGGGGCCGAATTCTCTCTGGACTTGTGATACAAGCCTCCTTCTTGTGCAGCAGCCTGCCTTTCCAGTTTATCTCCTGGGTAAGGGAGATATCACCCTCTTCTCCAAATGCTCCCAAGACCTGAGGTCCTGAACCTCACCCCCCAGTAGGCTGCAAGGGCCCGCGCCTCGCTCACCTTCCCAGTGAGTCCCCTTTCTCCCAGGCTCCGCGTCACCTTCCACATCACCATCTCAGCTCCAACACTCTCCATCCAGGGTGACTCCCTCCCAGATGTGCCTTTGTCATCCCTGCCTGCGCCCGAGCCCGAGTCCTGAATCCATTCTGCTCATTCTTTCCTAACACTACGCTTGAGAGGAGGCCTGCCACCTACGGATTTCAGCCTTGTACTTGGAGCAACTCCAATGAGCGTGGGGTGCTGAAGCGCTGGTCCCCTTCAGTATAATCCTTTGGGGCGGCATAGACACCCACACTCACTCCGCTTCCTCCATTATTATTCTGCTCTTCATGAAGCCTCTACCCTCATCCATAGAACCTCCCATGAAAGCGTAACTCTCAATGATAATTATCTATGGTTTCCATGTACTTATCTCTAGTATCTATTTAGATAGAGTATCTACCATACCTCCCAGATCTATTTTCATATCTGTCTATAGTATTTATCTCTATTTTAACATGACTGCCTTTAAAAAAAAAAAAGAAACCTCAAACTGGGACAGTTCCCAAAGGGCTGTGTTTTGCCTGCAGTTAAAAGTATGATGTGATTCTACACGTGCTCAGCAGCTCAATTCATGAAGGGTCAGAGCAGCCGTGCTTGTTCAGCAGAAAGGCCTCAACTTGGGAGAGCTGAGAAGGCTGAGAGGCCACAGCAGGGGACAGAGGCGCTCTAGGGGCTCTTTCTAGGGAAGTCCATCCACAAGAAGGACCGTGGGGAAGAAGAGAGCAAACGTGGAAGACTTTGGAGAAGCATTCAGAATTCAAATCCCAACTCTTATTTATGTTCTCAGCTTTGTTTTCTTTCTTCCATAAGAGAATCCTATTGAGTCCCTAAGTTATAAAACTGTGGTCAAGATTGAGCAAAAAGTTCCTAACCTAGGGCTGGGCATAAAGGAAGTACTCACCAATGAAAAGCAGTGCACCTGTCATTATTGTTACTATCCTTACGATCATACACCGCGTGTAGCTCTTTTGACATAGTCAATGTCACGTAGGCTGTGACAAGGATCAATTCACGGATACACAAATTCTTTGCAGTAGTACAATAGAGACAACTGCATAACCAGTGAGCACACAGAGCTGGGCTCTTCCCTTAAGTGACAAAACAGGGAAGATGAGGATGCAGAATACTGCTGAGGTATAGGAGAAAGGCTGCAAGCGCCAGGACCAGCAGAGTCTAGCTCAATTATATGGACAGAGAAGAGGCAGCTTTCTACCCTTAGAGTTAAAACCCATAGAGTTTTAATGCCATAGTGCTACCAAGCTGAGCAGGGAGGCTTCAGAGGGAGTGATGAGTCCTGGCACCGCTGCTGTGAGGTTAAACAGCAGCTGAAATGAAGGTGTCCCCAAACATAGTAAGGATCCCAAGGCCTACATGCTAGATTCGCAGTGGTCCCACTCAGCCTGGCTCCACAGCCTCCTGCTGGTAGCTCATGGCTCAGAACAGTGGGGGCAGGATCGAGGAGGTAGAGCAAAAAGCAAGGACCATGGGGCTCTCAGAGACACCACTGAACAGCAAACTTTCAGGGACACAAATGACGCCAAGAGGACCAGAGGCCAAACAAGGGCAAGAAACAAGATCAGGGAGGGATGAAGCACAGCAGGAAGAAGGAAGGGAAATCAAAGAGTCTGTTTTATAGAGAACTTCCAAGCTGTGGAACGAGCCAGGGAGTACTACTGTATGGCTGGATCATGTGGAAGTGAAGGTTGCCTGAGTGGAAGTGGCAATGGCCAAGGCACAGGAGGGCTCGTGGGGTCATCTGTATAGCCGCAGGCCTCAGAACTTCATCCTGCTTTCAAGTTCTGCAACAGAGGCATGCGGCTTTAGGAAAAGCTCGCAGAGGGAGATCCGTCATGGCAACCTCTGGGCAAGCTCCACCGGCCTGCTTGATCCAAGACGGCATCAGGATGCAGGCAGTTGTCAGGAAGGAGGCTGCCTGAGCTACAGAAGAGCACTCTGAAGACCTGTGATTCTTCTCCACATTCTGCTGTCACCCTGACCTTCGTGAGTCACCTTTGACCTAGCACAATATTCCCCAGAGGGAAAAGTTTAAGCTTACCACCTGTCGACAGAGACCGGAGTGGCCTACAAATCTCTGACATTTCCGTGATACCATCGCAGTGTCAGAGGGAATGAGGTAAGTGCACGGCTTGGGCGTAGGCAAAGCCGCACTGGCACCTCCACAAGAAGCATGCTGCTTCGAGAAACATGTCAGTGGCAGACAAGAAGTGGCAAGAAGGACGCCGCCGCCACTCAGGATCCAAAGATGCCCAGGCTCACGCTCACAGGGCCAGAGACAGATGGGGCCATGACATGGAGGAAGTTGGCACTGAGCAGACAGGATTTTGCTTCCAAATTGCCAGATGCCAGCTACAGCTTTCCATCTGCCTCTTCTCATCCTTGCCTTCAGCGTTTCACTGTTTACAGGGTTCACATCCAAATGCATTTGCTGACCTCACAGAGGGAGGAAGGCTGGTGTGGTGAGAAGGCTGAGGACCTCAGCACGCAGGCCAATCAGAAACCCAGGTGCGTTTCCTGGGCGCATGCCAGAGCGGGGAAGCCAGTATTCACAGGTCACTCTCTAGAGCCTAGAGCAATCTCAAAAACCTCCAAGAGGCTGCAGTGAGGGCCATATCGCCTACTGTCGATCATGCCACAGCCTCAGGGGCCACCCACCCAGTTGTCACTTTTGCTGTCTGCTTTCTCCTTTCTTTATTGCCGCCCTGTGATACAGGGTTATCAATGGGACTTGTGGGTCCCTATTGGTGAACTCAACAAAAAGCTGGCTCTGGCTGGCATCCTCTTCCAAAAACAGAAGGTTTGGGAAAAGAAAAGAGAGTTCTCGAAGGAGATCTGCAAGATATTAAAGACCTTGGGGTCTAACAGCCTTGGGCAGCAAATTTGGAATCTTCTGGGCCTGTTCTGCTATGCACAGCTAAAGTTCAGCCCTTTCCCTTCTATACCCTGCCTTGATCACTGGTTGGCTAGAGTCAGAAGGAGGACACTGAGGTAGCTGTGAGCCCTCACTCTGACCATCAATAACCCCAGGGGATCACTGCAGGACCAGAAGTGGTGAGAGCAGCAGAGAATGACAGAGATGTCGAGACAGAGCACCAGCTTTGCTCCCGCCAAGTACAGAGGCTAATGTGTAGAGGACTCTTTAAATTCAGATGGCCAAAAACTCTCCATAGTTATTTTTCTCGTCATCCTCTGCTCTTTTTGTCCTAACTCCCATACCCATATCCACTGACCATTCTTCCCCTTTCTGGTTGCAAGTAACCTTCCGTCATCCTCACCACCACCCCAGCCCTGTGAAGCAAGTCTAGCCACATGGCCACTCAGCATACTCTTTGAGGTCTACAGGGCTGACTGGGCCTGAGAGCCCACACACAGCCACAGAAAAATGCCTCTTCTCATCCTGAACTGGATGTTAATGAAAGATGCTCTGCACAACCAGAGACCTAAGGACCAATTACAACCAGCACCCAAGAAGTAAAACCGTAACTGAAAGCCCAAGAAAAAGAAAAGGAAGACAAAACAACAAGGTGGAGGAGAAGGAAGATTCCTAACCTTCTGGTGGAAAGAGAGATGAAGAAAGACTAGTGGGGAATAAATTAAAGATATGGAAAGGCTGATAGCTCTGGTCTTAGCAATGATCGGGCCAAGGTTGAAACCGACGGCATCCTGTTCTAATTCATTCTCTCTGAGTCTCACCTGCCTCCAGAAGATGGGTGGCAGTCTTGCCAGGGGTCTCTGATTAAGTCTCAGGCCCACAGAGGTGGGGATTACGTATGCAGCTGGGTACCTGAGGCCCTGGGTCTTTGAACATCCTGGTGACGAGGGCTGGGGGTAGGGGATGAGAGTGCTTTCATCTTGTTTGCTTCAGCAGGGAGCTGCCTGCCTGGGAAGGCATTTCCACCTTGTTTGCTTCCTGCCTAAGTCTAAGACACTGATGGAGTCCTGGAGCCAGAGTGCCCAGTGCTTAGAAAATGTCAATGGTGATCTTTTCACTGTCCTGTCCCTCTGCTTGGGTCTCTGTTGTCACACATCTGTCCAGGATGGCCACAACCAGAATGCCAGGAAAAATGGGTATGTGGGTTGCCATGAGCTAAGACATCCATGAGCACCATCATTATCTCTGAATAACTACATCAGCATTCCAGGAGGAGCATAGATGGAAAAAGCTTACACACTATTCCCCAAGCACCTATCTAGACAGGCACCACTGTGTCCAATCTTATGAAGGTAATCTCAACCTGAACAGTATCCCTATGAGAGAAGTCGTCCTATTCCCACTTTATAAACAGGAAAACTGAAGTTGGGGAAGACGAAATGAACTCCAAGTCACACAGTAGAAGGGGCTGACACTGCTGAGAAAGCAGACTGATCAGTCTATGCTATGCTAGAGCATTTGTGTGGCACTGGGAGCAGGAATTAGCAGGCATAGAATTCCTGCCTTTGCATGTGCTCTTCTAGGAGTCCTGCCTTCCATGTCTTGGCTTTTCACTGTCCCAGCCCCAGCTGAGTAGCTGTAACCAAGAAGAATCCTGGGAATCTTTCCATGCTTCTCACGGACTCAGGTCAACCAAGCATCCTCCTCATGCCCTTGGGAGTTCCAAAGGAAAGCAGTGCTGAGCAGCTCAGCTCAGGGCTGGATTTGGCTTTCTTTGGATTTATTACAGGGTAGGTCACAAAAAGGCA
>NW_004524578.1:17627539-17674945 GCF_000260255.1 Octodon degus
AAACCATGGTTGAATCTCTATCATCTAGTTTTTTGAAATTTGGTATGATTTCTAATTTTTTTATTATTTTCTATGCTTTTTAAAATTAAATTTTAAAAAAGCCCTGGCCTTCCTAATTCACTTACTGTGGAGATGAATTCCAGTGGGCTGTGCTGGCTCCCCACAGGTGCAGGCAGGCCATTTCACATGATAGTGGCGATGATGATGATGATGATGGTAAGGATGAAGATGAGCTGCCTGCTCAGCCTCACCCCTTACTTCTCTGCCACCCACTCCTGAATATGCCACTGCTGTTAGTGTTCTCAATGGCTCTCTAAGCTATCCTATTCTCTGAGGCTTCCTGCTTTAACAGATTTCCAAATGTTTGGAAAGAACTCCTCCAACATGATCCTATGTATATCTGAAGACTCAGCCCAGATGCTAACTCTCTCAGGAAGATTCTAGAACTTTCTGGACCCTCAATGAGTCCCTCTGCTGTGCTCCAGGCTGGCTGGAAGTTATGGGTGCTAGGAGGGGTTTCCATTTCATATCCACCCACCATCTCCTGGAGACGGTGTCCTTTAGGTCTTTGCCTGGGACAGAGCCGTGGGCCTGGCCACTGGTGGCTCTACGACCTGGAAACAGCCATTTTCTCATGTGGTTGTATCCTATGAACACTGGACATGTGGATAAATGAACTCCAACTAGCTTGGATCCCAGGAGATACAGATGAGTTAGATGAGAAGAAGAAAGAAGGACCTCCTGTGCCATAGTCACATGACAGGCTGAACAGTATCCTCTACCCTGAGAGAAACAGGCCCATCTGTAACTTTAGAACATGATCTTATTTGGAAATGGCACCTTGATAGCTATAACAATGACCAAGGGCAGGATGAGATCACACTGGGTTGGACTGGGCCCCAGCTCTGATGACAGATGTCTTTAGAGGAGACAAAACAGGACATTGCAGAAGGTCCTGAGAAGACAGACTGGTGCTCTAGGGCCAAGGCTTGGAGCGCCTGAAGTGAGAGCAGCTGGAAGGCACAGGGAAGCTCCCCAAGGGGCTTTGGAGGGATGTGGCTCTGCTGGGACATTATTTTTTGATTCTTGCCTCTAGAGCTGTGAGAGAAGACATTTCCTTAGTTTTGAATCTGCCAATTTGCCGCCATTTAGTAGAACAACTCCTCAAAATGAATGTAATCATCTTGAGATGGACCCACTCATGTCACAGACAACCCATCAAAGCCATGTGCTTACGTAGGCCAGCTCTGAGCCTGAAGTCTACAGTCTCTACTTCCTCTGTTTTTGATCCTTCCTGTTTTGTTTTTGCAGGCCAGGAAAGGTTATGTGCATCAATCCATTCCACACCTGCAGCTTCCTGGGCAGGTTCTATTGTTATCCCCATTTTACTGATACAGAAACAGTCTTGTGGAGGCTGATTCACACTTGGTACTCGCCTCTGGGTTGGTCTGGGTCTGTGCTCAAGGATCCTGTACTGTCGACCCTCTGGCTGTCCTCTCCACTGCAGTGAGGTACAGGATCCAAGTAAAGAAAAGCTGGAGTGGACAGAACTTAGGTGCCTTAGAGAACAACTTAATTTGAATTCAAAATAAATTTGGGGGTGCTCAGCTGCAGAAATTCACATCTCATTCTTGATTCTGTGTGGTTTCCTCACTTTGGAACTCAATGATCCCTCACGCTACCTACATGCAATGAGCCACACTGAATGTCACATGTAGTTTCCTGAGATTGAGAAGGGGGAGGCATAAATGAGGATAGTACTTTAGATCAAGAGCTTCAGTGGCTGGGGAGAGAGCTTGGTAGTCTAAAGCACCTGCCCGGAAAGGACAAGGTCCTAGGTTCAATCTCCAGTACCACATGCCATGCAGGCCCTGGAACCCTGGGCATACTGTGCCAGCCTGAAACTTGTAATCCCAGCGCTAGGGAGGCTGAGACAGGAGGATCACTATGAGTCTGAGCTACATAGTGAGATCTTGTATCAAATGAATAAATAAACAAATAAATAGAAAAAATGGGCCAGCAAGATAGCTCAGCAGATTACAGTGCCTGCTTAGACAAACTTAGGCAAATGCAGTGACCACAGTTCAATCTCTGGCACCACATGCCACGTCACCTCCAAGGTGGGCCAAGCTGGCCACAGAGTCCAGGCATAGTGCCACATGCCTATAATCCCAGCACTGGGGAAGCTGAAAACAGGAGGATTACTATGAGTCTGAGCTGCATAGTGAGACCCTGTATAAAATACATTAAAATAATTTTTAAAAAGAGCTTCATCAGCACAGAACCTCATCCTGCTTTTCTTCATCTCCAAAGCCAGGTACAGTCTTAGGAACAAACACAGGCTTCATCAAAGATTTCTGTATCAAACCAAAATATTATGAAAACTAAGTGACTGTACTCCTTACGTGAGTCAACTGTATCTTTAAATGTTATAGACACTGATGCAAGGTCAGTGATTGTATTTTTTTTTCTGCCCATTACAGAGGAAAGGAAGAAACCATCCCAGCTTTCTGCAATGCATAAAGAGCCAACTTTACATGGAAGCCTGCTTTTTCCAATTGGAGCTCTATCCCCTGTTCACTGGGTCAGTGTTTTGCCCCCAGTGTGACCATCCATCACTGCAGAAAAAAATAAACCAGGGTAATCGACTTTTGATTCTGTAGCCGAAAATGTCCTTTTCTAGTCCTGTTTCCAGTTCAGAGGACTTTAAAATTGGAGTCAAAAGTAAGCAAGGGGGAACCTTGGGAAGCCCATATGGTCTCTGTCCCCAGATCAGGTGGCTTGAGGTTCTGGTGGTGACCAGATGGCTGCTTCAGGCTGCCCATTCTCTGAGACACTCTCTGGTGCACTCTCCCTCCTGCCTGGCACGGAGGCAGGGGTGTTCAGACGGCCAGGACTGGGCAGACACCCCAGAATATCACTGCTGCAGAACCTACACCCCTATGAGAGACCATCTGGATGCCTGTCCCCTTGATTTTTAGTCCCATGAATCCTCCAGGGACAAGTCCAGCAAGAGGTTTGATCAGCCAAATTCCCATTGGAAAAGTTCTGTTTGGAACAGTTCCTTGTCTTTTTTTGTGGAAACTTCTCTTGTCTACAGACAACTCAGGGATTTTAACTCTGAAGAGAGGCTCAGTGTCCCCAGTGTTCTGTAGAACTCCACGCAAACCTCTCTATGGAGTAGCTGTAGGACATGGAGAATTTCTCCAGCACACCCCTTCCTGATCCTCTTCATGCCTCATGAATCACATCATCATAATATTTGTCAAACAGAGGGAGCGGGACCCTGATTTAGAGAGGGAAGTCGACCTTGCCAAAATATTCTCCTGACAGGGCTAAGCCCTGGAAAGCACATCTGGGCCACATGACATTTTAGATAACACTGAGGCAACTAAATCATGTGTAGAAGGCAAAGCTCCTGACCCAAAAAAAACAAAAAAACAGCAGCTACCCGGGCTTTTTCTCCCCTATGGAGAAGGAATGGCAGCTTGGCTTTCTGGCTGAAGTTGTTCTAATGTCAGAGTACTTGAAGGGAAAGGACTGTTTCTCTGCTCCACAGCCCTCAACTCAACTCAGAAGCAACACACAAGTGGGCAAGGAGTCCAGGAGGCACCCCAAACAGGCGCATGGAAATGATGAGTCGGCCATCAATATCCAGCACCCCCACCCCCATGGGCTCCCCCTCTTGTATAGGAAAGGAGAACAAGAAATGGAGATAGAATTAATGTCTAGAATAAAAAGATTGCAGAGCTCCTTCCACATCAGTTACTTTGTTTTGTTTTAGGTTTTTTGGGGTTTTTTGTTTGTTTGAGGGTTTTTTAGTATTTTAGGGAAGGGTCTATAGGATATTCAAGGTCTCACTACTAGATCGAACTCATAGTGATCTGCCTATTTACAGCCTCCCAGAAGCTGGGATTACAGGCATGCACCACCACGCCCAGTCTCAATTGCCATCTCAGCGTGCCCCATGGGTGGGGCCAGCACAGCACGCCCAGGAATTGAACCCCCAGCCCCTGCACCTGTTTGCAGGCGCTTTAATCCACTGAGCTATTTGACCGGCCCTCCAAATCAGTTACTTTGAAAAGCCACCCAAGGCATGTCAAGAAGGATGCACAGCCTAATGTGTCTGGCTTGCAGGTCAGCCTTGCCCATTCTCTAAGATCATAAATAGAAAAATCTGCAACCAAGAGCACAAACAGGAACCTGTGTCCAACAGAACCGCACAGTCCTCCCAGTATGTTCCTGGGTGCACAAAGAAGAGAGTCAGAGGCCAAGGAGGGGAGACGCCACATGTGGAACTGGTCGCCTGTCCCAAGTTCTCCCTAGCTGTACACAGAGCCTCATGCAATCCACATCTAATAGCGAGGGACTCACGATCAATCATCAAAGATAGAACGGCGTGACCTTGGGGCCGAATTCTCTCTGGACTTGTGATACAAGCCTCCTTCTTGTGCAGCAGCCTGCCTTTCCAGTTTATCTCCTGGGTAAGGGAGATATCACCCTCTTCTCCAAATGCTCCCAAGACCTGAGGTCCTGAACCTCACCCCCCAGTAGGCTGCAAGGGCCCGCGCCTCGCTCACCTTCCCAGTGAGTCCCCTTTCTCCCAGGCTCCGCGTCACCTTCCACATCACCATCTCAGCTCCAACACTCTCCATCCAGGGTGACTCCCTCCCAGATGTGCCTTTGTCATCCCTGCCTGCGCCCGAGCCCGAGTCCTGAATCCATTCTGCTCATTCTTTCCTAACACTACGCTTGAGAGGAGGCCTGCCACCTACGGATTTCAGCCTTGTACTTGGAGCAACTCCAATGAGCGTGGGGTGCTGAAGCGCTGGTCCCCTTCAGTATAATCCTTTGGGGCGGCATAGACACCCACACTCACTCCGCTTCCTCCATTATTATTCTGCTCTTCATGAAGCCTCTACCCTCATCCATAGAACCTCCCATGAAAGCGTAACTCTCAATGATAATTATCTATGGTTTCCATGTACTTATCTCTAGTATCTATTTAGATAGAGTATCTACCATACCTCCCAGATCTATTTTCATATCTGTCTATAGTATTTATCTCTATTTTAACATGACTGCCTTTAAAAAAAAAAAAGAAACCTCAAACTGGGACAGTTCCCAAAGGGCTGTGTTTTGCCTGCAGTTAAAAGTATGATGTGATTCTACACGTGCTCAGCAGCTCAATTCATGAAGGGTCAGAGCAGCCGTGCTTGTTCAGCAGAAAGGCCTCAACTTGGGAGAGCTGAGAAGGCTGAGAGGCCACAGCAGGGGACAGAGGCGCTCTAGGGGCTCTTTCTAGGGAAGTCCATCCACAAGAAGGACCGTGGGGAAGAAGAGAGCAAACGTGGAAGACTTTGGAGAAGCATTCAGAATTCAAATCCCAACTCTTATTTATGTTCTCAGCTTTGTTTTCTTTCTTCCATAAGAGAATCCTATTGAGTCCCTAAGTTATAAAACTGTGGTCAAGATTGAGCAAAAAGTTCCTAACCTAGGGCTGGGCATAAAGGAAGTACTCACCAATGAAAAGCAGTGCACCTGTCATTATTGTTACTATCCTTACGATCATACACCGCGTGTAGCTCTTTTGACATAGTCAATGTCACGTAGGCTGTGACAAGGATCAATTCACGGATACACAAATTCTTTGCAGTAGTACAATAGAGACAACTGCATAACCAGTGAGCACACAGAGCTGGGCTCTTCCCTTAAGTGACAAAACAGGGAAGATGAGGATGCAGAATACTGCTGAGGTATAGGAGAAAGGCTGCAAGCGCCAGGACCAGCAGAGTCTAGCTCAATTATATGGACAGAGAAGAGGCAGCTTTCTACCCTTAGAGTTAAAACCCATAGAGTTTTAATGCCATAGTGCTACCAAGCTGAGCAGGGAGGCTTCAGAGGGAGTGATGAGTCCTGGCACCGCTGCTGTGAGGTTAAACAGCAGCTGAAATGAAGGTGTCCCCAAACATAGTAAGGATCCCAAGGCCTACATGCTAGATTCGCAGTGGTCCCACTCAGCCTGGCTCCACAGCCTCCTGCTGGTAGCTCATGGCTCAGAACAGTGGGGGCAGGATCGAGGAGGTAGAGCAAAAAGCAAGGACCATGGGGCTCTCAGAGACACCACTGAACAGCAAACTTTCAGGGACACAAATGACGCCAAGAGGACCAGAGGCCAAACAAGGGCAAGAAACAAGATCAGGGAGGGATGAAGCACAGCAGGAAGAAGGAAGGGAAATCAAAGAGTCTGTTTTATAGAGAACTTCCAAGCTGTGGAACGAGCCAGGGAGTACTACTGTATGGCTGGATCATGTGGAAGTGAAGGTTGCCTGAGTGGAAGTGGCAATGGCCAAGGCACAGGAGGGCTCGTGGGGTCATCTGTATAGCCGCAGGCCTCAGAACTTCATCCTGCTTTCAAGTTCTGCAACAGAGGCATGCGGCTTTAGGAAAAGCTCGCAGAGGGAGATCCGTCATGGCAACCTCTGGGCAAGCTCCACCGGCCTGCTTGATCCAAGACGGCATCAGGATGCAGGCAGTTGTCAGGAAGGAGGCTGCCTGAGCTACAGAAGAGCACTCTGAAGACCTGTGATTCTTCTCCACATTCTGCTGTCACCCTGACCTTCGTGAGTCACCTTTGACCTAGCACAATATTCCCCAGAGGGAAAAGTTTAAGCTTACCACCTGTCGACAGAGACCGGAGTGGCCTACAAATCTCTGACATTTCCGTGATACCATCGCAGTGTCAGAGGGAATGAGGTAAGTGCACGGCTTGGGCGTAGGCAAAGCCGCACTGGCACCTCCACAAGAAGCATGCTGCTTCGAGAAACATGTCAGTGGCAGACAAGAAGTGGCAAGAAGGACGCCGCCGCCACTCAGGATCCAAAGATGCCCAGGCTCACGCTCACAGGGCCAGAGACAGATGGGGCCATGACATGGAGGAAGTTGGCACTGAGCAGACAGGATTTTGCTTCCAAATTGCCAGATGCCAGCTACAGCTTTCCATCTGCCTCTTCTCATCCTTGCCTTCAGCGTTTCACTGTTTACAGGGTTCACATCCAAATGCATTTGCTGACCTCACAGAGGGAGGAAGGCTGGTGTGGTGAGAAGGCTGAGGACCTCAGCACGCAGGCCAATCAGAAACCCAGGTGCGTTTCCTGGGCGCATGCCAGAGCGGGGAAGCCAGTATTCACAGGTCACTCTCTAGAGCCTAGAGCAATCTCAAAAACCTCCAAGAGGCTGCAGTGAGGGCCATATCGCCTACTGTCGATCATGCCACAGCCTCAGGGGCCACCCACCCAGTTGTCACTTTTGCTGTCTGCTTTCTCCTTTCTTTATTGCCGCCCTGTGATACAGGGTTATCAATGGGACTTGTGGGTCCCTATTGGTGAACTCAACAAAAAGCTGGCTCTGGCTGGCATCCTCTTCCAAAAACAGAAGGTTTGGGAAAAGAAAAGAGAGTTCTCGAAGGAGATCTGCAAGATATTAAAGACCTTGGGGTCTAACAGCCTTGGGCAGCAAATTTGGAATCTTCTGGGCCTGTTCTGCTATGCACAGCTAAAGTTCAGCCCTTTCCCTTCTATACCCTGCCTTGATCACTGGTTGGCTAGAGTCAGAAGGAGGACACTGAGGTAGCTGTGAGCCCTCACTCTGACCATCAATAACCCCAGGGGATCACTGCAGGACCAGAAGTGGTGAGAGCAGCAGAGAATGACAGAGATGTCGAGACAGAGCACCAGCTTTGCTCCCGCCAAGTACAGAGGCTAATGTGTAGAGGACTCTTTAAATTCAGATGGCCAAAAACTCTCCATAGTTATTTTTCTCGTCATCCTCTGCTCTTTTTGTCCTAACTCCCATACCCATATCCACTGACCATTCTTCCCCTTTCTGGTTGCAAGTAACCTTCCGTCATCCTCACCACCACCCCAGCCCTGTGAAGCAAGTCTAGCCACATGGCCACTCAGCATACTCTTTGAGGTCTACAGGGCTGACTGGGCCTGAGAGCCCACACACAGCCACAGAAAAATGCCTCTTCTCATCCTGAACTGGATGTTAATGAAAGATGCTCTGCACAACCAGAGACCTAAGGACCAATTACAACCAGCACCCAAGAAGTAAAACCGTAACTGAAAGCCCAAGAAAAAGAAAAGGAAGACAAAACAACAAGGTGGAGGAGAAGGAAGATTCCTAACCTTCTGGTGGAAAGAGAGATGAAGAAAGACTAGTGGGGAATAAATTAAAGATATGGAAAGGCTGATAGCTCTGGTCTTAGCAATGATCGGGCCAAGGTTGAAACCGACGGCATCCTGTTCTAATTCATTCTCTCTGAGTCTCACCTGCCTCCAGAAGATGGGTGGCAGTCTTGCCAGGGGTCTCTGATTAAGTCTCAGGCCCACAGAGGTGGGGATTACGTATGCAGCTGGGTACCTGAGGCCCTGGGTCTTTGAACATCCTGGTGACGAGGGCTGGGGGTAGGGGATGAGAGTGCTTTCATCTTGTTTGCTTCAGCAGGGAGCTGCCTGCCTGGGAAGGCATTTCCACCTTGTTTGCTTCCTGCCTAAGTCTAAGACACTGATGGAGTCCTGGAGCCAGAGTGCCCAGTGCTTAGAAAATGTCAATGGTGATCTTTTCACTGTCCTGTCCCTCTGCTTGGGTCTCTGTTGTCACACATCTGTCCAGGATGGCCACAACCAGAATGCCAGGAAAAATGGGTATGTGGGTTGCCATGAGCTAAGACATCCATGAGCACCATCATTATCTCTGAATAACTACATCAGCATTCCAGGAGGAGCATAGATGGAAAAAGCTTACACACTATTCCCCAAGCACCTATCTAGACAGGCACCACTGTGTCCAATCTTATGAAGGTAATCTCAACCTGAACAGTATCCCTATGAGAGAAGTCGTCCTATTCCCACTTTATAAACAGGAAAACTGAAGTTGGGGAAGACGAAATGAACTCCAAGTCACACAGTAGAAGGGGCTGACACTGCTGAGAAAGCAGACTGATCAGTCTATGCTATGCTAGAGCATTTGTGTGGCACTGGGAGCAGGAATTAGCAGGCATAGAATTCCTGCCTTTGCATGTGCTCTTCTAGGAGTCCTGCCTTCCATGTCTTGGCTTTTCACTGTCCCAGCCCCAGCTGAGTAGCTGTAACCAAGAAGAATCCTGGGAATCTTTCCATGCTTCTCATGGACTCAGGTCAACCAAGCATCCTCCTCATGCCCTTGGGAGTTCCAAAGGAAAGCAGTGCTGAGCAGCTCAGCTCAGGGCTGGATTTGGCTTTCTTTGGATTTATTACAGGGTAGGTCACAAAAAGGCAAAAACAGCCCACTGTCTTACACTGAACTGATTTCTCTCTGTGTGTGTGTGTGTGTGTGTGTCTTTGTCTATCTCTGTCTCTCTCTGTATCTCTCTCTCTCTGTCTCTCTCTCTTCTCTGTCTGTCTGTCTCTCTGTCTATATCCTCCCTCCCCCCAGCCCAGGGATCTCTAAAGCAGTTAATGCACAATTTGATGAAATGCATAATTTGCTTGGAAAGTGTGGAAAAGTGTCAGCAAGAGGGAAAGGGCAGAGCGGGTGGGCTCTGAAGGATGACAGCTCTTGGCAGAGGGCTTAGCAGGACTGCTGGGCTGCAAAGGAGAGTGTGGGGGTGAGAAGTGACAGTGGGGAGGAGTAAAGAATACAGAGCTACTTTCTCTTAATTCAATGAGAAGAAAGATTTGTACTAATAGTGTTTGGACAGGATATCATGTCTGCATCTTGTACTATGAATAACTACTACAAAGACAACAATATGCAATGTATTAATTATTGTAACCATCCTACTAACCTGTTTTGAAACTGTCTCATTGCTATTTGTTTCTCAATAAAATTAATAATAATAAAAAAAGAGCTCATAGAGGGCCAAATACAGCACTATGTGTATTCTGGTTCCAGGACAGTTCATGGATGGTGGATAAAGAAAAGCAGCCATGTCAGCATCACCTGGCAACTGTTTTAAAAAATGCAAATTCTCAGGTTCCTTCCTCTCTTCCCACTAATAAGTCATTCTGGGGCTGGGACTCATCATTCTGAACTTAACAAGCCCTCCTTACCTGGATGTGGCTAATTTTCCAGGGCATCAACTGACAGGCAAGCAAGCATGATCTGAAGCTGTGATTCCCCAAGTGTGACCCCCACAGCACCCATGCCAGCCTCATCTGGAAATGCATTAGAAATTAAGTCTAACAAGATCTGCAGAATAAGTTCAGGGACTGGGGACAATGTTGTAGTGAGACCTCAGGGCACTCAGATGAAATTTCACTCACGTGAAATTTGGACAGCTTCTTATTGCTTGATTTCCTGGTCCCTGAGGGGAAGGTGGCCGGAGCAAAGCAAACTCCAAGTACTCTCCAGTGGGTCACTCTGGAGCCCTTCTGGCCAGCCCAAATACAAAATCAGTAGGATTTGATTTCAGTGTGCTGTCTGTTCATCAAGGCCAAGTGAGAAGAGAGGCGAAAGAAACAGTGTGATGAGGAAACACCTTTGGAAGGTCCAAGGACCAGAGGGCACAAAGGGAGATGGAGAGACTCTGAAGGGCGGCATTCAGTGAGAGGATGGGGAAACGAGCTACATGTTTTCTATCAGGTGTGACTCACTCCAAAACCAACATGGGTTAAGTAAGAGCCAGACAAATGGACTCAAGGTGTCACCAAGTGGAAATCCATTGCAGGAAGAAACACCACAGCCAGGAGCTCAACTGTGCCTCTCAAAGACAAGAAGGTGGGGTCACTTCTGATAAATACTATCACATGTGAAGCACCTGCTGGGTGCCTAGCATGGAGTATGTGCTCAATCAATCCATTCCTCTGCCCTCCACTGCTACTGTTTTACTTTGTTTCAACTATAGACTGAGAGTAGTAGATGCACAAAGATTTACAAATAAACTGGATCCCACTATTCTATTTTCTTGTTTTATTTCTGCATCGTATGCATGGTACTGAGTGATTGAACCCAGGGCCTTTGCACTGGTCTACATTTCCCTTTTTAAAACTGCATTTTATCTTGAGACAGTCTTGCTAAATTACTAAGTTACCCAAGCAGAGCTCAAACTCTTAGGCTTCAGTCTCTAAGAGGGCTGAGACTGCAGGTGTCTACAGCCCTGCCTGATGCAGATGCAATTTTAAAAACATTTTCCATACACTGTTGGTTGAATCCATGAGTATACAAGGCCAAGTATACCTCACTCCATCTCAGAGATTGGAGGTAGAAGCAGCACACACTCTGTCCTTGCTGCCAAAGAGAGGAAAGTAAGCATTGGTCCATCCCCACCCAGCGGGACATCTATGACCAGGGAGGTGTTTGGTACTGTCCAATATGGTAGCCACTTTCCACATGTGGATGTTGAGCTCTTGAAATGGGAAGAGCGGTACTCAGAAGGTAGTCTGTAAATTGTATTGATGCTAATTGATGTAAGTAGCTGCACATGGCCAAGGGCCATTGTGTGGGGGAGTACTGTGCTGTGTTGGGAAGTACAGGCTGAGGCACTGGTAAGTCCCTTCTCTGATTCCAGGCTGACCCTCACCCTCTAAGTGACTCTGGCACTAAGAGAAGTGAGACAATTCAAACTCAGGCCCAGGTTACAGAACAGAGCAGCAGATGCCTTTCCCTTGGCACCTCTATACACCATCCACCTGATGCTCAATAACACAAGTGGCCATACTGACCTAGCTTTCCTTGAGCTTGGCCAAAGGAAATCTCTCTTTCACTGGGACATTGTCATTGAGCCCTCATACTAGAGGAATTCATCTTGACTAAAGGCTCCCCAGCACTAGGGCTGGCAGATCTAGTCACAAAGCAAATCTTGAACAGTAGGATGACCTTGGGCAAGATATTGCAGTTCTCAGAGCCACTATAAACGGAAATGACAGAGTTACTGGAATGGTTATTAGAATTAAATGAGCTGATGTAGGATGCAGGCCACCTCCTATGTCTCCTGATGCCTTTTCCCCTCAGCCCATATTCTACTCTGATGTGAAAGCCTCCTATCTTCCGGGGTTCTCCTAAGTTTTTGTTGTTGTTGTTGTTGCTATTGTTTGGTTGGTTGATTTTGTTTTGGTTTTTTTGTTTTGTTTTGTTTTGTTTTGTTTTTTGGAAGAACTGGGGATTGAACTCAGGCCCTTGTGCTTGCCAGGGAAGCACTTATTCTACTGAGCCATCTCCCTGGCCCTCTCCTAAGTATTCATGGTTCAGAAAGCACCTTGCATTTCTGCCTTCAACAATACCTCTCCAGCATGTTTCTGTAGTCATCTATAGTCAGCATCCCCCCACCAGCACACAGCCCTCAGTAGCCTCAGCCACATGGGTCCCCAATTCAGGCTTGGCCACACCGGCTCCTTCATACATGGCCCGAATGGAGGCCACCTGAGAGCCCTCACTGCCACTAACAGGATCAACAACTCTATTCGCATAACCCTGGCGCCTGTCCAGCAGACTCCACAGCTAGGATGACTAAAATCAAATTAATTTTGCCTTCACCAGTATGATTGTCAATAAAAAGTTATTATTCAGCCAGTGGATGTTTTAATTATCCAAATGTCAAGCCCCGTCACTTCCATTAGCACTGTAATGCTCCTAATGGAAAGTGTCCTGCAAAAGCCTCAGGAGAATCCTCAGTCCTCCCCTGTCCCCAAAAAGGACCCCTCCTCACCACCTCACACTCACCATTCCACATTTCCTTCCTCCTAGTCCCCAGAAAAGGAGAATCACTTTCACTGTTGAGCACGGCATACCCTGAGAGTACTATCCAGCTAGAATTTCTCTTGCTGATTTGTAAGAACAGCAGACACTGGTTTAAGACCATAAAGTAGAGCAACTCTAAATATCATCTTGAAGGATCATGGGAGAATCCTGATTCATGGAATCATTCAGCTTCCTTGGGCTTACCTGCATTGTAATGATGGTGGTGGTGGTGGTGGTGGTGGTGGTGGTGTGTGTGTGTGTGTGTGTGTGTGTGTGTGTGTGTGTTGCTAGGAATTGGACCCAGAGTCTATACAAATGAGCTACATCTTCAGCCTTGTTTTTAAATTTTGGAACAAGGTCTCCCTAAATCACTAAGTTTCCCAAGCTGGGCTTGAACCTATAACCCACCTGCCTCAGCCTTCCAAAATAATGAGATTACATGTGTGTGTCTCTGCACCCAGCTAAGAACATTCATATTTTTATATAAGATGACATACTTGACATGCTTGAAGCATTTACCGCAAAGGCTAGCACAAACTCAGCTTTCAGGGTACTGGTAGGCTTTAGTTTGCTGGTAGTCATGCTATTCTTATTATTCTAAAACATCATGGGGGCGGTCCGGTGAGATCTCCTTACCCACGCCTTTCTTGACTCCCCACTCTGTTACTCCTCTAATGTACCATACCAAGCATCTTTTACTTCCCTCCTCTACAGTTTGCTGATTCCATCAACACTCATTTGTTGGATGTCTATCACATTCCAAAACCTGCCTCCAGGCTGGGAGGCATGAAGAAAACTGCAAGCGTTCTTGTTCTCCTAAAGCTTAAAGGAGAGATGAAGATTTCTCACATAAGCACGTGCACACTAAAACAACTATTGGAAGTTGCAGTGGATGCAGTGAAGTAAGGTACAAAGCACGATGAGAGGAATCACAGAGCGGCCCCGACAGGATCTAGCCAAGGTGCCTTCCAACACCCTGGAACCACAGCCTTGGCTAGATCAGGGCCAGTTGGGGATCACAGGTTTGAAAGCAGTATTGAGAGTGAATTTGCAATTCTCCAGGTGGACACAGAGTCCCTGGAGGGCTGGCACAGAAGTGGTTCCCAAGAGCTAACAGCTTCCAACCAAAACCGGATGCTTCCTGAAGGTCAACTGGATTCATGAAGGGACAGATGGTCGGATGCATATAAATATTTCTGCTCTCCCCTCAGTTAGCAAACCTGCCCAAGGCTTCTGGCCCTTCCTCGTGCACTGGGATTTCACACCCTTTGCTCTGCTTCTCAGCGGCCAATTGGCCCATCTCAATGCTATATCTGGAGTCACGAACTACACACTTTGGAGAGGCCTCCCAGGGCATCATTTCATCTCAAAAACCCTTTTGTAGCCAATATCTCACTCTCTCCTCTCCCACCTCTGCCTCTCCAACCCAAGTCCTCATTCCTACCTTGTCTCCACTCCAAGCAAGAGAGTTTAAAAATGGAAAACCACATGTAAGTCAAAATCTTAGGAAACCTGCTGCTGTGAAGAGGACAGCACCTTCTCTGGAGAAGGAGCCTTATGCCTGAGTCATTTTTCTGGCTACATCAAATGGCAAGACCTTGGGCAGAGGTAGGACTAGATGCTTTCCAAAGTGCTGGGCACAGAAGGGACTCAACAAATCATAAATAACACAGGATGAGACAGCAACTGAGAAGCCTGAGAAAAGCACCCAGAAAAAACTTCCTCTTGCACTGGGGGCTCTCGCCATGCTGGGACATGAGCCATCTGCAGATTGTGCCTCTGGACACCCTGGAACCACAGCCTTGGCTAGATTGTCACAGCAAACCAAGGAAAATTGTCCTGTTGGCACAATGCAGGTGGGTCTCCTTTGGATTTGTGCTCTTAGCTTGGTGCTCCAGGAGTATTGCAGAGGTGGAGGCAAGACAATAAAGAAAGTCCCTACACTCAGGGAACTTCATTCTAGTAGAGCAAAAAGAAAGAAGTCAGTGCCTCATTCAACAGGTCCTGAGAGGTGCTGTGATGACACATGAAACAAGGTTGGGCAAGCCAAGTTAGAGGTCTCTGCCATGCTCGCATTGTGCCAGCAGGTCCTCAGTGCCTAAGAAAGCCTTCCTCCCTATTCACCCCCACCTGCCAGCAGTCCCAAATGCTGAAGAAGGAGCCAGAGACCCGGATGTCCACCACTTCTGGCTCTGGAGACAAACAGAGCTAAGAGAACTTGAAGGAAAATGTCAGAGTCGTGTCACCAACAAACCCTATCACCAAGGCACTGGCTTCACATGCTCTCAGCTTACAAAAGGGAATTGCTGACATGAATGGGTTGCTTAAGACCAAGAAAGCTGAAGCACACACTCCTTGAGGGACTTAATTTTGTTTTCACTTATAGAAATAAGACGTGCCACTTGACCCTGAAGTCCTACTTACATGAATCAACAATTCTATGCAAAAAAAAAAAAAAAAACACTTAAGGATGCTCATCAATAAATTATCAATAGTAAAAACGTGAGAACAATGTACATTTCAAACAATCAAAATCCCATTAAATCTCTAACATAAAAATGACAAAGGAAAAGCAAAACCAAGATCCTAACCTAGATATCTAGGAATTGTCATAATTAAACAGTCAGTGTATGTCTTTCTTTTTTCTTTAGGTGCTCCTGTGCGATTTTTGGTGTCAATATAAAACGGAAATCATACTGAATATGCTGACTTACAGTCTAACTTTTATTTAGCCAATATTCTAAATATTTCTCATGCCATTAAATATTATTCTACAATATATTCTAATGGTTTCATAGTGTTTCATTATTTGAATAAATCATGATTTATAGAACAGATTCTTTATTGTTACACATTTCAGTCATTCCCAATTTTCCATCTTTACAAATAGTGTTTCAGTACATGACTTGGCCCATGAACATTTCTGAACATCTCTGACTATTTTCTTAAGGTAAGGGAAATGCCAAAGGTGAAATTGTTGAGTCAAAAAGAATATATATTTTCAAAACTTTTTAAAAGTATTGTCAAACAGCTCTTCAGAAAAGCTGTACCAATTTATCTCTTTAAATTAGGGGCAAAAGAACCTCCTTTTACCTAAACCACCATGTATTGTTATTTTTGCCAATTTAATAAGGGAAAACAGTCTCATAACTGATTTAATTAGTGTTTCTTTGATCCCTACTTAAGCCGCAAATTTCCGTGTTTATGAGCCATTTTACTTTCAGCCATTTTTAATTCTGGGAATTGCCTGTTCCTGCCTTTTGTTTACTGTTTTTCCACTGATTTTAAAGACCTTATTAAATCCTAAAAGCAATTTACAAAAAAATAGGAAGGAGTTACTCCAGAAGCTGCCTTAGGACTAAGAACCAAACATCACTTCTATAAGTCCCAGAGGGATTGTCCAATGACCATAGCAACTTGGTTCTTAGATCTCAAGGTCCAAGGACCCCAGACTGGTGAAGGGAAGAGCTGAGACCCAGAGCCAAAGGCACATGAGCCAGGACCTGGCCTAGGCTTTATCAGTGGTGAGCAGCAGGAGATTAGAAAGCAAGCAAGGCACCCACAGATTCAATGTGGCAAAAATCTGACATCTCCATTGGAAGGGAAGGAAAGTGGGCACACAGAAGAGCAACAGCAGTGCCATTCCAGCCAGGTAAGTCCAAAGACTTGACTCTCCAGGAGGAAAACATCAGTATGTGGCAGCTTAAGGTTTTGAGAATCACTGCATGGCTCCCCCTCACCCCAGCACACTAAGAAGCTGGAGAACCTGGGATGAATTAGCCAGGAAAGGAATTCCAAAGCACAGCTGTGCATAACTCACCTGTAGCCCTGATTGGCAAAGGGCAGCTGGAGGAGTGGGGAGGAAAACTACTTTCCAAAATCTTGTTGCAATCTCCCTCCCACACTGGTGTGCCTGGCCTGGCTGCTTTAGGCCTCCACATGCGGAACCCAGAAATGAAGTGAAAACCTTCATGGTCTGGGCCCAGTGACTGGTGCCCAGCAAGGGTTACAGAGGTAGGAATGAGAAGCAGTGCCGAGAAAGGTGCTGTACCTGCTAGACAACCAGGAAGCAGCTCAGCATGCATCTCTGCACCCAACACAGGCTCAGAACTATACAAACTACTGTCACACATGGTCTAGGCCACGTTCCTCCATCTTTTGGTTGATGAGCGGGCCCACCCAGAGCCCAGAACACAGACATGCCAGCTTGATAAGGCTGACTCTGTCTCCTCCATCAACTCCAGCTGCCTCAGACATGCTCAGCCCCTTTCTGGAAGCCTAGAGGCTGGTCACAGGCATTCTTTCCTCATGAATGTTTCCAAAGTGCCAAGCCCTCTGCACCAGAAAAGATGGGAAGGGATGTGGGTCCTGTCTCTCTTTCCTAATAGTCCTCTAATTGCTGTGTTACTGCAGTGGTGAAGACAGGGGCTTAAGTGGTTGCTCTCCAGAAAGTGGTAAGAAGTACTCAAGGAAGGCCAGATTTGTACACCACTTGTTCCTCCATGTTAAACAGCCCCCCCAACGCCATCCTCCACTTCAGTTTGCATTTTAACTCTCTGGTGACTCAATTAGAAATCGCTCCAGTGTCTTCCACTCTAAGGTGACCCTCTGTGCCTGACCCAACCCCTGCTATGCAGACACCACTCTTCCTTCATGAAGTCAGCCTTCTCCACACCATGCTAACCTGGCTATGCCTTATCCCTGTACCAACAATCTCCACCCTCACACTCACAACCACTGGACTGAAGGGTCTGCCTGTCAGGTGTGCCCCCTGGCATTGAGGAAGAAGGAAAACATGATGATTTTTATTACTTTTCCATGAACAAATTATACACACACAATTAAAAGCACCATGTACTCTCATCTTACGCGCCTAGTGCAAGACATGTTTATACGTATAGAATATCCACCGCAAAATGCTCAAAAAGGTTCTCTCCTGCCTCTGCCCAGTGGTTACCATAGTAACAACTACTTGCCACCCATCAACATTGATTAGCTTTGCTTATTTTGAGGAGGTTTGTCTGTTTGCTTGTTTTACAGTATCAAGAATAAAACTCAGAACCTTGCACTGGCCAGGCAGGGACTGTGCTATGGAGCTATTTCCCTAGCCAATTTTGCTTATTTTTGAACTTCTTTATAAACTGCATCACATAACACGTTCTTTTTTGTGTCTGGCTTCATCCAGTCAACATAATGACCATGAAATACTATTCACTTTGTAGCTATCACTAACAGCTAAGACATTTAGTAGGTCCCACTCTAGAACTCCACTTGTCCCTTCCAACGGTATGCCAAGGAGCCCTACAGGTGCCACCATGCAAAAGAGGAAAGAGCAAGGCATCTGATGGTGGTGGGGGGGCTCTAAAGCTGAGGAAGCTCTTTATCTGTTTCACACAGGGGCATTCCGTTAAAATTTATCTTGCCCAAAGTCTTCTAAGCCAACACCACAACAAGGCTGTTCAATGTTGCTTTCAGAGAACCTCTAAACATGACATACTTTTCTATTCCTTGGTCAAAAATTGACAAGGAAAAATAAAACCAATGATATCTTCACAATTTCAGGAGGGGAAAGTAGATCCTCTTTCCAATATCATTAATCATGTCCTGAGACCAGAAGTCTTCTTCTCACAGCAAGAAGAGTACTTAGGAAATTCAATATCCCAGACACCAGCCCTCTGCCCAACCCACCATCATCTTTCCCCTCCCAGCCACCAGGGGGCGGTGTTTCTAATAGCCCTGCCTGAACAGCTAGATATTTCTGTTCCCAGAAAGGTTAAAACAGGAGGAGCCAAGATAAGATGGTTCACAGACAAGGAGTGGGCAGCAATATCTCACATGTCCGTGTGGCTCATGTTTCTCTTTCCCCAGCAAGTTCCAGGCCTTTGTAGGACTTACGTATTGTCCTGCTTCCCTTCCTGAAATCACAAGGGAAATCTGAGCAGAATAATTTAATGAAGAGCAAAAGAACTGCAAACTCCATGAGTAAAGAATTCAACCTAAGATTTGCACCATGATCCATGGCTCTTAGCTCTGTCACTGGAGAACAGTAGAGGGAGAACGAGGCAGCCAGGTTTCTCCAGCCATCCACACTCTCTGATTCTGTTCCAGGCCTGGTAGAGACTGACACAAGCATTTTGACATACACTCTTCCCTTAATTTCAAAGTCCCTGTGGACGGCAAGGGAAATTTAATCCACATGTCTCTGATTCATTTATATTTAATTTATCAACATGTTTTGTAAGCGCTCTTTCATGTCCAAGCACCTTTTTTTTAAAGCTCTTAAAAACTCTGAGCTTTTTCTTCGAAACAGGAAATCATACTGTGCCAAGAGAAAAGGAACTGGAACCCTCAGAGGTTCAAACTGGGTTCAAAGCTCCTGCTTCTCCAGAGACCCCAACCAGACCCTTGCCCTCTTGCTCTCCTACACTGTGCCAGGAGACAGAGGCCCTAACGCAGCCCCAGCTGATGGGGTGGCCTGGAGAAAGAGCACATCTGAGCCACTTCAGGGTAGATCTGTTCAGTTCACAGCCAAGGCCCAGCTCCTCAGAGACCATAGAGGCCTGCAGGCTTCAGGAGGGAGGGGAGCCAGGCCAGGAGTTCCATTCTGCTGCAGTAGAAGTTGTATCTTGACCCCAGTAGAATCACTGCAAGCAGGTTCCTCTGGAAATGACCCAGGGTCTCGGTCTGAGCTCAACCAAGGGCTCAGGCAAGGTCTCCAGCATGGTGGTAAACACAGCATATTGAAGCCAAACAGGAGGATAAATCTGCTCACCTCGCTGCTCCCTACCATCCTCACCCATGGCATCTCCTTGGTGGCTACACGTGCACAGACTTACCCCTGTACTCTGGACTGATGGAGCCAAAGGCTATTCAGGAGACAGTAAATAAGCAGCTGCCTGTCTGCAAATTGAGTGGAGAGGACATCCCGAAGCCACCATTGGCTCTAGCCTACCTGTGGGCGGCCATACTCTCTCCTGAGCTTGGGGACGATGGGCCAGCAGCATGGGGACAAGTGTGCACGCACTTTACTCACACCTCACAGTTCAGGGACTAAAAATTTCTGACAAGTACCTTAGAGCAGACACAGAGAGTTCAGCAGGAGTTCTCATGCTAACCAATCCACAGGGTCAAAAGGGCAGAAAAGAAAGGCACTCCAATGTCACGTAGCAAAAGCAATTTGGCTGTGAATGTGGGAGGACAAGGGCTGGGCTGTCGGGGAAGAACACCAGCACTTACAGCCAGGAAATCACATAAGAGATTGGACAGAGGCTGGAGAGAGAGCTCAGTGGTCTAAGCACCTGCATGGCAAGCTCAAGGGCCTGGATTCGATTCTGGGTGGAGGTGTTGCCAGCCACCAAAACCAGGTGTGGTGGCACGTACCTGTAATCGCAGGACTGGGGAGGCTGAGACAAGAGGATCATTATGAGTCTGAGATGCATACCAAGACCCTGTACCAGATAGATAGATAGATAGATAGATAGATAGATAGATAGATAGATAGATAGATAGACAGACAGACAGAAAAATGATTTTTGAAAAAGAGAGAGACTGGACAGTCAACACTTGCTGCTCCCTCTCTTAACCATTCTGGGGTTTGCTCAGTGACTTATTCTAGGCAATGAAATGCAAGGAAGGTGACAATAAAGACCCCAAGCCAAGCAATAAGAGGCATGACGTGTTTCCACACACCCTCCCAGAACATCCCATGACCCACAGGACATTGTGCCCCAGGCAGGCACTCACTTGGGAGGCAGAGGCAGGAGGACAACGAGTTCAGTAACAGCCTGCACTACATAATAAGATCCTGTCTTGAAAAAAGCAAAAAAGGAAAGAGAACGTGTAGCCAGGATCCCAGAATGAGAAAAGTGAGACCCACCAAAACCTAATAGAAAACGCAGAACCAAACTCTGGCAAGCCCAGCTGGAATTTGCTAAACCCAGCCCATGACAGCTTGGGACAAGAAAGAAGGATCTGTCGGAAGTGAAAGAGTCATGGGTGGGGTCATTACCACGCATTGTGCCCCAGGGGCTGACTAAGACGTGTGGTTACGATCTCAAAGGTAGCCTACAAAAGAGCACTGGTGCTGGCTCTGCCGTCCACCCAAGGCCTGCACTGGCCAGTCCTGTCCCATAAAACCCGTCTGTAGCAGCTGAGTCTTCTCACTCTGCTATTGTTAGTTTACTCCTTCATTTCACAACCATCTACTGAATAAAAACTGCTGGTTTATACAGCTATAGTGATTAATGTAGATGTGACTACTATGGTCTTAAGAAATGCGTAAGTTATGAGGGAGAGAATGATAATACAAGATTATGTAGGTAGGAAGAGTGGCAGACAGGCCTAGCACATCAAATCTAAACGGTGTGGCTAACAAAGGCACAAGGCACAAAGCAGGGGTGGGCAGGGCTGGCTGGAAGGGATTCCTGGATGGGACTGGTTTCTGATGCCCAAGTCATCAGGTATAATCAAGAGCACTTTGTGCAGAAAGCCCAGCCAGTGAACCATCACAAGGCCCTAACCCTACATAACCACTGCCATTTCCCTACCCCAGGTAGTGCTCATGATTGCTTCCACTGTTTGTTTAAGAAACTTGTACTGTGGAGATAGCTCAGTGGTCTAAGTGTCTGCCTGGCAAGCACAAGGTCCTGAGTTTGATCCCTGGTACCACATGCCATGCTCTTGAACCCCAGGAGTGCTGGGCTGGCCCCAAAACTGGGTGTGGTGGCACACACCTGTAATCCCAGCACTGGGAAGGCTGAGATAGGAGGATCACTACAAGTCCAAGCTGCATAGTGAGCCCCTGCGCCAACAGCAACTAAAAAAAGAAACATGCATTGAACACCTAATATATGACAAGCCTGTTGATTTGGTAACCACCAGTGACCTGCCACTATGAAGCATAGGCAGATAGGTAGACCCAGACAGGCGGCTGGTCTAAAGTAAGAATTGCTTTTATTATAATAATACACATGATTTTAAAAAACAACATGGGTGAAAAAGGATGTTAAACATCCAATTTTAAACGGCAGAACATGTTGAAGTGATGATATTTTGGATGTACTGAGTTAAATAAAATGCTTAATTGGAAATAAAGTCATCTGTTTATTTTAATTTGTTTTAAAATAAGTCTAGTAGAAAGCTTGAAAGTGCACAAGTAGCTCTCCTTACATTCTTGTGAAACAGCAATGCACTGGACTTTCAACCCAAATTTGGTTATAGAGCACCCTGGGGATCTTGTAAAAATTCTAAACCCCGAGTTGTATGTACCCAAAATCATTAACAGGGGAATTTCTTGGGGTGGGACACACACACATCAGTAATTTGGGACATTCCCCAAGTGGCTCCTTCCATGTGCAGAGCGAGGCACAGCAAAGGCACAGCCCTTTCTCTAGCCTGACAGGGAAGCCAGTTGGACATTGCTCAGTCTCCACAGCTGACTTTGGGGAGCACAGAAACCCTGCTTCCAAGGGCAGCAGCCAGTTCCTCACAGCCCCGCCCACCCCCCAGGACCTGCTGGGAGAAGTCAGAAGAGCACCTCTCTTGCTCACCCCACTCTGTGTCCTCTTCTGTGGGTCTGGCGTCTACACAGCTCCCTGCCTGTTGCGGCCACCAGGAGTCAGTTGTCCAGTGTGTCAGGTCCAAGCCACAGAGCCACAGCCACCCTCCAGGCTCAGCCCTTCCCAGCACTGAACTGGACTGCAGCTCCTTCCCCTCCTGAGCACGCTTCGAGGGAGGATGGCTGCATCCGTCATGAGGTCACAGAGAAGTTTCCACACACACATGCACACACGTACGCAGTTTATCTGAATATTAACTGAGTGTGGTGTGAGGATGATGTAACAATTAGCAACAGGCAGCCAGCTCCCCAGGGTCAAGGTGGGCACCCCAGGGAGTCAGGAATGCACATGTGTGAAGTGAAAGCTGGTGTGCTGAGGAAATAAAGTTCTAAGACTGAAAACAGAGAGGCACCCAAGGCCCCACAAAGATCAGCAGCCAGTATCTCCCTCCTAGGGCTCCTGCAGTTGGTGCAGGCGGTGGCTGGTTCCCTGAGGGGCAGCTGCATCAGCCTCTTCCTGGCATTGGATCCCATTCAGGCTGGGTAGAGGCATAGTCCCTGCTGTCACTTGACCTCATAAGTTCTGGTTTTGAGCCGCAGACCACACCCTTGAATGCAGGGCAGGAGGAAGATGTGGGATCAGAAAATCAGCAGGTGAAACAACAGGTGATGCCCAGACTCTTTTCCTGGAGCAAGGGGTGGGGAGAGAGAGTAAAAGAGGCACCAACGCAGATCGTGTGTTCTGAGAAGAGGACGCTGTGCAAGCACTGATGCCTGGTGACCAGGACACACCAGACAGCCATGGGAGATGGTCACCGTTGTCATGGTGATGGCAGTTTCACGGGCACAGGCAATGTCAAAACTTCAAATCAAATGCTTTAAATACTTCCAGATGATTGTGTGTAATTGGGTACCATGGGTCTGCTAAAAACAATCCACGCCAAGCTGAGAGACCTGGGAGAAAGCATGGAACTTTAGTTTCCCCAACGTAAAGTAGATAAAATAGAAGTACTACATCAGGAGGGGTGTGTGTGCAGGGGTGTGTGTGTGTGTGTGTGTGTGTGTGTGTGTGTGTGTGTATTTTAGGGAAAGGTCTACAGGGTATTCAGGGTCTCACTACTGGATCAGACTCACAGTGATCCGCCTGTTTACAGCCACCCAAGAGCTGGGATTGTAGGCGTGTGCCGCCATGCCCAGTCTCAGTTGCCATTTCAGTGTGCCCTGGGGGCAGGGCTGGCACAGCAGGCCTGGGGATCGAACCCCCGGACCCTGAACCTGCTTCTCGGTGCTTTAATCTGCTGAGCTATTTGGCCGGCCCTCTACATCAGGAGGTTGTTGTGAGGAGAACTCAAAAATGCTGGGCCCAGTGGCCGGCTCAGGAATATTTGCTCCTCTGTGTCATACAGTAATAACAGTTATTATTGCAGTAACGCTATGAGGCAGTAACTTGTTTCTATTCATTTCCACCCCTCTGTTATCTCCCACAAGAAGACATGCTCCTAAGAAACAAGAAGCATGAAATATTAAGAATGGAGTTACAGTAATGACGTAGTATGAATACTAATAGCAATTGCATGTAGGAATAGTAAATATATAATGTCAGTGTATATAATATAGACATATCAGCATATATTATATGTATTACCAAAATAACATATGGTGATAAAATAAAGGCCATATGGTAACAATAATAATAATTTATCTTTGATAAATCCAGGCATGTGGAAGTGGTCAGCCTGGGCTGAGAGATGAACCAGCAGCCAGCGCTGGGAACACGTGGGTGTGGCTTCTACCTCAGGAGATCCTATGAAGAGAAGTGTTAGGCAGATGGGTATTCCAAAGGCCTCCATCCTGGTCTCTCCATTTCCAAGCTGTGGGACCCTGGGCAGGTTGGTCACCTTCTCTGACCTTCAGTGTCCTCGTGTATACAACGGTGCTAAGTGGATCACTGCCTCTGAGGGTCACAGTGAATGTCCCGTGGGAAAGTCTGTCCTCTGTGCCAAGCGCAGATCCTGGCACAGAACTGAGGAAGAAATGCTCGCTATTGCCATGTCTTCATTATCATCTCAGCGCCACCAGAGCCCGGGCCCCTGGCTGGGAACTCAGTGACACCAAAGTCGCCCCCAGCCTGGTGTGACAGAGGGAAGATGACTCTGGCTTTCCATGTGCCTGCACCCAAATCCCACTGACCATGTCCTGGCTACAGGCCTAAAGCCTGTTCCTCCAGCTCCTGAGCCTCAGCTGTTATCTGTAAAATAACATAATCACCAAGAGCCTTACAAATGCATGCTACTTAACCTTTCCACCCCTTTTCTAGAAATCTAGCCCAGGGAAACAATCTGAGACATACACAGAGATTTATGCACATCGACATCCATTGGTGCATTTCTAAAATAGGCAATACCCGAGGAACGCTGCAATGTCTAATCCCAGAGACTCATTGCATTACGGCACATCCAAATGATGTAACACTGCTCACCCATTAAAAAGTGTGTTGCCAAAGGCTATTTAAAGGTTTGGGGGAAATGTTCTTGACATATTTCTAAAATGAGAAATGGTTTACAAAATTAGCTGGGTCACCATTTGCCTTAAGGCATCCACAACGAGTTGGAAAAGATGGCCCCTCCAGTGGACATTGCCTCTGGACTCTCCTTCCACCCTGGATTCCCTACCCTTGGGCAGGGTACAAGCTGCACTGCCACACCCAGCACACCTTCCTACTTTGCCCTGGACCCTGCAGGGGTCCCATGCATTGGGCAGAGGGGCCCCTCCTAGAACAAGCCAGCTCATATCCCTCCTTGCATTGGACACACCACCGGCTCCCAGACCCACAGGGTGGCTGTCAGGGTCTTCACCATGGCCTAGCAGCCCCTGTATGGCCTGGACCTACCAAAGCTCACTGACTTCCTACAGCCTCCCTGTCACTCCACTCCAACCACATTGCCTTCCTTGCTGTTCCTTGACCATGCCCAGTCTCACCCCAGGGTCTTTGCACTGGCCACTTTCTCTGCCAGAAATGTTCCTTCCCAAACAGCTGTATGACTCATGCCTATTGGATTTACTCAAATAACACCCCTTTCATTAGGGCTTTTTTCAATAGGCCTCCTAACAAAAACTACAGTTTCCCTATATCATAGGGTCCTCCATCCCAATTCTATTTTGTCTTTAGTATTTGTCACCATCTGACATTTCACGCATTTCGCTCATTTGCTAAACTATTCATCTCTCCCTACTATAATGTGAGCTCCCAAAGGCCAGGTTTGTTTTAGGGGGCAGGGGCTGTTTTGTTTTGTTGATAGTTCCTGGTACAAGAGAAATGCTTCATAAGTTTCTGTTGCAGGAATAAGATAGACACAGTACATTGCATTACTTTTACATAAAACAACACATAGATAGATATTACCTCTGGGTGTTAGGAAAGCAAATAATTATTGCTTTCCTCCTGTGCTTTTCTGCATTTATGAAACTTCTCCAAGATTATACACTACTCAGTATCTTCAAAACAAAACCTGCTATGAGCACTAGTGTTTCATGGCTGATGCCTAATGAGTAAAAACTCTGCCTCCCACATCAGACATGGAACTCTTAGGAAAGTAAAGTCACTTTCCAAATCATTTTAGAGGTTGCAAAAGAGAATAAAGCAATGTCCATTTCCATCAGTAAAACTCCAATGAAATCCCTGCTCAAACTCCTATCCCCTTCGCCCTGACAGTAGGTGCCTGGCCTCCAGACCTAGACCTGCCTTGTCCAGCCCTTCTGGGAGCTGAGGCCTGTCCTGCACCCCTCAAGCACCCAGACCTCCCTCCCATGACTGCTCACCACCACCTCTCACCACCCCTCACTCTGCCAAGCTGCATGATCTCCCCAACCGGGCCTCTGTCTGTGGCGTCCCACCTGCCAGGAATGCTGTTCTCTGGAGCTCTGCTAGGGGTGCCCCTCTCTGCTGAGCAAGCCTTCCTTGGGGTGGCTTTCCCACTTAGAGGAGCTCCCCAGATTGTCCAACAGGCTGCACCCTGGAAACTGCAGTCTTCTCTGTCTCAGTGCCACATGGCCTGTGTTTAATACCTCCTGCACTCTCTAGTCCCTACCAGAACATAGGCTTCATGAGAGCAAGATGCTTTATTGCTAAATCCTTGTATGAAAACTATTCAGTACCTAGTGAGTGCTCAAAAACCTTACATGAATGAATGGAAGAAGCGAAGGAAGGAGGGAAAGAAGGGAGGGAGGGAGGCCAGCCTCAGGCCATACAGATAAGGATTCTTCTGTAAATATCTATGAAAAGATTGAAATCAGCCCACTTGGTAACCCTTGCCCTGCAGAAATCTTTAACACACATCCTCTGCCAATGGTCACGAATGCCAACCTCTGCAGCCACTCCAGTGTGCACAATGTCAAAGAAATAAATGAGTTAGCAATCCTAGCCTACCGGCAACTCCCAGGGCAATTTTCTGTTCCCTTTCTCCCACCTTCTTCTCCTCCTTTGAAACTCCTCCCCAAGCACCAAACACTGACTACTTCTCCCTGTCTCCTCCACCCAGGCCAGACACCTAGCTTCTAGCCCTTATTGGTATAGAAAGTATGATTTCTAGGATACCGTGCATGGGGTCCGTGGGCCTGCCCACCTGGGAACCTGTTGCTCAGTAGCACATGCTCAAGGTATCTGATCAAGATTCTCCTCCCTAAAACTATCAGCCACATCCATCTCAGGAGAAATGCTGATTTCTTGAGTCCTACACTTAGTCCCTGAGTACTTCTGACCCAGAGAAACAATGGTATCTAGATGAGTGGATACTCTGATCTCTCCTTAGACTTTGGTCACAGCTCTGAAAGGAAAGCCATGCCAAGTAAGGAATGGGACTATCTGCAGCTTAACTTTCATTATAAACGAGGGGCAGGAAAGGGCAGGCCTCTTATTAAATCTATGCTTAAGAGGAGACCTTAGAAAGACGAGAATATAAGCAGAGAAATTAGGACAGATTCATATTATCTTGAAAACAGAAAAGAAACTAACATAAATGGAAAATGCATGTCAACAATGACCCACTGGTAGAAAATAAATAAAGCACTGTGATGAGAAGCATTCTGTGCCTGAATCCAAGCCTAATACTGCTAGGATCAATTAGTGATGTCTGCCATGGGCACAAGAATACTGAGAGCACACACCTGACCTACTTCTATGGACTGGAGGGAGGGGTTAGCATCCCTTACTCATAGCTCTTGAATTCTTTATATTTCAATGACTCACCTGTCAAACGAGTGCCCCCAAGTTCATGAGCACTTCCCGGTGTGCCAAAACACCACCTTTCTCTGTCATACTCAAAATAATATCAGAATGAAAATAAGTGAAAGCACCGTGAATCTTCCCCAACTTATTGTGATGTAAATCTTCTACAAAAGCCAGCATTTTAATACTAGTTACAAATTATGTCCATCCTATCTCACACTGAATCATACTACACAACAAGGAAATAAGAACCTCGTCTCTCGGTCTCCCGCCAGCCTTACAGAGGTGCAGCAAAACCCAGGAGCTGCCTACCAGGCAGCATGTCTTTGCTCCGCCTGTGACTTGGATTCAGCTCCAGGCTCCTTCTCTGAACAAGGTCATATGCCCCTGCACAACTGGAGTTAGCTGGGCAGAGGGAGGACAGTTGCTAACTTTGTCCCTCAGTGTCCTCCTTGAAGGCCAGGTTGGACTCCAATCTTGGCAGCTCCATGACTAGCATCACCTGCAAGACTCCCACGGCCTGACCACGTAGGTCAGAAGCTTAGGGTTCTCTACCAAACCAGCTTCCCTTGGACACATCCAATAATCCTCGAAGGACAGAGCATGGTGGAGTGTCCAACAGGTAAAGGCGGGCTTTCCCACTTGCAGTCCATACACAGCCAGGGTATAATCTCCCTTGAGGAAATGAGTCCACCAGGGCAAGTCAACCACAGGTTTCCCCCAAGAAGAAAAAGGTGTCTCGCTTTATTATAGGTACCATCACGAACTCAGTAAAAACAACAGAAATTGATTTTTTCATAGTCCTAGAGGTTGTCAGTGATCGGCTTTACAGGGCTGACGCCAGGTGGACACAGGCTCAAGGGGAGAACCAGGGCTTTGTTTGTTCAGGGACTTTTCGGTGACTGCTGGCCTTTCTGAGGTGATGACTATAGCATCCAGCCTTCAGAGCCCACACCTTAAAATCTTTCCTCTGGCCTCATGTGCCTTTCCTTCTCTGTGTGACCAAATTGTCCTCCACCTCTCTCTTTCAAAGAAATGTGTGATTACATTCAGTATCCATTCAGATAATCCAGGATAATCTCCCATTGCAAGGCCCTTAATGTAGTCACTTCTACAAGGACTCTTTTGTGATTAGCAGGTAGTAATTACAGGTTCCAGGGATGAGGGCCTGAATGGGTCTTTTTGGGGAGGAGCATAACTCTCCTTACCCCCAAAGACATACTTTTAATCTTTATGTGAGCATGAATGGTTTTTGTCCCCTTAATAAGGAATTTCAAACAGATGGAGAAGCATTTGGTGCCAAAGAGGAATCCCAATTTGGATTGCAAGTTAAATATCTATTTTCTTCCTGCAAAATAAAAAAAAGCCAATTCTACAAGATATAATCAATAACTATGGTGATATGTAAATTTTTAAAAATTCATTGCAGCAAAAGATACATTGCCATTAATACCCCTCAAAATTCTCCATCTCAGTTTCAGTGCACTTTGCCCATGATTCTTGCCACTTTCTGCAGGGGGTCTGAAAGCCCTCTTTCATGTGTGTCTGTAGCTGCACTCCTATGGCCACCTCAGCAGCCTGAATCGGCTTCAGGCATTTATTTTCATGGTCAATTTGATGGTGGAGGACAGCTAGAGGTAGCGCAGAGCCAGATCTACTGAACAAGGCAGATGAGGGCGCACTGTGATGTTTATAGGAGACAGCTTCTCCATCGGGTGGCACAGAGCAGTAATCTTCACCATGTCTCTGATCACATCTCATAAAGACACTCATGAAAGAGGACTTCCAGACCTGCTTCAGAAAAAGGTAAGACTGATGGTTGTGTTTCAAGTGGGGGAGAGCATCTTGAGGGGGATTAGTGGCGTCCTTTACTATAATACTTTTATAAATTTAAACATTCATGTATTTTTATTGCCTTCTGTAAGTGTAGGATGTGGCAAAAAACAAACATAAAGAGGAAAATAAAAGGATATTTTCCCATCAGCAGGGATGCCAACCATTGAGACTGAGTCTAAGTTTTGACTAGGTGGGGGAAAGCAAAGAGTGAAGCCAGGCAGCCAGGCACATCCTGCTCGCTTGCCCCAAAGGGCTTACCTTGATGGATGGCTGCCATTTTTTGGCTGTACGGCTGCCATTTTTCTGCTGTACAGCCAAGGAAACAGGTCACACAGCCCCTAGACACCAGGAGAAATAAGGTGTGCACAGCCTCTGTCTGATCTGAAGTCCCCCACAGCACCTGTGTCCCCCACAGCACAGCTGTCCCAGGAGATGCATCTGACCACCATAATGCTAAGAGCAAAGTCTGAGCCTGCAGCCAGCATCACAGTCACAATGGGGTTGGAATAAATGACCCCTGGGCCCCTGTACCGGGACAGTGCTTTTGCTTCTGACTCAACAAGAAGTCTGTGTGAACTACTTTTCTCGTGGCTGAGATAAAACAACACCCAAAGTTAAAGGTGGAAAAGTTTATCTCACAGTTTGTAGAGGTTTTAGTCCATAACTGGCTGGTTCCAGGCAGGGTGACTTGGCAGAGGGGCATCACAGAGGAGAACAGTTCATGGCACCAAGACAGCAAAGGCAACAAGAGAGAAAGACAAGACTCTGTCTCTTATAAACATGCCAGCTACCTGCCCTAGGATGGGTATAGCACTCATACCCTTAATCCTAACCAGAACTATGACAAACTAATTATCAGACTGATTTACTAATCACATACCCTTAACCTCAGCATCATACACTTTATACCCAGCCACCTCAGACACACGAGAACACATAAGACTTTAGGGAGACATCTAGAAACAAACCAGAACAGATATCTGTAATACTGTCTATAGGCCTCCGTGGCTTTGGTCTAGAGTTTGTACTCACAGTATGAGCCCTCTGCTCTCTTTTGCAGATAGCCATTGTTTGCTGAATGTCTCTATATCCCTTAGTGAGATTAGCTTTCCCAGCCCTATAGGACACTGAGGCTTAGGTAGCCAGATTTCATGGGAGCCTTCCTTGATGTCAAGCCCCACCATGCAAGCCCTACCTGCCCAAGGACATGGAGGTTCTCTGGAATGCAAAGCCTTTGGAACAAGCCATGGAAGAGTGCTATTGCTGTAGGCTTTGGAAGAAAGTAAACTATGGGAAGTATTGGGAAAAGGGGACTCTTCTCCCAGCAGCACCCCAAAGGAGGTCCCTGCATACCTCTGAAGAGTTCTAGGAGGAGGATGAGGTCATACCCATAAATTGTTCTTCCTTCCTGGCAAGGAAGATGATGTGTAGTCTGTGAGCCTGGGCTCAAAGCTGCACACTGGGGGCCATCACATGCCCACAGTTCTGGCTGACTGAGCAAGGCTGTGTCCCGCAGATGTAAATCCACCTCCCTAGACACTAGTTCTTCTCGGGGAATAGCTTAGACAGTGGGAAGAATATGGCTCAGTGTTTTCTATCATTGTGAATTAGTATTGCTTAGATTATGCCTATCTAAATGCATCATAATAGAATGAGTCTGATTGGCCAAGTGCTTATAACATAATGATTAGTAGGAATGTAATGACTAAATGGGAGTGGAAGTTTTGCAGATCTTGTTCAGACAGAGAGTGGCTCCTTAATACCCTTGATGGTTGATACTCAGCTACCACAAGAAGGCATAGTGGCAGTGTTTCATATTCTCCAAGGGATTCATCACCTTCCTCTCAATGGTCACATTCTAGAACTTAATGAGCCCCATCGGAATATGACACGGTTAGGAAAGCACATAAAGAAATAAGGAAAGTCCCTTCTGGAGGCAAAGTCTTAGCACAAATAGTTTCACTCCACTCCTTACCACCAGCCACATCTGACCTAGTAAGAGGCATAAGTCAAAGTACTGGGCCCAAGCTTGCTGCCCAGATGCTGCCAGCCTTCCTGGAGCCCCCAGGGTGCATTCCTTCCTCTCATGAACTGTTCCCTTCGGACCACTGCCTATCCTCAGGTGTCAACACAATCTTGCCATCTTGGGGAAATCTGCCTGGGATTAGTAGGCTTGTCCTTTCCTACCTGCTTCCTCTCCTACTCCACTGATGGTAGAGCAACAGCAAACATTCAACTAGAAGCTTCAAGTGATAAAATAAGTAAGCGAGGGGAAGAAACCCATTGGAATTCTAATAAATGGTTAGAAGTTGGGCTTGGAAGCTTGAGGAGTTCAGTTTGGGTCTAAAACATTAGCCCTGATCCTTTTGGTGTCCTTGAGACTCATCCTCATGATGAGAGTAAAGATGAAGTTTATTCCACTTTCCCCAAATGCCACTTCAAAAAAGCTCACAACTCCAAGCAAAATTCCGTTTCATTTTTTAACCTTTTATTTTTAAGAGATTATTGACCCGCAAGAAGTTTCAAAAACAGCACAGAGAAATCCAAAGGCCTAGTCATTGTTTCCCCCAGTGGTGACAAAAAAGTATTATAATGAAAGCATTATTGAACCAGTACATGGTCATGACCCTGCTCATACTTCCCTAGAAAGCCCAGTCTCCCGCTGTGCTGGTCACTGTCCATTTATAGCTCCTTGCTATTCATTTCCTAATAGAAATCTACCAGGAGTCATCTTTCCTCCACTATGTGTAGTATATACAGTGGATAATTTTAGGAAGTAACCTTCTAAAAGGAAACCACAATGACCTTGCCTCCCATTCCCCACCTGAAAACCAACAGGGCAAACACAGGTTATCTCAACCATACCGTTTTACAAGGTATTAACTGGCTGGCCAGCTTGTCACATCATGGAGCAAAATCTTACTTCCTCCCATATACAAAACTGGCCAGCACTCTTTTCCTGGCCCCTTTACATTTTGAAAGCCCCCAATATCTCTCCTTCAATCTCCAGTTGCATGAGTGGCTTGAATCAGTTTCTGTTGCATATACAGTGAAAGTGCAGTGAATCGCTCTTGGTTACCATTAACTGGGAATGGCCTAGGATAGGCAATGACTATTCAAGAAGAATATATTCTGTTACACAGACCTGGAGGCAGCCACCTCAGGTGCTCCTGAGACTCCACCCGCTCTCCCTGCCTCCTTGGTTTACTAGGAATTGTGGCAGATGGTCCTCAGCATCTACTCTCCTCCTCGCCAGCTTGGGACCTCACATGCTTCTTCTTTGCCTATGGGCTTTCTCCAGTACCATAGGGAAACGCTTGGTTCCAGGCAGGTATAGCCCACAGTGTGGGGGTATTCACACCACCGTGACATCCCACACTAATGAAGGGCAGGGGCCCAGCAAGCAGATGTCCTAGCCCCTCCACCATTGCTCTCTCTCCTTCTGGCTCCTATGATTCTGGGAATCACCTCCCAATCACCTGCACCTCAAGTGCTAAGCCCAGAGCTGACTCATGGATGAACCAGCACAAAGATAGGAAGATCGAAATGAATCTAACTGCTTGTCTAAAAGGAAAAAAAAAAAAAAAAGAGTTTGGCAGAGAAGGGCACTAAGGATCTGGTACAGGAGCCACTAACCAGGATTATGTCATTAGCTTAACACAGCTGGTGCTGAATGCTTAAATTATAATATTTAGATATCCTGGATTAAGTAAAATATAGGATTGAAATTAATGTCTCTTGTTTCATTTTTACATGTATTAGTAGCTCTATGTGAAGTTTTGATATGTGCATCACTGGAATAGATTCCTATAAAAAGGTGCTGGCTGAAGGCATGTGTCAGATAGCAGGATGCTACTGCTGCTCTCTGTGAGGCTGTTAGCATGACAAAATGAGCACGCCAGAGGGTGATGGAATGTGCGACAATTATTTATATGTCTATCTGGGTGACTCCCAAGGTAATAGTAACTCACTGATAAGAATTATTTTACCCACTGCAATACAGAAAGTGGGAAGAGGAACTTTCCTATGCTGAAAGTGACTTTTTCAATTGGTCAAACTCTTCTCTAAAGAATTGTTTGTTCATTTGTTTGTTTGTTTGTTTTGATGATAGACCCCCCTAGGCAAGCACTCTGTTCCTATACCTCCAGCCTCAAGCATTTTAACAGTACATTTGTCCTCACCCTTAATAAGATAATCTACCACCAGGAATCTAAGTTGTTTTCCTTGGTAAACTATCTATCCTACCCAAAGAAAACAATATGTAGAAAGATGTTCATTTTGTTGTTATTTATAACAGTATTTGCAGCTTAAGTGACCAATAAAATTTAAAATATAAATTTAAAAGATGGATTTACTTGGCCCAAATAGCATGCGATACTTTAAAATGATGTTTACTGCAGTGATCACGCAACGGTGTGGAGACTATTTATGGCACAATGCTGTGGGAAAGCAGAGACATAAAACTCATCTACGGTGAGAGAGATCTGTAGGAAGGATGGAAAGGAATGCGAAGGCTTAAACAGGGGTTATTTTGAGGTGTCTGGACAAGGGGAATTTAGTGTTTCTCTCCACTTCCCAAGTTAGCTTTATGGGCAGTTGCTACTTTGATAACAGAGAACAAAGGAAATGGCAGCTGTCTTTCAAATGTGAATTGCAAGAAGGGCATACTTATTTGCAAAAGATGTGCCTGCCTAGAGTGCCCCTCCCTCTTGCCAAATTTATACTATAAAAATGATCTTTTCCTCTGACAAAAAGGCATAAAGGTAAATCTAGTTCAAGCTGCTTGTGAAACGAGGAGGCCACTGTGAGAAACACCATTTCCATGTGGCAAGCAGACTGAAAGCACGACAGGGCCACTGGGGTGTATAAGGAGCAAATCACGCCCGAACACAGAAGTGAGGTCTTGTCCTGATTGACAAATAAGAGCGAGTGGCAAGGAGCCCAGAGGCGAGGCGAGAGAGTGAGACTTCAGAGCAGCGACTGACAGGGTATCTACCAAAAGCTTCCTTGAAAAATTAACCCAAATTGGCTGGACTATGCATGCTGCCGGGTCCCAATGCTAACAAGATCACAAGCTTTCTTTCCAGGGGCTTATCTTTCAAGACATTCGTGGAGCTTCTGTGAACCTCACACATAAATCTTGAAGGCGCTTGGATGAGGGTAACAGAAACTAAGATGAGACGAAAATACTCACCAGGAGGCAGGAAGCAACAGAACTCAAGATAAAATCCAGTTTCTTTCTTGAGCAGAAAACCCCATGATCGGGCAGGCTATGGAGAGGTTGGAGTAAGGCCTGGAGAAATGTGTTAATGTCTTTATTAACAATCTGGAAGAAGATGTAAACAGAACATTAACTCAGAAGAAGAAATCTGCAAGGGCCAGAAATCGAGAGGGATAACAGAAAAAAGCCAGAAATGAATGAAGCCAGCAGAAAGGACTCATGGAAGAGATGGAGTGGGAAAGATAGGAACTCATCTCAGCCACAAAATCTACAAACTATTAAAAATCTCAGGGATCAGGAGACTAATACTGTCATGAAATACTTTTTTTAAGAAAATCACAATTAGGGCAAAACATCCATTGATTTTGCTTTTTTCTTCTTTTTCAATTTTGTTTAGTTGAATTTTATTTATTTATGTCTTTTTGGAACAGGATTTCACTATGCAGTTCAGGCTGGCCTTGAACTCACTTTGTAGCCAAGGCTGGACTCAAATCCATAGTGATCCTCCTGCCTCAGCCTTCCAAGTGCTGAGATTACTTCCAAGGTGTGCACCACTACAGCCACGTTTTGATTTTTGCTTTTTAAATATTGATTACTGAAAGCTTCATTTTTGGCACCTACTTAAATTAACCATCCTATAATGTTAAAGGAAAAGTATTGAATGGCAAGGTGGGAGAGCAAGGGTTACTAGGAAAATACAGAGATGGATGAGCTTTGTACTGTGTGGGTGGGCCCTGCTTAGTCCAGATTAGGGTCTGGGGGCCAGTATGGAGGTCCACAGGAAGTTCAAGGTTGTTGGTCAGTGGACACGCATGGGGCAGCCTATTAGCTGTAAGATGCAGCAACTTGGAAGAAATTCACAGAAGTAGAAAAAGCAGCCAGAATGTGAAGCAAGGCTGACTTGGAAAGAGGAAGGGAGGATATGGCCCAGTTGATGAAAAGAACATGGAACAATGTGGAGAAGGAGGAACATAGAAAGAAGATACTGTGACCATGGTGCCTTCTGAAAGCTGACAAAGACTCATTGCAAGAAGCTAGATGAGACAAATGGGCTCCAAAGGTAAACAGTCCCAGTAGGGGCAGGGATGCACAAAGTCTGGATTAATTGTACTCACTAAACTTGTTCCTTAGCTGCCCACATATTGGCTGAAATTCTTAAGAACTCATGAAACGGAAAGTCTAGAATTCAGGACAATAAAACTGCAAAATGCTAGAGTGGAAGCAACATCACACCAGCAACCAAGTTCTAGCCTCACTCCTCCTCTAGAAACAGAGAAGCCACATGATCTCTTACAGTCTCAGATTCTAGAAAATTCTACCAAAAAAAAGGAGAGGACCCAAAAGTCCCTCGTTTCTTATTTTAACATTCTTGGCCTAGTCATTGTTAAATGGAAAATGAACAATGAAAGTGGAAGTTAGTGGGTACAACCCCCAGCACAGAATCTAGTTCCTCGTGCACACACTAAAGGGCTTCAGGATGTGGCTCAGGGACTACAGAGCTGACAAAACCACTTGGAGCTTGTCTGGGCCTTTGATCCCAAGGGCAACAATGGACAGACAAGCACTGGCTTTGGAAGGTATGGATTCTTCCAGTTAGGTGGACGAAGGACCTAACACCAAACTCCTTCGGTTCTCTCCTCTTCTCTCTGTTTCCCCAAACCCTTACTCCCAGCATGGTGCTAGCTGGTACATAGACACAAGCTTTCCCCAGAACCTGTTTAGAAAGGTGGAATACATGGCAAAGAAGTGAAAGGAGGAATCAAACTCTGCTCCAGAAAATGATTCTAAGAGCTTGGAGCTTATGTCTGTGTATTATAATCAATGGTCCAGAAAACTGATTCTGCCATTGCCCTAGCTCACCGCAGGGTCCCCACATAGACAACCACATGCAAGAACTAGTGGCCAGAGAGGAACTGAGCTTCCCACAGTTAACGCTGAGCCAGCAGCCCATGACTTCCCATAGAGCATGCCCATAAACTCCAGGTGGCCCAAACAGCTTTCTACCATCTTCTGTGAATTTGAGCACGCCTCAACTAATTTACCCACTTCACAGCAGGCACAAGCTGGTAGGACAGAAAGAAATGCTCAGCCAGAAAATGCCCAAGAAGGGCACAAGCAAAGGCACAAGGCATGGGCATGACCTTGCAGGGACAGGAAAGCTGCAACTAGCAAAACATAAGCCTGCAAAGGAAGACACAAGGCAGGTATAATCCAATTAGAAACTCCTCTACCTAGAAGATGGGCTAGAAGGAAAAAAAGGAGATAGGGTATCCCATTTACAGAAACACAAGTGAGTTCAGTCCTGAAGCTAGCCAGTGTCTGCCCTGGTCTTGGGCAACAGAATTACCCATGATGCTGGAAGAAGATGCGGAGCAAAGAAGCAAAAATTGATGCCCTTGGTGGTGCCCCCAGCAACACAGGCATTTTGGAAGATGCTTCTAATGTGACCTGCTAAATCTGAGCTAAGCATCATCACTTAGACCCTATCTCCCCATGCATCTTGGTGGAGTTTTATTTTGTTTTGTTGTGACAGAGTCTCATTATGTGGATAAGGTTGATCTTGAACTCACTATGTAGCCAAGGCTGACCTTGAACACTTGGCAATCCTCTTGTCTCAGCCTCCCAAGTGCTGCGATCACAGGCATGCTCCACATGCCTGAATCCCACCCCATTTTTCAATGAATTGACCATATAGAAAAAAAAGAAAAAGAAACATGGAGAATAAAACATTGGCTTAAAGGTTCTTATAAACATCTATCATCCTCTAATAGTTCCCCCCCAAAATTTTACCAATAATACATTTTAGTCAACACCCACAATCAGCTGAGGGATGCCCTAACTCTCCCCAGAACATTACCTTCTGAAATCCCATAGCCTCTCATGGCCTATCTATACTAACTCAGTAAGTCCTCTACACAGAGGTGTAACGTTCTCCAGTCATGGGTGAGGCAGTGCTTCCATGGTTTGGGCTTACATCTCATGGTCTCTGTACATCTCATGGTTATTGTAAAGCCAACAGTTACCCAATAGGTATATACTCCATGCAGACTCAAAACTATATGGAATCAAGATCCCTATTCCTTATAATAACCTTATGTTACAGGTGTCATCACTCTATTTTACAGGTGAAAAACACTGAGACCTAAGAAGGCTAGCAAATACAATGGTTACTTTTATGTATTTATTTAACTATAGTATCCACTCATTTAATCAACCTCTAGTCTAGGTATTGTCCTGAAAGTGTTTCCCAGATATGGATAATATATCTACAATTAATTGGCTTTAAGTAAAGAATGCTACACTTTAATATGGAGAGGGGGCCTGCCCGGTAGCTCAGTTCTTTAAGTGGCTGCTTCAACAAAACAGTCAGGCTCAGGTTGCTTGGGTTCGATCCCCACAACACAATACAGCCAGTCATGCCTTGAAGGCATTCGGCGTTAAAAAAAAAAAAACTTTAATATGGAGAATAAGCCTTATCCCACAGACTGAAGTCCTCAAAACAATGACTGAGATTTCCCAAAGAAGAAATTCTCCCTTTAGACCATTATATCAGCTGTGTTTCCAAGTCATTGGTCTGTCTTCCTATAGATTTCAGCCTTGCTAGCCTTCATTATTCCATGAGCCACTTCCTTATACCACATACACAGGTAGGTAGGTAGGTAGGTAGGTAGGTAGGTAGGTAGGTAGGTGGGTGGGTGGGTGGGTGGGTGGGTGGGTAGGTGGGTGGGTAGGTAGGTAGGTAAGTGAGTGGATGGGTGCCTGGGTGAATGGGTGGGTGAGTGGGGGGGTCGGTGGGTGGGTGAGTGGATGACTGTGTGAGTGGGAGGGTAGGTGGATGGATTTCTTTTTTTGTCTTCTAGTGTGAGGAAACAGAGTAGAACATAATGATCCTATAGAGTGATAAAAAGATGATTAGACGTAGCTTCGGTACTTTTCATAAGTTGAAGAAGCAGAAACCACTTACAATATACAATGACAAAAGCTTCCTTCTTTGTTTATATCAAAAGCTCATCAACCCATGCTAAGTAAAGCCCCCAAGAGGGAAACTATAGGGGACAGTGATATCCAAAGGCAGAAGTCTTCAGTGGTTTGGCCATGTCTTCCTTGCAAAACAAATAAGGGGTGAGGCATAAATTCCTTCCATTGCCCCCTTTCCCCCACAGAGACCTCCTTAAGTAGAACAACATCTCCCATCTCCTCTGAGAACCAAAATGCAAAAGGAGACTCTAGATATATCTAAGAGGCCAGAGCAGTGCTGGCTGGAGCAGTGCACCTGGAATCTATCCCATGAAATATCAAGGAACAACTCTACATTACAGATACTCCTCTGTGGGCGCTTGGTCATTGGCTCAGGTATGCTGTGCTTTTGAATTTCCTCTTGAGTCTAATATTCTTCCTCTGATGTGTCCCTACATCCCTCACCTGGCCAGACATCTGAAGGAGCACCCCTGTTCTGCTTCCAACAGCACAGGAGCTCCTGCTGCAGGTTGACAGCACCACTTTACAGAATACCTTTGCTATAAGAAACACTAATTTGCAATAGCTGGCTTCAATATGACAAGATTTGATGAGATGTGTAAGGTGCATATCCACCCTTAACTTGGAAAATAATAACATTTTGTTGCACGCAGGAAGGTCTGGAAAAACTCCTGTATAACATCCCTTCCACTTCAGATATAGGCAAGTTATGGGTTTTTTTGTGGTTTTTTTTAAAAAAAAGATAATTATCACCCTGCTTTTGAAATGCATTATACTGTTTCTAATAAAGATGTGTATTTCCTAGAACAACTTTTGTCTTCCCAATTGCAGTCTAAGACTGGGTCTTTATAACATTTGGCCACTTGGTCCTTGCTGTGTAGGCTTTCTTTACCATCTTTTTCAGGGATGAAGATTACAGCTGATGACGTTTCACTTTGTCCTCAGCACAATGTTTTGACTCTCAGTGAGCTGTTCTTGATGGTCTCACGCTGGTACCACTTCCCAGCTATCAGCACCAAGTTCAGTAGCCTCAGACTGTGCTCGTGTGTGTGTGTGTGTGTGTGTGTGTGTGTGTGTGTGTATGTGCACACATGTGTCTGTTTTCTGGCTGACTGCCCTCTCCCAGTCCTTTCTGCAGCCTGAGCATCCATATTTCCATGTCATCTCATCTCTTCCCACAGCCAACCCTTTGCAACTGAGCCTAAGAGAACTGCAACTGCAGAGCAATCACAGGCACGTGCAGGGAGGCACAAAGGAATACACAGAGGCCCGTTCTCTGTGTTCAGAAGACAGACTGCCCATCCCCTGCTTCTCTAAGCCACCCCTCCCAGCCTGCTGTGCTCTGTTGGCTCTTCCTTGACTTGGTTGAAAGCCCTGAAATTCATAAATCTGACCCTCTCAATGGATTGATGTCTCAGTGGACTTTAGCCAAGAGGAGGCTGAGTAAGGACTGCAATTACTAAGTCTCCATTCATCTTCCCAAATTAACAAAGGAGGATCATTATAGGTAATTCAAACTAAACTATACTGAGAGGGAAAAAAACACATTCCAGGAAGGCTGTGGATATGAGTGTTATCACAGCTCACCCAGGTTATTCTTGATGTGGCCAAATCCAGGAAACTTCCCTGCCTCTCCTGGCTGCTATGCATGTTGGCCCTGGTTGGCAACACATAACACCCTCAAGAATGCTCACTTGGGATAAGGAGAACACTCAGCAGGGACCCCTGGCCCAGCCACTACTGTCCTGGAGTCAGTCACAAATTGCTGGAGTTGGAAGAAGGCTTGGGAATGAGCTGGCCCAACAATTGGATCCTTTTCAGTCCTGGGAATCAGAGAAGGCAGGTGGCTAGCCAGGTCACAGAGCCAACTAGACCCAGATGCAGGAGCAGAACTTCACTTCCTCATTGCTGGTCTGATAGTCTTCCTGACTGCGCTGATGTACTGCCTCTTTGGGGGCAGAATCTATTGGCAGGGTGCTGTCTTTTCTGGTCCTTCACATTAACACCGAACTACATCAACTCCATAAAGTATTTTCAGTTCATCAAACAAAGGGTCTCATGAGTAGAAACACACACACACACACACACACACACACACACACACACACACACAATGTTATTTTTCTCCCCTATAACTGCACTACAAATATGGCAGTGGTGGGGACACATTTTGTACCTGGAAGCCATGGAAGTCACTGTTCTGAGTGCCCATGTGCCCAGGTGTAAACCCAGTTATTCTTCTTGATATCCTACTACAGAAGCTCGATGCTCACTTCCAGATGAGAACAACTGAGGCTCAGAAAGTCCAAGTGATTCATTATTATAACTTGGAAGTTAAATGTTAAAGGCGCCATCTCCAGATGGTGGTACTGGGAGGTGGTGTCTCCATTAAGAGGCGGAGCCTAGCAGGAGGTCTTCAGGTCATGGGGGAATGTGTCCTGCAAAGCGATCCTGAGATTCTTATCTCTTGCTCTTGCTCTTTTTCACTTTGCAGCTATGAGGTGGACAATTTTGCTTTGTCACACACTCCTATAGGAATGAATCACCATAGGCCCAAAGCAATAGAGCCAATCTATGACAGACTGGAACCTCTAAAACATGTAGGCCAAAATAACCCTTTTTTAGTTATAAGTTGATTTCCTCAGGCAAATGTTACAGTAATAGAAAGCTAAATACCACATTCATCCATATCACACATCAAATCTAGGATTCAAATTCCATTCTGATTCCAGAGTTTGTGCCTACAACCACCACTCCCTGCAACCTCCATTCTGTTCAACTAGGGTTTATTGGTCTGTACACACATACTAAGTATGATTGAAAAATATGGCCACAGTTTAAATGTTTAATAACTTCTTACAATAAGGGACATAGTGCTATTAATGCTTCTCAGAATATGCCCCCTCACCTCAATAACATGTATTCTATGATTCTTTCGACTTACGTGTGTGTGTGTGTGTGTGTGTGTGTGTGTGTGTGTGTGTGTGTTACTGGGAATGGAACTCAGGAACCTGTGCTTGCCAGGCAGGTGCTTGTGCCACTGAGCTTTATCCCCAGTTCTTGCCACGATCTGAAGAAGTTCTAGAAATCCTATTTTGTGTCTATATGAGATATGATCAACAATTCAGTAAATGCAGCTACTGAGCACCTAAAAACATTATAGTGTGTCTTCATTTACCTTATTCATTAGACCTGGCACTGCTTGATTTCTTTTTTTTTTTAATTTTATTATTTATTACAGAATTTACCTATGCTTTTACTTTAACATTTTATATGTATAGTCTATATTTATATATTTCTTTTTTTTTGACATCAGTTATTTTATTTAAAAAAAAAAACAATGGTACAAAATCTCAAAACAAGATTTTAGGAGAGTAAAAATAGTTAGTACATTGTGTATTGTTACTGCCAAAGTAGTTTCTCATATTACAAGATATAGGCAAGAAATAATAAATAAACAACATAGGTACAAACCTTTTTTTTTTAAAGTCAACAGAAAATGGAAATATACTTTTTAAAGTTTCTAATACTAGAAGATATACAATGTCTTTTAAAAAATTGTAAGTCAAAGATACAGTATAAATCTTAGAACAAAAATTAAGATTAAGCAATATTCAGAAAATTAAATGTTTCAAAACAATTGAACTCAGAAAAAGTTTTCATGATAGCAAAGAAGTAGTAAGAGTAAAACACTATTAAATACTGGAATAGCAAGTAAATGAGCAGCACTTCTAACAGTTTGAGGATAAGATATCGCACAAAGTTCTAGTGTGTTGTGGACATGCATAATGACTGTGACAGTTACTGGTGGCTAGGTGTCACTTGTGGAACTGAGCTACAGCTATTTCTTTGAAATCCACCCTGTAGACTCAAGTGGAATCATGACCCATAGGGTGGAAGAGAAGTCCATTTGTAGGGTGTGCTGATGAAAATATTCTGCTGCTGAACACAAAAGAATAACTGAAAGACTACTATTGTATACCTCTTATTCTCCTCTGCTTAATTAGGCACTGCTTAATTTCTGGCTCTTTCCTAAGTCAAAATGTGCCTACCTACCAAGATGAGGCCCTGAGTTCAATTCCTGACACCAAAATAAATAAATAAGATGGCTAAGTCAAAATGATCACAGAAGTAAACATTTTGAATTAATTCAGATACAAGAGCACATCAAATGGTGCTCATGGAATTGGACTTCCAGTATTGCTTCAGAAAGTGGCAAGAATGATGGGCTAAGTATGTTGGAAGATAAGGAGTCTTTTCAGAAGGATTCACGACCATGTGTCTTTTACTATCATTTCTAATTTAAACACACTACTTTTCAATCACACTGTATAGGTCTAAGCATTCTATTATCAAGATTACATGTTTCTTTTGGGTCTGTCCCAGCTTCCCCAGGGATTTCTGCTCACAGAGAAGCTATGTCTCCTCCAGGCCTCTGAAGATCCCACAGTGGGTGCCCTATAATTGCTGATGGCTGCTGCAGCTGCTACTGCTGCCAACAGGACAAGGTTAATTTGGTTTCTGCCAAAATTTTTATACCTGATGCTTCCCAAACAAAGCGAGGCCAAAATATGCCAAGAGGTGCACTTAGTTCACATGGGGGATGCTGGACCAGCATGGCCCACACTTTCCTGACACCTGTGCCCTTCCACAAATGTATGCTCTGCCCTTCTGCCATGGAGCCTCAAGGCAAATAAAATAAATCCCAAATCAGCCAAATAAAGTGGTATGACACACAGCCAACAGAAAAGAGGAAAGCAAGCAAGAAAGAGAACTCAGATATTGCAGAGTAATGAAAAACCTAAAGAGATGATCCCACTGAATAACATAGAAAGCAGTTTAAGGAATATGAAAAAAAAAAACTAGGTCAAAAAATTGTGTGGATTGCTCAAGACCATTTCATTTAAATATTTGTGTAAAATATGTATGTGAATATGGTACTTAGCTGCAAATCCATAGTTACATAGAAGTGTGTGTATAAATAGAAACATTCGCCTACACACATCAACATATATTATGCTATCAGTGGTAATCTCTGAATAATAGGATTAGCACTGAATTTTTTTCAGTAGTTTCTAGATATTTCTACTGATGGGCCTATAGAAAATATATCTATAAAACACATGATAAAGGCATAAGCTTGCCTGAGGACACCAAGAATTGGATGCATGGTTTAGGGAGCTTTGTTGGTCTGGAAGGACCACAGAGGTAAAGACAGCCCCTCCCCATCCTACACATCCACAATAGAATTTTTAACTCCGCACTTCATAGCTTCCCTGGAGAAAGCCCAGCAGTGGCAACACCAGCTCTGAAAGCCACCCCTGTTCTTGCTTGTCCACCCATTGGCTTAGTTATACATTGATTTAGCTATAACTTGATTTCTGGCCTGCCAAAAACAATCACAAAGTTAGGGTGCCAAGACCTGCCTAGTCGAAGACAGGCATGTCTAACTAGGAAGAATGAGTGAAGCCTCTCTAAGTGTATCTTATACAAGAATGGTGAGATAAAAATATACACAATCTTGGACCCGAACATAACAAAATTTGGTGTGACCTCTAAATCCCATTTAGCAGTGGGAAAGGCAAACTAGAAGGGGTCAGACCCTGAGGATCCAAGAGACCAAGAAGGTGGAGAAGGACAAGCAACAGGGTAACAACCCAAGGCAGAGAGCAGGTGCCAGCACAAAGCTCATAAGATATCCAAGGACAAATTAGAGTGTAGCCAAGGCTTGAACCCGGACTTCTGTACCATTTGATGACACTTTCCAAAACTGCAAGGGCCAAAAAATAGATTTGAATCTTCCCCCCTAGCAACTACAGCATTGCTGAGCCAAGGGTAGTTGGTTGACCAGCAAGATTGGCCTCATCATGAAGCTTGTGAGAAATGCAGACCCTCAGGTCCCAACCCAAAATATCAAGTCAGGATTTGCAGTTTAACAAGATCCCCCAACCACTGCTGCACATGCACAGGAGAGTTGGAAGTGCTCTGAACTATAGAAATGGGGCTTTAACTTCCCCCAAATAATCAGAATCTCTCCCTCTCTGTGCCTGTCCCACCCTTCACTTCCCCCTCCCCCAACAGAATGACTGGAAGTTGATGACAATAAAACAACACAACAATGCTCCCATTTCCAGTCATTGTATGCCTCTCCCCTCCTCCATAGGGAGCCTCTGATAGGCACTTAAATCTCTCCGTTAAGTAAACAGCATGACTGCCAGGGAAAGAACAGGTGGCAGATGGCTGGCAAGAGCCCCATGAGCAACAAGAGGGCTGGGTCATTAAACACTGCAGGTGGACAGGTGTGGCAGCCAGCACGCCTCTAGAAGGCATCAAACACTGGGGTGCTCAGTCACCTCCCCAAAGAGGTGTGCTTCAGAAGAGCATGGAAGGCCCAGGCGGAAGAGAGTGCCTTGGCCCCCACTTTATCGCTTGATTCTTTATCCCGTTATCTGCTGTTAAGCAAGTGAAGAAACAGGACAATAATTCTTGCAGCAAGTTTATGGGGAAAGTGAACTGCTTATATGTAGCTAAAGCGCCAGACACAGAGTGAGACACACAGTGGGGGCCCAATAAGTGAGAACTTTGTTTTCAGTCCTTCAATCTTCTTATCTTTTTAAATTCCAAAGGAGTCATGCTCTGACTGACAAAGGCAAGGATGGTTATCATACAAGCTGGCAGCTTGGGCTGCCCATTACAATCACCTGCACAACTATAGCAGCATTAGATGCCTGGACCCCACTCAGTGAGGTTCCCACCTAACTGGCTGGGGAGTAGCCTGGCCACTGGAATTTTTAAGATTCTCAGATGGTTTAAAGCAAGGCTAAGGCGGCAAACCATGGCTTTGATGGTGTCTGTGGCTGCACATAGCTTTCTTTTCTTACTTTTTGTTTGTTTGTTTGTTTTTTGGTTTTTGTATTTTAGTAAGGGTCCACAGGATCTACAGGGTCACACTACATAGACTAGACTCCTAGTGATCTGCCTGTGTTCAGCCTCCCAAGGGCTGGAATTACAGGCCTGTACCACCACACCCAGTCTCAATCACGATCTCAGCACACCCCACGCCGGGGATTGAACTCTGGCCACTGTGTCTGCCTAAGCAGGCACTTTAATCCCCTGAGCTATTCGGCTGGCCTTGCATATAGCTTTCTTGAATGCAGCAAAAATCATATTTCTTCCCCACCACATTAAATGAGGGATTACTACCAAGAAGTACGTAAATTGCATTATATACGCATTTTTGGTTAAATTTCATAAAAATCTACATGGTAAGGATTTTTCCTCTTATTTATCAAGTGAGGAAATGAGGCCCCCAAAGGTGGACCCTAAACCCCATAGGCCCCAAGCAGCAAGACTGGATTGAACTCCAGGACTGTGTGGCTCTGAATTTAATGAGCCTCAGTAGCACAGTGGGGAAGAAACCAACAGAGTAGCAGAGAAAAGGAAGCCACAGAATAAGATAGATTCTTCACAGTGTGATGAGGAAAGGAAGAGTCACTGAGGGAGAAAGAGGACCAGAGCAACACAGCAGGACCTTAGAGAAGGACAGGCCAACAAGACATCTTCCTGCCCTTCTCTACGGGGTTACCATGGAGATGGGAGAAGGGAAGCCACATGTGCATAGAGCTGTCAGGATCAGGAGAGCATCCCTGTCTCCACCTAACAGAAAATAGATAAATAAATATCCAAGGTGCCCACAGGACTTTGTAAGCACCTTCCTTTGCCTCAGCATTCTGTTGACAATCTACTGGGAGAGGTGAGTTCTAGCCAAATTCCCTGGCAATAACTGTCCAAATTACTTGGTAGGAAGATGCAGGAGGTTGCTTCAGTCTCAGAAGCACAGACCATGGGTGGCAGGAGTGGAGATCCCATGACATAGTGTAAGGCTGGGAACACAGCAGGGGAAGGTAACCCAGGGCCTGTCAGAGAACGATGTGAGGAGTTCAGCACTTCTCCTGAGAGCTGAAGTGATGAAAGGCTGAAGTGGAGGAGCAGACCATGGATCCAATCTGTCCCATTCAAAAGCTATGACCAGACTAAGGCTGTTGAGTAGAGAATACAGACAGGCTCCATGACCTGAGGGACACAGGAGCCTAGGAGAGAATGGAGGGACATGGAGCGCACAAGACAAGTGTCACCTTCAAGAGAAACAAAGTGTCTTAGACATTTCCCTCATTTCCGGAACAACTTAAAGAGGTGGGATTTAATTTGTTTCTTAGTGTGTAGGGGTTTCAGTCCATAGTCAGCTGGCTACAAGGCAAGATAGCATGGCAGAGGAGAAGCTGCTCATGGAGTGGCAGAGGGGAAACAGAGGCAGTCAAGGGAGGAGCTAGGAAGGGAGACATAAACTTCTAGGCCAGGCCACAATGACCTGCCTCATCTGACCACGCCCCACCTCACAGCTATACTCAGCTATAACACCCTACAATTCAATCACCTGTTAACTACCAATGATTGCCTGAAACTTTAGGGGGAAAAATAGATATATTATGACACAAAGCATGACCAAAAACTATAATGAATACTCGAATACTTATTTTGGTAAAAGATACATTGCCATTAATCCTCCTCAATATATGCCCCTATGCTTTGGACACACTTAGCCCACCATTTTTCCACTTTCTAATGTGTTTCTGAAAGATCTCCTTCATCAGGGTCTTTTCACAGCAACCTCAATGTCCTCAATGGATTCAGAACATTGATGACAATTTCAATGAAAACATTAAGGCACATGCTCATCCATCTTATTCATCAGATTAAGCACCATGCACCTTCTGGCTTTTCCCCAAAGTAAAAATGCCCATGAAAGACAATGTTTTGGGCCAGGGAGATAGCTCAGTAGAGTAAGCGCTTGCCTGGCAAGCACAAGGTCCT
>NW_004524578.1:17675075-17724385 GCF_000260255.1 Octodon degus
AGTGCCAAGAGCAATGGGATAAGTATGTATGGGGGGTATTTTTAGAGGGACTAGTGGCAATGTGTCTTATCATAATACATTATTTAAATTAAATATTTACTGCAATTTTAGGTTACACCTCATTGTGTTTAGGTCACCTCAACGTCCGAGCATGGTACAAGAATAAGGAGGGGTAGAGAAGGTGACAATGGCCAAGGGGAGATGGTATTGGCAAGGACTTCTAAGTCTCTGGCTTACAGGATATGCACTAAGATACAGGTGATGGGTGGGTTACCCCACGTGTCCCTTGGGTATTTCAATCAAGGCTGCTCTCCATGCTGCTGCTTTGCACCTGCCTCAGCTGTCGGTCTGGTCCTAGGTCAACACCTCCCAAGGCAGGCGGTAGAGGCATGACCCCAAGTGGAATGCAGAAATGGGGTTACACTGGAACCCACTGTGTTGTTTCAGGAAGAATGTAGTATTAGAGAGACAGGAGAGTAGGAAGAGTTAGGATTGAAGGGCCAGGACTAGTGCCATAAAAGGCTACATTAACCTGTAGTCAAATGTCTGCCTAAGGCTGCATAAGCAGCTTAGTAAGTGATAAGAGAAAAGCATGCGGCTGTTAGCTCCAGAAGTTTGCCCCTGGTTTGTGAGCGCACAGGAGGCTTTCAGATGATAAAGCAAAGCTGAGAACCATCTGCTCGGGGCTTTCTATAGGTCCCTGGGATGGCGACCCTCTAAGCTTCTAGCAGCCATGGTCTTCTTATATTGTGGCTTTGAAACACAAAATATATAAAGATGGCGCATGGCTTGGCAGTCAGAGAGATCTGCTGACCCTACATATCCAGAATCTGAGCTCATCTGTAAAAACCAGGATGACAACACTGACCTCAGAGGATTGCTGTGAGGATACTGATTGTCATAACAATGGTGCTCATTATACAATTAGCTACCATTTGGTTGAGTAATTACGGTGTTCTGGGTACCGGATTCCAAATTCTATTTTGTGTCCATTATCTCAGTTAATATAATGAGCAACCAAAACATTCAAGATTTTATGTAATGCACCATTGCTCAAGGCAAACCAGGCTCTCTGTGAATGTTAAGCATTGGCAATTTTATGATAACCTCAGAGGGAATCAACATCACCCACACTGCTGTTTCAAAAAACCACTGAGCTGGACCACCAGAGTAAGAGGCTGAATCTGGCCAAGATGTTGCCTACCTCTTGACTCAGGAAGTACCTCAGGCTCAGAAAGACTTGGATGGGGAGAAAGGAAAAGGAAGCCAAGACCCCATCTGCAAAAGGCCACTTCTGTCTGCCACTAACACTGTCACTCTTATTCAGGTCTATCTGCAAGCAGGGAAGAAACCACCATGTCTATGGGTTCTAAGCAGGGCAAGTGTTGAACATAGGCTTCCTGGAAACTCGGTGGTCCTTGGAGGAGGGCCACAAGGAAGTTTGTCACCAGCTAGGCCTAAAGGCTCTTGAGCAAAGTAGTGGATAACTCAGGAATCCGCAGCAGCAGGACTCAGAACTGTCCAGCAGGTGGCCAGAGCTGTTCCTATGGCAACAGTACTCAGCCCTATCCTTCCAAACAGTGAATCCAGCCACCTCAGCCTGCATGAGCACTGCCCACAGTGCCAGGTAGACCCTGAGACTGCTTGGGACTCCAATCAGTTGGGGCATCTCTGAGGTGCCAGGTCAACCAGTACTCATACCACATCCAAGTCTGTGGCTCTGACTATGCTTCCACAGCTTGGGGACATGAACATTGTAAACACCTAATGCCCTCCACACAGATTTTGAAATTACTCTTTCCCAGGGGCAGAGGGAACAAGGACCTCAGCATCAGAGCTTCCCTCTCTGAATGTGTGTACATTCCAGCCCACACCCTTGGCCATGTAAGCTTAGGCTGATCACTTGTTTCCTTCAAGTGTTTTGTTGGTACAAAACAGATCATAGCTACTATGCCTGCTTTTTCAGTTTTACATTGCATCTAAAAAGTGCCAAGCACATAATACACAGTGGCAGCTATTTATGTGGCCTGCTTCTTCAAATATAAGGATGTCGTAGGCATTTCCTCACCTTCTGATTCATAGTTGCAGGGTAACAGATCAACTACACTAGGAGTCCCAAACTATCAACTGTGAGCTAACTTTAGCTCAGCACTAGCTTTGTACATAGTTTTATTGGAACAAAACCATGGACAAGCATTTGCGCACTGTCTTTTTCTGCTACAGCAGCATCAAGTGATTGTAGCTGAAGCTCTATGAAGGACAACATGTAAAAGACTCACTACCTGGCCCTTCATGTAAAAGTTTACTGGTTCTGATCTACATCAGAGTTTCTCAAATGTTCATGAGCATCATTATCATGGGGCTTTTTTTTTTTTTTTGAGTACAAATTCCCAGAGTCTACTCAGGAGAATCATATTCAGAAGATGTGGCCAGGAACTGAGATGTGACTCAGCCTCCACAGCCATCAATGACGCTGAAGCAGGTGGCCTAAACACATGGCTTTAGTCACTTTCTCGTCACTGGGAAAAAATACCCGCAACACCCACAACTTAAAGAAGGAGAGGTTTATTTTACCTCCTGGTTATAGAAGCTTCAGTCCATGTTTGGCAGGCTCAAAAAAAGAATCAGCGTAATGGGAAATCCAGCACAGAGGAAAGCTGCTCCCTTCACGGTGGCCAGGAAGCAGCAGAGAAGGGGCGGGAAATAGATGCTCGCGGCTCATCCGCACCCATGCCCCAGGCCCAAGACCATGTCTTCCTACCAGGCCCTCTGCCTAACAGCAAGTCAGCAGCTACAGCACTCCAAGATTTATTCACCTTCCTAAAACCCCTTCCTAAAACCCCTAAGGCACTTGGGGCCTTTGGGGAACATTCTCAACCTAAACCATAACAACACATGATAAGGACACCTGGTGTCTGTAGTGAGCTATGCTAGGTGGTGTCAGACCTCCAGTTCATCACAGGAAGAACCACCCAGACTCTGGTGGGTGGTGACAGGATTCTGGGCCTGTGAAGGAGGGAGAGCCTATCATCCCCAGGAGTCCCCCAGCCTGGCGGAGCTCAGCTCTGCTTTGTTTTTAAGGCTTAATACAGTATAGTTGGAAGGCAATCATGATAATGAACACAGATTATGAAGTAACGAAAGCATCCACAATCCAACCACCTAAATATAACAACTGTTTACATTCTCATCTGTAATTCAATGCAGTCCCAGTATTTTTCCCAGGTGTGTGTGTGTGTGTGTGTGTGTGTGTGTGTGTGTGTGTTCTTTATTTTACAACAGCAACAAAACAGGATTGGGGAAACTGCTTGCAGTCTTTTCTCACTTGACAATATGCTGTAAACATTTTCACATATCAATAAATATTGCTCTAACACATCACTCTTGGTATGCAGCTGTAAAAACAGAATGCAAAAGATCTCTATAAACTGATATGGAACCATCTCAGAGATAGATTGTTAACAAAGATAATGCGGCACAGAACAATGTAAATACAAGCTTGCATTTGTGTAGAAGCACCATGGAAACTATGTCCTTGTAGAAGCATTGACTGTCTCTGAAGGATATGCAAGGACCTCAAAATAGTGGTTACCCCAGAGGCAGGAAATCAGAGAGAAACTGAGACTTTTCACTATATTACCTTTTACACTGTTATGCTTTCTTATTTGTCTGTGGAACTTTTAAGAAATGTGAAAAATCTACCTTTAAAACTATTATTTTTTTAAAGGCCTGCAGTGTTTTACATTATATTGCAGAAGCATAATATACCAAACCAGCCATTTATTGTTAGATATCTGAGTAATTCCTAACTCATCAGGCTAACTTCATCTCTCACAATAGGCCAAATGTCCATATATTAGGTCCAGTTTTCAGAAGTGAAGTCACTTCTGAAGTCACATAGGCTTCCATGATTTTTAGGATTTCAGTAAAAACTGCCAAGTTCCCTTCTAGAAAGATCCTCCTTTTCAGTCCACACACTGGGCAATGGTAAACATGGGTGTCCCTCCACCCCAGCTCCTGGATGACCTCTATCTTCTGATAATGCTTCTCCTCTGAGTTAGCAACCTCCACACAACCCAGGAAGATGGGGGCTCCCCTTCAAAGCAAGCATAAGGTACCCTAGAAGGATGTAAGACAGACTTAAATTTCGCCCCTTTCCCAAACATTTTAAATGAGAACCTGCAACTTTAACAAGATGGCCAGAATGCCTTCACTCCCTGAATCACATTATAGTTTGAGAAGTCTGGCCACATCACAGTTCCTTGTTTCCACATAGGTAGAAGATGGTGGGTCCTAAAGCCTGGAGCATCAGAATTCTCTAGAGAGATGGCTGCTCCACCACTTCACCCCAGTCTGCTCCAGTGGGAATGGGGTAGAACCCAGGCACATGTGTATTTTAAAAAGTCCCCAGGTAATCATATCACCTAGTTTGTGAAATGCATAACCTACCTACAGACATAGTAAAATATACGTGGTCATCTTAGATTTCGACCATTGGTTCTAAATCTTGGCTTCACATTGAAATCAACTGAGAAGGGGCCAGAACCATAGCTCAGCAGCACAGTGCCTGCCTGGCAAGTGCAAGGTCCTGAGTTTGATTCCCAGTAACAAAAAATAAAAATAAAAATAACATCACCTGAGACATTAAAAAAGAATGCCTTGGCCTGATTTAAATGATCTGGGATGTGGTCCAGGTTTGGGGATTTATACAATTTTACCAAGCCGCTAATATATAGGGTAAGCCCCTCTACATCCTGGTTTTGATATTTACCAGGTACGTCATGTTCAGCAAATTGACCATTCTGCACACTTTCTCATCTCTAAAATGTAGATAGTAATCAACTAGGAAGACTCAACGAAGACTTAAGTATCTGGCACACAACTGTACTCAATAAATACCTAGTGTCTCCTTCTATAACTAGAAGTAAAATCAGCTGAAATATTCACCTCCAATTTCAGCTTCTCTTTTTTTTAAAAAAAAAAAAAGTATGGAAATATTTACCAGCTTTAGGAAAAGATAAAGCAGCTAGGACCTAAAAGCATATTGTATTTTGTATTCAGGTAGCAGAGCTTGCCTCACAATTGGTAATCTGGCTCCAGGTTGAAGAGAGCCCTACACTTGGGATTTGATTCTCTGTTGTAGCTGTCTTTTTTTGGTATAGGGCCTCTCTCTGCAGCTTGGACTCGAAATGATCCTTCTGCTTTCAGCCTCCCCAGTGCTGGAATTACAGGCACACACCACCATGCCCGGACTCAGTGACCAGCTCAGTGTGCTTGGGGTGGTAGGGCTGGCATGGCATGTGGTGCTGCAGATTGAACCCTGGTCCCTTTGCTTGCCTAAGCAAGCACTTAGTCCACTGAGCTATCTCACCGATCCTCCGTCTTGAAATTCTAATAATTTTTGAACAGCTTTCACTGGGCTCCACAAACTATTAAATCACTACGTGCCTTATGAAGGAGAATTAATATAAAATAAAAGAAGAATCAGGCAGACACTAGAATAGCTTGGGTGGTCCCTTTTGAAATGTACTGAGGTACAGAGGAAGTGACAGAGTGAATGTGTCATTAACCCTCCTGACACAAGAAACAGGGTCAGCTGAATCTAAGGCTCCTCCTCCCTTCCCCTAGAAGCTCCAGGCCTGAAGCATATGGCAGACACACCTGGAACACAGCTGGATGGAGGCAACTCCTTCACTGCACTGCGCCCTTGACCCTGCCGTCCCCAGCTTGCCCACACCATGCATGTGGAGCATGGAGGCCAGCAGGTGCTCGCAGTTCTTGGCTTATGATGGCTGGTTTCAGCCTGTAGTTTCTCCCCCAGTCCAAAACCATGCTTCCCAATTAACAGCTATGCATCTCTCTGCTATGCTGCTGGTGGCTTCTAGGGCTCTACTGTGGACATGCTGGGGCCCTCTGCAGAGCTCATGGGCAAGTGGGCTGCATAAACACAGGGTGGGAACACCACAGCACATGCCAGGTTCTTGTTGGCTAAAGCCCATGGCCACGCCTCCTCTGGGCCAGTGGCAGCTCCCAAGCCCACAGCAGGAAATGCACAGAGAAAACAGGCGGGTTCTGTTGGAGCAGTTTCTGCAACCTGACTGCAGGGAAAAAAACCATCCTGGGCAAGACCAGCACACTCTGTTGGCTTTCTATCCTAGCATCACCATACATTAAGACATTTGAATCTGTTAGGAAGTGAGTGAATCACTATGATCTTCAGTGGACAATGACATACAAAAGTTCAGAAAATTTTAAGACTCAAATGAATATGGATCTGCTCTCATTCCCTGTTTTTTAATTTTTTTTTTTGCTAACTCATCTTTTAATGTATTTTTCTTGAGTATAAATTTCCTAGGAGGGCCCAGAACTTTGGGCAAAGCCAGGTCACACCCATAGTTAAGTGTAAGGCATGTGGTTGTCATCTGTCACAGGGGTGGCAGGAGACAAAATGTTGAGAACTTCTAAACTGAAATACCAAAGGGCCATTAACCCTGCAGGAGCTGGTTGCAGTGACATGGATTAGTTAGCACTGTGTTCTGTTGCCAAAATTAAATGAATCAGAGAGTCCATCACTTGGCTGCAGAGCAAGCATACTGGTCATCCTTGGCCCTGCTGAACAGGATACAAAGGGCTGCCAAGAACAGCCAGCCAGTAGGTAGCCACACAGGAAAGACATTCTGTACTGCTCTCCACATCCAGGGATTTCCCTTCAAAGAAAAGAGTTGGTGCTGAAGAATAGTTGGCTCCCTGGAGCCCTACGAGGGGGAAACAAAGAAGAAGCGAATGGCAGAGTCTGCTTGAGTACAACCACCAGTGGCTGTGCAGAGACTTCTGCAGTGACTCATTGCACACCTGCAGAGCCCCCACCCAAAAGAACAGGGCAGCACAGGCGTACCAGAAAAACACACACTACCTCCCAGCCTTCTTCTCCACACTCTGGAGCGCAACATCCTATTGTCATCAGAAAGCAGGTTGGAGCTCTGGCTGTAACCAAGGCCTCTCTCTCCATGAAGACCAAAGCACAGGAAGTGATGCAGAAGGCTCTTCACTTCACTTCTGTGCTCCCCATACAGCTGCCACAAAGCTACCCAATTAATTTAACCGTGGCCAAATGCTAGGAGCACTTAGGGCACGTGAAGGTTGAAAGATCTATTGAAAGTGTCAAGAAAGAGAAAAAGAGGGAAAGAGCACATAAATGCTTGTTAGGAGCATACAAGGATGTTAAGATAATAGCAGGAACTGGAGCCAGAAATCACTCTCAAAATTATGTTTAAAGATAATCTTACATCAGGAGTCTCAAGCCAAGAATCCCAAGCACAAGATCATGGCAGGGGCCAAACGTTCTTCCTCCCTTGCCATGTGGAGGTGGAAGTAGAAAGAGAAGTCAAGAAAGGAAACAAAATGGGAGAAGAGACATACTTCAGAAGTCAACAAATCCAGCTCCTTCACCCAGTTGCATTTCTGCCCTCCACTGCTCCTGCTTTCCAATCTCTTTTCAGACACAGATCAAATAAGTGTAGTTCTCAGGGTATAAAAGAAGCTATTGGAATATATGACCCCAACAGTGCCCTCATCCAGGGCCCCCTCACAATAGCATCAGATATCCCTCTCCCCACACCATACATCTTGAATCTATTCTTTTGTTGTGGGCATGGAGCTAAAAACACACAGAAACACTGTCCCAGCTGAGAAATAATTCCAATATGCAGCATCAAAACTTTGGAGTCCAAGATCCTTCCCACTCCTACCACAACCCACCTGGAAAAAAACAAACAAAAACCCTTCTCTATCCAGCGGCCCAAGGTTAGAAGACAATGGCAGAAATGACTCTTCTCAAGACCAATCATTCCCTCAGTCAAGCGGTCAAATCAGAGGGATGACAAGACTACTCAGTGCATGTGGTAGCTGCTCCCGAGATCTTCTGGCAAGAGCCAGTCCCTCCAAATCAAGACTCTGGCATGAGTCTGCAATCCACTCAGAGGACAGCTACCATCTGCTTATGGGGAAAATGTTAATAATTCCCAATCATAATCAAATAGGCAACCACTTTGCTTTAAGTATCTATTAAGTAAGTCTAATTTACAATGGAATAGTCTATGAGTGTTCACACACAGGCCCATTAGAGGCACCAGCAAGCGTCCAAGAGCCAAGATAAGAAGCAAGAGATACTTAGCCTTATTGCAAGCCTGAGCCCACTACTCCCGAGTCCCCTCCCATAGGCTGTAGGCCTGCTCCTGTTACCCTCCTCCCAGGAGACCTCTAATGTGTCCAGAAGGATGCAAATGAAGTCTTCTCAGCCCAGGGAACGAACAAAAAGAAAAATTCCCCATCAGCTCCTACCTTTCCCCAAGGCCAAGTGGGTTCCAGGTCAACAAAAGTGGATTAATAACAGGCTGTTCTGAAAGCTTCATTCAAGGAACCACATTCAGAGATGATTACCCTAGGCCTTGAAAGAGCTCAGCCAATTTGTTCCCTATCCAGTTGCCTTTCCCAGGCTTCACCAAGCTTTCTGCTCACTGAGTAGAAGGAGAAGCGGAGCCAGCATGCTTTCGTGAGTTCTGCTCTGACTTATCACAGCATGTAGCATAGATTTCTTTACCTATAACACCATGGCATTGGCAGCCTCATAAGCTAGGGCAGTCTTACTATTGTCCTTACATGCTAGCACTGATCACCAGGTCATTCTGACAACATGGGAAATGAAGACAACATGGAAATGGGTACACTTGCAGTGTTTCCTGATTGTGTGTGTGTGTGTGTGTGTGTGTGTGTGTGTGTGTGTGTGTGTGTGTTAGGGAAAATAAGGGAGTTAGGTCTTTGTGTTGCCATAGAGAATGTGTGAGGCTACATACAAGGTAGGAAGTTTTAGACTAAATATGGTCTAACCAGACAACTAGAGCAAGTTACTTTGGTGTCTCAATCTCAATGTCTTTTGACACAGGACAGCCAAGCTAGATCATTATTGTGGTCTTTTGATGCCTAACCTAAAATATTTAGTGATAATAAAATTAACAGAAATTTTGAACCATCTCACTTTCAGGGCTAGGACTCACTGACACAACAAAATCCTTGTTAGAACTGAAATGTTTTTTATATATTTCTGTGCCTCCAATAAAGAGCCCCTACCCTGAGTCTCACCAGTACCCAGCTCCCAACCCTCTGGCCACCCCTGGATTTTGGCAATCAGAGTGGAGGCCAGGAACAGTTGGCATTGGGCTCCTGCAGGGCACTGCTCCAGCAGGGGAGCTGGCTGATTGGTCCCAGCCAGGCCACAACACTACTTGTCCAATCACACTGAGGCCTGCAGCAGCAGCAAAGAGAATCCCACTGTATGCCCAGCACCACTCTAAAACCTCTGTGATTCCAAGAGAAGATGAGCTCATACACTAACATGACTTCCCCACACCATAAGTTTGAATATAAGATAGCAGCTGAAAAAGTACCTGGGAATTTGAGAAAATGCACTTTAGTTCATTTCTATAAAATCTGGAGAGCATATTCATTTCACATAAAATAGGTGTCTAGTGTAATTTTTATACTAACATGGGATCATCTCTAACATGTGACAAGCAAATAAAGCAAAATGCAGATGTGCGTATGTTAAAGCAGACACAAACAATGAACTTTGTAAATATATATATGTACATATATATATATATATATATATATATGGTGTATATGTATGTGTACATATAGCACTGGTACTGTATTGGTGTATAGTGCTGGTGCTAATTTGGCAGTCTGTAGGTTTAAGTCTGTTGGGGAGATACCCACAAGGGAAGGGCAGGGTTGCAGACAGAGAACCACAGAGCTAGATGCACACGGACAAAAACTAAAACAAGCCAGGCATAGAGGTGCACTACTATAAATCCAGTTATTCAGGCAGGTAAGACAGGAGGAACACAAGTTTGAGGCCAGTCTGGGCAATTCTACAAGACTCTGTCTCAATAAGAGATGGAGTTATACAAAATTTGTTTGATGGAGTTATACAAAATTTATTTTTGCAATCAGAAGAACCTTGTTTCAAACCTCAGAACCATGATAGATAGATAGATAGATAGATAGATAGATAGATAGATAGATAGATAGATAGATTCATACATGCATACATACATGCATACATATATACATATATACATACATGCATACTATAACAAGTGAAGAGGTAGATGTATGCTGAATTCAGGCAAATGGCTGCCTGTGGAGACCAAAATGAGAATAAGGCCAGAGATGACATCTAAATTGATTTTAATTGTGTTGGTCATGTTTTATCTCTTCTAAGAATAAAACAGATGTAAATAAAAACAGTAAGAGTGCTTTTCTAAATGTCAAGAACCAAAGTGTGCATATTTCTATGTTTCAATGATTTTTATTTCTTGAAAAGAATCAAAGTTTACAGTACTAGCTTCTGCATATCTACAATATCTCTGACCCTCAGAGATAGAGTTAGAAATTGTTTATACATTGCCCCCCACCCCCACCCAACAACCCACTACCCAGGCAGCTTGGATTTCCAAAGTAGCCCTAACTAGCCCATTGCTAGTGTATAATCTGTGCTTTTTTTCTTTTTGATGATTACAACTAAAGTTTCTTCAAGCTAAGTTCAACACACATTTGTTAAACACAGAACACAATTTCAAGCATCCCTGGCCTGAGTGATCCCGATTTCTGCCATGCAATGCTTCTGGTCTAGGAAGACAGAGAGATGATGTGTGAGAAACAAATTGTCAATTCATGGTGATTTCTGTATTATAAAGGCATTTTTACTACATGCTATCTGGGACAGAAGGGAGTTGATGAAGTCTTGGTAAGGAAATCCTCTATGGAAGGACAATAAAAGGAACCTATAAAGGTTTACATGCAAAGAAAAGAACAAGGCAAAGGCAGCCAAGGAGACCTCTTATATTCCAATGTTATGGTTTCAATCTGAAATTTTCACCAAAGGCTCATGTGCTCAAGACTTAGATGCCAGCCTTCGGAGGTAGTAGAACCTTTAAAAGGTAGAAAGAAGGAAATAACGTCACTGGGGGCATGCACTTGATGGAAATACAAGGACCATGACCACTTCCTGTCTCTCGTAGCTTCCTAGCCTCCACAACGTAAGCAGACCTCCTTTGTCACATGCTTCTATCATTTCCTGTACCACCATAAGCCCAAAAGCAAGAAACCAAAAAACCATAGACTAAAACCTCTAAAGCCATGAGTCAAAATAAACTTCTTATCAATACATGTTGACTTACTCAGGTACTTTGTCACCACAACAAAAGGCTAACACACACAGCCAATTACCCTACATATCAGCACTCACAATCACCAGATTAGATACGCAGTATGATTCTCACTTTAAACTTGAAGAAACAGAGGCTCCAACAAGGAAAGTAACCCACAGAAGCCAAAGAACAATTAAAGATTCTTTCCCAAATTCAAAAAGTAAAATGTGAGAATGGGGTGGTTGTGAAGAGATAGGGTTTGCTTAAAACAAAATGGGGAGACTTCTGGTGCCCATGTTATCACACTTTTTCCTAGACTGCAATGAAAACCCAAGCTTTATGCAGCCTGAGGCATTTGTTTATTTATCCTAATGAGATTTAAACACAATCTGGCTTAATAAAGATCAGTGAGCTGCAGGCTTAATTCTAAGCAGTCAGGCTTATGGTTCTACCATCTCATCTTGCTGCCAACTCTAGCCTAATTCTTGTAAGTTGCCATACAAAAAGGTGAAGAACAGGGGACATTTCACTTCCACCTATGTGAATGTGATCTCCTGGCCCAACCAGAGGCCAGAAAAGCAGCTCAGCCTGGGAAAGGGGAGCAGAAGCTGAGAGAGGCTCTGAGGACTGCTGAAGAGGGGCACCGCCCAGGGCGCTGCCTAATCCATCCGACATGGGGACGTTCTGTTCCAGAATAGGATGACAATTAATAGGAAAAATCTGCTCTCCCAGCACTGCCAAGCATGCTGCAGGGTCTCAGCTGGTGGAGTACCTCCTCTAGGGAAGAGCAAGAATGCCCCATTCTTCCCTTTGGTCAACATCTTGACTTTTCTCCTGTACGAAGAGAAAGTTCTAGGAAGGTCCCTGGCAAGATAAGAAAACATTGCAAAAATAATAGTGCCCGTCTTCAAAGCCATGAGCCCAAGGAGTACCCTAACATTGAAGATTTGGAGCTCATTAAGTGGATGTCTCATCTAAACCCATACTTTTTGACACATGGCAGATAAAATATCTCTAATCAAGGTGCCTAGGAGTGGTCTGATCCTGCTTAAATTATCAGACTTCCATTCCTTCTTTCTAATTTGCCTGCACAAGTACTTCCCTTGAGCAGAACATTTCTGATGATCCAAGAAAGCTTGGCTGGCCTCACTATGATTTATCCAGGGCCATCAAAATCAAAAAGTGTAGAGGTATAAGATCCCTGGGAAACTGTACAATCTGACCCCATAGTTTCTGTCCTTCTTTTCCTCTCCAGGTATCTTCTTAGGTATTAGTATTCTCAGCTTTGTAGGAAAGCACAGAATCTTTTGAGAATATAATAAAAGCTATGTGCTAGTTCTATATATGAATACTTAATCCCTGCCATGTACAAACACCCGACCATTTGCACAGTAGTTCAGGGGATACTATCCTTGTGAATGCTGTTTGTGTCCTCTCCTGTGGTACAAGAATTCCAAGAACCACTACCTCCTGTGTAGCCACCAGCTCCTGAGCAGAAGCCATAGAAGTTCATCCTTCCAAGTATCATAGTTTCATTAGCCAACACCAGTCTCAACCTTGTCTAAGCAATCTTTTACTGTCCCTTCATATCCAATTTCACTCAACATGAGTCCTACATGGAAGCCCCAGGTAGGAGTATATCTTCAGATTTAAATTTTGCCTCTGGAACTGATACCTAGACTCCCTTGAGCCTCTCAGTCACATCCATCTCTAGGACCAGGTAGATGGATGCTAATTCACCATGTTCGCCCCTTTCGTACCAGCCTCCTTACCCAGCCTTGGGCTAGAGCCACATCCCACCACCATATCGCCTGCCACAATGAGGCCTAAAACCCTGTGTTGTAGAATCTAGCCAGTAGACTTAAAAGTCATGTTGCTCTTGGCATCCATTCTGGGACTTGGTGTAGAGCTATGTGCTAAGATAATACAGCATGGGCAGTTTTTCAATGTCAGAGTTTCAACTCCATATCTAGCTATGTTGACTCCTTCCCTGACTGCAAAGATAGGCACTAGTGAGAGAAAAACCAAGTTGCTCAAATTAGAAGTCTTTTTACCAAGCAGTAAAGAAACCAAGATCCTCCTCACTTTGCCTCAAATCCACCTTTCTTTTCAAATCATTCAGTTCTCACAAGCCCATCTGAGCAGTGGTTATAACAGCCACAGTAAAGCCACGAGGTCCATGCTATGGTTCCCACTAGGCTCATTGTGGCCTTTCTCCATAAGGACCACTTAAACTACACAACCTGAGGCTTTCCTGGAGAGCACAGAGGTGGAAAGAAAACCCTTGGCAGCCTTGGGATTGAACATCCCACCTTACCCTTCATCCCAAATTTGGACCGTCGACCATACTTGTTGATCATGATGAAGAGAACCACCAGGAGAACGCAGGCAAAAGCAGCAAGTCCAACTGCTATGGACACCTGTTAGGGGTCAAACACAGACAGTCAGGGATGGTTGGGGAAGCCCCAGCACCTTGCACTTACTGTGTACCCAGACAAGAACAGTCCTGCCCCAGTTGCAAATACAGTCCATCAGAATTCTGCTACAGAGTTAGTAACGTCTTTGGAGGAAACAATTTATGAGGCTCTAAGAAAAATTCTAAATTGCTTTACACTTAAGAACATAAATTGCCCAACTTGATTAGAGGAAGTTCCATAATTTAATGTTCTGAGCCCCTCTCACCTGGAGGCCATGTTGCAGATGCAAAAGCAATTCTTCTATTGTTTTAATTAGCAAGAAAATTTTGCATCTTTATCTTGAAATCTTTTCCATAATATTCCTATCCTGGAAGGTCTAAAAGATCTGTACTCTGAAGGCTCCTTTCTTCTCCTCCCCAGGGACAGCTCAGGCTGTGCTTGAGTAGGGTTTGAAAAAGCCACCCTAGGAGATGCCCTAAGCAACTTGGGCTTTTAAGGGTAGCTTGTGCGTGAGCAGGCCCTGCGAACCAGGCCTAGCCTAACAGACTGAGGATTTCAGACTCTTCTCCGCTGAACCCTGGGGCTTGGAAATGATCCTCAAAGACTTCCTCAAACAATGATCTATTCCCATCAAACAAGGAAGGTTTAAACTGCCTGAAAGGAGATCATTCATCATTCCTTTAGCTATTTTTTTTTCTACCTAAAGTACTGAAGTTCCAGGTAAGATAATATTTGGACAAGTAGCAACTCACATGAAGCCAGAAAATGACTACACCAGTAAACATGCCCCTCTGACCAAGAAGTGACTTACCCCAAAAGTGTCTTCCTCTGGTTTGTGAGTCACGGTGATAGGAGGTGTAGGGCTCACATCAGATTCTGAAAAGCATACATGAAGAACGGAAGTTAGCTTTCTAGCCATGGGCTGCTCAGCCACAGTCCCTGTCCCACCTCCAGGCTCCCAGACACTTCCTGCTGGAGAAGGTGCTCCGGGAGGCAGGTTCCCACAGGCTGTCCTACCAGAACTGCAGGGGTTCCAGAGGCCAGGTGCCTGTCTCACCAGTTGGCTGGTGCTGCAGCTCAAGGACAGGCACCATAAGGTATTAAGGACATTCCCAGCCCTCCTCCTACCCCACCCCATAACCTGGGCACATGACCGTGAGCTATGGCACAGAAAAGAGGAAAATGACTTGGGATCCTGGCCAGGGTCTGGATTAGGCACATTGCACTGGAGATGGCAGCTGTTGCTGACATTCTGTTACTACTAGCTGGGGGCATTCCTTCACTTCTCTTTGCCACCTCCATGCCATTCCTTTTTCCCTCTTTGCCCCACAGTGAGACACGATCCTGTAGATTCATGAACAACCCAATATCCCCTCCTCTAACACCTATTTCAGAACGCAGCAGTAGCTCAAATGAAAGGACAGAACCACCTTCCCAGGAACACTACCCATGCTCAATAAGCCCCAGATAAAAATCCAAGTCTCAGTTTACACTGCATCCAGAATCACGCCCTTGGCAAGAAATGGCCCTCATTACAGAATTCTCTGAAGGACATCTATGAGATTACAAGTCCCCTAAGACCAAGGACAACTAAAGAGACCACAGAAGGTATTGACATCAATGCCAAACAGCTGGGGGTACCCCTAAACAGGACTGGTATTTTATCTTGAGCCAGACATTAACCAGAATGATATCAACTGCTGCTGTTATTTCTACTTCCCATGGGGAAGATAAAAGAATAGATACAAGTTTCCCACAACTCACTAGCAAAACTCTGAATCCCTTTAGGACTGGCTAGCCCCAGCCCCAAGTCACTTATAATTTCAGCTTCAGGATTTCATGTGAGGACACATAAGCTTATCAGAAGATCTTGCAAAATTACAATTCTACACAGTGTGGGTTCTGCACAAACTCTTGAATTCCTAAAGCAGGTGAGAAAGACCAGCACCCATGCAGGCCCCAGATTTTCTCTGCAAGAGCAACTGAGTTGCTGATTTAGGGGTCAATGAGAGCACATGAAGTCCTTTTTCCATCTGTCATTGACATGGTTACACCCTAGAAAACTCCCTCGGGGAAACTAAGGTACAGTTTTTTCCCCAATAAAAATGGTCTTGGAACTGCCCAACTAGAACCAAATTTATACTAACTCCTTTTTTGCAGTTCATTCAGATGCCCCCAGCTGCTGTGGGGCTGGAAATAACAAGGCATAGAAAAGAGAGTGGATAGAATTCAATAGTGACCCAAAGTATCAAATGAGTTTCAAATCAAAAGGCAAGGCAGACTTACCAAAGACAAAGATATCTGTACTCTCTGAAAAAAAAAAAGGAATAAAATGTAACTAACAAATATAATACACAGCAGAACAGACCACTACATTATCCTAACAGCCATGACCTCTCCCACTCAGCATGACCCCTGTCCCCACAGCAAGGCACCCACCCAAGTCCTTGGCACATCATCCCTCCTCCTGTGCTGCACTGCCTCTTTAGATAGTCCTCCAAAGGGAGAGGGAAGGAGAAACGAAGCTTCTGGTTCCAAAGGAGTTGGGCCACCCAGCAACTGGAAGCCACGTTCGTTTCATGACAAGATGGAGACTTAAATCCTGATCCAGATCTGGTCCACAACTTTCCCTCCTGCAGGACCCAGAGTGCTGGGGAAGGTGGTGTAGCTTGGGGCAAGCTGTAATCTCAAAGTTGAGAGTCTGCAAACAAGTGCTTCCAGTTTATTCTAGTAGGTCACTGAGTTCTTTTGAATGCCTCTAGAATGTGTCCATTCTCCAGATGGAAATGTGTTATGTGACCTGAGGCCTCCAGAAATGGCTCACCAAATTATAAAAGCTAATCCTTAACTAGATGATGATTATGATCTGAACCTGGAGCTGTGTGACATCATTCAGTTCTTGTAGCCATCCTAAGAGCTTGATAGCATCATCCCCATTTAAAATAAATGAGGAAATAAGTTTACAGAATTAAGTAACTCACTGAATGTCATTCATCTAAGATGATATTAAAGCTCAATTCAAATCCAAACCCAGGGTCTTAGCTACTCTGCAAAAAAAAAAAAAAAAAAAAAAAAGCTCAAATGCAAATTTAGTGAACTGTCTTGAAAGTAATCACTATCAATTTCTGATAATAGGAGGAGGATTTCTTGAAGAAATGGCCAATTTCAGGGTTGGCACAGGGGAAATACAAGCTATTCCCAGAATACCTTATGGTACCGAAAGTAAGAGAATGATTAAAGATTACTGAGGACCTAAAGAGAGAAATCAGGAGCCAATGGAAAGGAGCTCCCAATGGCCAACTGTGGTATAATCTGAACAACAAAATAATAAGAGTAGTAGGTAGTGATGGACCGAACTATGTCCCCCCAAGATCCATATACTGAAGCAGTAACCTGCAGTACCTATGAATGTGACTATATTTGGAGACAGAGTCTTCAATAAGGCACTTAAATTAAAATTAGATCATTACGGTGGCCCTGATCCAATATTACTAGTCCTAATAAGAAGGTTGGGACACAGATAAGCACATGGGAAGACCAACGAGGATACAGGAAGAAGAAAGTGTCTTCTCAGATAAAACGAACCCTGCCAACACTCATCCCAAATTTCCACCCTCTTCAATTGCAAGAAAATAAATTTCTGTTCTTTATGCTACCTCATCTATAGTACTTTATATGACAATCCTAGCAAATGTATCACATGAATTATTGACTAAAATACAGGAATCCATGCTGATACAGATATAAAAGAATACATAAATGAGAGAATAAAGGCAAGTTTTCCTTACAGCATATTTCAAACTAATAAATGCAAACAGAACAATGGAAATAGAAAAATCACCATTTGGCAAGTATAACTGTTATACTTTTTCAGGCAGAACTCCTCAATGAATGTTACAATTAGAATGTGAAAGAATCATGAGAAACGAACTATTTACATAGTTTCAAATCATTATTCTTATTAATTGTACAGGAGGAAAGAGTCACTTTGTAAAGGAGAAACCTGCCAGACACAATCTTGACCAAGGGACAAAGTCACCGCCATCAGTGGTAGGACACACGGGTGTCAGCCACTCCCCAATAGGACAGACTCAAAGGGCAGAGTGCCCCTCCTGTGATGCTGCCAAAATCCATAACCAGAATTTAATCATGAAAAACAAATTAGACAAAGCCATACTGAGGGAGTCTATAACAGTGTAAATTCTTCAAAAGTGCCAAGATTGTGAAAGACAAAGACTGAGGAACTGTCCCGGATGTAAAGAGACCAAGGGGACAAGGCAGCTAAATACAATAAGCAATCCTGACTCCAATCCCAGACAACAAAACCACGGTGGGGCAGAGGTGAGGACCTGCGAGTTGAGACTGCTGTGAGAGGGTGGTGGTGGTGTGCAGTGCTCATGTCCTTTGGATCGCTGGGCTGTGCTTGGTGGGCTGCTGCCATCCAGGGAAGCCAGGAAAGGACACAAGGAAGTGTTTTTGCGCTAGTCTGTAACTTTGGTTTTGGAATGCCCAAATCATTTCAAAATGATACATTAAACATCCTTCAAAATTAGAAAGAGGGGCTGAGACTATAGCTCAGTGGTGGAGCACTTGTCTCAAAAGAAGACTAATGGGCCTCACCTTAGGGATTTGGATTCTGAGTGGTCACAGAAATCTGCCTGCCTGCCTTTCTATCTCTCTCTCTCTCCCTTCCTCTGTCTCTCTCTCTCTCCTTATGTATGTCTTTATTTTATTTATTTATTTATTTTGTGTTAGCCCTAGAGATCAAACCCACACCCTCACACAAGCTCTGCCACAGAACTCAACCCCAGCCCTGACAATTCCCATTTCCCATTTCCTATGGGTTCTCTGGTGATGCTCACACTACCCTTGGGCTCTTCAGAAAAATCACACTGTACCTCACCACCTCCTCCTTCCACAGCTTACTATGCATCCCCAAAATAATAAGAGCAGCTCATTCACTCACTCGTGTGTCACCCACTCACTAGTTCACTGGGGTCTGCCCATTTCTAGGCCCTTGCCTAAGACCTCACAGCTGCTATGATTGTAGCTCTATTAAGGAGGAACCAGCAGATTTTCTTCTCTAACCACCAGGATGGCTCCTGGGAAGGAGTCCCTCAGAGAAGGTCCTGTTCACAGTAAATTCCCTATGGTTCAGTGCACACTTGCTGCCTGTTCTGTGTTATTGTAAGGAAAGCAAGGCTTTCTCCAAAATCCTCAGCATATCCCTCAGGAATATCCTCTCTCATTTGCAGGTACCCAGTGCTTGACACAGGGAGAAGGAGAAGCTGGGGGTGCTCCAGGCTTGGCCTCAGAGCCAGAGCCCAGACAGGAGCCAGTTCATTTGCAAAATCCACTAATTTGCATATTTGCCATAAGGCTTCCATTTATTAGAGAACAGTCTCACATCAGCCAAACGTTTTGGCCAATTGTGAGACTGTGAACCCTGTAATCTCCAAATCAGCCTGTAGATGTTGCAACACTTTGCCAGAGATAGGAAACATTTACATCCAGGGAGCACATGAGCTTTGGAAGCAGTCATTTGGCGGCTCTCTACCTTGGGGCAGGTACTTGGTGGTCTACACCAGAAGAGGATAGCACCAGCTGTGCTTCTCCCCATGGGCCCACAGCAGGCTGGGAGAAGATGGAGCAGAGTGACAAGGACTTCCTGAGTATAAACCTAGCTGTGTCCTGAATGGAAGACACATGTCTCCTACAGTCCCAGACCACAGCTCCTCAGGAAGAGCCCTTCAAGAGGACTTATCCTCCCTACCTGTTATGGTTTGTGTCTAGTACCCCCCCCCCAAAAGCCTCATGCAGTCATTGGGGCAGCTTCTAGAGTTTGTAATTAATTCATGATCCAATGCTGGGATCATGGGTGTGAGTGCTATGCCCGCCCCAGGGTGGGTAATCTGCGTACAATACAAAGGAGGGAGACAGGCATGCTAGTTGCCTCAGCTGCTGCTGCTCCTCCCTTTCCTTTTTGCTGTTTTCCACTGCCATGAATGGCTGCCCTCTTCCATGGCCACTCTGCCTTGGAGCCAGCCGAGTATGGACTGAAACCTCCACTAACTGTGAGCTAAGAAAACCTTTCCTTCCTTAACTTGGATGTCAGGTATTGTGTCCCAGCAATGAAAGAAGAGTAACTAGGACACTGCTGTCTTCAAGGTAGAAGCAGGGAGATTAAACAGTCTTCATGAGGTTACACAGCTGGCAAATGATGCAACAAGAATTTGAACTCTGGCAATGGGGCTCCATAACCACTACCGTAGACTATGCCTTAAGACTATGGGTTAGAACTCACTAGTTTAACCTGAAAATGACTACCAGATCTGGAACTCCCAGTTCTCATCTCTGCATCCTCTGAGTCCTCACAACCAACTACCATTAAGCCTTTCCTCTGTCTGTTAAGCATTTGGCATGCATTACTTCATTTAATCCCCATAGCACCTTGGGCAGCATCTATTGGGATCATCTTCACTTCTCAGGTGAAAAAATGAAGATGGAGGGCAGGGACTATCCTTCCCTGACTGTGCACTAAGCCTCATGCTAGGAGCCCAACCTCCCTCCGTCTGGGAGACCACATGTGGGATTTGTACCTTCACTTGCCTCAGCTCAGAGCCCTTGCCCTAAACCTGGCTTTGCAGCCAGTGTAAGCTTTGGCATAGAAGGTTATCCTGCATCCCCACATGCTCTCCCAGATAATCTGCTCTTCTGAACACTTAGACATCTTGGCACTTGACACGATAGGCCTGTCTCTTTCCTGTCACTGCCTTTCCATCATCTATTGATTCCTTTAGCACCAAGGTACATAAAACCAGCACAGTCATACCCAGGGTGGCCCTGGCAGGGCGTGAACAGGCCTGAGAAAAGGAAAACTGCTCTATCTTCATGCTTTTCTGTGACTCCATCCTCCCTCCCTCCTCTTCCTTGGACCAGATTCCTGCCAAATGTCATGGTAGTAGATTCCAAAGAAGAGAGTATCAGAGTCACCTGGAGGTCTAATAAAGCACAGCTGCAAGACTTGCCCTAGTGTTTCTGATGCCTCAGAATCAAGGAGAGCTTAAGAATCAGTTTTAATCCATTTTCATGCTGATTATCTGAGGACCACTTCTTGAGAACCTCTGGCCTAAGGAACCTGTGGTCCACTCCAGTGATGAAGCAATCAGAAATGTGAAAGGGGCTATTGCAACTCATGAGGAGGCATCCACATGGCTGGGAGGATGCACCTGCTTTCTCCCCAAAAGGGAAGGAGAGACTAAACAAAAGCTGAGTTCATGTCCCATCCAACTGCTCCTATGGCCCTGAGCGCTCAGGGTATCCTCTGGGGAAAAGAGCCTGGAACGAATTACATTTCCTCTTGAGCATTCTGGTGCGCCCTGCTTGCTCCAAGCCCCAGGAGCTTTCTTTTAGAGATAGAAGTGTTGTTGCAAGGGACTTCATTCTTTACTCACTGGGACTTGAGACTCCTCTTTACAGACAGAATTCGGGGTACTGGGTATGGTACAGCACTTGCCTAGCATGTGCAAGGACCGAGGTTGAATCCCTAGCACAAAAAAATATAAAATAATAATAATAATAAAAGAGTGGCAGACACGAGAGGGCAAGTGGCCACACCAGTCTTTTATGTCAACAAGGCCTCACCCAGTTTTGTGGCTCATTGCAACAAATTCTCTACATATCTGGAAGCCAAGATTCTTCTCCTGGCCAACAGAGAGTGCCCAGACCAGTGTGGAAATGCTTTGAGGCCTTTTGCAGGGTACATAGGACAGTGCTGGACATGTCAGACCATAGGAGGTCATCAGGTGCTCAAACATCAGTGCATTTTCAACACTCTTCTGACATGCAGCTCCATCATTCCTGGAACCTCAGTGGCCAAAGTGTAGCTTCCCAGGCAGCCTCCCAAGTATGTGGTTCTGCACAGGCTGTGCAGTCACCTTGGTATAGCCAGGGCTGCAGAGTGCTCAGTCCCACTGCCTCTCCACTGTGCATGTGCACAGGCACGTGTGTGCTGCCAGGCTTCACACTTCCCTTCATCTAAGTAGAAGCCCTGATTTCTGGGAATTGGAGGCCAAAAGCCATCCAGTTTGTTCCTGTCACAAGTCATCAAGGTAAGCAAAGACACATTCATGGCTTTGTACAAAGAACCTTATAAGATGCAGGAACCCCTCAAGAGATGTTGCTACAAATGACCACTTTCACTAAGTTCCGGTGATGTTTACTTCTCCAGCTTTAGGAAGGTGCTTGGAATGTCCCAGCACCCACTCAGAGAGAGACAGAGTCACCTCTCCAAATTCTTAAGCTCTGCCATTACTTTGGTGATTCGCCCTGTCACCAGAGGCTGACAGCATCAGGCACTGCCCCATTAGTCTACCACAGAACACCAGAGCAAACAGCCACCACCTTGGAGCCAGGGCTTCCCAAAATACAGCTGAGGTAATGAGGTCCAGGCCACTCATTTGTTAAACCTGGAGTTGGACTGGATGGGCTGTGAAGTCCCTTACAATGGAAGGTCCCAGAAACATCACCAGGTACCAACCCTATGACCCAAACTTCATATGCCTTAACTCAAAAGCCATGATACTCTTAGGGAAGCAGTATAATGAAACCCATTTCACAGATGAGAAAATGAGGGTGTAGAAAAAATGACTATCAGAAACACAAGGCAAAGATTTCACCATGTTCCTCATCTGAAGTCCCTGCTCTCTCTGCTATGAAGTCCCTTAGGAGTCATAGAATTTGCATGAACTTTCAGTCACAAAATTTGCATAGAATTTGTATCTATTAGAAAAAGGAAATTGAACCCTAGTTGATACAAAATGCAGATGGTAGTTGTGTGTTCCCACATGGGTATAGCTATTATGATCACACTGAGTATGAGCCCCACTTCTCTCCAACTACCACACCCCCCCAGTGCTGAGATGCCCTCACCCGGAAAAGGCTCCTTCAGGAAGTGGCCCCTGATGGTCTGGTTGGCTGTGCCCAGAGGGTTCTTGGCAATGAGGGTATAGTTGCCATTGTTGTAGTGCGTGGGCTTGTTGAAGAGCAGGCAGCCCTCCGCGAGCTCGCCCTCCTGGTAGTACTCCACACGGATGATCTTGGACTCCCGCAGTGGCTGCCCATTGTGCAGCCAGTGCAGCGTTGGTGGCGGGTTGCCCCGCACCACAAACTCGATGCAGTGCTCCAGACGCAGCTCCGGCTCCTCCAGGCTAACCACACGCGGAGGGTCTGTGGGGACAGGCCAGCTAGAGTCTGGGACACTGTGGTAGAAACTCTAAGTCTCCCCTCCCCAGCTCTGAAAAGCCCCAAGGAAGCAGCGGTTCCCCCCAACTCCCCACCAGAGCCATAAAGAAGCCTCTCTTCACCCAAACTTTCTGCATCCAGCCGTACTCAATGGTTCCCTCTGGGAAAATCATCCTAGAAGATGTAGTCACAAAACAAGTATAGCACCTTGGAGGGGAAAGGACACCCTTTTCTCGGTTTGCTCCCCAAAACCTGATTTCTCTATAGGAATGGGCTGGTAGAATGTGTCTGTCCTGGTAGAATGGCCTCAGTGCCCCCACTCCAGCCCGCTCAGGCCCCTGCACCAGCCTGGTACCCAGTGGCCCCCCGAGGTCATACACTTACAGTAGACAGTGAGGGCAACGCTGGCATTGCTCATGCCCACCACATTCTCTGCGATGCAGGTAAGGGTAAAGCCATTGTCCTCACTCGTCACATTCACCAATGTCAAGTTGATGGCATGGACGTTGGTCCAGTTCAGATTTGTCTGAAAATCCCAACAAAAAGACAATGAGATGATTTCTGCTAGAGTAGCACCTCTACCTGCCCACCAAACAGCTTTAGGAATCAAGAGGAAAACAGAGCAGAAGGAGGAAATCTCTAGGAAAAGCATACAGGCCAAATATAGAACTCTTCACAGTAAATGTCTTAGGTAATCCTCATGTCAATAACATAAGGGTAATTGTAGCATTATACCCATTTCACAGATGGGGGAATAAAAGCAGATAGACTAAGTAGCATACATAAGGTCAAAGTGACTTAAAACTATCAGACTTCTGTGGAATCCAACTTTCTGTGCTTCTTCCTATTGGAACAAAATCACAAATGTCCCCTCATGTTTATGACTCAGAGGTGATCACTTCTCGGCCTCCTGAAAGGGGCTTGCCCCAGGATGCCCACCTGGTGGGTGTTGATGGATTGCAGCCCAGTGACTATCCAATCCACATCTGGCAGGGGGGACCCAGACCCATTGCAAGTAATGACAGCATTGTCGCCTTCTCGTACGGTCAGGTTGACGTGGCTCACGCTGATCTCAGGAAGGTCTGGGAGAAGGGGTAGAGGACAAGAGGAGTAAAAGGACAGACAAAAGGTGCCCCAAAGAAGCTGTACTGTGGGCTGATGGTGGTACTTCATTCATTTGTTCATTAATTTTGTGGTTTTTTATATTTTAAAACCCAATTTATCAATAAATTACCTGGGCTGAGCTCCAACTTGCAATCCTCTTGCTTCAGCCTCCCAAGTAGCTGGGATTACAGGTGCAGCCACCACACCGGGCTTGATGATGGACATTCTCGCCTTGCCCACAATAATGCCAGCACAACGCGCATGAGCTCTTAGAAGCCCTGCAGTCCCAGACACTTCCTACATCCTCCCCAGTAGACTATGAGACCTCAGCATGGCACCTGAAGTTGGATGCTCCTTTAGGGCAAGGGTAAGGGGGCACCTGCTCAAGAATGCACATTAGGCAGCGAATCCCAATGCCTCCATCGCACTTCACCTCTCAGACATCAGCCTATTTCAGGTTTCCACAAGTAGCTTGCTAGAAATTTCCATTTCCAGGACCCACCCTAGATCACAAAGGTCTGTGGCTGAGGCCAGAAACTGGCTTTTCTAGAAATGCCCAAGAAGCTTTAGATTCAGGAGTCCAGAGCCCACTTCCTGAGACACTCCTTCAGGTGTGAGTGACAGGTGACCCACAGAGAGAGCAAGCAAAACTGACCTGCCAAGAAGGACATGTGGCACTCTCATCTGTGTTCCTGAAACTGGCCTTGCTGAGGCAGGCTCAGGGACAGGAACGCCCAAAGAGTGTAAGGCGAGTCAGATCTGCACCCCACCAACCGCAGAGTCAAGGCTGGCCCACTCCATCTCAGTGAGGGGCACCTCCCTGGAGCCAGCAGGGTGGGCAGGCTGCTCACTCACCACACTGACTGATGTTCATGCGGAAGAGCGGGAGCTGGGAGCCATCCGCATTGATGCAGTAGAGGCTCTGGCTGTTCAGCCTGGCCTCGCCCTGCTCCTGCCACAGCTGCATCCAGCGGATATCACAGCTGCAGTTGAAGAAGTTCTGCTCCAGTCTCCTGTGGGCAAGAAGAGAGGGGAAGGAACCCCTGAACCGAAGATGACCCAGCCTCCTCTCAGTGCTGTGGAGTCAACAGACCCCAACTGCTCCACAGGGATGAAGGAAGGAGAAGTTAAGAAAGCTCATGGGGGGAGGGAAAAATTATATGACAATGAATCTGCTTGCTTTTAAAAAGAGTAAAAACATTTTTAAACCCATCTCACTTAATGCACCTGGTATATGGGCCAGGTTGGAATGTGCCTCCTCACCATACCCTTGGGTGGCTCCGATTTCATCACAAGTGAAGGTCAAGGTACCACATAGCCTGCAGCATCCTCTCTCACCCTCTGACCTTCGCTCTGCTGACTCTCTTCAGTCAACTGACCTTCTCATGCCTGCCTTAAGACCTTCATACTCTGGGTCCCTGTGGGCTTCCAAGCTCTTATCCATTGTACCTGCAAAAGCCACTCCCCTCCTTTCATTAAGGAATCCTAGGGACTCCTCTGAGCACCAACACAGAAGCCACCATGTGTTCTTGCCCTAGCAAGGTCCAGCCCCTTGTCCTGCTGTATTCTTCTTTCTAGAATTTGTCATCCCTCAGCATCCCTTTAACTATTTAGTTTGTTCATTTGATTTTGCAAATAAAAATGAAGGTGTACTGAAGTCATAAGCATACCTTATTGTCTTCACTGCTATATTCCCAATACTAAAACTGAGGCTGGTTCATGAATTCCTATTGACTGCAAGAAGGAGAATAAGCAAGAGTAACAGGGAACTTAACTTCTCCCCAGGGAAGCAAGGGGTAGGCTATTTCCAAGACATATTCAGAATCCATTTGGGGACCGCCCTGCTTCCTTTGGAAATTCAATGGATCCTTGAAAAATCACCCCCTGTATTCCAGGAGCATTCATCCTGGTGAAGATGAATGTCTGAAGGGGAAAGCATCAAGCTCAAAGCCCTTCTTCTCCACAGATTTTTCCTTATGACTTGAAGTCATGTCCCTCCTTAGTGAGGTTGTTATGAAAACAGTGAATAGCATTAGTCAATTCAAAAACTCTTGAAGTAAAAAGTACCCAGTAAATCTGAATGCCTGGATCATTAAGGGAAACATGATTCTCTCTCTGGACTGTTAAGGGGATCGATTGCTTGGTACCAAAAGAGAGGACACTTGGGTCACTGCACTGAGACCCTAGATATTTTTGACAACTGGCAGATTCCAAAATAGTCAAGCATGCATCAGCACTAAGCAGCTATCAGGAAAATGTGAGGGGGCTGAGGAGAGGAATCAGTGCATCTCAGGCACAAGGACATCTTAGGTAGAACGTGCAAATGTCCCTACATAATACCAGCCTCTTAGCCTAAAAGTTCCCCAGACTTCTCTCTGGATGTAGTGCTTTCAGAAAAGGGGAGAGAAGGGAACTGGCCTTTACTGACCATCTGCCTCCCAAGACAACACCAGGAGTGACATAGTTCCCATGCAGATGAGGGAAACTCGCTGAGGGCCCCTTGGCTGGTGTGGGTCAGAGCAGTTTAAAACCCCAAACTGTTGGACTCTGACACCCACACACAGACCACCCATCTGCTCTGGGAAAAGTATTGCAGGATGCAATGGAGATGCAAAGAGGAGGAGACTGGATGCTGGATTTTGGGGGTTCATGGAGGCAGAGACAGAAGGAAAGAGCTGGAGGGAAGAAGCAAAAACTGAGGTGTGGGACAGGGAAGTCAGATTTAGCCTAGACAGAGGCACCAGGAATTTTGAAAAAATCTAAACTAATAAGCACTCAGACAAAGGTCTGCTCTCTAGAATTTATAAAGAACTAAAGAACATTAGGGCCCCTAAATTTAAAGACCCAATGCAGAAATGGGCATCTGAGATGAACATACACTTCTTAGAGGACAAAATTAAAGAAGCAAATAAATATATGAAAAAATGCTCCACATCACTAGTCATCTGTGAAATGCAAATTAAAACAACACTGAGACACCATCTCACCCCAGAAAGATTGGCTATCATAAAGAAATCAACCAACAACAAATGTTGGAGAGGCTCTGGGGAAAAAGGAACCCTTCTCCACTGCTGGTGGGAGTGTAGACTGGTGCAACCATTATGGAAATCAGTGTGGAGACTCCTTAGAAAACTAGGACTGGAAATCCCATTCAAGCCTTCTATCCCCCTACTGGGAATTCTCCTGGAGGAACCGAAAGAGTCATATCATAGTGATATATGCGTACCTATGTTTATAGCAGCACAATTTGTGATAGTCAGATCTTGGAAACACCCAAGATGCCTATCACATGTGGAATGGTTGAAAAAGATGTGGTACTTTTATATAATGGAGTACTACTCAGCTATAAAGAATGATAAACTTGAAGGCTTCATATTTAAGTGGATGCCACTTGAAGATATATTTATTAGTGAAATAAACCAGACTCACATCTGTAAATATCGTATTGTCTCCCTAGTATAAGGACTTACAATTCCGTATATGGTTAGGTTTCTAAATTTCTTTGTAAAAAATATGTAAATGCTTATTTCTTCTTTTTTTTAATTTTTTTTATTTTTATTTATTTGTGTGTGTGTGTGTGTGTGTGTGTGTGTGTGTGTGTGGCCAGCTCAGCCCACCAGGGGGGCGGGGCTGGCTGGCATGTGGTGCTGGGGGATCGAACCGCAGTCCCTGTGCTTTGACTAAGCTTGTTCTAAGTAGGTGCTTTAGACCACTGATCCATCTCCCCAGTCCCTTATTTCTACTTTTATATAATTATTTTTCCTTCATATTCTCTAGGGACTTAAAGTTCAACATATCAATATCTGATGGAAAATACCTGTTTCATGATATGCCAAAATGTTTGATATTTAGACAGATAGGGTAAACCAAACTGCATATATTGCAGTTTAATAATTAGCTTCTCTTCTGGAGGGTTAACAACCTAAGTTAGCAGTTCAAAATTGGAGAAAAGGAAGGGCTGCAAGGTCAGCCAACATTTTGGCCCTAGCCTTTCAAGGTCAGTGAAGACTCGGGACATAGGAGAACCTGTACTGTAACAACATGTAACTCAGCTGTGCTCCAAATTTTCTGATCAAGAAGATTATGGAGCCACAGAGGGATGTGTTCGATGATGTAAAGTGAGCCTGGGGAGAGTCACATGGAGAGAAAAAACATTTTCTCAAGCTTTTACAGAGAGCAAAATGGTCAAGCAATGGCCGTAACTCATCCTCATGTCAGACACTGACAAAAGGATGTACAAAGGGCAGTACAGGGTCACAGGATAAATCCTGAGAGTACTTGGCTGACCTTATCAGATACAAAAGTTACATTTCTTGGTATATAGGTCTTTCTATATCTTGGTCTTAACCATCCAGCAGAAAAGTATAAAAATGATGTATATAAAGTAAACCCATATTAATATGATGAGCTGTAAAAGGTTCAAGTCAATAACTTCTGAGGATAACCCACTAATATTATAGACTGCTAGATAGTGTTAGATTGTTTAGTTGAATTCAAACACCTATAGTATTTATATGCCAATAGAATATTCACCTCTGACAGGACAAAAAAAGGGGTACAAAGGAAAGATTATTCTGTATTTATATATACAAAATGTTTAGGATAAATTTACAGCTACTTTCGCTTAATTCAATAAGAAGAAAGAGGTGTACTAACAGTGTTTGGACAGAATAACCTGTCTACTATGGATAACCACTAAGAAGATAACAATTTACAATGTATTGATTATCAAAACTGTCCTATTAATCAGCTGTGCAACTGTCTCATTCATATTTATTTGTCAATAAAAATTTTTTTTAAAAAATAGGCACCAGGAAATAAAGCTGGAAGGGTGAGCCGCAGTCAGGTAGTAAAGGGCTTTCACTGCCACATCAGGAGGTCTATAATTCATCCAGGGGACAATGGGAAGCCTTGGGGTCCTTAGAATAAGCTGAGGACTGGTGTGGATATGGTAGCTGTGTAAAGAAAAGAAAAGCAACAATATTGCACAGGATAAACCTGCTAGGAGAAATATAGATGAACTGGTTAGGATGCCCCATAGACACAGGGTCACAATGTAGAACTATGTAGTTTGTATATTTCTCAAAGAACTCAGTCAATGAAACAAATGGGGGATGAAATCTAGACCCCTTGTCCTGGCACTAGACCTCATCTGCCCAAAGGAGCATCTTTTTAAACTCACACATAGGTTTTGTACAGGCCACAGGATCTAGGTCACTACTGTCAAACCCCTTGGATCAAAAGTCCTCCATCTTTACGACTTTTGAGGAACTCAAAAAGCTCTTTTTATGATTTACAGTTTTCAGTATTTACAACATTAGAAATTAAAACTAAGAAAAACTTAAAACAGTAGCATACATTATCATAAATTCCTCAAGTCATCAAGACCGTGAGGTCACCACAAGCTGTGTTTCTCTAGAAAGTCTCACAGTACTCTCTGCATGTAGAAGAGGCTTTTGCAGAAACAGATTCCACTTGATGCTCTCCCTGAAAGGGTTTTGAGAGCCCCCAAATGACCCAAGACCATTTGAGAATGGCTGCCCACTAAACAAGGCCCTAGAGCAGGGTGGTAAGAATCAAGAAGAGGAAAGAGAAAGATTCAAGAAGCATCACCAGGGAACACAAGGTATGATTGGCATTTTGTTGGAGGCAGAAGAAAAAGAAATAGCAAACAATGTAAGAAGAAGAGAAGGGAAAAAGAAGAAAAAGAAACATGGAAGACAAGATTTTAAGCTCATGGGGCAGGAAGGTGATGGTAAAGAGAACTGCCTTTGAGTGAAAGCAGACGAAAGGAGTCCGAGAACAGGAGGAGGTGAAACCTACTGCGAACGTGTGTGCAGCAGGGTGGGGAGGGAAGGGTCAAGAACCCAGAAGGAAAAGAGTAGGAGGAGCCACAAAGCCATGGAGGTGTTTGATGCCAGGTTAAGCAAGATGCCTGTGTGGCTAAGAACTGGAACAGAAAGAAAAGGAAAAGAAGAAGAAAGGCTCAGGGAAATATCAGGGTAATAACACCTGCGTCACCTGCCATAGTGCCAGCCGGTGCCAAATGACTTACATGCGTTGCTTCCTTGACACCTCACAAGGCCCTTGAGGGCTTCCATAGCAAAGCAAAGTTGAGTTCACCACTCAGTGTAAGGAAAAGGGAGGCCTGCAGGGGTGCACTGTTTGGATCCCGCTGTAGTGGCTGTGAGGACTGGCCTGGCAGCCTCGCTGTATGACACAGAGGGCCCAGATGCTCGAATATGTGCAAAGTGAACCAGGTCAACCTGGTTTTTCCCAGCTGCTCGCTTGACAAGACACGGCCATGCATTATTTAGCAGGCATAAAAATACAAATTATCCACATGGGTTGAGAAGAGCAGACAAGTGAGGGGTTCGGCAGTGCCACCACACAACGCATGACACCTGCCTGTGCTGGGGCCACAGAGCAGCCCTCACCGAAAGTGTCCTGAGGCTGGCAGGAGCATGAGGTGAGACATCGCTGTGTGCCAAAGATGCTGCCAATCACACCTCATTTCCTTCTGTCCCTTCCCTGCAGGCCATGGCCCAGTGAAGGAATGCACCTTGAGACCTGGTTGTTTGCTGACACCTTGAGTGTCTTGGAAATCGCACACAGGTCTTAAGGATTCCCCTTTCTTCTGCACTGTCTCCTTGCAGAATAAATCACACACCTAGCAGAACACGTTTTGAGCCGTAAAGCACTAGCACCTTGGGCATTCCCCTGAGCTGATCCACTATCACCTTTATAACCTTAAAGTATGCACAGTGAAGTGGGCAAGAAGCAGAAAGAGGCAACTCCCAGGTCTAAATGACGCTATCGGTTCTGGTGCCTTCTCCCATCAAATCAGGGCTCAGGCAGACAGGCCTCAGCCAAGGGCTGACTTACAAGACCTAAAGCCTGGCTCTCTGTGCTCCTTTAATAATGCAGGAAGCCCCATGAATAATAGAGCAGCAACTGCTTCAGGGCAAAGCTAAACAACACCCAGCCCTTGCCCCAAGCTGGCCCACGGCCCAATCGCAGGACCCTGGGGCTTCCCACAGATTAACTCAGCCCCAGCTAGTCGGGCCTGGGCATGCAAGTGCTTGGCAGCACAGCCAAGCCATGGCTTGAGTGTTTAGAAACCATTGATTCCTCTGCAATCAGCACTTGGATGGTTTTCTTCTTCCCTTCACAGCATCAGTGCTGCCAGTGGCAATCCTGGCCCAGTGGCGGAAAGTGGGCAGAGGACCCAAATCAGCAAGGGCAGTACTACTGTCACAGAGTAAAGAACACAGCCCAGGCCTCCCAGAGAAAGCAGCCAGGTGGAGAAAAAATACATAAACTAAAGATCTGAGTTGAGCCAACTGTATAACCATGAGCAAATATAATGGATTAAACTGGATCCTCCAAAAAGATGTACATCTGAGCCCTTACTCCGGTTCCTGTGAATGTGACCTTCTTCAGAGGGAATCGTGGTAAAGATCAAAGGATGAGGTCCTTCTGGATTCTGAGTGACCCCTAAGCCCAGTGGCTTGGGTCTCCATAAGAGCATGAAGAGAAGGATGAAAGACAGAGATGTGAGACTGAAGGAGAGACAAGAGCAAAGCCCTCCCACCAAACCAAAGAATGCCAGGAGCCCCCCAGAGCTCAGAGAGACCAGGAAGAAATCTTCAAGGAAAGACAGCCATGCTGACAGCCTGATGTTGGCAGCCTCCAGAGCAGGGAAAGATCGCTTTCTGTTGTGCTTAGCCACCCAGTCTGTGATAACATGTTAAGGGGGCTCCTGGGAAGCACAAGGAACTGAATTCTCCAAAGTCCCATAAAATGGGCATGACTGCACTTGACGTTGCTTCTTCATAAAGTGATTGAGAGAATTAGCAATAATATACATTAATATGCATTGAGAGTGAAAAGAAGGCTTTAAAAAGGCCAGCAATTATTATTATTACAGTAATACTGCTATTAACTTGATTGTTTAGTGACTTCTGTGAGAGTTTCAGAGTGGCCACAGCCAAGACTCAGAGGAGCAAAGTGCCAGGGTCAGCCCAAACCCATTTGAGATGGAGTTAATATTTTACCACGTTGATTAAATCTGCAAATTATATCAGAATTACTTATCACTTTGCTTTAAGAAAATGAAATATTCCAATCTAGTTTAATCATATCTGTTCTATGGATGCATGGTATTAAGAGAACCCTGCTTGAGATGCATTGATGGTCCTTAGGGGGTTTCCAGAGGGTTTCTAAGAGGCGGACTAACATCCTCTGGTGCCTTTTGCATTGCAAAATGGTACCAAGGGAGAATCCAAGCTTCCTTTCTTCCTGATTTGTTCATCATCTCTCCAATTCTAGCTCTGATTTTCAGACAGGCAGCTCCAGTCTTCTTGTCAAGGTTAAAAAAAAAAATCTTCCCATGAGCAGCAACTTAGGAGATTAATATCAAGCCAAATTCTTTCCAATGTGTGCTGTGGAAATACTGCTAGCTACTCCAGAGCAAGCTGTGAAAGAGGTTCCTAGTTTGCTCCCTGAGAAGAATAGACAAGGAGGCTATGAACCAGGTACCTGCCAAGACATTCCCAATAACAGAAAGTAAGGGACAGCTCTGGAATATGGCAAGGCTTGACATAGCCAACTTATTTTTTCAAATCCTGTGATGTCATTCAGAAGAGCCATCACTTTCAAAGTGGCTTCTGGAAGGAGAGGCAGAGTATTATTGGATGCACTGCTGGGTTGAAAGAGCAGTTATTGGAACCAATAGACCTGAATGACGGTGATGCCAAACATCATAAGGTTCACCTCCAGATTTACCATTTACAGCATGTGATTATGGCTACTTGTTTAACTTAGCCATGCCTAACATCCTTCATTTGTCAAAATGGTTAAAATGATGCTTCCCTATGGGACTATTCCAAGGGTGAGACAGGTCCTTGTACGCATTAGGTACTCAAAATGTACCTCTTCCTTCTCCTGTCCTACTGGAACTGTAGTAGACACTGAGCCTTTCTAATGGGGAACCTCATCAGTGTCAACTCTGATATCAAGAATGGACTGTCTAGTGAGGAAGAAGCTGTTAGAAGACATAGCAGAGATTCTCAGTGATAGAAGGAAAATAGGCTGAGAAAGCAAGAAATGTCCTCCCTGTCTTTCTATCCCTGAAGTTGATCACTAGAATCTGTCTACTTCTGGCCTGGGACTTTCCTGGCCACCACTGCATGTCGAATCCTCTCTTCTCCAAAGTCCAAATTATTTCTTCCTGAAAATACCAAACCCATTCCCACATACCACCGCCAACAGGCTCTATTGGGCAGACTCTGGCAATCTAGACAGTTCATGGCAGATGGCGCCATGTGGGCTAATCAAGTCAGAGAAAAAAATACTACCCCCTCTTCCATTTGCCAGGAACTGGGATTGTTTGGATTTTAATCATAGCCACAGCTAAAAGCCAATGTATGGCCCCTCCAGCCAGAAGATAAATTTTCAGCTCTAAGCACTTAATGCTTCCTTCATAAAAAAGACTCTTATAGGGCAACTGTTCTTTGGGGGGGCTTCCTTATCCTCCAATATAATTTTTTCTTATTTAACAATATGACAAAAATAAAATACTCCATTGACACAACAGCACTCATGCACTGACTCAAACTGGAAAGAATGTCTTCATTCTTCCATAAGTTACATCTAGCTCACCAGTGTATTGATCCCAGGCAAAGATGAATGCAGAATCCCATGATCCTCTGAGAAAAATCTGACATTTTCTTTAAATATATATCCAAGGAACAACTGTTTCTAAATCTCTGTGAAACAGGTCACCAGGGCAGCACACCATTGATTTCACATCCAATGATTTCTTAGAAAGAACACTGAACATTTTCTCAATAATTCAGCAAAACAGCAGACCCCAGATATCCCCTGAAAGGACACTGTCCCTGGTCTCCCTAGATGAAGGGACAGAATCCCAGGAGAAAGAGATACAAGATAGTCAAGAAAGAGGTTCCTGGCTCTGCCAATTTGTTCAAGAATAATTTAGGGAAGAACCAGCTATACAGTTTTGTAACATTATTGTAGATGAGATCCTTGCATTGGAGAAAGATTTAAAATATTTGTGAGACAGTTGAACAGAGTGGTCAAAGCTTTCAACCTACATATTACCATTTTATGGGTGCCCTTAAAGAAGATACTTAACCTTGCTAAACATTTTGGTGTCCTTGAAGGTGAACTGGTAGTAATAATTCCTACCTCACAGAATTGTCATAAGGCTTAAATTAAATAACACACATAATTTAGTAGATTACCTGGAACACTGCCTGGCACCAAGAAGGAACTCAGAAATCAGTGTGAGCAATAATTACAGCACTCCTACTAATTTACCTTTAAGATCTTTTCTACCCACAAAGATGTGGATGAATGCAACACAGAAAGTGCTACAGTCTGACATTTAGGTGCCTGTAACATGATCTATTTTTCCCAGCATGGGTAGGAGTTATTAGTGATGTCCACCTGGATCTCAGCCATAGGGGAATAAGAACTCGGATGCCTGTGATAACCAGATCAGAGTAGCAGCCTGGTAACAAGGCATGATCAAGCCTAAGTGTGGAAATCAACCCACAGCAGTACTGTCCTAAAATCCAAACACTTTGAAAGACCCATGCACTGTCCATCCCATCCTTAGAGTGACCTTCTCGTGCATCCTATGGACACTTAGGCCCAAAAAGATAAAGGTAGTATACAAGGTTGTCACGGAATGAAAAGCCACTGGGACACTGGATATAAATACTCTCCTTTCTACCAGCTGGTCCACACACAAAAGATCATGACAAAGTTCTTTCTAGGTGAACGAAGAACATGTGGAAAGGCCAATAGCCTAGACAGAGGTCCAAGGTCACTGCTTCTTGGTAGAGACAACAACAAAGCAATCGGCATTCCATGAATCTGGATCTGAGTCATCAAGTAAATTAGAAATATGTTTAGCATCTCTGAAACCCTGGTCACTTCACCTCACCCATGCCTCAGTTCCTTTCCAATTTAGTCCCTGATTTATTTCCTCAACATAATATGCTGTCCTTCATGCACAGAGATGACCGGGTGACTCATACATCAACATGAGTTATTTTTTTCCAGCAATGGTCACGAATTTTCATTCATCCAGACAACATTTGTTTGCACAAAATGACTGGCCAGAGTAGGGGTGCATTCATTAGCCTTGGAATACAGCAAGGCTAAGCAGTTCCCATGCAGATTACATCAATGTATCTTGCCTCCTGCCAGCTCCCAGGAGGCCCATACTCAAGCCAAAATAGCTCACAGGAGGTTGTGAGTGTTGAAAAAGACATAGTCTGAGGCTATAAGGCCTGGGTTCAAGTCCTGGCCCACCAGTCCCTAATAATGCAGTCAGGGTTGAGCTTTGAATGTCTTTCAGGGACCTTAGACTTCTCATGCATGAAATGCAGAGTATCTCCCATTACTCTCATGGTGATAAATCTAACGAAAGCATATCTCATAACCTATGAAGTTATACAACATGTGTGTCATTTGTTTTAAATTGATGCATACTCTTTATGATAAATATTAACATTAATATTTATGATTGTCTACAAATCATAAAACTAAACCCCCACAAAAGATGAGATTTTGTCTTTGACATGCAGTGTTCACAGAAACAGCATCAGAAATCAAGCAAGGGGTGGATGGTTCTCAGTGTACATGGTGCCCTTGGAGGCCATCCAAACCAAGCGGCCCCTCAGTGTGCAACCAGCCTCCAGGTAGCTCCAGGTCTAGACACTTCTCCCCACCTGACCATCACCACCACTTCACCATCTGCACAGTGGTCAAATCCAAACTTACAATTCCCGAAGGCTCAGCGTCTGGAAGAGCTGCCATGAGAGCGTGGTGAGTCGGTTACTTGATAGGTTTCTGCAAGATGGACAAAAAAAGGGGAGTTAAAGGACAGATCACACTGCTCACCCTCTGGAGCTTGGCCATTTCACTGGTGCCTGGCTTTTTCTTTCTTCTTTTTCTTTTTCTTTGCTTTATTCTGCTACCAATACATCTGGTTGTCATTAAGGCTACAGATCAGGTTTGGAGAGAAGTCTGAAGTCTTTTTTAGGGCTGTCTTAGAAATCAAGGAATCAATAAAATCCTCTTGGTCATTGCCCCATGGTTTCTCCTAAGAGCAAAAGTTCAGGAAGAATTCTGAAGACACCCTTCTCAAGGAGGACAGACTTTGGTGGTTACCTGAACACCAAAACATCCTTAACACTGCACTGGGAAAAACTGCAGGTCACCCAACTCCTTCTAGCTGCGCCTCCCCAGCAAACATGCCAATCCATGAGCTCGAGACATCAGCCTTCTATTCACACGTCTGTTTGTCTCCTAATGGCTATTTAATTGTTCTCATTAGGACATACAGGGGAAGGGAGCAGCCATTAGTCTCCTGAACAAAAGAAGAAACACCCACAGTTATTACTTTGCCAGCCTCAACAAACAACTTTTGATGAGATAACAGCCCTTACAGGCAGCAGACACTGGCAGAAGCAGCACCCCAGAAACACCGTTCTGGTCTGCTGACAGGAATGGGCAGCAGGCAGGCCGATACCATTTAAGTAAATGTCTGTCCACACACACAAGCATGTGCATGCTTGTGTCTGTTAAACAGGTAGGTAATAGATGCAAACACAGGCTTTTGTTTATGCTCACACATATGCACACACGTGCACCTATATTTAGATGGCTTCTACAGAGGATACAAATTGAGAGTGGAATGTAGGCCACACAGAGAAGTGAGGGGGTGGACTGTGGAGGGGGAAGATAAGGTCCCTTGGAGCCTTATAGTCAAGCTACAAGTGACTAACCAGGAAGAGGAGAACAGCAGAGAACTACATAAGTCACTGATGTAGGAGTGAGGGAAGGTAACTTCAGACAGGTGCTGAGCAAAGTGCCTTCTGAGAAGCCAATGTGAGGCCTGAGACAAACTGGAAAACAAGCTGAATGAGTGTCAGGGAGAAGTTTGGGTGGTGGAAGTAGTGAATGCAAAGGCCCAGGAGGAATCATAGCCAAGGAGACCAGATAAGTGGAAAGATAGGGTGGTGCTCTGAGATGAGTGGAGAGGGATTTGTGCTGAGCCAAGGATTTGTGGTGCTAGGAGAAGATTGGATTTTATTTCAAAAGGTGATGGGAAATTTCAAAAGGTGATGGGTGGTTTTTAATAGGAAAGGGGCATGGTCTAACTACCATGTTTTTAACTGGAAAAACAGTACCAGAAGCTGGCAGGACAGTTAGGTGGCTGCTACAGTGTTACAAAGAGAAGAATGGATAGACAACTAAGTGGATGGATTCAAGATAAGTATATGAAGCAACTAGAAATGGACACAACCTTGGAGAGGTGGGTGAGGAAACCAAGAGATTAGGCGAGTGGCAAAGCTACCTAACGAGATGAGGAAGACTCCCAAATGGTCCTCTTGAGGCCATGAAGAAAACCAAACAGTCTGTTTAATAGATAGGACTGAAGTTCACCTAGGAGAAGAATATACTCAACTCATAACAAGAACAGATACTCAAATACAAGAGCAACCAAGAGGCAGACTGTCCCCCTCACACACTCAACTTGTCCAGCCTATCTATGGCAAGTTAATTGGGCATAAATTGGCCTGAAATGGCTAGGCTCTGGCTAGCCTGTGATGGCTCCAAACACTCATCTACCTCTCCTTTGCAGGATATGGCAGCACATGCTCACTAAAGCTATAAACCTAAGCTACCCATAATGCTCTGCTTCCCAGAACATCTGGTGACCATATGTTTTATCCCTGCAGACTTCCACACAGACTTTCCCCACAGATCATACAGGAAGAGTGACAGAAGCACTGTACTGATGACTGATTAAGGACATCACTGGTCACACTCTCTACAGTGGCCCCTCTCTTACTTAGGGTGTGGCACAGAGGGCCTGGCACATGCCTCCCAGTCACCAGCCCCCCCCTAGCTACTGGGATGGCAGCCCAGACTTGGGTTGAAGACAACAGGTTTCAGCACCACTCTCTGAGTCTCTGTTGTCATCAGCCTTTATGACATGTTTATCAATCTGAGAAGTGAATCATTCAGGTAGCAACATTTTTCTCTCTGTTATTTTTGGTTTGCTGTTTGTGTACAGCTATACCCTTGGACAAGCCCGAGACTCCTACATCCATCATGGAATCCTGTCAGAACTTGGGAAAGAGAGTGAACTCTACCTTTAGCTTCCTAGCACAAAATCCCTGGTCTGAAGCTGAATAGCACCATCTTTCAGGGGCTCCACAAGCCAAAACCCCAGGTGAAGAGGGTCCTGGGGCACAGCCCCTGGTAAGCAATGGGAGAAGGTTGACAGGAGCTGTCCAGGTAACACAGAGGAGAGAGGAGCAGCAGGAAGCCCCAGGCAGGGACCAGGCTGCCAGCAATGTCCTCTCCCAAAGGTCATGCTTTGCTACATTAGGCAGAAATGTCAAGAGAAAATTGGATTCCGAAAGAAAGAAAATAACAAGCATTCTGGGCAAATAAAGAATAAGAAATAGCATCATCTTCTCCTTATTACAAGTTAAAGGAAGACGGGGTGGGGTGGGATATGTGGTAAAAGGGAGGAGCTCGCCCAGGGCTCATCTGCTGCTCATCATCCTCCTGCTTCCCACCCAGCCCCACCTGAAGAAGAAAGGGCCCTCAGTTTCCTCCCACTTTTGGAATCCAAATTGCCCTCTGTGTACACACACACACACACACACACACACACACACACACACACTCAGGACCATTACTGCACACATTCAGAGAGGAGTATAGTGTATGCACTTTGCCTAAGTGTACACATTGCCCTGACAGAGACACACAACAGAAGCACCCAGCCCTAGGAAAATACACAGAAAAAAAAAACAAGAACTAAAGCAAGTAGACACGCCATAAAATCAGCAGGGAACGTATCTCTGAGCATCCTGCCCTCTTAGATGTTTACATGGCCTCACAATGCAGGACAAACAGGGAAGCAGAGTCACGGGGCTTCAGGAGACCTATTCAGAGCTCACTGGCCCTATTTTCCTTCCAGTGGGTGCCTCACCTGCCTTCAGCTGTCAACAGTTATTGATGAGCCGGTTGTCCTGCTCATCAGACAAGCATATAATTAAGAGCCATTCTGCCTCTGTGCCCCATGGCAGCCTCCTGACCATCTCACCCATCTCTGACTTTTGCTGGGGTCACTGGCCAGCATGCAGGCCACCTGACCATTGAATTAATTTGGTGAGCAAGATTTTATGAGATGATACATCAAACTCTCTCCCAAAATCAAGTTCCATGACGTTGTCCCCTCTATCTCTCATCTGAGACTCCCAAACAAAGCCATTAATTTTGTCCTGCACAAATGGCTCTCACTGCCAGACTCGGGGGTCCAGAGGTAATAAACGATGATGATGTGGCTACAGGGTGCTCTGGGAACAAGGAGCCAGACACACATATGGCCAAACTCCAGGCACTGAGGAGTGATGAGGCTGAGACAGCCCATCCTGCATTAATCCTGCTGTGAAAAGAGTTCCTCGGGTAACCTCTTTCAGATGGGGAGAAAGCCTAATGATCTTCCTAAAGGAGGAACTGAGTACAGCAAAAGCACAGAGCGCTGAGATTGGGAAGATGTCGCCCTTTACCCTGTCGCTCTGTAGCAGGGTCAGTGAGATGTGCTCTGTTGCTGGGAGAAAACAACCAAATGAGTTTTTTCTTGCCCTAAACAGACTACACCCCCTGGGAGGGTGAGAGCTGAGGAGGGGACATGAAGCCCCATCCACACAGTGATCCTGAAGAGATACATCTTGGTGGAATTCCCAGGCTAAGAGTGGATCCAAATGTGGAAGTATCTGTTTTCCTGGCAGAGGCAGGTCCGATGGGCAGGAATGTCTGAGGGTCTGAGTGTATAAGGGGCTGTTGGACACAGGTGCCCCACATACCATTCTGGAAGACCAAGCTGACTGCACACAACTCAGCCAGCACCCTACCTATCTACATCAGCATCCCTCTCAGCTGTGCCCACCCTGCTCCTGGATGCTCACACCGCCTTTGTCTCTCCTTGACCCCTTTGCCTACATTTTGTCTTCTCTTGTCACTGTGTCCTCCTCCAAAACTGGTAAGTTGACATCCTAACACCTAATACCTTAGAAAGTTACCGTACTTGGAGACAAGGGCTTTAAAGAGGGGAGTAAAACTAAATGAGGCCATTAGGGTGGTCATAATTCAGTCTAATGGGTGCCTTTTTTTCTTATGTATTTAGTACAGGGTCTATAGGGTCTCACTACGTAGATTGGATTCATAGTGATCCTCCTATTTACAGCCTCCCAAAAGCTGGGATTACAGGCCCGCACCACCACACCCAGAGAGAAGGACAAAGAAAGAAGCCTCAAAAGAACCAAACCTGCCCAAAGCTTAACCCTGGGATTCTGAACTCCAGAACTGAGAAGAAATGCTCATCAACTGCCAAAGCCCCTTGATCTGTGACAGTTGTGGCAGCCCAAGCCAATAAGCACACCCTTTCTCAGCCCCTCCTCTTCTCCGAGCCCTGGCAGTCAAGCAGACTGCCCTCCTTTCATCTCCCCACAAAAGCTTCAGGCCATGGCTTCCTATCACCCCCTTGCTCTGTCTATGCATGGTCACTCTAAGGAACAAGGCTCCTCCTCAGGTTCCAGCTTCTAAGATCCAGCCTGAACCCATCCACTGCACAGCCCCTATGTATCCTCAAATCTCTTGCAAACAGTTATAGAAGGAGAAAGCAGAAAACCAGGAATGTCTTAAGCGTCACCCATAGATGAACGCTCCCCTACCATCTTCTCCTGTAGAGTTATCTCTGCAATACTGAAGGCCACTGCTCCCCCTCCTCTGTGAGGAGCAACTCTTCACCCTCAACTTCCAGAAGTGCTAATGGAAATCCTGCTCCCCTCCCGCTAGCTCCCAGGTTGGCTGGAACTGCCACAGTGCCATTCTCCATAGAGGCAGCACTTGTGTGGTGCACACCTCCTTGCCTTTCCATTAGCACCTCTGCATACTCATTTTCCCCCTCCACAAAAGAGATGCCTTCTTGGTCTTCATCTTGTTGGAAATAGGCTTGAAGACTCAACTTTTCAGTGCCAGAGAGAAGGGACTCAGACCCAGGACAAGAGATCTTGCCAGGGCAAGGTTTTATTCCTGTAGAAGGGTACATGCACTCCCCAGAAATGACGTAGTAGGACCATAGGACAAAGAAGTCTTGCCCCTCTGTCCCTACTGCAGAAGAAGCAGCTGGCCTTTTCCCCTTTTGCTGGGTTAAAGGTTCACAATATTCCATTTAGCTAGTTCAAGTGGCACAAAGGGGGGAATCTGAAGTGTAGCCAAGGGAAACGGGGGACAGCTGCGTTCCTAGCATTTCTCATAACTCGGTGTGGAGGGGCATCTAGAGTTGTACCAAGAGTCCAAGATGGAGATACCCTTTTGTTGGTATTTTTCATGGAAAAGAGCTTGTTCCTCTCATCTTAATCCATGCTGGTTACTACAACAAAATATCATAGACAGACTGACTGACTTATGAATAAGAAAAATGCAATTCTCATACTTCTGAGGGTTCTTGAAAAGCCCTAAGCTCAGGGGCCGTAGACTCAATGTCCCATAAAAGCTGCTTCCTCGCCTAACTTCACATGGTAACAAGGATGAATGGTATCTCTTGGACTTCTTGTGTAAGGACACTAATTCCACATTAGTAATGGCCCCACCCTCATAATCACTTCCCAGAAGTTCCATCTCCTAATTATTTTGGGGGTGAGGATTTCAAGTCATAAATTTTGGAGTCACAATCATTCAGACCATAGTAAGCTTCTTGGAGAAAGCCAGCCCCCTCTCCCAGCTGGTGAAATACTGATGAAATACTGAGATACTGATGAAAGTTCTGAAAAAGCAGGATGAATGGTCCCTGCTGTGGCACTAACCCTGAAGTTTGTTGCAAAGAAGTAGAGCACAGGGGAAGGACAGGCTGGCAGTCTACTGTCCACCTCCACAAGGGCCTGGGCTCACACCTCTGCCCATTTTGATCATAGCCCCACACCAGAGATGGTGAAGCATCCCCTGCTAGGCATGGCAGCCATCAACTACCTGGAATTGGAAGGAAGGGTAGAGGGAAGGGAGGGAGAAATAGTGAGGGAAGGAGGGAGAGAGCAGAAGAGGAAGGGAGGGAGGGAGAGAGAGAAAGGGAGGGGGAGGGACAAATAGGAAGGGAGGGAAGAAGGGAGGGAGAGAGCAAGGGAGGGAGACGGGGTGGAAGGGAGGGAGAGCAGAAGGGAGAGAGAGAAAGAAGGGAGGAGGAGAAAGGGAAGAAGAGAGAGAGGGAGGGAGAGAGTGAGGAAGGGAGAGAAAGAAGGGAGGGGTAGGGAGAAACAGGAAGGAAGGAGGGAGGAAAGGAGGGAGAGAGGGAGGAAGGATAAAGGAAGAGGGAGAGAAGGAAGGAAAATAGATAGAGGGAGAGGGGAGGGAGAGAGGAAGAGAGGGAGGGAGAGAAAGAAGGGGAGGGAGAAATAGGGAGAGAGGAAGGGAGAGAAAGAGGGAGTGAGGGGGAGAGAAAGAATGAGGGAGAGAGGGAGAGAAAGAAGGAAGGAGGAGGGAGGGAGAAAGGGAAAAAAGGAGGAAGGAAGGGAGGAAGGAAGAGAAGAGCAGGAGGGAGAAATAGAAAGGGAGGGAGGGAGAGAAGGAGGGAGGAAGAATAGAGGGAAGGAGGGAGAAAGAGAAGAAGAAAGAGGGAGGGAAGGAAGGGAGGGAAGGAGGAAGGAAGGAAGGAAGGAAGGAAGGAAGGAAGGAAGGAAGGAAGGAAGGAAGGAAGGGGGCAGGCAGTCAGGCAGGCCAGACCATGTCATCTTCTCACAGGAGCCTGCTCCCAACCCCCTAAAATCCAGGGCTGAGACAATGAAGCAGGTGCTGTCTCCCAACCTCCCCCTCTTGAAAGCCAAGAAATATTTTTCTACATCATTGATATATTTGCTTTTCCCTCAATTAAATTGCTGTAAAAGGGGTTGGGGGTTAAAGCCATTTGAACCATTTTTATTCAGCTAAATTACACTGGATGGCTCATTTAATGAACTTTAATGAAGCCAAAATGCTTTCTATAATCAAATCTCAAGTGACGTGACTGGTGTCGTGATGGTTGATCAGGAGACTGGAGGCAGCCCTCTCTAAGATGGCTGTGCTGGGCCATGCCAGGCTTTTCCCAGAGTGTGTTCCTGGGAATCTGAGCCTGCAGCTTGCGCATGAGTGAAAAAAAAAAAAAAAATCACAGGGCTTGAAAAATGTTGTGCTGAGAAAAATTAACCAGGCTTATCCACTGCAGAACTTCTCAGAGCCTTAACTAAGCAAAAGATCTGGCTTATTTTCTAAACTTAGTGGACCACAGAACCTTCTCTATGGAGCATGTAGAGAAAACATCACCCTGCAAAACATACTTAGGAAAGAGTGACCCACCTCAGGGGTCCACAAGCTCAAGACCAGCAATTTATTTTTGCAGTTCTAGAGGAACACAGCCAGGACCACTCATTTATGTGATGTCTGTGGGCATGTTCTAGGCTGAATAATCAACCTCCCAAAGTTACCCACATCCTAATTTCCAGAATCTTTGAATACATTAATTTACAATCAATGGGGACTGTGAATCAAACCACTGTGGTTAAGGCAAAATTATCATAAATTATCAGGTAGTCCAAGCAGTCACAACCTCTTAACAGTGGAGGAGGATGACAGAGAAGTTGGAGAGGGATGCAACCAGGGCAGACAGGAGAGAGGCATCCAAGTTGCTCACCTTGAACATAGAGGAGGGGCCACAAGCCAAGGACGCACACAGACTCCAGAACAAGGAAGAAGCAGGGAAATGCTCCCCTGGGAGAATCCAGAAAGGAACCCAGCCCTGCTGGCACCTTGATTTGAGCCCATGAGGCCATGTTGGGCTTCTAAATCTCAGAGGTGCAATGACGTTTTGTTGTTTTAATCTCACAAACTGTGTGTTAATCTGTTACACATCTATGGGAAACTAACACTTATACGTTACTATAGTGAACCGCAGTTATCCTGACTGAGTCAAGTGATCACGAAGTCCACCACATTTGTAGGATCCATTGGTCTTAATGTGAATGGAGACTGGGAGACTGGGAAGCAGGAATGAGAAGGATAGACAAGAAGACAAAAGCTGGACAGGTGGTCGCTGGGCAAGACTAACTCAGCACACAACAAAACAAACGATCTTTTATTTATACTTTTGCAAAGTTTGTAACACATGACAAAATGTTGCCTAGCAACTAATAGCTGACCTTAATCAGACAGGATGTTTATCTCAGGACTGAGGTAGCTCCTTTTAGCTCATTTGCTTTAGGTGCTGAGGCCCAGTCCCACCTGCACACATTTGATCAATTTCCTAGCTTCCTGCCCTCCCAACACATGCTCACTAAGTGGCTCTTTGAAGAAAATATGAAGTAACCTCCCCTGGTGCAAAGAGAAAAAAAAAACAAAAGCTATATATACCACTTGAAATTTTCAATTATTTTTCATTTTAAAAGTGTGAAAAAGTGAAATCAATTATAATGATGTATTTTTACTTAATATGTCTAAACTATTGTGAATTCCACATGTAATCAATATTAAAAAGTTCTCTCAAGATATTTCACATTCTCCTCCGTTTTTGTTGTAAGTCTTTGACATCAATGTGTGTTCTATACTCACAACACATCTCGATGTGGATTGGCCACAGTTGCAGGGCTCAGAACCACCAAGGCTGCCATACTGGAAAGCACAACCCTGGACCCTCCGTAAAACCCAGGCAACGACGGGGGTCTTCAGCAGAGAGAGAAAATATTAACACAGGTGCTCCAAGGTCAAGGCAGGTTTCCTCTCTTCAGATGCCAGCCTATCCCAGAATCCAGCAGGCACGGCTCTTGATCTATGATAGGAAATCCTCCTCTCCTTCATCCCACCCAGAACCTAACCAAGGGACCTGCCAGGAGCAGCTCTGCACATATGCTGTCACCAGGGTCCACGGCTGCCCCCACGGTGAGGTACGTGGCACTGCCCCTCGCCCAGGGTGGCGCATGCCTCCTACACTGAAATCTCTCCCACCTCCTTCTCCTTCTGCCTTTGTCCTGTGCTTGGGCCATGGCACAGACTTCAGACCGCTGGCTCTGGAAGCCCTCTCTGTGTGTGCTAGCCTCCCCCACCAAGCTGGTTTTCCTGAAGACAAAGAACCACCTCTCTTCAAGGTTTAGCGGTTCTAACTCCTGGAACCCAAAAGGAGCTCAGTAAGTCCTTGGCAAGGTCAGGTGAAGTCCCACAAAGCTCAGGAAAAGTGGCCTCAGTTTCTGTGACCAACGGGAGGAAGTGCTTCCTGCTACTCAGCACCAGAACACAAGAATGACGGTTGGTGTGACAACACTGAGAGGGCAAGCTGAGTGACAGTGACAATCCTAAATCTGGGAGGGTGCGCCTGTCCCACCTCCACCACCTGTGAAGCCCACCTCCATGGCCTGAACTCACACAGCCCTGGGCAGCAGGCAGCGCTTCCAGAGGTGAGTACACTCCGACCACCTCTCTCTCTCTCCCTCTCTTTCTCTCTCTCTCTCTCTCTCTCTCTCTCTCTCTCTTTCTCTCTCTCACACACACACACACACACACACACACTATACAATACCACACATTCATTCACCATACACATCCAAACACTGTACGCACACATACTACACACTGCTCCGCACAAACACACTTTCTCACACAGATCTATATTCTCACACAGACCCACACGCCCCCTATAGCTCACAGTTTAGCTCCACAGAACAGCTGGAGAAGTCTTGCTCCCCTTCCTCCTACCTTCCTGCCTCTAGTGCCCACTTGGTGCCTCCAGTCAGAGCGGGGAGGGCAGCCCCTAGCCCTCTGGGTTCACTCCCCCTGTGTCCTGCCACCTGGTGCTGCCTCCTTGGGTAGTGAGTGTCCTTGAGGGTCCTGAGCAGACACAAGGGCTGGCAGACCAGGAGCAGGCCTAGATGGTGGGGCACAGTGGTCCCAGCAGCAGCAGCACCCCACATGTCTAGACAGAGGGGCTCCCTCAGAATGCTACAGCCCAGCCTGTGGAGAGGGCATTTCCCTGTTCCTAGAGCCAGGACACAAGAGTTCTGGCTTCTGATTACAGACAGGAAACTGAGCATCCAAAACTATGTACACATCCAAGCTAATCCAACCAGAAAGTGTCTCCAGATCCCCACAGCAGGGTAGTGGAAGGGATCTCCCCTCAAGGCCATTCTGGGTTACAGAGATGACTCTGGTCTTGTGTGAAGCAGGAAGAAAAGGCTGTGGTCTCTGGCACCACAGAGGTTGGGTGGCAGTCCTTCCATGCCCTGGGACTGCCCAAGCTGCTTCACCGTGCTCATCCTCAGTGTGCTCAGCCATAAGCTGAAGAAGAGAAAAAGGCACAGGGCACATCCCTCTGAGTCATGGGGATCCAAGGAGACATAGCAGGTGGGCTGTGGGGAGCAGTGGGCCGTGGGAGCGGTGGGCCCAGTACCTGATTTGAGGAAGCACTGCATGGTCACATCTTCCCATTGTCACTGCATGTTCTCTGCTTTTATCAGCCCATCTGTAGTGACCACTAAAGCCACACAGGCCCAAGCCCACGGAATACACGTTAATGACCTTCTGAGTCTGCACCTCACTCAATGCAATGAAGCATCAGCTCATGAAACCCATGGGAGCCCATGACTCAGGACAACAGGGAGTACCCACTACCCCCCCAGGGGGAGGGTGGGGTTAGGGTCTCCACCTGCCTCACCCTAGCTCTCTGTACCTCAGTCCTTTAGTGGGGTCCTTAGGCCCAGCACCCCTCACTTCCACTCAGCACCCACCCTAGCTCTGGCCACAAAAGGAACCTTGACAACCACCCACCTGGCTTCTTTGTGCTGCCTGCTTAACACCAAGCCTTGAATGCTGTTGAGCTTATCCTCAGGGATTCTGCTTCTGGAGGGTTTCTTTTTAGGTAAATTAACCAACAGCTAACTGCTCTCAAAGCCTGTGGAGCCCTGGAGCCCAGGGAGGCTCAGGTACTCCCAGCCTTGCCACCCACTAGGCCTGCAGACTGGGTGGGTGAGCAGCCGACTGCGTGGAGGGCCCTGTGAGTAAGTGATGACACATGGATGTGGCCGAGGCAACATGCTCATTTTTCACTCAATGGCTGTCTTGACAAGAGAAAAACAAACATGCAGCAAGCAGAGCATCTGTGGGGACATCAGGAACCCCACAGTCACTGACTGAAAGCAAAGCCTGGGCTGTGCAGGGAGGAGGGACCCCTCTTGAGAGGCTGCCCAGGAGGGGACTGTCAGTGACAGGGACCCTAGGACCACACTGAGCAGCTGCAAACAGCATGCTCCTGTTAATTACATTTCTCTGCAGCCATGCACCTGCGGACTCTCTACCACCTACCCTTCCCATTAAACTAAAACCCATGGCTGCCTTTAAACCATGAAACCAAGAGTGGAAAGCAGCTTGAAGCCGCTTTCCAAGGAAACCTGAGTGGGCCATGGTGCATCCAATCCTCCTTCAAAACAGAGGTTGCAGAGAGCCCTGGTCAAACTAGGCCTAGGGAAGCAGATGAGAAGGGGCCCTCCAACCCCCAAACCCTCCACACCCCCACCCCCACCCTGCCACCTGGAGGTTAGAGAGAACCAGCTCTCCTGGCTCCATCCACCTCCAGAAGTTTCTGATTCAGTAGGTCTGGAGGAGAATTTGCATTTCTAAGCATCTCCCGGGGTGATGTGGATGTTGCTGGTTTAGGAACACGCTTAAGAGAGCCACTGATGGAGTGAAATTTTATTTTCCAAAGGAGTTGTTTTTGGCTCCAAAAAAATCCCACAGTCCTGAAAAGTCGGACCAAACAGCTTGTGAGGTGAACTTGATAACCACTACACTACGGGAAAGGCCTGGACCATACAGCTTGGAGAAAGTGAAAGCGTCATGTGTCCAGACAGAAAGCGACACTATTCAAGAGCTGAACAGTGTCTCTCCACAGATTCCTAGGGACAGAAGGTATTATTAATAACTAGAAAGAGAACTTAGCAATTTCCTTCTGAAACTTGGTGGATGACCCCCCAAGTGGAAGTGGTCACTAGGTAGCCTGGGGAAGAGTTGTCACTATCACCCCACTGGAAAGTGACCACAAAAATCTAATAAAGATCTTGCTGCCCAAAGTAATTTTGGGATTTTCAGGATAAATCTGTATGTTTCCTAGCCACCTACTTCCATGCAAATCAGGCCTTCTCCAGCAGACAGGCTCTGGGGTGCACCAGGCCTGGTGAGACCAGGGGTGTTATAAGCCAGAGAAAGGGAGGGAAGTCCCAGAGAAGGAAGGGAAGGGCCAAAGAGCAAGTATATGAACCCATGTGTGGACCCCAAGATTGGAGATAGGAACTAGGCAGAGGAAGCACTGCCTCAGCCACAGAGGGCAGAGAGGGTGCTTGCTGGGTGGGCAAGGGAGGAGACAGCCCACAGCAGCAAGCAGGCAGGGCCTGGGCCACTGAGGGGGCCACCCTCCTGGCTGTCTCAGGTGGGGTCAAGGAGCAGAGACTCTAGCTCAGCAGCTGAAGTACCAGCCTAAGAGTCCAGAGTCCAAGCAGTGCTGGTCTCCTGCCTTCGCACTCCCAGGCCAGACCCTGAGATTTGAGGAGAGTGGCTGGGCCCCATCTGCTTCCTTTCTGAAAGCCAGGAGACCATGTGATCACCACTGGTGAGTGGGGCCCTCTCCTCCACTCAGGTCAACAAGAAGACTCAGCGGTGGAACCCTGTGAGGAATGCGGCAATGGGCAGCTGTTGTGGCAGGGGAAGGCCCCTTGCACAGTGTGAGAAAAGCTCCTCATGTCATTAGCACACTACTCCTGCCAGGCGGGCAGTGGTTTCCAAACTGTTGTCTCCAGACCTGCAGTCTCAGAGCTGCTGGGGATTCCCAGGGCCCACGCCCAGGCCTGCTGAATCAGAAGTTCTGGGCATATGGTCCTACCTCAGGCCCCCAGGCACGGCTGGTGCACACTCAAGTTGAGAACCCTGGGCCGTGAAACAGCACTGACTTTGAAGCTTTGACCTTCATGGAGGGACCCAGCCTGGGAAAGTTTTCTACCCTCCCTGGCCTGATCCTCATCTCCTGATCAGCAAAGTCACAGTGGCGCTTGCTTTGGGGGGCAGCTCACACCTCTAACTCCAGCTACTTGGAAGGGTGAGGCATGAGAAGCAGGAGTTTGAGCACAGCCTAGGCAATTTAGCAACAACTGTCCTCCAAGTAAAAGTGTAAAAGAGCTGGGGATAAAGCTCAGTGATAGAGCACAGGTGGATTCAG
>NW_004524578.1:17724617-17739799 GCF_000260255.1 Octodon degus
AGAGAGAGACAGAGAGAGACAGAGAGAGACAGAGAGAGAGACAGGGACAGATAGAAAGATTCAGGTAAATTAATTCATGTCAATGCCCCTGTCTTCATGCCTAGCACAGAGCAAGTGCTCAGGGCAAGGGTGCTGCGGTCCCAGGGCCATCAGACATGGTCACAATAACAGTAGGTAATGTGCATGGTGATTACACCAGGCAGGTCTCCTGAATGGCTTTGCATTTAAGGCCCACATCAACAATACTGCTAGGAACACACTACCATTATAGCCAAAATATGATCATTTCCACTTGACAGAGGAGAGATCAGGGCTTAAGGAAGTTTGACAACTACCTCTGAGCCCACAGCTGTTGATAGAGAAATGGGGGGGGGAGAAAAGAAATGGGGAGATGCACCCCAGCAGCCTGGCTGCAGAGTCTGTGCTCTGCCGCGGGGTAGCATCTGGAAGAGTGGCTCCCCATGACCCCCACCTGCCTCCACCACCAAGACAGGATCATAGCATTCTAAAAAAAAAAAAAAATTGGACATTTTTCTCTATCCTCAGGTATAGGGATATGGTTGTAGTCCTGGAGTCTGTAAGGGGAGGTTGAATCAAATTTTTCATCACATCCGTACCAGTCACCAGGATATTATGAGAAAGTATAAAGGACAGAGACTTGTCCTCCATGTGGGATTGAAGAGAAAGACATGGAAAGTGGTCAGAGACCCAGAGACAGCCTCCAGCTGCAGCCCGGGCCTCAGCTAGGAAGAGGTCTGCCAGTGCCACCACATGATGACACGCCAGGCCTGGAACATCCCCCTGGGAGCTCTTGGAGGGGTGGTCCCAACCTGAACAAATGCAGCGGCTGCTCAGGCATCTAGCAGAGTTCATCCTTTAGGTGGTGCATCATGGTGGGGGTGAGGGGTCTCTTTCAGGGCTGGGGGTTCTTGCCCAACCGTGCTTCCTGCTTCTGCTCTGCCTTTGAGAGGCAAGGGGATTCCTTCTGTCAGTGTCAGGTTTCAGACACAGGGAGTAAAACAGAAGTGTAGTAAAGACAGGGAGGGAGGTACGCAGGGCTGTGACTTCATATCAAATGCTGCAGCAGTGCTAGAGACTGAGAATTCTAAATAAAATCTGATCACAACAACCCAAGTCTCCTCTCCCAGATACTCCAAGCATACGAAGATGCACGGCTGCCAGGAGGTTCTGTCCTGCCTCAGCCACTCTCTAGCAGCACTGTTCTTGGACAGCTTGTTTTGCCACTCATTTATCTCCTCCAAAATGGGTTCAAAGCCTCTACCATAGCAGGTGGTGAGAATCAAGGAAAAGATTACACAGGATGCCACACACAGTGCCAGCTGTAAGACAGGCGCTCAATGGGAGCAGACTATTACTAGCAAGGATTCACAAAGAAAAAACACTGATGAGATAACACCTCCAAAGCCAACTGTGAACGAAGGGAGACCAGCCAGCAGGGGGGAGGGAGGCAGGGGGAGTCCACACTCAAGTTCCCAAATCCTTGGAAGAAACACATGCAGAGGGAACCGTCACCACAGGAACAACAAAACAAGAAAACTCGCACCAGACAACGCACTCGGCAGACGCTGCTAAATGGTTTCCAATTAATTAACTGATTACATGATAGAACAGAAGGGGATTTGAAAGAGCGCTGTTGACCTTTAAGAATAATTAATATCATCAGGATAGCAAACTCATCCAAGGAAAATAATGAGGAACATTTTAATACTACATTCAAAAGCTCTGGATGGGGAGGCAGATGGACCATATCGAAGCAGAGCCCCGGCATCCTCCTCCATCACTGGCTTCCTGTCTCCTTTTTCCCAGCATCAACCAACTCCCACCCAGCCGCTCTCTCCTCATCCTGAGAGTTCCGGGAAGGCCATGGAGAGACCTAAGGACATCCCATTCTGCACCCAGCAGCTGCCACCTTGGCCAGCGCTGTGGCCACTCTGCAGCCCCCTTCACCAGGCATGTCCACAGGCCCAGAACAGGGACCAACAGCCTTGCTCTTTTGCAAAAAGAAAGAAAGAAGAGAAAAATCAGCAAGACTGAGAGGTACAACACATCACTCAGGGTCACACCAACCCCCTATGCAGCTGACTGTCCAGCTGCCTCCCTCCCTCGGGCTCCTGCCAGGGCCAGTACCTGAAGAAGACACTGCCCATGTCTGGGGCAGGTGTCTCACTTCAAACTCTCACCTCACAGCCATGATGGACTGGATTATACTGCACCTTATAGTACACAGTCCATGGGATCTAGAAGGTCAAGGACTCATCCTTTGTCATTGTTCTGTCCCTAACATTCTGGAATCATGGTGGTGTTGAACTGGCCTGAAATGAGCCCTGCATCTTGGTCAGCCTTACTTGGCAAGCTGGCTCCTCTCAGAAATTCTCAGTCATCTTCCATGGCTCCCTGCTCTCTTCCTCCCTGGCCACTTCCTCCACATAGCTAGTTCCCCATCCCATGCATTCAACCCTTTGTTAACACTTATCACACAGTGAAATGATTCATCTCTTGGCAGTGTAGCTTCCTACCAGCCAAAGGGCTCCCTAAGAGTAACATTGTGGCTCTTGCCCCTGTGGGTCCTGATGCCTCATAACATACATAGTATGTAGTAGGCACTCAGTAAGTGATGATTGAGTGAGCCCGAGCATAAATGCAAGTAGTGTAGAAAAAAAAGTCAAAGTCTTTACTCTTCTCCAGATAATTCCAAGGATATGAGATTAATCCATTCAATTAAATCCCAGGGACAGGCAACCAAATATCCTGCTCTGTCCAGTTCACATCTATTTTTCTGGAATCCTATTAAGTTAGTTTACCTTTCACCTTCAAAGGCGTATTATATGATCACTCCATCTATTGAGTGTCATTGTGTGCCCATCATCCTTCTCGGTAGGTGCTGGGTTACAGTAAGGAACAAAGGAGAAAAGCAAATTTTCAAAGCAGGAAAAAGTCTGGCGTTACTCTGTGTAGAAAGGCAGCGTCTGCTCACCTACTCAGCACACCTAATGTGGTCCCTACTCCATGCTGTTAAATGCCAGACCTTGGGTGCATGGGGTGAACAGAACGCAATTCGCCACAGAACTCGGTTCTTCCACAAGAATCTGGGAAAGGTGTGTGGTCCAACATGGAATCACTTTTGTCTCAAAATTTGCTTTGTCCCAAGGTCTTGACCCTTTGCTGTCCCCAGGTGGTACCACACTCGGCCCTCATATCCAAGCATGGCAGCTGGTCCACAACACGTGCCCTTGCCTTAAAATACCTGCAGTGACCTGTGATCCCTAGAGTGCACAAGTCACAGGATATTTGCAAGAAAGGGCAGTGAGTGGCCAAATAGCTGCCAAATAGCTCAGTGGATTAAAGCGCCTACAAGGAGGCACAGTGGCCTGGGGTTTGATCCCCAGGCCTGCTGTGCTGGCCCCACCCATGGGGCACACTGAGATGATGATTGAGACTGGACATGGTGGCATGGGCCTGTAATCCCAGCTCTTAGGAGACTGTAAACAGGTAGATCACTATGAGTTCGATCTAGTAGTGAGACCCTGAACACCCTGTATACCCTTCCCTAAAATACGAAAAAAAAGGAAGAAAGAAAGAAAGAAAGAAAGAAAGAAAGAAAGAAAGAAAGAGCAAGCTGTAGAGACAAGAGATGCCAGAGAACAATCCTCAAAACCCTGTAACTCCAAGGAAACCAGCTGCCCCCAGACTCATCCTTATTTCCCAGGGTCCCATCTGTCTACACCAGAACTCTCTCACCTCAGCTTATTCTCAGCTGCTGCACAGCTCATGTCCTGGCAAAGCCCATGTGACTTTGTGTTTGCTTACAACCTGCCCATGAGCACCTCCTCTGCCCTTTGGTTTCAGTAGCCCTGGCTCCTTTCTCACCTGACTGCTAGGAGCAGTCATGCTTTCTTTAGGAGCTGGAGCCTGAGAAGGAGCCCGCTGCCCTCTACTCACTCTGCCCCACCTCTGTCTCACTTCCAGTGTCAGCCAAAAGTATCTCTTTTCTTCTTTTAATTACTTCTCTGTTAGTGCCCTCATGACTCAGGGCTTTAATTTATTCACCAAACAATGTCATTCCAGCACTGTTTTCTATAATTTATGCCATGTATAGGCAATTGGCCTCTGCTGTCCAATTCTGCAAAATACGAAGGAAATGCAGAGTTCGTTCCTATTCCCCATGGCCTTTGTCCTGCAGAGACAGGGCAGTGTGCATGGCTACTTTTATAGGGCGGGTACAAGATCAGAAATCTCACCTCACTTGGAACATTTGGAGCACAGACCCACCCCTGCCCCACCCAGGGAGCTGTTTCTTCACCTTCCCCCAGGCTGAGAAATGGATGCAATGTGAGTTCAGGAGACGATTTCTCTCAGAGACAAAACACTGTCCATTGAGACTTTGAGAAATGAGAGAAAAAGAACAAGACTTGAGGATCACATGAGCACAAGCACCAGCCCTTCTCGGGATGACCACCAGCATCAGAATTTTCAAACTATCTACTTCTTATTATTTATAGTGCTGGGTGCAAAACACAGGAAGTCTGCATCTTGATCACAACTGCCACTAAGTGCAAGCACACAGATGAATTTCCCAGAATGGTTTGCCTTTCACAGGTCCTACAATGAGGGCACTACTCCTTACACCAGCCTACTGAGGGCTGACCTCAACTTAATTTAAAACCTTGAGCTTTGAATATAAGTGCAAACAATTAATTAACTTGCTAATCATTTTCCCTAATATGGGGACTTTCCCATAGTTATTAACAATAATCATGTGAGTAAACTGAAGAAAATTGTGATACAGAAATAATATTCTGAGAAATTGAAACAATGAGCAACATTTATTGAGTGCTTGTTAGCAGCTAATTACTATATGCTTTAAAGATATTACTCCATTGAATCTTCTCAACATTTTATGGTCCTTGTTATTATGATGATTTGTTCTCAGTTAACCAATGAAGAATCAATGCTTTAGATGTTAGGTGGCTAGCTGAAGGTCAAGAAGGTGCTAATGTTCAAGTAGGGCCTGGGTCCATCTTGTCTAGTTGTACGATCCATACCCTGAGCATTCCACTACAGTGTGCTTTTGCACGTGCACATGCCTCTGTGTGTGTGTGTGTGTGTGTGCACGCATGCGCGCGTGCACCTACTCATGTCCACTCATCAGAAATTGCCTTGAGGGCTAGGGAGATAGCTTAGTAGAATAAGCAGCTGCCTGGTAAGTGCAAGGTCCAGAGTTCAATCCCCAGTACTGCAAATAAAGATAAATAACCATACCAAAATTTTGGGGCCAGGGAGATAGCCCAGCAGTCTAAAGTGCCTGCTTAGACAAGCTTAGGCAAGCACAGGGTCCATGGTTCTATCGCCAGCACCTCAGGGTGGGCTGAGCCAGTCACACAAAAAAAAGAAATTTTCTTGATCTCCATTGGGGTAGGGGGACTCTGTTTTCTGTCAGGCAGTTAAAAACCTCCCATGAATGAGGAAAGTGCATTGTCATGGACAAATGGGCCAGTGCCATAACTTAGCCAGCTCTACTGGGCTACTCACAATTTACCCTCCTCTGTGCACTCCGTTGAACAAGATGGGACAAGTCCACTTATTCAAGGTCCCAGAAAGCGGAAACAGAATAGCCACAGCCATGCAAGGACTGTTCCAGAAGAAAGAACCCATTCCAGTCCCCAGCCCTGCAGAATACCAAGGCCCTGGACAATTCCTCAGTTCTGGGCAACCAGAATCATAAATTGCAACCCTGCTATGCTCTGGATTGGGCCTGACTATGGGAAAAATATGCCCACCCGCCTGCTTCCATTTAGTTTTGCATAACAGCAGGTGCATAGCAAGTGGACAGCAGGCCACCTGCTTCACCACATATGCTCAGCTCCTTGCATATGCCATTGTAGTGTATTTCTAACTGGTGGTCAACTTATTACACCCAGATGAATTAAACTAACATAGTGCTGGGTGCAGAAGGCCCACCTGAGGGTTGTTGCCAGCAGCACATAGGTAGAACAGGAGAAGCTTCCAGAACGCTGTGAGGGATACTATTTAGAGAAGCTGTTGGAAGCTGCTAGTTCTCTTGGGCTGTTCTGTGGAGGACCTTGTCATGCTGGCTTTCTGGATGAACTTTGGAGAAGCTTTGGTCCTCATCCTGAGCATCACTTCCTGGACCCAGAGGGGAAGATGGTGCACTGCTCAGCCTCATGAAGAACCTTGTTATATCAGGTTTCCTGATAAGAACTCAGCTTTCCTCATTGCTGGAGAAGCTTGGTACCTCATTGTTGCTGAGGATGACTGATAGATCCTTCATCCCACTGGCATAGACTTTCTAGTTTCATCCACTGAGCTTTGGGCCTTTCCAGCCCAAATCCATGAGGTGGGCCTGCATGAGACTTTGTTGTGAGCTCTAGGTCTCCAGTTGGACTTGTCAGAGGCATTGATATTGGCTCTAGGTTTTCATCTGGACTCGTGCAGGATATTAGGATCCAGGCCCTCAGCTGGATTCTTTAGTGTTTAGTGTGTGGATGGATTTCCTGCACTACTTGTATATGATTCCTTGGTGATTCACTATAAAATACTATTATAAATTGTGTCCTGTATTACATTGTTCCCCTTCAAAACCCCCACACCATGACAGCCACATTGGTGGCATTTTACTTAAGGACACAGGGTAACCACCAGCAGCAGTGATTAGGCTAGAAGGGAGGGTAGGAGGAGGCCGGTGCCTGAAACCCTCTTTTTTGTTGTTGTTGTCTTTTTGAGACAGGCTGTCACTATGCAGTTCAGTCTGGCCTTGAGCTCACTTTATAGCCCATGCTGATCTCAAACTTGCAATGATCCTTCTGCCTCACTTCCCCAAGTGCTGGGGATTACAGGCATGTGCCACCATGCTTGGCTTGGAGCCCTCTCTCAAGCAGGATGTTCACAGCTCAGTGAGCCCAAAAGAGAGGGAGGTCCAGGGCTCTGACCATGGTGCTGAATCCAGGTGGAGTGGGGGAAGGGTCAGAAGCCTGGTGGCCAGCAAACAAAAACAGTGATGGCAAGAAAGCAGCTCCCCTGCCAAAAAGAAACATTTTTCAATATTCCTTTGAGAATGTTGGGCTCTTGATCATGCTTAGAGAGATGAGCTGGCTTTGCATCAATACCACAAGAAGATGAGTTTGGAGCAGACATTGATGGGTATAAATCCATATCTATGGGTATAAATCCATAGCTGTACGACCTTGGGCAAGTAACCTTTCTGAGTCCCAGAGTCTTCATTTGTCAAAAAGGAATTCCAGTTATTCAAACAGTATTACGGTGGGAGGACTGCCTAGTACAGAGCTCAGTGTGATGAATATTTCTCTTTCTTTTCTTGGCTTTGTTCCCTACTTACTTTTATGTGTGTGTGCGTGCACACACACACACACACACACACACACACAGAGTTCATTAACTTTCTTCCTCTTCTTCTATACCACTGTAAACCACTGCAAACATTCCCTCAAGGACAAATTTGAGACCCCTGTCTTTCTTGAACCTTCCCCCCTGTGTCCCCAGTATACAAGGATCTCTCTGCCTGGTACAATCAGCACCCTCCAGCAGACGACAGCATATTGGCATCACTAGCCTAAGAAAGCTGATTTGACCTTCCCTATTAGACTGAACATCTCAGCCCCACCTGGGCCAATACCTGCCTTAGTACCTCCATTCTTTCCCCATCCTGAGTCACGGTGCTACCTTAGGGTGACATATCCAAAGCAACTATCACTGCACTTACCAAGGCCCATCACTGCAGCAGCCATGCAATCACCTTATATAGATTCTGAACCATACAATCATTTCTTGTTTTCAAACTGCTTTCTGCTTAGTTTCTGGTGATGATCCAACTACCATAATATCACTAGTAAAACCAAGGCTGTTATGTGCTTTCTATCACAGAGAAGGACACCGAGTAAAGTGACAAATGACTCATGATTAAGTCTTGAAGCAGCATCAAAACTCTGAAGTCCAGAAACCAAATGAGTGTCCCTGAAGGTGGTGGCAATCACTTAAGAAACAGCCCAGTGTAGCAGAAAACACGTGCAACTTGCGGTTTGAGACCTGGTTCTTCTTTCACACCCGATGCCTCCTGGCTCCATGACCTTGGGAAATTTACTCCCTCCAACTGTTCACCAACAAAATAGGGATGATAGGGCTGAGGAGATAACTTGATGGTCTAAGCGCCTGCCTGGCAAGCCCAAGGACCCAGGTTCGATCCCCAGTGCCACATGCCATGCTGGCCCTGTGCCGAACTGGCCACCCAAACTGAATGTGATAATGCACACCTATAATTTGGGCACTGGAGAGGCTGAGACAGGAGGATCATTATGAGTCTGAGCTGCATAGCAAGACCATGTACTAAATAAATAAATAATTTTTTAGTTAAAGAAAAATAGGGGTGATACTAATTACTTCTTTACCTTTATGCTGCATATGAATTGAGATGGCACTTTTGAGATGTGGTTTATGAGGCATGATAGCCTTGCCAATTACCACGGCATACAGGTCAGAGAACTGGTCATGAGTCACGAGAGGAAGTATTCCAGAAGACCCTTAGATAAGAACACAACAGGGCCACCCATCAGCCCCACTCTGTTTCCATGCAAGGCTCCAAACACGTGTATTTGTTCACTGCACAGTTTCTTAGGTGTATCATGTATCCTAGGCACATCAACTAAAGTGTAGGTTCAGAAAAATGAAAGTAAGAAAATCCATCAGATTGCGGTACAGGGTATGAGCTAGAGCTTTAGGAAGGAATGGCCCCTGCTGGGTGCCAGGACTGCAAGCACACTGATGTTTCCAGGTTCCTAAACAAGCCTGCAAGGAAGATGACTTTATTTCAGCCCTGAGACAGAAATGACTGCACCAAGCCTTCGCAGCTGCTCAACAGATTGGCTAAGGATAGAGTTCAGTTCTTCTCAACTCCAATACACATGCTCTTAAATGCACTATTATTCCACTTCTTACTGCTTTATCAAAATAAAGGAGATGGGACAGCACCATAGCATCCTAGCATGGGCCCCTGCTCATGGGTGAGTTGCTAATGAAATAATCACTTAATAAGTGCTGTTCCTGATCTCCAAAATATCCACACAGGGCTTTCCGGGCTACTGGTCATAGCAAGCTAGGTTTTCCCCAGATTGCTAAGGTACAAGCAAAGGCCAGGACCAATGAGGGAGAGAAACAGAAGAGTGGTAAAGATAATGGGAGAAGAAGGGAAACGTAAGAAAATAGAGAGCTGCTGGGACTCAGGACACGAAATGCAATTATTAATATTCTAAATGAAGTTCTGACTGCTTAAGCTTTATTTAAGAACATGCCTGACTGTATAATTACAAAGGCTTAATTTGTTTTCTTTTCCACATAACAAACAAGGAGCACATGGCTGCTCTTAGCAAACACCACCCTTCCTGGTGTCCACATAGGCTCCTGAGGCTATAGAAGGACATTGGGTATGTGGAGGGGCAGTCCCACTGCCACTGGCCTGGCACTGCTGGGCTATCTGGATGCAGGAACGAATAAGAAGATGGCAATGCACATTCCCTTGGAGAAAGACCCTGTGGTAGGTGGTGGTAAGGCCACCCCTTTTGGCTTCCCATGCCATGGACAGATACTGCTGGGCCATCTGGTCTGTGGTGTGCTGGTACAGTGTGCCAACAAGTTCAGTGGGCATGGAGGAGGCTGTACCCTCTCTGAAAGTCAGAAGCCTCCTTCCCATGACCCTATAACTTTGGCTAACCCCCTGGATGCCTCTGACCCTTGGATGTATCCAGCCGACCTCGGGCCAGATCCTGAAGAAAGAGTGGGCATTGCCTAAGGCATTGTGGGGCTGGGCAGGGGGAATGGCACAGGCAAAGGCCCTGATGGGGAGGTGGCTTGGCATATGGCAGTTTGGGGACACAGTGTGGTCAAAACCAAAAGCACCACAGAAGGAATAGGGGAGACCCTGGGATCGCTCCCAAGGGTGATCCCACACCCATTCTGTGCCATCGCAGCCAGGACTCTGCGTGGGCCACACACTCACCCAGCAGACTGAAGCAGGAAGTGAGGCTCATGCCCTAAAATCATCAGAGGGTAAAATCATCATGAGGCTAAAAGGGTCAAACAGACCCCTTGCAGGTTCTGAGGGAAACGTAGATGAGACATGTTGGGGCCCAAAGCATGATAGCTTTGCCAATTACCACGGCATTCAGGTCAGAGAACTGGCCATGAGTCACGAGAGGAAGTATGCCAGGGGACCCTTAGACGAAAACATAACAGGACCACCCATCATCCCCACTCTGTTTCCATGCAAGGCTCCAAACAGGTGTATTTGTTCACTGCACGGTTGCTTAGGTGTCTCATGTATCTGAGGCACATCAAGCCCAAGTGCAGAAACATCTACATGCTTTCTGGAGGAGGCAGAGAGGCACCAGGCAGATGCATCTGGCAGCAGACGATGAGTTGGGGGGCAGAGGCTACAGTCCCTAATCCCCTTCTGCTCCAATCTGAGCAGCCCCAGCGTGGAGGGGGCATCAGGCCCAGGGCCTTCCTGGAGGCAGGGTATTTGGAAAGCAAGGCTGTGGCCCTTCTGTATTACTGATATGGACTCAGAAGATAGAATGCAGGAAGTCACACTGTGGACCTGACACCAGGATGAGTGTGTCCTGCCAGCCCGAGGCCTTGTAAACATGTGGGACCTCTGGGCACAACATATACAGTGCCTCTACCTCAAATGGTCCCCATCATTCCCCCAACAAGTGTCTTTCATCTGCTTGCACCCTCCAACACTGTCAGATTTAAAAGTGTCTGTTTTTCCCCAGAAAGCTATCACAGCTGTAACCTTCCCCTTCTCCAAAGATGTATCATCAGCCTGTAGTAAATGTTCCTGGGCAGCCAAGTGTTCATCACATTGTATAGTAACTATCTATCCATCCTGTTCTCCTGTGCCCAACACTCCCACTCAAAACCAAACACCTAAGCATAAGTCACCTTTGCATCTTTGCCTGGGGCAAAGCAGGACCTCAACAGAAGTCCCTGAAGGGAATGAATGTGTTCTGTCTTAGAAAAACCACCCATGACCCCAAGAGCTATTGTAAATGACTTTGTAGAACTGTAAAGCACAAAAACATCAATATTTAAATGACAGGCTTAAGAGACAAGGAAACTTTTCCCTAGGGGAAGAGGCTGACATCATTTGCATCAGCATTATTCCTTGCAAACTCTTTATAACTTGATCTTCAAACTGAGACACAGTGCATTTTTTGTCTCTATTCTTTGCCAAACCCAAGAGAATAAGGTGTCTGGACCAGCCAGGTTTTCCAGAATGTGGGTTGCATGAAATCCTCCCCAGGAAGCCACACCAGCCTCTCCCCTTCAGCACAAGCTCTCAGGAGATAGGGGAAAGACTACAACACAATACTACCTGGACCTGTGCTGTGACTTGCAATGTACTGCTAAGCTCTGGTCAAAGTCCTTTACCACCATTATTCACTCAATTGTCACAACAACCCTGTGGAGCAAAGTGCTAGCAAGAGGAATGGACCCATTTTAGGGGTGAAGATACAGTATAAGGAGAAGGCCACCTGTCACTCTCTGAAGAAACAGGTCTGCCCTGCACATGTGTCCCCACAGCAAGTGGACCACACTCAGGGTGTGAGGGACAGCGAAAGGACCAGACAGCCACACTCTCAGCATACGCTCTAGGGTCAGCTTCCCAATAGGCACATCACGGAGTCCCTGAGAAAGTCAGGGAGTCAAACCCTTCACTCCAACCCAGACAGCGTGGGTGTCAGCAAAGGGCCCAGGGCAGGACAGACACAGCTGCTTCCAATCACAAAGAGAGGCAGGCGGCCCTCACAGGTGCCCTCCCATGGGACCCTCTAGAGAATTCAACTTGTATCCTTTACAAACAGCGAATAGGGTGGGCAGTTTCAAAATCATGGAAAAGGCCAAGGATTGATGCCATGAAGAGAGACAGATACACATGAACTCTGAGGGGAAATAAGTGTGAGAGAAGAGGAGCAGGTCTAGGGGCTGCGGTGGGCATCAGCAGATGCTGAAGGAGCCCAGGAGGCACACACCCACCTCCAGTCTGCATCTCCTCATGGACCTGTCTCCTTCTCACTTCTTCCCCTTCCTTTTCTCTGCCTCAATTCCCTCATGATGGTGACAGTGATAGTCTGACCAAAGTCCCCCTAGATGACACCAATACACAGCTACTCGCCTGGAGCAGGCAGGGTGTGCGTGCCTTGAGTTGCCCTGGGAGACCCTTGGGAGTGTTGAAGGGCTCCAGGTTCCCAGCAGAGAGCCCCCTGCACCTGGCCCCCAAAGCTGCCAGTCTCTCCACACACAGTGAGAGTCCGAGAGAAGAGGCAGACCTGGTGTTTAAACTTGGACTTCCCAGTGCCTTTCACAAAAGCCAAACTTCTGAGATGGCTTCCAGGGTGCCAGACTCACTGTTCGCTGAGTACCTATGGTGTGTGATGACTAAAGTAGAGGTTTACGACCCTGCTCCTGTGAAGGGAGTAATTAGCACTAAAAATTGAACCCAGGACTTATGCATCAAGCTATATCCCTAGCCTTTTTCACATTTTTTTAATTTTATTTTTTGAGATAGGGTTGCACCAAGTTGCGATATTACCCCAAATTACAAGTTTGGGCTCAAACTTGTCATCTTCTTGCCTCAGCTTCCCATAGTGCTGGGATTACAAGCATTCAGCATCACTCCCAGTTTATAATCCCAATCTTTAGAAAAAAGCCCCATGAGATGGGAGCTATCTCATAGTGTTCAAGGAAAGATCCAGAGATTTGATTCTTTAGCCAAGAATATAAAATGAAAAAGATCGCATAGCTAAATTAAGGTCCATGGCCTTCTTCCAAAATGCATGTCATTTTCACTCTTCCATTCACTCCCTCCCTTTCTCATTCATTCTTCAAACACACTCTTAACACTGAAGAAATGTGGCTTAAGAAAATCCAGTCTTTGCCCTGAAGATGCTTTCATTACTAGGAGAGATGGGCCTTTGTACGGGTGTTTCAGGTCAGCACTAAGCAGAGCTCCTCCAACGGGTCTCCAAGTGCACAGACACCCTGGGCTGCAACTGAGGCCATGGTGAGCTCAGCCACAGCAGGGCTGGTTTATCCTCTGGGACATTCGATACCCTTCAGACCCAGACATCACAATGGCCAGATCACCTAGAAGGCCACTCAGACAGGACAGGAGCTCCTTCGGCCCCAAAGACAAAAGGCTTAACCCAGAAAGGAATAAAACTTTTTAGCCAATCCATCAAGCAGAAACAAGGGAGGAGACACGTGGCCGCTAGCTTGCCACAGAATGAAGAGGAGCAGAAATTAATGAAGACTCCAAAATAGCCAAGAGATGAAACTCATTTTCTAAATCTGTCCTTAACAAGAAAAATGGACAAAAGAGATGTGGATAAATGGGAAGTAACGATGCCTTAGGGAAGGGAAGAAGAAAGACAATGAAATCTATAGAGAATGATTGGGGCTGGGAAATACGAACACTTCATTTAATCTTCAAGGCTAGGAGACACAAAGGCCAGGGGCAGAGATGTTGACTCAGCACTAGACCGGAGTTTAAAAGGTTAAAAGCAGTCAAGATCATGAGGAAACTCTTCAAGTTCAGTCCATGGGGTCCTGGAGAACTGAGATAACCAGGAAAATCACAGCCACAAAGGTGAGTCCAGGGATTTTTTTTTTTTCTTTCTTCTAAGAGAACTGTGAAATAAATATCACAGATTCTCAGCTAGGGGAGCGTGGGGCCACATTACCCAGGTCACGTTGGTTCTGCTCTGATTGGATCAGAATTGCACATGAAACGAGTGAACAGAAGAAATTATCAGGGAGGACTTGAGCAGCTCAGGACTGCAGGGGTCTGGAGAAAGGACATAAATGGACAAGAAAAGAGAAAAATCAATTTAGGAAGCCGTCTTCTGTCTCACTAGGGAACAAGCAGCAATTCCTGTTCGGGTACCCAGGAGAGGCGACTGCCCAGGAGACTAATGGTGTCAGCGGACTGGGAATTGACTTTCTTTGGAGGCAGTGGATAAATTTGTGAAAGCTTAGAAATTCCAGCTGAAAATGCGCACTTGGGGCATTCTGCGGCACAAAACTCATTTTGGGTTCAACTAAGAGCAAGAAGGGTCTGCTTAGAAGAGGAACAAGAAAGGCTTTGCTCCATGTCATCAGACACCCCAGAGGCTGGGCTGTGGGGGATTCAGAGATCCAGGCACATCTGTAGTCACTGCCTGGCCTGCCTGCATGGGCAGGGAGGGCCCTCGGGAAAAGCTGTGTACCTAGCACATCACACGATGTCAGAGAACGGCTTTGCAGTTCATCGGATCTGCCCTCTAGCCCGTCCTCCCCACCTCCCAGCCCCAAACTTTGCAATGGGAATGGCATGAGAAGCTGCTGCTGCTGCCTTCATGCACACATCACAGCCTGACTTGTCTGTGCCTCCTTGGTCACCAGACTCAGTTCTGCAGGCTGAGCACACACTGTGTGCTGAAGACCCACCTGAGTGTCAGCCTGGAGGCTTAGGAGCATGGCTCACTAGCTCAGTCTCTGCTAGAAACCGGGGCCAAAGCTGGGCTTGGTTGGGGTATTCCCTGATTAGCATCTCCCAGCCCCAACCCCTAAAGCTCCCAAACCTGAGGAGGGCTGCTCTGAATTTACTATCGCCCTAATCTCTGCAGCTGACAACAGCCTGGGTTGCCTTGCATTGGCCATGGCCACCAGGATGGAGGGTTATTAAGAGAACAGATTCTGGAGGTCTGGAAGCAGACTGCATGGACTTGGCTTCTGGCTCTGCCCCTTGGTAGCTGTGGAATCTTAGGCAAGTCAGGAAACTCTCAGCCCCTCAGGTTCCTTGTGTGTGAATGGGACCACAGCCATGTCCATTTGAGCACAAAAGGGCACATTTAGTGCATGGCATAGAAAGTGATGGCCTTGGAGCTCATGGTATAGGAATGCTTGCCCCTCCAAGAAGGCTGATGCAGGGAGAGGCCAGGGACAAAATACACTGACAACAGCTTTCCTCCGGCCCTGCTCCTTCACAGTCCCAGCTTGAAGCTTTCTTCCAGGAAGAATCTCCCAGAATGCCATGAGGTCAAGGCTGGGCCATATATCATATCACCTCCTTCTAGAGATGAGGACACAGA
>NW_004524578.1:17740042-17744564 GCF_000260255.1 Octodon degus
AGAGACAGAGAGACAGAACAATGCACAAATCATGGTCCCCCAGTCCCATCAGAGCCAAGGCACAGCGCTCAAGGCACAAGGCCTCAGCCTGGAGGCTTAGGAGCATGGCTCACTAGCTCAGTCTCTGCTAGAAACTAGGGCCAAAGCTGGGCTTGGTTCGGGGTATTCCCTGATTAGTATCTCACAGGCCCAACCCCTAAAGCCAACATCCACGCACACAAGTACTACCTGTTCCTTCCAGCCCAAGGGCTAGTGTTCCTTTTCTCTGTCCCCCACCCAACCACACTCCTGCAGATCATTCTGACTCAAGCTTCCCAAATCATTAGACCTGTGAAAACCCTATTCCACTGACAAATGGCTCCATTTCCAAATGCTGTCCCCATGGTAATTCTTTCAGAGCTTACCTGCTGGCCAGATTCGATGGCCTGGAACCACGAACATGAGTCTCAACAGCTCCAGGAGGAAGTCTAAGTGGAAAATGGCTGCACACTACCACAGGGGCAGCAGCCATTGTGCCCTGGGCAGGTCAGCACCCACTCAAGCCCACACCTCCTCCAGCCACCAGCCACACCAGCCCACCACCACTCACAACTGAGGAGGGCCTCTAGCTAAGGGCCAGAGGCTCCTCCACACCTCACACTGGAAGGCCCTGAAGATTTTCAAGCACCGTAAAGCACAGGGAGGAGAGAGCTGTGTCCCAAATAGCTCAAGACCAATAAAGAGCAGCCAGTTCTTACTATGCACTAGTTGAGGCATTTCCACCATAGGAGGCACACAGCTCTCCCTATCACGGTGTCCCTCGCACAGATTCAGAGACCCTTTCTGAGTAGTGACAGAGAAGGCACACTCTGCAGCCCCTCTACTCCAGGCTCTGGTGAAACTGTTATTCCAGCCTTATCTTTTCCTCTATTTTTTCCCTCTAGCTACAGCAAAAGTGTATTCCTCTCTTACACCACATGTCCACAGGTCAGTTGCGGCTTCACCCCCATCATCTTCCCAGCAAGGGTCAGGCTAATGGAGCGGCCTCCACCTAGAGCACTAATATCCTCCACTCATGGCAGAGGAAAGAGATGTAGTAGCCCCTGCACAGGTTCCGGAAGCTTCAGCTAAGCAGGAACACAGGCTTCCTGCATGCAACCCACCCCTTTAAAGTGTCTAGCTCAATTGCAAACAGTGATGCAGTTCATAATCTCCACACTCTTGAGTGGCTGAGGCAGGAGGATTGCAAGTTCAAAACCAGCCTGGGCAACTTGGTGAGACTCTGTTTCTAAATGAAAAAAATGTAAAGGACTGGGGCTACAGCTCAGCAGGAAGTCTCAGGGTACAGTGCCCAATACTAAATAACAAACCAATAGCGTTCAGTTCACAGGCTATGCTATATTCATAGAGTAGTACAGCTCTTACTGTGATCAATTTTAGAATCTTTTCATCACCCCCCCAAAAAAAATCCATAAGAGAATAAGGAATAATATAAATGCCTGGTGTGTTCTGCCCACCCCGCCCCTGGAGCACACTGAGATGGTGATTGAAACGGGGTGTAGTGGCACGTGCCTGTAATCCCAGCACTTGGAAAGCTAAAAACAGGAGAATCACTGGGTCTGATCTATGTAGTGAGACCCTGTAGACCCTTTCCTAAATACAAAAGAAAAAAAATGTGTATATGCTGTCACATCCGTAATAGTATTTTATAAACAGCTAAACCACATGTCCCAGGCGCCACACCTCTCTCTGAGACATCCTAGGAAAGAGCTTTTAATCTAGGGTCTAAAGGAAGTCTGTATTCCCTGTCAATTTGTGGAAAATGCTGTGCATATATGTGGGGAATATGTCTCCTGTGGATGAAATCTATACTTCCAATAACATTCTCAAAAAAAAATTTTTTTTTAATGAGGAGCCATTGTCCTGGTTTTGTCAAAGACCAAAGAACAGTAAACTGAGGATAAGAACCCCATCTTTCCCACCTTTACAGCCTCTGCAGCATGCAGCCCTTTGGGGAGGGTGGTGACCCTTACATACTTATCTAAGTGCATACCATGAAGATGACTGCCTTACTGTCACCAAAGTCATAATAACCATAGCCATTATGTTATGTGGAGCTCTTATTCTGGACCAGACATTCTTCAGTCCTTCCTATGCCTTATTTCATTTAATCTTCCATTATCCTCATTTTTCAAATGAGAGGATTAAGGCATAAATATGCAGTAGGTTAAGTAACTTGCACAAGATGCACAGATTGATATGATAAAGCCAGAATTTAAATTCAGTCAGTTCAGCTCAAGAGCACATAATATAAATTACTCATCAAAATAACCAAATCAGTGAGCCAATAGCTCAAACAAGGGGAAGCATTGCTTGCCCTTTTTATTTTGTTTTGCTACAGGGTCTTGCTAAATGGGCCAGGCTGGCCTCCTACTCGTGATTCTCCTGCCTCAGCTTCCTGAAGAGCTGGGATTACATGTGTGTGCCACCATGCCTGGCTCAGCTGCTGGGTCTGAAGGAAACCGTGAGCAACCAGAGCTGTCTGAAAAGAAAGCTCAAAGCTAACTTGCCTTTGTTGTATACTTTTACTTTATACTTCTTGTGCTATGATTCATATTTATATTTGCGCATTCTTATAATACCGGTGCTTTGTCTTTACATCCTTTCTTTTAAGCAAGGCTGCATGGGTTTGGGTCATACACAGAAAACCAAGGAGCTCCAACTAGACAGGATCCAAGGAAAGTAAATAAGATGCTATAAAGTCAGAATCCTGCCTCTGGGAGTACTGAGATCTATGTCCTGGCCCTGGGTCTGTCTGCTCTCACTCATAAGGATCACATTCAAGGGAAGTCTGCACTTAAGATTCCTTCTCAGCCACAGAATAATCAAGTGGCCAGTACCTCAACAAATAACTACTGACTCCCGCCAACAGAAGCCATAGTTCTAGGTGCTAGGTACCCAGAGATCCATGGCACACATCCTGAGTCCATAAGAGCTCACATTCTCATGGGGAGATGCAATACAAACTACTGAACAAATAGCCAAATGAAAGAGCTGGAGGGATGAGCAAGAAATCAAGCTGTATGATTGAATAAACAGTAATAGATTTGGGCGGCCAGAGAAGTCCACTAAGTTGGGATGCTCAGAGATCACCTCAAGAAGAAAGAAACATGAGAATGAGTGGTACCCAAGAGCCAGCCATGCAGAGATCTAGGGCAGGGGACTTGTCCGGGTCAGATGATCAATGGGTACCAGCTTCCAAAGAAGGAAGGAGTTTAGCACATTTGAGGAAGTGAAAGAAAGCTCAAGGCTGTAGCAGAGACAAGCAAGGGGGAAAGTCCTAGGAAATTAAAAAGGGAGGTAGAAGCAGATCTATCTGGATCCTGCAGCCATGGGGAGGGGCTTAGCTTTAATTATAAGTCAAACAGAAGCAATTGGAGGGGTTTAAGCAGCTGAGTGGCATAATCGGACTGATGTGGTTAAAATACCACTCTGGCAACTGTGCTGAGAATGAAAAGCTGCTGAAAGAAGTAGAGCCAAGCAAGGCAGGCAGGAGGCTGCTGTCATCGTGCTAGAAGACAAGAAGGTAGCCTGGGCCAAAGTGGCAGATACAAAAGACAAGAGAAGGAGATGGATGTACAATATTTTATAAAATATCTGAAGAGTGGAATGATGGGGAGGGGAGGTAAAGGAAATGGAAGACAGTCAAGAATGACACCCAAGGCTTGATCTAAGCGATTTGGTGGGTGGCCTGTGTCACTTATAGGAAAAACAACACTGAGGGGAAACAGATTTGGACTGAAGAGGTGGCCCATGACCCCAAATCCCATCTGGGCCAAGTTAAGCTTGACTTTGATTTAACTATCCATTTAGAAGTGTCAGCTGGGCATCCAATGGAATGAGGGAGAAGAACAGGGGTAGGAGTATAAACTTGGGAGTCTGGGTCCAGAATGCCTCCCCTCCTTAACTATCTATGACTATGAGATAGAAGATCAATGAACAAGGAGGAAGTCGTGAGCCTTTTTGTTAGAGGTGTTAAATTCTTTCCAAGCATTGTCTTACTTAAGGCTCAAAGGTATAATCCTAGTAAGCAGGAGGAATTTATGCATTTACCTCGAAGATCATGGAAATTCAGGGGATTTCCCCAGCTCAGTAGCACAGCAGTCTAGGGCTTGCACCTCAGTCTTTCTGTCTGCAAATCCCATGCTCCTGATCACCTGTTAAGGACATTCAATGGCCACACTCTCCACATAGAACACGGCAGGAAGCATATTCGTAGAGCAATAGTATAGGGATGAGTATGCCAGCCATTGATCTCTTTGGAATTTGGAGAAAAGATGCATGGCAGAAGGTGAGGGGCAGGGCTGGGGAGATAGCTCAGTGGAATGAGTGCTTGTCTGGCAAGTGCAATGTCCTGAGTTCGATCCCTGGTACCACAAAAAAAGAAACATAGTCACTACATATATCATCTTGGAATTCAGAATCAGAGCTTATAGCTAGTAATTTGCAAAGCATAATAAACTGTCTTTTTTTTTTTTTTTTT
>NW_004524578.1:17744782-17831315 GCF_000260255.1 Octodon degus
GACATCCCCCGCCTACCACGCTTCTCCCAGCTGAAGATCAAGTGCGTCTTTGCTAACAGCAGGAGAAATAGTTCAGTCTGACATCCAGAGCTTTTTGGAAAAGAGCAAGAAACTGAACCCAAAAGAGATCCCACCACAACCCACTCTAAAGGATTAAATAAATTCTTTTGGCTTGCTGGAATCTTATATTTAATATTCTTGGAAATAAGTAGGCCATAGGCCAATGCTAAGAAATCTTTCATAATAAAGACATTCAGTCTGTAATGTAGCTGTTGTTATAGGATTTGACCTGAATAGAAAAAGAAACTAGACAGCTTTCTCAGCAGAGCTCCTTGAGGGGAGAAGGCGCTAAATCCCCATGAGAAAATAGCAGCTCTCTAATAAAGTTTTAAAGACCCCCCACTCCTCCTATAAGTTCTTGCTGTGAAAACCAGAGAGACAAAACATTCCTGGGATATAAAAAGTACATAGGCTTCAGAGTCAAAGAGATTGGAGTCCACACCCAGGGTTACTGAATGACCTCAGGAGAACTCAGCTATGACTTCCGAATCTCAGTTTTCTCATCTACAAAATAGGAATGCAAGAGCCCTCCCTTAGCATCACTGTGAGGAGTAAGTGAGCTCATATTTGCAAAATCATTGGGCATCATCCTCAGCATTAGCAAGTTCTCAGCCTTGGCCTATTCTTTTTGGAGACTACTTTCCTTAATGCAATTTTCTAAGTATTGTAGGCATTGTTTAAACGCTTCTGCAAAAAACATTTCCCCTCTGGCCCATAGGTAGAGTGGAAAGATTCCTGGAAAGAGAATCACAGGACCGGAGTACAGTCCCATGGCTACACACCAGTGGGACATCTTCACTAGGCCTGTCTCCTCAGCAGGCCCCTAAGGCTGTCTGCCCCACCCCTGGCCCAGGGTGGTTATAAGAATTCAATGAGATAATGTAGGAGGAAGCACTCTGAAGGACTTGAAGCCCTCTCAGATGCAGGGAAGGGCCGTCACTGGAGTGCAGCACCTAGATGAGTATCTGCATTGCTCTACTTATGGGGACTCCAGATGGTGGAGAGCCAGCTGTACATGAGCCATGCCATGCCAGGGAAAACAAACCCCATAAAGCACAAGTGGAGCCAGCTGCAGCACAGAGGCTCAGGGGACTCAGCAAATAGTCCAAGTTCAACGGTCTTGCTGGATGTGCCTCTAATCAGACAGAGATAAAGAACGTTACAAGCGTATTACTAGCAGTTGCTTAGATCCTGGAGGAAAAGACCAGTGCCTCCAGAGGTGTCTGCAATGGAGTCTGGATGTGAGCAAGGGAACCACATCCACAGAGCTGGAGTTGTGATTATCGCAGCCCCTAAGGAGAGGGAGTGTACTGAGGGTGGAAGCCCAGAATCCCCAGAATTTAAACAAAAATGTTCAGGACAGCCATCGTGGTCACCTTAGCCTTCCTACTCTGTCCTATTCTTATCACCACCACAATCATCATCATCGTCGTCATCATCATCATCATCATCATCATCATCATCATCATCATCATTATTTACCACTGTCATTTCTGAGCTCTGTTCGCCAAGCCTCAGGCTCAGGCTAAGTGCTCCATGGGGCATGTATCCCTAAGTCATTACCACATCCCATGCCTACAACAAACACTTACTATGCTCTCTTTACAGATCAGCAAGAAGCTACTGTGATTATCAGCTGAGGAAGCTGTTATCGCAGCAGATCCTCCCTCCATATACACATATGAGGGTCAAGAATCTTCTCATCTCTCAAACAAGATCTCCCTGGGTGTATATTAATCAAAAGCTTACTTTTCACATGCAAAAAGATAGAGAAAGCTGCATCAGACAAGAGGAGAAAGTCACTCATAAACCTTGAAGTGGTTATGGCTCACAAGTGCTTACGGCCTTCTTTGTGGCAAACGGCAGGCCTTAATTTGGCTCATTTTCTGACATGAGGAAGAAGAACATGGACTGAGTTAGGGCTAAAGTAAGGGTTCGGGACAGCTGGACCAGTTGGAATGGCTTAAGATAACTCGACATTGGTAGAGGGGCAATGACGTCACTTCCTGCTTCTTATTCTGTACAGAGGGGAGACAAAAAGACTTCTCAGCCATCACCCTAAAAAAGAGAAAAAGCCGCCAAGCCAGGGCTTGGCAATTAGTGTTGGAGTAAGTGATCATCTTGTGATTGCTCAGCTGGAGTCTGAAGACTTGTAAATGCATTTAGAAGACAGAAATAGAAGATGTTGTGAGAGAGCAGTGAAACCTGGCCCATTTGCCAGAAGAAAATGTCCCAAAGCTGCCGGGAAATTCACTCAGTCGGGATTTGGGGTGTGTCTTCACAAATGGGGAAGGTTAATAAATAAAACCCGTGGATGAAGCCAGAGCATGTGCCCTGTCCTACCCACTTGCCTCTCTGTGATCCTCAGCTCCTTGGGAGTCCCACGGTGTCTACCAGGCACTTCGGCCAGGTATTGGCTCCCAGGCACAACCAGGACCCAATTAAGGATGGACTCTGGCAACCTGCACTTCTCAGTGAGCCCCTGGAGTCAACAGGGAGTACTCAGGCATGAGCAGCCCACGTGTCCAGAGAAAACAGGGCCTGAAGTTCATGTTATCACCAGACCCTACTCCACTTAGACCCCTGCCACACTGCCTCACAGATCTTGGAAGGGCTACCAACCTTTGTCACAGCTTCTTCTAGGGATATCAAGGGCAAGTCAAAGACATCCTGGAAAACCACCTGTGAGATACCTGTAGCCAAGATTCACCCCGGCTCCCACTTTGTGGGTCCATAGGAACACGGCAGGCCCTAAGGCTTTCTCCATCTCCCTGAGAGCTGTGGGTGGTACCAACCATGCACTAGAAGGTTCCTGAAGCATGAGCATCAGGCCCTGTCCCCAAAAGGAATATGGAACTTCTCCCATATTGATGGTTTTCCTCTCCCAAATTGACTGTACACCACAAATTAGCACTCTGCCCATGGAGCAGTTTTGCTTGGGCCATAGAATTGAGGGGCTTTGTTTTGAGTACCAGTATTTAAAATCTGAGCAATTTTACAGGTTCTCCACATCTTTTTAGAAAACCAGCAGGTCTAGTAACACTGTCCCCACTGCCACACGGCAGCAGTCAGATGGAGCTGCTTGCTAACTGCACCATCGACAGGGACACATGGTCCCCATCCTCCACTGTCTCCGCCTGGTCTGTCTTGGACATGTGGCTTCTGACCTTGGTGTGAGTTACTATGAAAAGGAAGCCTTCTCAGATGTCCAAGGCTCTCTCCCTTGAGACAATTTACAATGAAACTCAAAGCTCAAATAAAATAAACACCTGGAACATCTGGTCCAAGGCCCTCCTTGGGGCCCAGCTCTGCCTATGGCTGCACAGAACACACATTAGGAAAATCTCACCACAGAGACTACACCAGGGCAAGAGGCAAAAGCTAAATCAGAGAGTTGAAAGGAAGGTCTCAGACCCCCATAGCTAATACATCTGGCCCTGAGCAGTGACCATGGAGCTTGCTGTTTCCAGAGAAAGGAAGGAGAGTATAGCCCAATGCAGAAGTGGCCATAACTAACGAGCATTTACCAAGCACTCACTATGTGCTTGGGAAAACACAGAGGCCCAAGGATAAGGCCTGGTCTCCCCAAGACAGAAATTATTCCCAGAGTACTCGACCACAATTTTCTAGCATCTTCCCTTTCTCTGCTTGGAGTATCCTCTCTCCTGATAGCTTCCGCCTGGAAGTTCCATTACTTTTTCTTCAGCACTGGGAATTGAATCCAGGACATACTGAGCTACCTCCCAGCCCTTTTCTATTTCTTATTTTAACACAAGGTCTCACCAAGTACCTACTTTGTATAGATTGGGCTTGAACTTTTGATTCTCCTGCCTCAGCCTCCCAGAGTACTGGGATTACAGAAGCACATCCCTACTCTTGGCCTCTACCTCTTAAGGGATTTCTACCAGCTAAGTTGCCCTTCCACCACCAAGTGCAAGCAATCAGTAAAACTCTCCAGTGCCAGGTGAGTCTACATGCCATTCTTTTATTTTCTTCCCAAATGCAATGGAACCCAACCAATTCCTACAGAATCTCCACTCTTTGGGGCTATAGTCATCGAGTGTCCAAGATCGCCACTGTCTTTGAGCTCCTGGAGAACTAACCCAGACAACAAGCACCCCCCAGGGGTGTGAGAGGTGGACATTTCTCATGATCACTCAGGTAAGGTCCAATTTCATGCCCACCAGACCTTCTCTCCAGAAAATGGCATCTTCCCATTGAATGCCAGCATCCGTCAGCCCAGAGCCAGACTTGAGGAGGAATCATCAAGTCTGATGATTTTCTCCCACTGAGTCTACTTGGCCCCAATCCCTAAGGAAGCCACTGCACCCACAAGACAGAGCAGTGGGGGAGAACAAATGGGGGGAGGAACAGAGAGGCATGAAGCCCATCCATTGTCATGTGACCTCCCACTCGTCCCAACCAGAGCTGTGTGGCAGTATAGAGGTGTCTTCTTCTCCAAGATCTTCACACACACACACACACACACACACACACACACACACACCACCCCTATGCATGATCTCAGAAGTGTACAGTTCACATTATACCTGCATCGAATTTCATCATTTCCATTCCCAAACATCTACAAATTTCATCAGAGATTCCTCCTTTTAGCCCTGGTCCTAGACTTTTCCTTCTAGGAATATCAGAGGTCACCAGATCCAAACTCCTTATTTTAGGAGGCAAAGCTGGAGGCCCAAGAAAGTCACTGCACCCACCAACAGGCAGCACAGATGGAGCCAACTGTTAGCCTCAGTCTCCAGAGTCCCATGGTCAAGGGTGTCTCTGTGTGTGCCCCACTGTCCCACAGCCTACTGTACTCACATGTAGCGTAGATGGGGGTTCTTAGCAAAGGCTCTGGGTTGGATGCTCCGGAGTCCCGAATTCTTGATGGTCCTGTGCAGAACAAAAAAAAAAAAAGTCAGTTGCACTCTGGATGCTGAGGCCCCAGCCTGGCCTGTACTTCACTATCCCATCACCCCTGGGTGGCCCAGCAGAAGTCAGCAAGTGGCACCTAGTTTCACACTCCTCAGGGCTGGGTGAGAGGTTGGGCTGCAGTCAGTGGTCCAGGCAGTTATCCTCTACATACTGGTCAGTGGGTGAGGGTGTAGACTCCTGCTGGACCAGGAACCACAGGCCACAGCCCCTTTGGCACCTTCTCGCACACCCATACTAGGTCCCCATCACCACAAATACCAAAGAAGTGGTTGGAAATCTAATGCTAGCTGAGGACCTTCTCTCAAGTGCAGAGCCAAAGAAGGAACAGTGGGCCTGGGTGTGGTGCCAGTCTTGAAACCCTGGCATCAAGGTGCAGCCATGCAACACCAGGCCCACCCAGACTGGGGTGGGAGCTTAGGACAGGCTTTGACATCTCCAAAGTGGGCAGCACAGCCCTCCTGAAAGAGAACCCACAAGAGGTAAAGGACAAACGCTCGCTGTGACCATCAACCTGTGGAAGAGCCGACTGGGCACATCCCACCCCTTCCCCAAAGGGTGGCACACTCACAGCTTCTGGAGTCCCGTGTAGAGCTCCATGTCCACGGCATTCAGCGTGTGCAGGCTGCGCCAGTTCTCTATATGTCTGTGGGAGGAGAGGACACAAGGGTCAGAGGCAGTCACAGGCCAGGGTCAGGTCAGCAGGCAGCCACGCTGAGGGTGCAGGCTTTCCAGCCAAAGAGCACCAGTTTTAAAGGCCAATTTGAGTGTGATTCTGTGTTGGTCAAATGCCAGTCAAGCCTCCTGCCAGGTCACCAGGAATCTTGGAACCTCGGTTTCTTCCTCACTGGTGAAACTGACTATGAGGATGAAGTGGATTCACAGATCCCAAGGAGCCAGCAACACTGGAAACCTACTCTCCTGCTTGTCTTCCTGACTCAGTTTCCCTCTGTTTCCTTTCTTTGGGGCAAGCTCTTTTTCTTTCCCCTAAGTCCTGCCCACAAAAACAATACAAAGGCAAGGCTTTTACGAGGTGGGTGTGGCTTACCCATAGGCCTGGCATCTGTATGGAAAAGCCCAGGAGGACACACAGCAGGCTCAGGCAGCCGCCTAGGGGTGACCACAGCCAGTCCACCTGCAGCTCATTCAGAAAACCAAAGGCTTGATTTAGAGAGCTGACTTCAGAGAAGAGGAGGCACCCGAGAGCCAGGAGGCAGCGTGGAGTGGGGATGTCGTACTGCCCACCGGGTAGTGTGGGAGCTGTAGTGGCTTTGTCTCCAAGGCTGCATCTGCGTGACTCTGGGCAAGTGCTCGGCACTCCCTGGGGCTCTTGCTTCCTCATTTGTAAAGGACACGATTGCCCAGGATCAGCAGTTTCTCTCTCTTTTCATCACGAAGATCTCTTTTGAGACCTTTTTCCTAAGACACTTCATGTTTAAGGAGGTTTCTGTCTAGAAAGCATACTACATTTATTAAATAATAATTAATTCATCTTCTCAGATTTATTAACAGTGATATAAATCACTGCTAGCCAGAGCTTTTTATCAATAGACACAAACAAGTACTGCCTTGCCCAGAGCATAAATTCCAGCCCAAAGCCAAAAAAACAAAAAACAAAAAACCAAGGCCTGTGTTAGCAGGAGGAGGCTCATCGGGAGATGGGTCTGACTTCTGTTAGGTCCTTAATATTGAGAAAATGCCAGGAACCAACATCCCTCATTACACCCCTCATTATACCTTTATTGATTACCAAGGCCCTCTCCTGCTAAAAAGCTGCACACACCTGACCACTCACACTCACACATCGCTGCTGTCCCACGGGCACCAAAGGACCCCAGCAAAAGTCTTCCACAGCCCACACCTACTTGCAGGGTCTAACTCTAATCAGTGCCCGTGAGGTCTAAATCCCACCTCATCTAAAGGTACAGAAAGGTAACAGCTCACCCTGGGATAAGGCATGCTGTGGCCAGGATAGTGACAGCTACCTTCCCCAGACGTCTCCTCCCAACTCCTCCACACCCATGGCTCCACCATATGCCACCAAGTCCAGCCAGAGCCAAGAAGGCAGCAGGGCTGTGGCTGCCAGGGCCTCTGGAAGTACTTCGGTGCCATGCAAGGATGAGATATGCTGAGAGCCTGTTTCATTCCACATTCTCCTAGGGCCCCTGCCGAGCGGGCAGAGACGTTGGCATCTGCTGGGGACATGGGCCAGGTGGTCAGGCTGGTGCTGCGCTCCAATTCCAAAGCCTCCTCCCTGAAAGCCTCATGCCTCCAGGGCAGTCTGCCTGGTCTGGTCTGATCCCACCAAGGCAGGGAGCCTGGCATCAGTTCAGATGAAAAGGACAGCCAGGAGGGGTAGGACCACCTGTGCCACTAAGTGCCCCCAGCATTCTCCCCAGGCCGTGGGCTGTGCCAATTATCAAGCAGATTGCAGTGTTTGTACAGCATGCTGCTTGCTCCCAGAGCCTGGTTTCCTATAAGGAGCTGCTTCCAACGAGGGGCTGTCAGTCAAATTGTTTAAATAAATGAAATTATTTTTCTCAGCCCACATTAGCATTCCATTAATGCATCTTTATGATGGCCTGGCCGTCAATCACCACTACACTCTAAAATTTTGCTCTCCTTTGCCACCCTGTCCTTAGCTTCACAAACTGACCCTTCCTGACCTGCACACACACTGAAAGAGGGAAGGGGTGTGAGTGGGTGAATCAACCGGATGCAGATGAAAGGAAGATTCCTACTTCCTCTGTTGCACCTGAAATTTCCTAAATAAGGGGCTAGCATAGTGCAACAGTTTGGCAAGAAGGTGGGACTTATGAGCTATGGTGGTGAATGCCTGGGAGGCTGAGGAAGGAGGGCTGCAAACCCCCCAGCAGGGACAACTTACTGAGACCCTGTCTCAAAGCAAAAGATAACAATAGGATTGAGGCTGTGACTCAGTGTAAAGACCCCAGCTTAGCTTAAATCTTCAGACATTGCCAGTCTTATGGAAAACCTACTACTATTATGGACTACTGGTCTATATTGGAATATTTTGCTGAATTCATGCATCTATAATATTTAAATGACAATGGAATACCATTCCCTGACAAAACTAAACAAAAAAGGGGATACAAATGAATAACCATTTTGTATCTGTATATTCAAAATAGTTAGAATAGATATACAGCTACATTCTCTTAATTCAATGAATAGAGAGATTTGTTCTAATAGTGTTTGTGGACAGGTTATCATTTCTGCATCTTGTACATTGAATAACCACTATGACAACAATATGCAATGTATTAATTATTGAAACTGTCATACCAATCGGTTTTGAAACTGTCGCATTGCTATTTGTTTCTCAATAAAATTATTAAAAATAAATAAATAAATCTTCAAGGAGAGAGAATGAAAGAGAAAAAAGACAAAGAAGAGAAAGAAAGGGAAGGGCAGGGGAGGGGAGGGAGGAGAGGGAAGGAACCTCTAAGACAGTGAGTGGTTGACAAGTTATATAGCTTTGGCCAAATCCAAGCCACTGCCCACTTTTATACAGTCCCAGAGCTGATTCATTTTCACATCTTTTGTAAAAGTCAAAAAACCTTTGAGAAATCATGAAATCCAAATCTCCATAATGCTAATTGCTCATGTATTATCACCTATGCTACTTCCCAGCTACAATGACAGAGGTGACAGTTGCTGCAAGGTCAAAGTTATTTCCTCTCTGGCCCTTCACAGGCAAGGTGGCCAACTCTTGCCCGGGGCAGCTACCAAGATGTGTGCCAAACCCCATGGCTACCTCTGCCTCTAACCTGTCCAGGTTACTTCACCTTTCCATACCTCATGCTTCCTACCTATCAAATGGGGATAAGAAATACCTGGCCCTGAGGGTACAACAAGGGAGGAAAGACTATGTCTGTCTAGGAGCCTTTGTCGGGCTTAAGGGTCCTGATAACTGTTTTCTCCTCTTCCTTCAAGAGGCTGACCAAGCTTTTCTCCAAGCTTTTTCTCCAGGCTAAACAATGGCAAGAGGCTCCTGGAAGTTGTCATTTCTCAGTAATCACTGATAAAAAGCCCATATGTACAGGGATAGGAAACCTGTCACTGCGACCTCCACAAATATGGTGCAAGCAGAAATGCACAAACAAGTTCACGGAGGGCACAGAGGCCACGTCCGCGCGGGTTCTGAGGAGGAGCAGGTCGCCCAAGGCGCGGACTTGGCATTTGCTGATGGCATCAGCAGGCGCCTGCCAAGCTTTCCTGTGACTCATTGCTTGGTACCAGACCAGAGAGGTCAGTTACGGTGATTGTGCCGGCTGGTTTGAGCTATTAGGGAGGCCATGCGTTTAAGCGGAAAAGGCCAACTCTACAGGATACAGTAAGTAAATAAGATGAAGTATGACAGTAGGTTTGCTTTGCTTTTGCTAGAGTAAACAGTGGATACTCTCCCTAGTGCAATCACATGTGGCTCCTCCTTTTCTGTGCTTTTCTAGGTTGTCAGGGTTGTTTCTACAGAGCATTCATTTTGTCATGTGAAAAACAATCAATAGCCATATATTCTGAAAGGAAGGTCAGCTGCTTGCACCCTATCCAGGGCAGTAACTCCTAGTTCTGATCCAGGACCCCAGGCTGGGCTGCCTCTTGGCTGCAAAAGCTGCTCACAACCCTTCCTGTGGCGGGGCGCGGAGGGAGGGAGAGTGCAGAAAGATGCCCAGAATGTGCCAGGGGCCACAGTGTGCTTCCGCCATGAGCCCTGGCCTCCATCTGGATGCCCCAGCTTGAGTCAGCATCACAGGAGGAAGCAGAGGAAGGGCAGACAGGTGGCACCCTGAGCTCCCTAGCCCACTTTAATTTTTTTTAATCTTTTATTTATTTATTTGGTACAGGGTCTCACTACGCAGCTCAGACTCAGACTTCTGTCTCAGCCTCCCCAGCACTTGAATTACAGGTGTGTGTCATCATGCCCAGTTTTTGGGCCAGCACAGCATGCCTGGGGTTCCAGGGCCAGCATGGCATGGCAGTACCAGGATCAAATCCTGGTCCTTGTGCTTGCCCGGCAGGTGCTTAGAACGCCGAGCTATCTCCCCAGCTCCCTAGCCCACTTTATTTTTTTAAAAACAATTGAACCCTCATTTCCCACTTTATTTTATATAAAATTACATTTATTATAATTTTTAGCTTTCCCTATGTTATATTCTTCAAAAAGTAACAGAAATGAATTTATAAAATACAATGTAGGGTGAGGGTTATAACTCAGCAACTTAAGCACCTGCCTAACAAGCACAAAGTCCTGAGTTTGATCCCTGGTACCACAAAAATATTTGAAAGATAAAATGAAACACAATATAAAACTATTTTTCTACATTTCCAAATACCTTGCAAAGCTTTAAATCAACCACTTCCATGTTAGCCTTCTCAAGAAGTCATTCTGTCCCCAGGAGACCTTTGGCTATGTCTGGAGCCCCCGTTGACTTACAATGGGAAAGAGACAGTAACATGCACATCTAGTGAGCAGAGCCTGGGACACTGCTAAATGCCTTATGAACCACCAGACAGCCCATGCCAAAGTGTCAGACACAGATGTCCCTGAGCTGATGTGGAGGAGCCCTGCCTAATGCTTCTGTCCAAGATCACTACTGAAGCAAGAGCCTCATGGCTTAAAACAGCACCAAGTTTGAAAGTGACTGCTTTGCTGGAACCACTACAAGGCCTCAGGCCAACACGAAACAAAAGAAAGCCTGCCTCTAGGCCATAGCATCCAGGTAGGAGGAGAAATTTGCAAGCCAGGGCTCAAGTCAAAGGCATTGTTGGAGGGAGCTCTTTGACCCGCTGGTCCATGCCCCCTGCCAGGCTACATGTTCCAGAGGTAATAATGACCCCCCCCCCTCCAAGCTCTGGATGGGATCCATCAGCCCTGAGCCTTCTCCCTCCACTGAAAGTTCCTCTCCTGGGTTTCTCAGGCCACTTTGTTCCACAGAAATGTGGACTGCTCCATCCTGAGAGTCAGCTCCATGCCTTGCCCCCACCCTCTCTCCACTGTGTTCTCCCATAACATCACAGAAGCAGTACACTGCCAAGAGCATGCATGCACCCCTATCCCAGAGAGAGGAAGCAGGAGGGCAATACCCACGACAACATCGACCCCTACAGCCAGAGCCAGGCGTAGGGCTGCAGCTCACAAGCCCAGCAAGGATAATCGCAAAACACAAGGCTTCCAGGTGGGCTTGGGTGGGACGGAGCCAGAAAATGGCTGTGCAGTGTCTTCAGAAATTCCGGAGGGGCAGCCAACAATTGAATATTCAGAATAGCAACATTGAGCCCACGAGGACCAGGACCCCAGGTTCCTGCTTCATACCCATTCTTGGAATGAGACATGGCATAAATTAAGTATTAATTGATACATTCACACAGAATACAAAAACTCTTTGTGCTAGAATAAATCAGATTGTACTTTTGTACCACAGCTTTTCTGTTTCGCTTGGGCCAATATGGAAATGAACTGGCAATCTCTAAGCATCTAAAAATTGGATGGTACAGACTGGGTGGTCCGTATTTTAATTAAAAACATGTCAGGTGGGTAGGCTTACGAATTATTTATAGTACCAATAGTTAGTAGTTAATGTTTACTTTTTCTTTATACAGAAAATTCTAGAACATTGTAATGTCCACTGACACCTAACCCCAAGAAACTAAGATGTTAGGAACAGGGACAAGGTGCCTTTTATCAAGAACTTTCCTGGTCATGTAGGCAATTGGCAAGATGTAAGTTTTGCTGGTGGGACTTAGGAACATGGTTCTTTCCATCCTTCCTTCAGACGTGCAGGCCCAGTATTGGCTCCCTTTCCTCCCTTGCTGTCAGACTGCTGTGACTTCTTGAAGTTATTAATGAGCTGTTCTTCATAACCAAATTTTCCAGACAACTAACCTTTGCATTTTCAACTTAGTTGTTGGATGTCTTTCCCCTCAGTGCCCCCAAAATGCAGTCTACACTTCCATGTCTTAGGTACAGTTGACAGAATGTAAGTTATATTTTCTTAAGAAACCTTGAAGATGTAGCACTTATACCCCTACCCCAAAGACCCTTCCCTCCTAGGATTTTGACTCTCATTTTCACTCCATTTTTAGCAATTTTCTTCCCCTTTCTTTTATATCAGGCTATGGGCTGGCACCTCATGAGTACTGAGACCAGTCTCCTCTGTGGCCCTTTGGAGCTCAATGGCTAACAGCTGGTACCTAGAGGCCAGAAGACTTGGAAACAACACAGCTCTAGGAGACAGCTCCAGAACTGGATATTACTGGGATAGTTCCCCCAATCTCTCCAGTCCTCAGCTCCCTCAAAGGAAAGTGGTGAGGGTGAGAGGAGGAAATGCCTCAGTCCTCGCTTCTGCATGGATGCCCCACACTGGTGCAATAAGGAGCTGACTCCACTACAACTGTTGGAATTGCATAAAACAAAACAAGGACCTATGGTCAACATCATTGGCCATTCCAGAGGCACAAGTTAAAACAACACTGAGATTCCATGTCACCCAGAAAGAATCGCTGCCATCAAGAAATCAACCAATAACAAATGCTGGTGGGACTGTGGGGGAAAAGGAACACTTCTCCACTGTTGGTGAGAGTGTAGACTGGTACAACCACTATGGAAATCAGTGTGGAGATTCCTCAAAAAGAATAGGATTAGAGGTTCCATTTCACTCAGATATTCCCCTTCTGGGTATTTTCCTAAAAAATTAAAAACATTGTACTGTAGCAATATATGTGTGCCCATGTATATAGCAGCACAATTTGTAAAATTAAATCTTGGAAACAACCCAAATGCCCATCAACTGAGGAATGGATAAAAAATGTGGTATTTTTATACAAAGGAGTACTAATCAACTGTAGAGAAAGATAAACTTGAGAATTTTATAGGCAAATGAATGCAAGTTGAGAACACACTCATGAGTGAAATAAATCAATCTTGCATGTATAAACATTGTATTTTATCCCTAGTGTAAGGAACTGAAAAAGTAAATAAGAGCCAACATGTATAACAGATATTGGAAAATGGGAATAAATTGTTCAAAGGGAAAGAGAAACTGGGGTGGAGAAAAGGAGAAGAGAAGGAAGGGAAATGGAAAAACGTGTGTGTGTGTGTGTGTGTGTGTCTGTGTGTGTCTGTGTGTGTCTGTGTGTGTAATAGTTAAGACAGCTATACTACTCATTTCTATCAGAGAATTGAAAAGAAAGGGTTGTGCTTATACCATTTGATCAGTTTTTCAATGCCTATATCTTGTAATCTGAGCAACAATTTTGAAGATAACAATAAGCAATGTGCTGACCATCGTTTCCCTCATTCTATCTTGGTTTGAAATTCTGCATTATTATTTTTAGCGTTATTTTCTCTTTAAAATAAAAAATAAAAGGTCCTGAAAATGTTTTAAAAGAACGCACACATCTGTTCACACTCGCATATGCAAATAGGTAGCTCTCTGCCTTTGTTTCCTTACCATTTGGAGCACCACCTTTCTGGATAATTGATGTTGCCAGATACATGAAGCTTTCCTGGAGGTGATGTCAGAATTCACACTGAGCCAGTGGCACCTAAGCATGCACCACTAATGTCGTGCTCAGGGTATCCATTCTTACAGCTGCATCATGGCAGGGGACAATGGAAACTGGTATTTGCTCATCGCTTTCATATATGAATATCTTACCCAACACAGAACTCAAGAAGAGCATTGCACACAGGTGTCTCTTCTCTCTAGATTGTCCCTCCCTGAGCCTGTGGCCCTGTCACCTTATGCTGACTCTATAAGAGGGAGGCTTCAACTGACATATACAGAGGACTAGCTGGAATTCAATGCATTAGAGCACACACACACACACACACACACACACACACACAATGTTCCATGTATTTCCCACCGAAGCCTTGTAGGGCAATGGAGAAATTGATTTGTTATCCAGGCATATTATGTCTAGTAATCCAGACAGCAGCATTAGCTTTCAATTATCTGATATGTTTAACGTTATGAACAAGCCGTCTGGCTCAAGTATGGAGCTCAAGCACCACGGAGCTGGGGAGGAGCCACCTTGGGTCACACCAACCAAGTCACTGGCTCCCTCTTCCTTGACAGCTGTTGCAGGGGGAAACTCTATGCCTGGGAAATCAGACCTGAGATCCTGAGGGCTTTGGGGTGGTTTGGGCTGTCAACCCCAGCATGCCAGCACATTAGCACACCAGCCTACAAGCAGCGGCGCACCAAAGAGCACAGTGAACCAGCCCTGCATCAGGGCCCCCCACCCCCGGGACCACGGAAAGGAACATTCAGATTGTGTGGCAAACAGATGGGAGGCAATGACATCTGTGCTGGCTTCCTGGTCAATTCCAAAGCTTGTGCCAAGAATGAGGGGCATTTGCACACACCTGTGCTCTTCATGTACTGCAATGTTGTGTTCTAACAAGAAAGACCAAAAGCACGGGCCTCTGCTACCCCCAGGAGAAGACCTGAGGCCCACAAGCAATTTTCACCTATGAAGCAACTGGTTCCTGGGGGAACCACCGTCTGTTCTACTTGAACCCAAGCCTGCAGCCCACCTCCTCTGCCCATTCTCTCTGCTTCTATTTTCACTGCTGCTGTCTGGCCTGATGGGATGCTGACTCCAGCCCACCCAATCTGCATACCAGGTAACCTGACTCCCACTTGGAGGACCACAGCAGCTCCTACGTGGCCACCCTGCTCTCAGTCTCTCTATCAACAATCCTCACATTGAAGGCATCACAGCCTCTCAGGCCTCTGTGATTACACTGCATTCCTACCATTGCCCCACAGCCCGCAAGGTCGTGTGTGTGCTGGCTACCAGGCTCCTGTCTGGACACACACGTCTTGTCCACAGGCTGCAGCCACATCAGGCCTGGCTTTGTTTCCTTTCACAAACCAGGCTTATTCCCAACCGGCCCTTCAACATAAAACACTCTTCTGCAGCTTCTTCTCATACCTCAAGTCTCCACTAAAAGTGACCTCAGAGCAACGTGAATCTGCCCGTGTTCATAGCAACCCCCCTCCTCGCCAGGTGCTTTCTGGCACAAGCCCCTGTCTATGTCCTTCACAGCCCTAATAACCATCAGTAATTGTCTTATTTGATTACTTGATTATGCATTTGTTGTCAAGGTCTCTACGCTGGAGCTACAATGCATGAGAACAGGGATCGCATCTGTCTTCCTCACTTACTCACTCCCGGAATCTTAACTACAGGCCCCAGGTGAGCACAAGCCAAGGCCCCCGCCAGCTGCCCTCCCTCCTGGAGGATCTCCCTGCTTGGCACCCGCCTGGTCCTCACCCTGCCCCCAGCCAGTCTCATGCCTTCAGTGATCTCTGAGGAGGAAAATGGCCTGGAGCACACCACCAACCTGGGGAAATCACTGGGGGTCCAGCAACAGGGTGGAGGTGACCTCATGGGCCTCAGGAGCCCTATTGAACTGCAAGGTGTCTTCCAAGGCTTGGTATTGAAACAGAGAGGTAGACAGGTCTCCCTTGCAACAGGCAAGGACACATGCATGCCTGTGGCCCCTCAGCATGATTTTCATCTTTCCCTCCCCTGTGTGACAATAGCCTCCACCAGAGCACAAGTTTTCTGAGGGTACGGCCCAGAGTCAGCACTTCCAGTGCTCTGGGCCATCTGAGTGAATAAACAAACAAACCCAAAGGGGTCTGTAGCAGAAGTTAACTATCTTCTCCTTCAACCCCTCTTGCCTTCTCATGAACGCATTTTTTTTTCTTATCTGTATCCCTACGAGACATTTCCAACCACATACAAACTCCTCCCAGTAGTGTCTGTCTGAAAGCAAAATCTCCTTGGCTCCACATCCTCCTCCAGCTGCCAGCACACGTCCCTACTGCCCTTCGCGGCAGACGTTTCCATGAGCATTGTCTGTACCCGCAGCTCCTACTCTCCCTTAGCTTCTTCTCCAATTCATCTCTGCCCACTGTCTTGGACTAGCATTATCAAGGCCATCAGTGACTTCCAGGCTGGCAAATCCAATAGACTCCTCTGTTGTTGTCCAGGTACCCAATCTCCTGGCAGCATTTTACTTGGTCAATCACCCTCTCTGTCTTGATCCTTTCTCTTCTTTCTGTCATCCTTGGCCACAGGCTCTTCTCTCCTTTCCAGCCATTCTTTCTGCTTCCTTTGCTTTGCCCTATGCTTTTTCTGATCCCTAAGTGTGGAAGTCTTGTCTTGAGGGCTCTTCTCTTCACCTTTCTGCTCCCTGGCCAAAGTGATATCACTCAGGTACCTGGCTCTGTACACCCTAATGAGCTGCTGGCACCCTTGTGTATCTCTGGCCAAGCTCCTACAAATATCTCTGCAGATCCAACACCAGCCTTTGCTTTCTTCCCACTCAGTCTTCCCCATCTCAGTTCCATTACTGATTCTTCCTCCCCCTCCCAGTATCTATACCAGCCCATGTCCATCTCCAAAGCAGATACTACCACCTTGCTAGATTTTTTAATTCATGGTAAATTTTATTATTATTATTATTTTTAACATATTTGGTTGTTACAAGGTTTCACTACGCAGCTTGAACTCATAGTGATCCTCCTGTTTTCCACCTCCCCAGCATGGGAATTACAAGTATGTGCCACCATACCCAGACTCTGTGGCTGGCTCAGCCTGCCCTTGGGAGTGGGGCTGGTGTGGCATCTGGTGCTGGGGATCAAACCGTGGTCCCTATACTTGCCTAAGCTTGCCTAAGCAGGTGCTTTAGTCTGCAGAGCTATCTTACTAACACCATGGTAAATTTTTAAATGCCTCCTCCAATAAAACAAATAAATCAACCAACAAACAAGCCTCTAGTAGCTTCTACACTGGCCCTAGTAAGATAACTCAAACTCTGCTATGGGCAGTGAGTCCCTATGTGATGTGACTCATACCCTTCCCTCATTAGCTCAAGTCAACCCTCCCGCATTCACTTGGCTTCCAACGCTGTGCTGCCTTTTCTCTTCTCTAACACACCAAGCTCCCTCTTGCCTCTTAGGGCTTTTGCATTCGGTATTTTCATTAGCCAAGACACCAGGGTTGGCATCTCTTCCACAGGAAAATGCCTTTCCTAAGCCCCAAAGCTAGACCCATTCTCTATAACTTTTCTCCAGCTAAGTGTAGATTTTGTCCCCAGAAGGTCTCTGGCAATGCCTTGGGACTCTGTGTGTATATGTGTAACTGGGAAGTAAACTCACTGTCTTTTCACTGAGCTACATCCTCAATCCACTTTTACTTTTTATTTTGTGACAGAGTCTTGCTAAGTATCCTACGCTGGGCATGAATTTGCAATCCTCTTGGCTTAGCTGGAAATTTTGATTGTCTGTATTGGGGAGGTGCCACTAGCATCCCGTGACTAGAAGCCATAGATGCTATTTATCATCATACAGTGCACAGACAGATGCCAAACAAAGCATGATCAACTCTAAGATGTCAGTAGCTCCAAGGAAGACAAATTCTACTCTAAATATTCCTTTGTGTCACTTGTCAGAATTTCTATCTCACTTGAGTGCTGCAATTGTCTCCTAATGGAATCAAGTAGGCAGGCTGCCTGTTTACTATTGGGCCACAACACTCACACAGTTGTGTACATAGTCAAAAATGTACACAAACATAATTAACAAATGAGTGCCCCTCCTGAGATTACAACCATGCAGCTAGTCATGAAAGAGCTATGGCTACCAAGTTCTGAATGGGGACCAATATTCTCTCCAGCTATTGGAAGAGACTAAAGTACAAAGAAACAAGCTATACCAAAAGCACTAGGGTCAGTTTCTGGCTCTAGGAGAAAGCCTCCTTCTGTCTGCCCATGGGAGCCAAATCTTGCTGAATGTAAAACTTCTAGATCCTACCAGACATCTTAGTTGTGAAACCAAAGAAGAAAAAAGGTGTTTGATCAAAAGGAAAGAGAACCTGAGGCATGAAGGGAGACATTGATCTTGACCCTACCCAATAGGCTTTGACAGGGAAAGTTTGAGCAAGAAATAGAGTTTGGCTCCAGCCAGAGCAACTGGATTCAAAGTAATCCAATCATGTAAGCTCTGTGCCTAAGATCAGCCAGCCCCAGGGGTTCTGAGAGTGCTGCCCTTCAGGTGGCCAATTTCCTCAGGAAAATATGAAATGGCCAGGCAACCCTTTACTGAATTATAAAACACTTATCACTTCTTTAATAACTACCTGCATGGAGAACTTAATTCACTCAATATGGAAGTTATAAAGGGGAATTAGTAAGTGAGCATTAAGCTCAAGTATGCTGCATAAAGACTTACGAGGGCAATATTTTCCCCTATTAAAAGGGTAGATTTTCTCACTGCAACTATGCCTCAGAGTTAATGCGGAAAAGTTGCTCCAAAGCTTTGGGCATTTTCATTGTTAGAGGGTAATTCCAGGTCATGAGGAGGACAGGGAGTCCTTGACTTTCAGGAATAGATATCCTAGAATCTGTGAGTGTCAGAGAGATTCGTCAAGGAAACCATCAGAAAGGCAAAACTGTATCTGTGCAGTTGGCTTCTCTCCTCTATATACAGAAAGCAAAGGAGCTATGAGCCACAGAGAAGAAAATAGAAGGTAAGGGTGGAAATAGGAGTATGGGTTGGGCCAGGGGTCCTAAAGGGATGCGATGTGGAAGTCACAGGAGCGAGGCAGGCCCTAGCTCCTGATATCTATGTGGGACTCAAAAGATAGGAATTAACAACCTTAGCCCATGTAATCTGTAGGAAAATAAGTCTTGGAATTCCTGACAGTTCCAGAACGTTCTATTTAGGGGCCCAGCAAAATGGTCTTCCTTGCCCAAGAGAAGGCAAATCAAGCTTCTCTCTTGTTAGCTTTCCTTTGGTTCAGCATCGTGACCACTTTCATTTCCTCTAGCAATAAGCCATCTGTTCTTTCCCTCATACATTCACTCCCTTGGAAAGCATCTCCTCTATTCATATGTCTTCAATTGCTGTCTAATTAGAGATTAATTCCAGTTCTAAAGCTCTACCCTTGGTACACACCCTCTACTCCATCCTGCCATTCCTTTTCTCATAATATCATTCCCCTTGAGTCCTAAGACCAAATATGGTAGAACAACTCACTCTTAATCTGACCCTTTCCCCAAACTACTTCTACTAAATCCTGCTGTCTTAAAACAGTAGGGAAGAGATGGAGAATACATTTTAAGGTTTATATGATACCAGTGGGTCAGCAAGACCTAACACAGACTGCTGTGTTTGAGCAGTGGAAAAAATCTGTGAGCAATTAGTGATGCCCGCCATGAGTAGAATGTGTAGAGGAACAACCAAGTGTCATCTCATCTACCAACATCCACCCAAGAGCTTTTTCACATCTTTTTGTCCCCTATATTTAAGTCCTATCGATCAGTCCCTCTTGATAGTTCTGGTAACTTCTCTTGCCTTTTTATGTCTATAGCTCCTGAGAAATCCCCATGCCCAGAAGGCTACAACGACCTCTTGCAGGCCACCTGGATTGTAACTTTTGTATCCTAACCGGTTCAAGCCTCCACTTTCTCAAAGATGACATTGAACATGTCCTTCCCAGGCTCACAATAACCCAGTGGCTAAAAAAAGTCACCTCACACCAAACCAAAATCTCCATCGGGAAGCCTCAAGCAAGTAGGAAAGTCTGTAGATGGGGAGAGAGGCTGCATACTGAGCTCCAGACCCTTTTGCACAAAGGCAACATTTTCTGTTCCTTGTGGAAATCCATTGCACTCTTAGGTGCTTTCCTGAAGCTGAAATCTAGCTTGGAGCTGAAAGGAAAGTGGGAGACTTCTGAATGAGACCTGGGAAATAGCTTTTGTGCTCTCTCTGCTCATCCCTATATCCTCTCATCTTTCCATCAGAGAAAATTAAAAAATTAAGCTGCTTAGGCAGGTGTACTCACATAAACAGACATCAGCCAGCCAGAAATCCTCCCTGGACGTTTGTGAGTAATCTGGTATAGTTAAAATACTCTGGCCTTCAGGATCTGCCTGTCACCAATGAGCTGGGTAATCTGCCACAGTCTCAGTTTCCCCACCTATACAATAGGGATGGTGATGCTAGCCCCATGAAGGTATCATAAGGATGAACAGAAATAATGCTGATAAAAGACTCAATGCATTGCCTGGAATATGCCAGTTCTCAAGGAATGTTTATTTTCCCTGCCAATAAAAAAGCAGTCAGTGGATTTTGCAGGAATTAAAGTCAGGAGCAGGGGGCACCATGGCAGGCAGAGTGATCTTGTTTGCAGCTGTGGTGGCTGAGACCACAATACACAGGCCATGAGACCCTCCCCAGCCACCCACTGCCGCCGCCACCCAGGTTCTTGCCCCCGTCATAACCCAGACTGCACTTCGCCAGCCAGCCACACAAACAGAGCACTTGCTGCCAAGTCCTGCTTCCTTTTCGCTTCTCTGAGCCATGTTCCTGGCCCTGCCAGCCCCTGGGTCCCCAGTGAAATTGTTCGGAGATGAATGCTTCCTTCTGGAGTTGTGATCTGCTTCATCTTCCTCTCTGCAATAAGCTATTATCAAACCACTCACTGACACCCAACCACAGTCTCTCGGTGATCCCAGCCTCACCTTCCAATTATTGGGGAATTATTTCTGTGTGGCTGCTGATGTACGTATGTGATCCTGTCACCTGTGAGTCTCAGCATTATTTGCCTGGCTTCCCTCATGAGAGCATAAATTCCTTGAAAACAAAGACTGATGCATTCTGTTTATTTCCTTTGCCCTTCTCTCGCCTGCACTGGCTTCTGCACGCAGTGAGTTTTCAGACCCACGGGGATTCCTGGGCCTTCTCTACAGCACACTGGGTGGGCCCCATCCTACAGGAGAAAACAGCTGCCTAAGATGTGGGACAAGGCTGAGATTCAAGGTCAAGGAGCAGGCAAGTGCAACATAGAGAAGCAAAGAGACATGCTGACTGACACAGCTTCCACAAATAAGCCCAGATGTCTTTGCTCTCAGGAGCTTCTTTGGGGTCCTCTTTCTAGACCACAAGACCCTCTACTAGGCAGCCTGTCACAGAGCCAGGGTCAATATTCAAGACCAGTAATACCCAGGAGAGCACAAATTCGACACAAAAGGGACTCTGGCCAGAGGGCCAGATCAGGTCCCTGGAGGTTCGCCTAAGCCAAGCACTGGCCCTTCATTCCTGCTCTGTGCAGGTAGCTGCAGTACTGGGTGCAGTCACTCAGGGGCTCAGGCCACAGCTATGGCTGTCTGCTCCATGAGATGCAAGTCCATGGAGCACAGACTGTATCTTTTACCTCAACTTCCCCAGGGCTATAAGGAACACTGGGTTTCTAACATGCCCTCTATAAATGCAGTGCTCTTCTGAGAAGGGACATGTGATGCATGTCTGTGCCCAGCAGGGTCTGTGCCCAGCAGGGAGCAGGTGGTTATCTGCTCAATGGCTGCTGCCTCACTTCCCTTCCCTGCAGCTTTGGACGCATGCAGTGACAGTATAGGGCTGTGCGGGCTCCCATCCTCATACCTGATTTTGATTAATTCATTCAGAAAGAACTTTGAGCACCTACTACGTTGCAGGCAGGGTAGAGACAAGAGCCTTCTGAAAGGAGATAAGATGCACCTACAGGGAGCTTGATCTGACACTCTGCCAAAGCCAGGGCCATTGGGAGGTGGCTGTGGAGCTGGGACGCAAATGCCAGGTCTCTCCTGCTCTGTATGCTATGGTTTATGGTAGCTTTCTTTGTGGCTGGTTTGATGTCTCAAGAACTCGGAAACAGGCAAGGCATATTTTTCATGAAAAATAAGTCAAAGAAAGGGGTAGCCACTTAGAAGTACAAGGAGAGCTGGCCAGATAGCTCAGTGGACTAGAGGACCTGCTTAAGCAGTTGCAAGGACTGGGGTTCGATCCCAGGCATGCTGTGCTGGCCCTCCCCCCGAGGCGCACTGAGACTGGGCATGGTGGCGTGAGCCTGTAATCCCAGCACTTGGGAGGCTGAAAACAGGAGGATCACTATGAGTCTAACTTATGTAGTGGATGGATGCTATCCCGGAAGCATCCCTTCTCCTGTGGACCTCGTACTAAATACTTAAAAAAAGAAGTTCAAGGAGTGGTAAGAGGACCAGGTTGCCAAAAGGCAGGAGATTGTTAGGATTTTCAGAGCAACCACAGTATCAGAACCCAAGGGAGGGCAAGTCTGAGCTTCAGACTTCTTAGCTCTGTGATGCTTGAGAGGACTGAGCAACCTCTCTGAGGCTCCATTTGTAAGAATTATGAAACTTAGTAGTTAGGGTGGCTATGAGATCGAGATTGTAGAGGTAAGCTCAGAGTGTAATCTGAACAGTACAATTCTTCATTCTCTTAAATGGAATATTGGGGTCCCAGTCATGTGGCAGGAGACACAGGTGGAAAAGCTTCCATTGGTTCCCGTGTCTAGCAGGTGGTAAGTGAAAAGGTGTCTTAGTTTGGGACCCCCAAGGAGAGACCAGAGAATGATCTTCAAGGACAAGTCGTTTAACTGGGGGACAGTCCCAGGAAACCTATGTAAGAGAGAGGCCACCAAGATAGGAAGCCAAAGAGGGTGTTTCCTGGAAGGAAACTCTGGGAAGTAGTGTAGCCCAAAGGTCTGGGCTTGTCTGACCTCCTTAAAGACCAGGTAACTTTCAGCCAAAGCATTTCAGGTAGGAGCCACCAGGAGCCAGCTGCTATCCTGAAGTTGGAAGGTCCTCAGGACAGTAGAGGGACCTGTGGTGTTTCTGTACCAAAACGTGCTTAATGTCTTACCCAGCTCCTCCTGACCACACATTCCTGTTAGCTCTTTGTATGTTGTTTCCTAGGTATCATGTGTGGTCTGGGCTTCACTTCTATGCCAAACTAGACCCCTGGAGGCACAGGCATGGATGCTATCCCGGCAGCATCCCTTCTCCAGGAAAAGCACTGTCCACAGCAGCAAAGGTCATGGTGAGGAGGGGGCCAGACTGAAGTGTGTGAGGAGGCCTCCAGGGAATTCTGGGTAAGGGCATGTTTGCAACACAGCTGCCCATTACTTAAAGATGAGCATAGATGAAACTCCTTGCCACGTGGCACCCTCAGCCCCATAAGTGCCCCCAGACAATTGTCCAGAGGAGGTGGCCAAGCATGGGCTGCTCTTGGAAACACTGGCACTGTCTTCAGGTTCCTTGAGGTTTCTGCTTTAGAGATCAGGGCACCCTGTCAGCGGCCTCCAGCTAGGACTTGAGGCCATGCAGCTCTGGCTGAGACAGGAGCTGCTTTTCCCTCAACATTGAGGTAATGATAGGTGGGACAGGCAGGAGAGGAAGTCTGTGGGGTGGGAGGTGTGGAATGGAAATGGGGTTGGGCTGGGGCTCAGGCTGGGTGAGGGAAGGGAGCACTGCCTGCCACCTAGGGTGAGACTCATTAGGTGAGAAGCTAGGGCAGCAGCAGACATGAGCCGGGCAGCGGAAGGGAACTATGTGGGGAACACCCATGGAGGCATGTTCCGGGGTGTGGATCTGGGCAGGCCCAGCCCTCTCCCACTGCAGACTAGCATGCAGACTTAAGCCCTGGTGTTGCCCCCTTTCAGAAGTCCACATCTCTTGGAAGCCTGAGATCTTTTATACAGAAAATCAGAAGGGGTAGGGCACCACAGAGATTAAGGAACTGCGCAGAGTGGCTGACCCACTCCAGGTGGCATGAATCAGGAGGGTAGGTTCCTCGGGGCTCACCAGCACTGCCACTCCTCTGCACCATGAGCTCTATGCTACAGCAGCATCTGTGTGCCCAGAAGCTCCAGTTTGGGGTCACACAACTTCCCCGTGATCTTAGGCCAGTTATTCCCATGCAGTGTTTCACCTCTAGGGAATTCACAGGCAAGCCCTGCACCATGTGGCTCGGGCTCTACATTCTTCAGTTGCACACAGCAGAGTTGGTCTGGTTGGTGCAGCACCAGCATGCCCTCACACACCCCAGAGCCATGGCTCCATAGGTAGCAGGGTCTTCACACCCGTGAGGGCAGACACCAGGAATCTTCAGTCCCCAGTGCCTGCTGGAGTGTAAGGAAGAAATCTATGGACAGGAAGGCTCAACGGTTGGACTTGTCCCCGGGGTGCAGCCAGTTGTCCTTTCTGCTGTGCTGGCTGTGTTGTGCAGGTGTCAGCTGAGCAGCTAGGGTGGGGCCACACTCTTGTCCTAGCCTCTCAGCCTCTCACGGAAGTGGCTGAGGACCTGGACCAGCACCCATCATATAGACAAGGTGCTGACTGCAGGTACAGAGGGGGATTCTGACTTGAAGATACAAGAGGAGAAAACTCCAGGAAGAGCAGACCCTGGGCTGAGGCAGCCGGCACACAGTGGGCGCTTTATATATGAATGAGTAGAGATTCAGGTTCCCCTGGCTCAGTGTTGCTTCCTTCCCACATTAATGGGAAATGAGGGCTGACTGGGTGTGAAGACTGGGTGAGCGCTGAAGTTCCCAGGTGTGGCCTGCCTCGAACTTCCTTCTCCAGCCTGCAGTTATCTTCTCCCTATAGTCACGGTCACATCACACTTCTGGTCCTAGAGGTAGTGGCTGGACTATCCTGCCTGCTGTGGGAGAAGCCGGCTATGAAGTCCACACTGCCATGCCCTGTGCTTCCTCATGGGAACCCAGCTGTTGCTGTCCTGGAGAGTGGATGTACTGCAGAGTGGGGGCCAACACTGAGTCTCCCTGGGGGGAGCTGCCTTCCCTTGCAGTTTCTGTTCTCCCCATACGTAGGGCCGGACTCCAAGGGGATTGAGAGGGCGAATTAAAGTCTCTACTGCATGCTCCTTTCCTGTCCCATGTGAACTTGCCTGCCTTGGCAGGTGTGGCCAGGTCCTCCTATGGAAGCAAGTGCTCTTGACCAGGTGCAGCCGATGCACATGTGCTGCGTTTATAGAGGGTTTTCTAGACGCCTGCCCCACTTGGCCCTGGGGATGTTGAGGTAAAAGACACAGTCCATGCTCTATGGACATGAGTCTTTTTTTTTTAATTTATGTATTTGGTACAGGATCTTGCTATACAGCTTGGACTCATAGTGATCACCCTGTTTGAGCTTCCCCAGCACTAGGATTACAGGTGTGCATCACCAAGCCTGGTACTGGTGATAAAACCTGGGTCCTTGCACTTGCCAGACAGGTGATGAGATCACTGGGCTATCTCTCCCTGGCCCCAGACCTGCGTCTTATGGGACAGACAGGCCTATGAATGGATACAACATCACCAGTGGTTTCCAGGAAGCACAGGCTGTGTTTGGACCCAACACTGAGAGGCTGGGAAGTTATTCAGGTGTAAACTACTGCCAAAGCTATGGCTTGAGCACTTGAGTGACTGTACCCAGTACTCCAGCTACCTACTCAGGGCAGGAACAAAGGGCCACTGCCTGGCCTAGGGGAACCTCCAGGAACCTGATCTGGCCCTCTAGCCAGAATCCTTTTTGTGTTGAGCTTGTGCTCTCCTGGGTATTACTGGTTTTGAATATTGACCCTGGCTCTGTGACAGGCTGCCTAGCAGAGGGTCTTGTGATCTAGAAAGAGGACCCCAAAGAAGCTTTTGAGAGCAAGGACATCCAGGCTTACATGTGGAGGCTGTGTCAGTCAGTAGGCTTCTGTCTCTATGTTGCGCTTCCCTGCTCCTTGACCTTGAATCTCAGCCTCGTCCCTCATCTTAGACAGCTACAGGGGGACATGAGGACAAAGGAAGGGAACACAATAGAGAAGACTTTGTAACAGTAAGTCATGGTTAAAGTCTAGGCCACACCCCTAGTCCCCCCATCCTTCTGACTGGGGAAACAATCATTCTCAGCAGTGCAAAGAATGAATGCACCCAGAGTCCATGTTGGTGTCTGTGAAAAGCCGTTCACATCCTTCTGTTGAGCTTAGCATGCAGTTCTGTGCATGCTGGGGAGACAGCAGGTATCAATTCAGATTCCAGGAAGTGCTGCAGCTCCCACCTTGGCTCCTCCAAGTCCTGGTGGTGTGAGAAATAGGGGCAGACCTCCCACAACATGGCCACAAGAGCAGAGGCAAGACATCCTGCTCAGACCCTCCCACACGCCACTGGGCCTCTGGGGACCTCCCAACAGCCTCTGTCCTGACTCCTATGAGGGTCGGCAGAGGTGGATGATGCAAGAGCCTAGCATGGCAGTGATGTTTTGATGGAATCACCAGTTACCGGATCTGCTGCCAATTTCTTCCTGGGATGCTTGTTGCAAACACGAGCTTTGACTTCATCATTCTAGAGACACCCAAACCCAGCCATCCAGAGCGCTCTACTTTTTGAGCAAGGGAAGCTGACTGAGCCACACAGCCTTCAGAACAAGGGCTATCCTAAGTCCCTGAGCCAGGGACTGTAGGGTGAGCCCTCTCACTGCACTTTGACCCCTACCAATTTCCCCAGACCTTAAGTAAATAAGGTGACAGACCTGACCAACTGCTGTGGGTCCAGGAGAGCTGAGGACAGGAAGGGACACTATCTGATCAGATGATTCCCAGGCCTTGGCCCCCATGGCTAAGCCTGCCAGAGCCTCACCCTCAGGTGTGCTCAGGGAGTGCCCACCTGCAGGCCCAGAGGGCACTCTGAGCACACAGCTGCCAGGCCAGGTGCACCACTGCCTGCTCTACCCTCTAGGGTCGGCTTGGCCCCCTTTGTAATCCTTTCTGCATGGCTGATAGAGATCATCTTGGAAGACACTCGTGAAAACTCTCCGGAAACCCTTCAGTGGTGACCTCTGGGACCTGGCCATACATCTGTAGTCTTCTCACCCGCCTTCTCCCTCAGCAAGCACAGACCAGCAGCAGCAGTCTGTCCACACACCAGCTACCCTTCTGCCCCAGCCAGGGCCCCTGCTCACCTCTGCTGCTGCCTCTGCCCCGGACACCCTCCCTCCACACATACCTCTGCCTGACCAGCTCTACCAAACCTCAGGGAAATGTACTTTGCAGAGACATTTTTCAGAGCCCCCAGGACTGGGCTAGATCCCCAGGTCCACATTACCACTGGACTCCACATTCCTCCTTCGTAGCCACTGTAAATGAATTTGAAGTGATGACCCTTCCCTAGCTCAACCAGTGCTGCTTCCTCAGCACTCAGAACAGAAGCTCAATCATCCTTGTCAAGCCATTTGACCACTCAGAGAGGGTTTATGGGAAGACAACTGGAGCAGCAGCATCGGCTCCCACCCAGAAGCCCTATGCACCTTCGCCGCATGAAGGCTGCCCACGCTGTAAGCAATTTGGCAGAGCTGTCCCTCACAGCCAACCCAAGCAGCATGATGGAGCCACCCACAGGTCATGGCATCTTCCCTGAGCCTTCTGACTTTTTGTCCCCAGCCAACCAAACCCCTTACTATGTCATTTCTCAGCTAAACTTCTGCTTCCTCCCCAAATGTCTGCTTCAGCATCTCCAAAGAGCTCAAGGTGAAAGACACACAGCTGTCCTTGTGAAGCTGCCCTGTGGTAGCACTGTGGCCAGCTCCAGCTACAAAAATTCAGGGGGCAAAGCATCATATCAGGGAGCAAGGGCTTCCTGATCCAGAGGACACTGCCCGTCCTTTGTCTCTCAAAGATCTGGCACTGACTATGCAAAAGCACATTACACAGGCCACTGTCAAAGGCAACAGAAGACCACACCTCCCAGTAAGACTTTTCCCCAGGCAAGCCACTAACCTCTGGATTCATGGCACATCCAGCAGCATCACCTTCAAACACAGTCTAAACACACAGGGTCAGGGCACCCAGCTCTTGGAAATGGAGGTGGTGGAATTATCTTCGAAATAACAAGTCCACTAGACATAGGTTCATACTTCTTTCACATTGAACAACAGCTAACCTCCTGGTAAGCTAGCCTCCAGAAACTTCCTATTGTGCTTGGACCCCAAAAGCCCAAGGCTGGTGTGTTAGCTGGGACACAACACCCAACACCCACAACTTCAAGGAGGAGAGGTTTAATTTGGCTCATGATTTCAGAGGATTCCATCCATGGTCAGCTGGCTCCAGGGCAGAAACATCATGGCAGAAGGACTTGGCAGATCAGAGCTGCTTAGCTCATCACAGCCAAGAAGAAGAGCAAGGGAACAGCATCAGGGAGCAAAGCACAGGAGGCCAGATACAGATCCCAAGGTCAACACTCAAATATACTCAGAAACATGTGCCACCAAGGCCCTGGGCAGCTCCCACCCCAGCCCACTTGACACAGTCGAGCTTATCCCCAACACTGGGCAAGGCTGCTCTGTCTGCATCAATGCCCCCTCTGCCTGGCAGTGGATCTGTTGCAGCCTTCCATCTGCCATGGGGACAGCAGCCTTCCAGGATGCCTGGATCAGTCCCCGGGAACAGACATGTCAGAAGTGGAACCCATCTCCTCCAAAGGCAAGCTCCAGGCCTCCCTGACACTGGTACTCCACGTGGTCCCGGGAAGGCCTCCATCTCTCCAGGAATGCCCATCCCCTCCCTTATCTGGCCCTTCCTGGTCTCTACCACCTTTTTATGTTCCACTGTAGCAGGAAAAGTAAGGTAAAATGGCACCCCACTAAAGGAAGGTAAAACAGAGTAGATGGGAAAGGAAATGGAGTTCACAGTGAGCACACAAGCTGACATTTGGCTGAAATCTGCATTGTCGTGTATCACGTGTGAGCAGACCACCTGGTTACTGACCCTGTAGATCAAGAGCAGGTCCTGAGATTCTGGATTCCAGAGAAGTCCAAGCAATGCTGAGGCTTCTGGTCCACAGAACATATTATGAGCAGCAAGAACATCTATGCGACAGCTGGTACAGAGTGGCCACTAGCAAATGTTTGCTAAGTTGAAGGAAATTGCAGGAGGAGCTGGACTTGATAACAAAGCTCATTAATAACCAGCCAGTGACATGGAAAATCAGTCAGTTAAACCAGTAGTTCCCCAATCTGGCTGCACTTTAAAGTCATCTAGGGAGACTACTTAAAATTCCAGTAACAGAAGTCTATCTTCAGAGACTACAGTTCCATTTACCAGGGCTGAGGCAGAGCCTGGACATTTGTGTTTTGGTAGAAGCTTCTCCAGAGATCCTCATGCACTACCAGACTGGAAAGTCCTGGACTGCAAAATCTATCTCCATTGCTACTGTGTTCTGGACATTGGGCTCTAAGCAAGACCAGGTCCTGCTCTCTGGAACTTGAAGGCCAAAATGGGAAATAAACCCTCACGTGATGTGACTATAACCTCATATGGTGATTTATGCTAAGGCATAGATCTATAACATTTCTATACTTTTTTAGGAGGACAGATGAAGAGCTGATCCAAACCAAGTAAATGGAAGGAAAAAAGCCAGATTGTGAGGAATGGTGATATGTGGATCTTAAGGGATGAGTAGGAGTTTTCTAGGAAGACAGGAGAAGCCACTACCCCAAACATCTCTTCTTTCCCATTACAGTGGTCCTTCCCTAGCCACAGCTTTGATTTCTGCAGTTTCTATTACTTATAGTGAAATGTGCTCCCAAAATATTAAGTAGAAAACTCTAGAAATAAAGTTTTAAGTTTTGAATTACAACATCCTGTGCTACTTTGTTCCATGCCCCTCAGGCTATGAATCATCCTCTGCCCAGTGCATCACAGTGTAGATGCTACACATCACTTGGGCATCATTCCGCAGCTACCTAGTTTGTCAGATCTATTGCCACAGCAGAGCAGAAGTCACCATATGCCACTACCTGACAGCACGTCCAGTGCCTACGTCACCCACCTCACTTCACCCGTCAAAAGGTAGTCTCACCTTCTGAGCATCACCAGAAGGGAGAAGATAGTACAATAAGATATTTTAAGAGAGAGACTGAAAGTTATTCATATAACCTTTATTCTAGTGTATTATTATGCTTGCTCTCTTTTATTATTAGCCTCTTATTGCACTTTATGCATTCAACTTTACCATAAGTATATATGTACAAGAAAAAACAATAGATATGGGGATTTGCATTACGGATAGTTTCAGATATCCATGGGGTAGGGTGTTGGGTGCCTTCGGGATGGATAAGGGGGGGGCCCGACTGACCCTGGGGATAAGATGTCTGGCCATTGATCTTGCATTCCAGATAGTCACCTCCTGCCAGCCCAGGTTGGGGATGAAGGTGTAGCTCACAGAATAAGCTGTCTCCAATCTCTGGAGCATGTGCTCCATGACTGGCTGGTGCCAGCAGGAACACTGCCTGGAAGCTGCTGGCAGCTGTTATCAGTCAGAGCCCACTTGGAAGATGGAGCCCACACCCTATACTTGGTGGACAAAATTTGATGGAGAAACTAGTGACATATTTTGGAGTTTCTGAAAAGCCAAAGGGAAACACCGTACAACAAAGAGATTAGCAACAGCAGGAAGCCCAAAGACTGAGGGACAAAAAGAAGAGGCAGTGTCATGAAGTTCAGGATCAGAGCTGTCTGGCAGGAGCTGCAAACAGCAGGGGCCACCTAGCAGAAGCTGCAACTACTAAGAGACACAGCTATTGCTAAAGATATAAAGAGGATGCCCAGAGCTGGTCCCAGGCTAGCCTCTCCCTTCCACCTGCCTGTCAGCAGCAATGAATGCTTCCAATTGGCCAAGCCCAGTCAAAGGCCATTTGGCAAAGGAGTCTGGGAGATGTAGTTCCAGGGATCAGGCCTTGAAGGGTAGAGAACACTTAATAGGCTAATCACAGATTCATTCCAACTTTCTGCTGAAAGCCACCTAAGCATTGCCCTCATCCTTTCCCCTGCCTGTAGGACTCTGTCTTGGCCTAGAGCCCAGCTTACTACACAAGGCATGGCAGATACTGTCCATGAGGGAGCTGGGAGGCCACTAGGCAGGTCCCTTTTAGTAGTAAGAACCCCTTCCCTTTCTCCCCATGATGCTCCACACATGTCAATTTCTCTGTGTTCAGGGAGACACAAAGGTTTGGGATGCACTGCTCTAAGTAAAAGCTAAGAAAGAGGGACTGAAGGGAGCTCAGTCCATGGAAGAGAATCTTCTCCTCCTGGAACAGACAGGAGTTCTCAGGGCACAACCCCAGACCAGCCACCCTACAGGCTACCTGGGAGTCCAGGAAGGAAGCCACTCAGAGAAGAAGCAGGCACTCTGAGACAGGACTGTGTCCTCACCTATCTTGCTTACAGAATCCTGAGAAAAGAAGAGATTCTTCTCAAAATGAAACTCAAAATTGCACCAGCCTCAGGCTTGGAAAGAAACAAAGGCCCGTCTTCTGAGCAGGGCCTCTCTACAGCTCCGAATGTTCCTTCCAGCCTGGACACCAGAATGGTTTGGACCTGAACAAGCCAGGACAGAAAAGGCTCATCCAGGTGGTATCACTGACAATAATGTTATTGGCTTCTCCCTGGACTCAGCCTTGGCTTTACCTAGAAATTTCTGAGTTCATCTCTACCAGCTCCAAGTGTGTGTGGGAAGCTGGGCCTGCCCCCAACCAGCCAGCACCCCAAGGTCCTTTGTAAACAGAAAGAGAAGACTTGCCCTGTGTTATAGCCAAAGACAAAGACTAGCACACCTAACACCACAAAGCGGGGACCTGGGACACATGCCATCCTCACCCTTGGCCGTTTCAGGACAGCACGCCAGTAGGGAGAGGAAAGACACCCTTCCCTCGACCCAGAGCTGCCTGAAGTCCCATCTAGAGCCCCCCAACTCAGTATTTTTTTTTTATCAAATTGCTTGATCTGCTCATTTTGTTAGAAGCATTTTAGTAGACGTTTTGTTAATCTGCTTGTTTGCTGGCTTGCTTATTTAAGTCAGGCATGATGGCACACCCAACACTCTAAAAAGCTGAGGCAGGGAAGACTGAAAGTTTGAGGCAGGCATGGCAACTTAGTGACTTAACAAGACCCTGTCACAAAATAAAATATGGCAGGGGATGTAGCTAAATATGAAGGCCCTGGGTTCAATCCCCAGAACCACAGTCAAAGTTACTGAGGCAAGATTCACATAACACAAATTAACCACTTTGCCACATGCTATTCAGTGACATCTGACAGTGTTGTGGAGACACAGAAGCTATATATTTCCTAAAAATGTTCATCACTCCAACCTAAGGCCTCACAGTCACAAAGCACCACTTTTCAATCCTCCCTCTTCCCAGCTCCTAGACATGATAGATTCGCCTATGGGATCATACAATAGACGACATTTGTGTCTAGCTTACATCCCTGGCAGTTTTTGAGGCTCCATCTTGTACCATGTATCAGAATTTAATTCCTTTTATGTACCATGCATCAGAATATTCCATTGGGAAAATACCCTATGATATATAATGATCCAGTCATCAGATAATGAAGGTATAGATTGCATCTACTTTTGAACTCTTATTTAAAACAGTACTGTTACAAACATTCATGTTTATGTTTGTTTGAATACGTATTTTTAATTTGGGGGTACATATCTGAGAGTTCTGTTCATTTTTACAAGATTTAAGGGAACATAAAACATAGGCATAATAGAAAATTGGGATAGGGGGCAGGCCAGGTAGCTCAGTGGATTAAAGCACCCACATAAGCAGACACGGGCTGGGGGTTCGATCCCCAGCCTGCCATGCTGGCCCTGCCCCCAGGGCACGCTGAGACAGTGAATGAAACTGGGTGTGGTGGTGTACACCTCTAATCCCAGTGCTTGGGAGGCTAAAAAAACAGGAAGGATCACTATGAGTCCAATCTGTGTAGTAAGACCCTGTAGACTCTGTACTAAATGAACTTTAAAAAAAGAATTTTTTTAGAAGTAAAAGAAAGAGCATTAAAAGGAAACAAAGGCATGTATATCAACAGAAATAAAGATGAACTAATTCCCACTATCAGACATCAAATATACTCATGGGTTTCCTGGCAGCAAGAGTAAAAAGGGAAACAGATTGAGTTACTCCAAGTCATGGGTAGAAATAAACATTTTTTTTTCCCTGTCATTAAATCCAGAAAGGCATCTGTAACATGGATCGTTGTATAAAAAATTATGTGTGACAGTGTGGGAAATGTGCTCTTTATATTTCTGCAAGAGACAAAAATGTTCTTCAAATGAGTGGTTTTATTTTTTTTTTCTTTTTAATCAACTCTATATGGATTCTGAACACATTTAAGCTGTAATTCAATAAAGTCAATTTTGTAGGATAAAGCTAAGAAAATATGGTCCAGATACATTGCTTTCTAAATACTCAGCTTAGTACATGAATCAAACATGAAGAATCCCAATGAAACAGCCGTTGAGGTAACTATTAAATGTCTCCAGCAGTTCAAATTCTCAGCAGGCCTCTGAGTTCTTCAACATGAGCCCGTTGGATATGAGCAGATGATTTATGTGCCAATGAAAGAGAGAGCCTTTAATGTAGACATAAAACCTGGAAGACGTTAAGTCACCCCAGTGTTCTGGGAGGCTGAGGCAGGAGGACTGCCAGTTCAAGCCCAGCCTGGGCAACTTAGCAACTTAACAAGTCTCTGTCTCAGAGTAAGAAATAAGAAAGGGTGGGTTGTAGCTAAGCACGAGGTCCCTGGTTTCAACCCCCAGTACTGAAAAGCAAAAGGAAGGGAAGGGAAAGGGACATGAAGGGAGAGGAAAGGTGGAGAGGGGAGGGGGAAGGACAGAGAGGAGGAGAGGGACTTCAATGGAATGGTTCTGTCTCATGAAGGTGTTCTGAGTCACTTCCGTGCTGGTGATCCCTGTTCATACCTGACAGCACTGTTACTGGGACCTTCCCAGCTGCCTTTTGTCCTGTACTCTCCTGGCTCCTGCCACCTCACCACCTTGCTCCACATGGGCTGTGAGGCTTGCTGTACCACAGATCCCCAGGACCCCAGAGCCAGTCCTGTGTCCTACTTTCACAGCTGCATGGGCTGAGGAGGAATTCACAGAATGACATCTGCAGAGGACACTCAGGGCCCCTGCACCAACTGAGACCAAGCTTCACCCTAGATGGAGTAGAAGCTGCTTCGAAAATCTAGTCACAGCACAGGTACCCCTGACCCTTTTCTGCCATCTCTCTATCCTCCCATCCCAAAAAAATCTCTCCCCATAAGGCCACATTGTGGGCCAGGAGAATGATGGCTTTTCTTGGGAGGCTGCTGTCACCTCCCTTAGAGTAGTCGACTGACCTCAAATGCATGTCCTTCCTCCACTGTAGGAGCCACACACCCAAGATCTCCCATCTGACGGGAGCTTCATCTCCTCTGCCTTGCTGGGCTCACTCTAGAAGAGCCTGGCACCCATTTGTCTTCGTCTACAATCACTTCCAGATAGAAACTATAGTTAGGGGTGACCTCAAATTACCAAGGAGCGAGGGGAATGCAGCAACGTAGGGCGTGAGGCTAGCAAATCTTCCAGACATAACCCCTAGGAGCTGTAAGTGCCTAGCAGCCCTAGTCACCAGGGAAATGCAGCCCAAAACCTGACTAAGCTATCACCCCACACATGCCTAGCATAACTACTCTCAGGGAGAAGACAGCAGCAAGAGTCGGCGAGGACGTGGCGCCACTGGAAGCTCAGTGCACTGCTGCTGGGAGGAAGAATTCAGCAAATGCTATGGAACACAGAGCGGCCGTGCTTCACAAATTAAAAATAGATTTAGTGAACGATCCGCCAACACCTCTTCTGGGCAGTCATCCAAAAGAACCAAAGCAGGATCTCAAAGAGCTACTCGCAAGTCCGCATTCGTAACAGCACTATCCACCGTAGTCGGGAGGCGGGAGCAACCCGCATGTCCACCAGAACATAGCACAGCCAACCCATACACACAGTGGAATAATATTCAGCCTTAAAAAGGAGCAGAATTCTGACACAGACACGACATGGGTGCCTGCATGACACTGAGCTAATGAAATAAGTTAGTCATGAAAAGACAAATACTGTGTGATGCCATGTGCAGGAAGACCTAGAGTAGTCACATTCACAGAAACAGAAAGAGATAGTGGCTGCCAGAGATGAAGGGGGGTTACTATTTAAGCTGGACTGTTTTGTGAATGTGTACACTTTTATAACTCAATGTTCACTCCTGCAAGATGAAGAGTTCTGGAGACAACAATGAAAATAAATGTTATTGAAATATACAGTTAAAATTGGGTAGGATGGTACATTCTATGTGTATTTTATCATCATTTTTAAAGACGCATGTTCATGCTCCAGGAAGCTACAGGGAAGCCATCTTGAAGAACACCTGGAAGACAGGGATGTCAGCTCTTCCTGAAGACCTCCAGGGGCCCCAGGACACCTGTGACACCCAAACTGAGCCCAGGTATGCCACAAGGAGCCAGGCATGCCACCCAGCATTCCTATGCATGAAATGGGAATGTCTGCCTCCAGCAGGACCTGGAACATGCTGAACAGCTCTGTGCGGCCTCTGCAGAAAGCATAGTAAGAGGAAGCCAGGACGCTGGTGAGGAGACCCAGGCTATGGAGCCAGCAGACCCAGATTTCAGCCCTGTCTTGGCCACTTCCTAGCCTTGTGACCCTGTGCAACTTGCTAGATCTTTCTGAGCCAGCCCCTCCTCTGAGCCAGTCTCCTGGCATGGCAGTGGGCTCCAATTAAGTCACTGGGAGGAGAGCACAGAGATGACCTCAGCAAGCATGCTGAGGAGGAAAGGGGAGGAGTCTGAGGTTTAGCACCTCACATTCTCTGGGGCTCAGCCTAGTGACTGCAGGGCCTGGGGTCCTGAGACCATTATGCTCAGGCAGAGACAACTGTGCTGGCCTCATTCTGTGCTCCTGCTCTGGAGTTTCCCCAGTGCTCAGTGATGCCACCAGCCTTAGCATCTAGGCTGTCTCCCCGGTGCCACGTCAACCCAGAGGGAGCTAGGGCTGTGGAGTGTCCAGGGCTGCCTTGGACTGACTGCTTGTCATCCACATCCAAAACCACCTGTCTGCAAAGCCAGCCGGTGCCCACCACGGCCTCCCTCCACCCCCGCAGTGAAGACCATCTGCACCAAGAGGACATGTGATTTCCCACCTGGTCTCCCCCACAATGCAGCTGGGAGGACAGATGCCATCACAACAACCCTAGCAAAAATGACAGCAGACAACCTCTTGGCCACAGAGCCATGGGAGCTTTGTCAAAAGCAACCAGCCCTGTTTGGAGGAAGGGCAACAGGGGCCAGGGCACCCGCATGCATAGGGTGGCACCTGCCCACGCACAAGGGGAGCTCGTTAGCTGAGTCTAGTGTTCCACTTCAACATCAAAGCAAAACAACCAATGGAAAAGGACAGGAGAGCTTTGAAATCCCTTTGACCTGCAGCCAATTAAGTGTGATGCCCTGCAGCCAGCTTTGTGGCAGTCCGGGTACAACTGACAGCCCCCAACCCCAGCCACAGAGGAGGCCACAAGGAGAAGCCACAGCCAGCAGCTGGACTGCTGCTCCTGCAGAGACCCTAGAGCTCTCGCCACTCACTGGTGTGGAGTCTTTGGGGCAGAAGGCCGATCTCCTGAGTGAACAAACCACCAGCAAGAGAGCTGAGCAGGAGCCTGGAGAACAAGCCCATCCAGCTTTGCTCACACCACCCCAAACTCCAGAGCACTGTCATTCTGTCAAAGTCAGCCAAGCCCAGGCCTCCGCCAGCCCACCTCCAGGGGCTCCAGCAGCCCAGCTGAGAAGTAGTGCACGAGCAGCCCACGCTTCAAAAGCAGTGCATTATGGTGGCAACCAAAGCTTCTGGAGCGGATGACTTCTCCAGGCATTCAGGGCCGTTAAGAGCAATGTCAAGGTGAAGAGGACACCAGCATGGTGCCTCCCACACATGGAGACTTCCTGAGAGCCAGGGCCTGGGCTCAGCCCTGTTCTCCACGCCCTGTGAAGAGGCAAGGTTATTCCGGGGACCACCCCCCCACCCCCAGGGTGACCTGTCAAGGTCACACAGCTGCCGCTCATGCCCACAGAAGAGTTCCCTCACCTCACCTCCCCCACTTGCTTTGTCCAGCCCAGCTGAAAGCTGATCCTGACGGCTACCGGGAAAGAAGAACTCCACATGCCTGCAGAAAATCCCCAAGTAAATCAGACTACAGTTTAATAAGCTTGGGTTTAAAAGAAGATATAATCAGAGGACCAAAATACAAAAAGATAAAATAAATGAAAGGAAAGGAAAAAGAACACCAGCTGCAGGAGTGACACCAGCACCATGGCTCTGGGCCACCTCCTGGACACTGCAAATGTTCCCTATGCAAATGAACAGTTTAAGCTCCTAGGTGATAATGTTAGGATGGTCCCTGTGTCACGGGTCCTACTGGAAGCGGAGGGGAGACAGCCCACAAGAAAGCTCACAGTATTGGTACAAACCTGTGATCCAAGCTCCTCAGGAGGCTGAAGCAGGAGGATCCAAAGTTCCCAGCCACCTTGGACAACTTAGTGAGACCTTAACTCAAAACAAAATACAAGGGGCCGGGGAGATGGATCAGTAGAATAAGCACTTCCCTGGAAAGCTCCAGGGCCTGAGTTCAATCCCCGGTTCTGCCAAAAAAATAAATAAAATAAAATACAAAAAGGGCTAGAGGTGTACCTCAGTGATGGTGTGCTTGCCTAGCATGTGCCAGGCCTGGGGTTCAGTCCCCCAACTTCAAAGGAAAAAGAGAAACCACACAAAAAATCTTGGTTTCTCCTACTCAGACACCTCGAAGACCACTAAGTCAGAGACACAGAGGTGTCTGCTGCAGAAAAATGCCACTAGAGGGCAGGTACAGACACAGGTTCAAGTCCAGAGCCTGCCACTTAGAAGCTGCATGACACTGGGCAAGCCACTCAGCTTTGTTGGGCTTTGGATCTAAGTAACTGGAAGAGCAAGATCCGGAGCATGAGCTGGTGAGGAGGAACGGTGGTCAGCATGAGAGGCGCCCCTACTCAGGCATGGGACACTCTTAACAAGCTCTCCTGTGGACCCTGGAACACAGCCAGGCTTGGAATCTAGCCCACAGCTTTCACTTTGCACATGAAGAGATTCCACTGCTGGCAAACTTCACGTGGACTCCTTCTGATTACTCTTTCCCTGGATATAAAGTCCTCCAAACTCATATGGGAAAGGTGGGGTGGGGAATCAAAATACACTAAGATAATTAAGTCACCAGCAATCACATTTCTCAGGTAAAACCAGCCTCAGTGCTGGGGGTGTTGCCTCCTGTCTTCATTCTCAGTGGATGAGGTAGGGATTAGTAGACAATCTCAACCCAACTTGTCTTTGCTGAGTGTTTTATCTTATGTATTTTCTGATGTTATTTCAAATTCAAAAGAAAAAATCAATAAAGATGAAAAATCTGAAAGATTTTAAACAGGCTACCTAGGTAAATACTGAATAAACACTAGGGGCAAGGCCAGGTGGCCTGCTCTGGGTACACACAGTGCTCTCATCTCCAGCACAGTCCACCACCCCCAAGCCCTCACACCTTAGCAGGGCATCAGGCCCAGGACCAGGAGCACTGCGTGAATCCCCTGCTCCCAGCCTCAGCAGTGACAGAGGGTCTTACTCAACAGCTCACAAGAGCCTGGCTAGATTACGACAAACTAATGACACGGCTGTGCAGACCGATTAAACTGCACAATAGAAAAATTACAGGGCTTTTAGATCCAACAATATGAGATTAATTTATCAATACAGCTTATGTGGCACTGGAGAGATAACGACCCAGCAGAATAAAGGTTTCCTGCACACCTCTCGTGCAACCAAGATCCCCTGGCCACAGAACTCTGTCCTGCCACCAAAGCAGAAATCAGAAAACAAACTTCCCAAGTGATGCAAGGCAGAGGGGTACAGAGGAGCTGTCTGCTAAGTACCTGATGTGCATGCCCAAGCCCAAGTTCTCTATAACACAGGGACAGCTGAGGCCACTAAGACCAAACATTGGCACAAATACACACACACACATACCCGCACACACACACCCCTCCAGGGCTTGCTCAGTGTTAAACCTGGCTCACCAGCCATGCTCAAACCTCAGAGCAAGCCTACAAGGCAGGTGCTATGGCTGTCCCCACCTTCCAGAGAGGGAAACCAAAGCATGGAGAAATGCTGCTGACAAGTAGCAGCCTTGGAGGTGCATGCTTTTAAAGCTGAAACCACCTTTTGACCCTGCGACCATGCTGTTTTGGAAGAACACAACTCTTCTACGTTGCACCTGTAGTTCCCAGAGCACAGACACAATGGTGTCTGGCACAGGACTCTCAGCAGCCATTGGGTGAAATGTGCAGTAGCTTCCCTGTGGGAGGTGAGAAAGCAAGGCACAGGGAGCTCTGAGACCCATCCCAGAGGTTCAGAGGGAACTGCACAGGACTGCCATTGTCACAGACCAGAAGAAGCAGGATCCAGGCACTTGGGCATGATCGACAACTGTAACCTGTCGTCACCGCGCCCACTCCTCCACCATGGAGTGCCAGGAACTGTGCTCAGGACTTGGAGTTCTCACAACCACCCTAGGAGGCAAGTGCCACTATGAATAGACATCCCGGTCTGTTTCATGCTGCTGTAACAGAACACCATGGACTGGGTGATTTGTCATTTATTTCTCATGACCCTGGAGGTCAGGCAGTCCAATATCAGAATGCCAGCATCAGGCAAGACCTTCTTGCTGTGTCATCTTGTGACAGAACACAAAAAGGCAAGAGTGTATAATCATGTGCAAGACAGAGGGAAGGAGGGAAAGGGGGGCACAAAGGGAGGCAAACTCAGTCTTCCATAAGGCATCTATCTGCTCAGAGACAACAAACCTGCACAGAGGAGATGAGCCCACCGCCCCAGTGATAGAATCCATCCACCCATGAAGGCACAGCAGAGCCCTTTTTGTGTTGAGAATTAAGTTTCCAACCCAGGAGCTCTGGGACACACAATCAAATCACACTGAGTAATCGCACATAAGGAAACCAAGGCCAAAGAGGCTCAATAAACACCAGTCATTCAGACAGTGGCCACATGAGATTCAAGGTCCCTAGGGAACACATAGAATCCTTGGGGAATGCTGGGCTGCCTTACTGAGGACCCAACAAGCTATACCCAGCAGCAGGGTGATAAGGGTACAGGGTGGATGGTAGAGCATAGGAGCAGAGAGGGAGGCTGGCCAGGAGGGTGGTGGCTGCAGTCACTCAGCTCTCTCGCCCTCCAGCCAGAGCTGCAGGTGGGGGGGGGGGGGCTTGACAGAAGACAGATGTCAGCTCCAGCTGGGTCGCCCCTAGGGTGGACAGCGACCTGCCCCAGAATCAGTGGAACAGAACGTCCTTGACCAGCTTACTGGGGCAAAGCATCCCACCAAGGCCACTGGGGAGGATTCGGCGGCCTCAGTCGCTAAGCGTGAGTGCTACTCACAGCTGTGGCCCCTGCTGCCTCATTGCTCCCGGCATTCCCAGAGCGCCACTCTGCGCCCGGGTTAGGAAGACAGGAGCAGCTGGCAGGCAGAGAACAGCAGTCCAGATAAGATAGCAAAGACCAGAGTCACAAGGGTGGGTGGGGCTGTTTCCCCCAAGAAGCAGACACCTTAGAGCAGGGCCTGAGCACTCCTAGGGGAGCTGAAGCAGGACTAGGGTGGCCCAGTGTATGGAGGCAGCAGTGAGGGAAGATTAGTGTACCCCCATGTCACGGCTCACGGTCTCGGACAGGAAGGCAACCTCTCTGGGTCTCCATTTGCTTCTCGGCATATAAAACAGGCATAGGACTATTATCTCCCTCCTTAGGCCATGGGAGGGTTAAATGAGACATGGCACAATGAGATGTTAGCACTGAGTAAGTCCTGGAATGGGGGTGGCTGTTACTGCTGTTAACAGGGAGGGATGGCAGACAGGAAGTTATGGCCCAGGTTAGGGAGCCCAGACAAAGGCAGTGTCCCAGCAACACGAGGCAAGGGAGCTGGAAGGAGGGACACGTGGGGAGCAGCCAGATGGTCTCCACTCCTTGGAGAGCTCACAGAACACACAGGCGGTCCCAGCAACACTGCACGACTGGGAGGTCCCCAGTGCGGCCTGTGATGCTCCCTGAAGAGCTGGAGTCGACACTGGAAGACGCAGCCTGGGCCACTTATCACAAGGTGGTGCTGAGCTGGAAGGCCCCCGGGAGGACCAGCCTGGGAAGCATGCAGTCCAAGCCCAGATCTGGGTTCTCCCTGCACGAGGCACCAGAGCGCAGGACCTAGAAGTGAAAGGGAGGTCTACGGGTGTGGTGGGAAGTCACCCTGCCTCCTCTGAGCCTCTAACCGCAAGGCCTGACACAGGACAGTGAAGCCCAACACAGAGATGAGCCCCCCAAAATCCTCTCTGAGGTCTGAGAAAGCTGGGTCCGGCTCTCCTCCACAGCCCAGCTGAGCAACTTCACATCAGCCACAAACCTCACCGCCTCAGTTTCCTCCCTTGCCCGGTATTAATTCCGACTCCAGAGAAACACTGTAACTATTCCCGAGATTATCTCTAGAGTCCACAGCGGGCCTGGAACATACGAAGACGTCAATCACCAGGTGTTATCAAAAACGTCATCATTATTCTGGTCTGTTCTCCTCCTGTCATTTGGCTGGCGGTGCAGCTTCTTCAACAAAAACGCACTGCCCAGGTCCCCAATGAGTGGCTCTGAGGCAGAGGAGCCAGGTCTGATAAGCCCAGCCTGCTGCTGACCTTGAGGCATCCCTGTCTCGTTAGGGAGGCAGCTCATAAATTATCCTTGCACCACGGAGGCGGGCAAGGCGGCAGAGGTGTGCATGGTCGGTCCCCCATGCCAGGAGCCAGGGAGGCAGCTGGGCTTGTGGGGCGAGCTGGAAAATAAACAAGCCCCTGGGAAGCAGGGTGTGGGGTGCAGCACTGCTTTGTGAAGCAGACTCTATGGATCATACTTGCTTTTTTATTTGCCTATAATTATCTCCGTTTTATTCTCCCTTAGTAGTCAGTGAGGTTCTTTTCTTTTAAATGCCAGCCAGCACCAAGAAAACTTAGGAAAGCTGATGTTCATTGCAGAGCCATGGGCAGGGGAGCCCGTCCGCAGGGATGAGGGTGACATCAGTGATAATCAAAGGGAAAGTTCAGCCCAGGATAAAACAAGGGGCTGGCAAGACAGCCCAGGGATCCCTGCCTCTGCACCCTGGGCTTCACTTTCTAACCTGAGTCAGAGTCTTATGTGACAGAAGCCATTTCTGCACTTACATACATATAACACACAGACACACAGACACACAAATACACACACACACACACACACACACACACACACACACCCTATATTAATCATTGCGTTTAGGCAGAGCTGGGCTCTCTGCTGCACTGGGGAGACAAGGACTGCACTCTCTGCCCCACCCTGATTCTGGGAGACCAGCCAGTCTGAGCTGCAGAAGCCCCTCCCACCCCCTCTCTCTGCACACCCCAGGAATGCTGCTGCAGGCTGCATCCCAAGCTGCTAAAAAGTCCACTGTGCAAGGTACAGATGAATGAAAGAAAAAGATGCAGGAATCCAGAACCTAGGGAGGGACGAGCCAGGCTCGGGCAGGGCTGCAGGGCAGATCAGGCTCCCTTGACCTCACCACCACCAGGACCAGCTGGTGCAGCCCCTGACCCCGTGATGGTGCTGAGGCCACCCTCCCATGTCTATAGAGATCACACCCAAAGCCCCCTAGAGAAATACAGGGACTCTGTGACCCCCACACTCACCAGTCCATGGAAGGAAAGGGGAAAGGGATAGGAGAAGCATCCAGGCAGAAAGGCCTGGATTCTTTCCTGAGGTCCAATTAGCCATGGTCAGTGTCACTCAGTAGCCTGACACAGGCCAACCTACAGCTGCCTCTGGCTCAGGACTCCTCATGTGGCAGATTCCAGACAGATGGTCCTGTCCAGGTTGGCCCAGAGAAGCAGCCTGGTGTCAGGGAGATCGCTCGATGTGGAGCTGCAGGGCTGCTGTGACCTTCCCTCTGCCACATCCACGCTGTGTGGACGAGCCTCCTCGTGTCCACGTTTCAGGTTCCCCCACTGCAGAAGGACAAAAGTGAACCAGCCCATCTCCAAGACCCCAGCTCTGCACCTGAGATCCTAAGACACAGGTGGCACCTGCAGGGGCCCCCTGCAGCACCAGCCCTGCACATGACCTCCCTCCCACCCTGTCCCCCAACTTCATCTTGTACCCTAGGAATGCAGCTCTTCCCACTGCAGAGGGCCTCAAGAGGTGCAGCTGGGTTATGGGAATGAAGAAGAAACAGCAGACCAGGGAAAGACCTCAGAAGCCCAGCAAAGCCAGGGATCTAGGATACGGGAGGGGAGCTCAGGGGAGTCCATCTCTGTTCAGGACACCCCCTTCCAGGGGAGCTGGTGGCTCCTGCAGTTTTGCTGCTTGCTCCAGGGAGGTCCAGCCTAAGTCCCTCTCTGGGTCTCAGGCCACCTGGGTCCTGACTACCCACCCAGAGGACCCCTGAGCTACCTCTAGGCTGGGAAGTTGCTGTAACTGCTGCAGACTACAGCCAAGCCCTGGCCCTGTCCTCTGACCAGGCACAGGTAGCAGAGGGTCTCATACCCTAGGCCCCCACCTAGGCTGTGAGAACTCGCCAGGCCATGTGCTTCACAGGACTTACCACGCTTCATTCTCTCAGTAACCCCATGAAGAAGGTGCAGTATCTCGATTTACAGATGAAGAAACTTAGGCTTGGAAGATTAGGTATGTCACTGAGAAGACCTAGGACCTTGGATTCAAACTGTCTTCTTTTCCACTTCACTAACACATCTGAGCACTCAGTTTTGCCATGTTCCTCACCTTGAAAAGTCAGCAAGTACTTTACCGTAATTCCTGAAAAACCTGGTGTTCAGCTGGGTATCACAAGCCTGTAATTCCAGCACTCTGGGAGGCTGAGGCAGGGGAATGGCAAGTTTGAGCCCAGCCTGGGCAACTTAGCAATTTAGTGAGACTGTCTCAAAGTAAAAAAGGACTGGCGTTGTAGCTCAGTGTGAAGGCCCTGTTTTCAAATCCCAACAATGATATGAGAGAGAGAGAGAGTGACAGAGACAGAGAGAGACAGAGAGATAGAGAGAGACAAAGAGAGAGACAGAGAGAGAAACAGAGACAGACAGAGACAGAGAAAGCAAGAAAGGAAAGAAGGGAGGGAAGGAGGGAGAGCACCAGCCCTGCCCTCTGACCAGGCACATGCTAGGGAGGGAGGGAGGGTGGGAGGGAAGGAGGGTGGGAGGGAAGGAGGGAGGGGAGGTGTCAAGCATAATACTTTGGCTTCAGCTCCAGGTCACACTTCTGGCCTCTCCAGAAATCTTGTTTTCAGTCAGGGTCCCTCGTTCTCTCTTCCAGCTCCTCCACAGCCCATCCCTCCCTGTCTGGCTCTTCCTTCTCCTCAGGCTTCCCCTCCCCAGCATCTTCCTTCTACTGTACACATATTCCAGTCTCCTCCATCCTTTGACTTATTATGTTTTAAATCCCCCATTCTTTAAAAAGCCGCACTGCCTGCCACCCTACCACTGACTTTCCCTTAGTACCACAAGCTGAATCGCGACTCCAGGCATAAGATCTGTAAGCCAAGTTGCTAGTTATCCAGTCTGGGCTCCAGCTCGCAGTCCTCTTGCTTCAGCCTCACACAGCAGCAGGGTACAGACAAGGGCCGGCCCAGGCTCAGCTCAGGCTTGAGCTTGTGTCCAAGGCCTGCTCAGGAACCCAGCTGCTGGCCAGACATCTGCCAAGGGACTTCCCAGCTAAATCTAAATCCAGTGTGTGAAACTGGGCTCCCCCTTTCCTGCCCATGTCCAGTCGGGGCCTGGCCTCCCTTTCTGGGTGCACATCACCCCTGTCTCTCTACCAGGCACCCCACTAAACACCGAGCCATCAGCTTGCCTGCATGCTACCAGGCTGAGTCAGGCTGAATCGGACCGGTAGCGCGCCATTTCTCTCCGCCCTCCCCGCACTTCCGGTATGCACTTCTCCATCTGGAAATGATTCTGCATCACACAAGGCTCTCTCCCTCCCCGGCATCTGCACTGCCAATCCAGCTCCGGCTGCTGTCCACCCAGCCGTCCTGAACCGTGGGTCTCATCATGAGCCACTGCCTCCTGGTCTGGGAGATTCAGCAGTTGCTCCCCTTCCTGCTTCTTGCCAGCTGTGACCCCTACTAGCGCCTTACTTGCGTCTTGCCGGTTCCCATGGCGTGACCAGCCACTCCCTGGAGACCCACAGCTCCGTTCCTCTCCTCTGTGGTATATGGCTGGACATAGCTGTTTTCTTTGAAGTGACTTCTGCAAAGCCTCACACACCAACCATGGACAACGGCAGACTAACAAGCCCTGCAGCCCTGTGGCTCCTGCAGGGACCTCCATGTCCCTCATGTGCTTCCTTTTGTCTCACCATAGACTGGAAGCCACACACTGTGTTCCAGCCTACCAAGTCCACACCTGAGACACACATAGAAGTGCAGGGGTGTCAAGCACCCTGGGAGTTTCCCATTTTCCTAATGGACCCACTCCTGATGTCCCCCACTTCTTGTCTACTGGTTAGGGGTCATGATGACTGCAGCCACATTGTGCCCAAGGAAAAAAACCCACGGCACTATAGATGCCAACCTGACACAGCTGAGCCAAAACTGTGAACCCCCTGCATCTCATTTCCATCAGAAAAATTCCTATGTGTTACACCCCACAGTCACTTTTCAGTTATATGCAACTAAGCATGAGCCTGTCTGCTTAGGCATGTGATCACAAACAGCTACTTATGGGCTCTTTTTCATGCAAAGAACCAAAGTGGGAAGGAGTTATGCGACTTCCCCAACATCTCAAGAGTGGGAGAACCAAGATTGAAACTGCCTGTCAAGCTCAGCCTCTTCTCAATCTGCCACCCTATCCTACATTCCAGTGGTCGTTGAGTGACTCTGTCCTCTTTTGGATGATGCCCTGAGAGGTGGGGAAGGTCTGTGTCCTCTTCAGGTGAGGCGCCCTGATCACTCTGCATCCAGAGGACGATGTCCTGGCTAGCAGTTGAGGCAGTTCCCCAGGGATTCCGCCAGTGGCTCATCAGGGTCAGACTTGGGTGCAGGAGGCAGATCCCCTGGGGACAGCAGCATCCCTACGATCCACCCTGACCTTTCCCTCCCACTCCTGCTCAAAGCACTGGTTCACTCCCACCTCCAGTCCCCATGAAATAAAGCAATCAATGGCACAAATATTTTATCTAGCTTGCTGCATGCTTATTTGAGGTGAGTGGATCAATGTAGCCCAGAGAGCATGGAGCAGAATTTTTCATTGAACTGACATCAGGAACATCTGCTCCAGCTTGGAAAATCTCACGGAGCTGCACTGCGGCTCATGCATGGAGCTGGATGGCATGGATTGGTCCCACCACCACCTGGTCCAGCAGACAGGCAGAGAGACAGTGAGGCTGGCACCTGTGAGGCAAGTGGGCAGGAGCCTGGACCACGCCCAATCTGCCCAGCAATGCTGGCTGGGTACCTTGGACATGGAAGTCTAAAAAGTGGTAATCGTACTAATACCCCCTTCATTTCAGTGGGAATAAATTAAAGGGACAAAGCCACTGGGTGAAGAGTACAGAGCACAGAGCCTAGCACATAGCACCCAATGTGAGATGATGCTCCTAACACTGTTGTCATTATTGCTGCTGTCCTCAGCCTCATCCTCATCCTCATCCTTATTGTCACAACCACACACCTCTTCACTGGGGGAAGATAATAGGGTGCCCAGATGTTCCAGGATGGCTCAAATGTATGAATGGGAACTGGACACCCTATAAATGCACCCACTCCAGAGCACAAGTTCCCATTCGGGGTTCAGAGAATGTGGCTATGGAGGACTAAAGCTGATGGAAAACATGTGGATCACCTCTTTCAGGGAGGCAGGCAGGCACAACTTGCCTACTCTGTGAAATGGAACAATAAAATACCACCAGCCTTCAACACAGCAGCAAAAAGCTATTTTGAAAAGCCATTTGAGTGTACGTTAATAATTATCTTTTTTTTTTTTTTTTTTGGTGAAACTGGGGATTGAACTCAGGCCCTTGCACTTGCCAGGCAAGTGCTTCTTCCACTGAGCCATCTCCCCAAACCACACATCAACCACAGTTCCTGCTACTCTAGCACAGTGCCAATACCTTGAGCCTCTTCTCTTCCTTGGAAATTACACAGAGTAGAGAGAGGCACATCATGCCTACAGGGCTGGCCAGGAGAGGAGCCCAAGAGAGGGGGCAAAGAAGGTGGATACCTCATGCAAAAAGACCAAGGTAAACTGTCTTGGGGACTAATTATAACGGCTCTCACAGAGCAAGGTGTATCACCTGAAAACCCACCACTGTGCACACCCTGGAGAAGGTCAGGCTGGTGGTCACAGCAGAAGGAACCCCCAGAACACAGAGCAGTCTCAATTTCCTTGTTTAACAAGCAACTCTTACTTGATTCCTCCTTTAAGAAGACTCAGCCCAGCAAGGACACTGTTATAGTTTGTGTCTAGTTGTCCCCCCAAAGCTTCATGCAGTCATGGGGCAGCTTCTGGAGTTCATGATTGATTCTTGATCCAATTACGGGTTTGTGCATGTGAGTACTACACAGAGATAGCCTGCATGCAACATAAGGGAAACAGACTTGCTCTCTGAGGCCATTTTGTTGTCCCTGCTCTCCTCCCTTTTGTTCTTGCTGTCTTGCTATTTTCTACTGCCATGAACTGCCTTCTGCCATGTGCCAGGCTGCCTTGGAGCCAACTGTGTATGGACTGCAACCTCCTCAGTGAGTTAAATAAACCTTTCCTTCCTTAATGTTGGATGTTGGGTATTTTATTCCAGCAACAAGAGAAGAGTAACCAAGACAGAATTTGGTATCAGCAGTGGGGTTTCTTGCTGTGACTAAACTTGACCATGTGGAATGGCTTATGGGAAGAGATAGGAAAGGTTCAGAGGTCTCACCTACAAGAGAAGTGCTCAGCTGTTCTAGATTTCAAAAGAAGGTCTGGAGGCCAGGCAGTGAGCCATGTGCCATATGCCAGTCTGCCTTGGAACCAGCTGTGTATGGACTGCAACCACCAAAAAATGCAAGCTAAATAAACCGTTCCTTCCTTAATTTTGGGTGCCAGGTATTTTTTCCAGCACTGAGAGAAGAGTAACTAAGACAGACCCTGATCAGACATAAGGTGCCTTCTCCAGGCTATGTCTAGCCCAGTGGACCCATAAGCACCACTAACTCACCATGCTCCCAACTGAAGTCACCCAAGTCTCCCCTAACCTATGCCTCTCGAGACACTATGCCCCCTTCACCCAAATCCTGGAAATGTCAATCCCTTAACACCTCAGTCTCTTGCATGCTATACATGTATCCTCACTTGAGAGTTTCATAATATTTCCCCTCTATGCTCCCCTATGTCCTATCTTAGTCACTTTCTTGTGGCTAGGACAGAAAATCTGACCCATGCCACTTAAAGACAGAGAGGCTTATTGGGCTTGTGGTTCCAGCCCATAGTCCACTGGCTTCAAGGCAGAAATGATGGGAGGAAAAGGCCTGGAAAAGGTAACAGTGCTCACCTCAGGGTGGCCAAGAAGCAGAGAGGGCAAATGGAGGTGCCCAGGACAAGAATGCAACCTTTCGAGTCACGCCCCGGGATCTGCCTCCCACCAGGCTCCACCTCCTAATAGCACTCACTTCCTAAACTCATCAGTAGATGAGTACACAGATAAGAATAGCACCCCATGAGTCAATCACATTTCAAACCCTCTAGGGACAATCTAGGTCTAAACTATAACATCTGCCGACCATAACACCCATGCCTCCTGCTGCCTCCTCCCCCTCCTCTTCCTCCTCCTCTTTCTTCCATCTCCCCTTCCTCAATCCATGTTACACTAGATTACTTTTCTTAAAATGCAAGCTAAAACCACCTTTTTATGGACATGTAAACACACAGAGATACACACAAACACATACATACACAAAGTGGTATCATTTCACTTACACACTGAGTTTATACAGTTCAGCACCATGTACCCAGAAAGAGTGGAAGGGAAATGATAGCTACTGCTAAGATGCTGCTGCCTCTCCCCGTCCTTTGCTGTGCTGTGACCCCCATTCTCTCCGGGTGGCACCTCTTGTGGTGCTCCTGGAATGTTTGAAGAATTTCCAGAGGTCATCTTTTACTCTGGGCACTGACTCTAGAATCATCTTTACTGTACAACTTAAAGGAAATTCCTCAAAGTGTAGACGTTGTCCCCCATCCCCCAGGATGCTGGGACGAGTGATTTCTTTTCCTATTCTCTATTTTTTGTTATTCTGCCTTTCCATTCACAAACATAAACAGAGTATCCAAAAGCCATTTGAACTTTTTTTAAAAAAAATTGTCCTCCTAAGGCTTGTAGACTCCAATCACTCACCCAGCAAAGTGCAGAGACTCGGGTCAGCATTCAATGCCCTCCCAGGGCTCCCTGGTCCCTCTCTCAACAGCTTAGAACAAGACTCTTGCCTTTCCCTATCCCCAAGGTATTTCTTCCCCCTTCCCTCAGAACAGTTTCCCTTCACCTCCCTCCCTTCCTAGATCACACCACTACATCAACATATACAGCAATCTCTCCTCTTTCCCAAGCTACCACCCCACCCGACTGCACCCCATCATGTGCCAACCTCACTCATCACTTGTCACAGTCATCTCTGGAAGAACAGAGGCAGTTGTCCGATCTGCCCAGACCCCACTTATTCCACCATTGTATCCTCTAAAATATCTGGCTTTGCATCAGCAGATGCACCAACAACGGAGGAAGTGGAGTAGGTTGAGCCAGACTGAACCAAATTAGACAGCCTTGGATTGGGTTGGCTTGGTTTGCTTCAAAAATCATACTTCTTAACTCAAACTTTTGTTGGTTTTGGCACTCAGCATTCAGTACATGGGCTCTTGGTGTGTTTCTATTGTTTTGTTCTGTCATCATCCGTTTGGCTTTCCGGCCAGTTGCTTGAGGTCATTTGGGCAAATGGCCCTCTAGGTATTTGGCTTGAAGAAAAATGGAGTCTGACAATGTGGTCCCTCTGTGAAGGGACCTCAGAGGAGCTTATTTGCTATAAAATGACCCAGAGCAGAGGGTGAGCAGTGACAATGCAGACACCTGCTGAGGACCAGGGAAAGTTCAACCCCAGGCCTTTCAGAGACACCAAGGCTAGCCTTCCCAGTGACAGCTGAGATAATCCAGGATCCCTCACCCCTAAAGAATTGTTTCACAGGAGGTGTCACAAACCAAGAAACCAGGAACTGCCAGTCCCACCTGCAGCTTCCATTCTGAACTCTTGAACCCCCTTAGGATCTGTACCCACAGCAGCTGGGCAGAAGAGGTGTCCACTGCCCTGATCCCTGTCTGCCCCCAGCCCAGGACCAAAGTTTGACTAAAGCTCAGTATCTTTTCTTTTATAAATCTCTGTCTTTTAATGATGGCTTCAAGGCTGAGGGGAAAAAGGACCATTAAACTCACTGAATAAGTTAATGGGCCAGAGAGAATCTATTTTAGAGCCACCCCAGGCTATTTTCCTCTGGAGCTAAAGCCTGAATAAGCAAAAAGAAAAAATTAAAACCTGAGAGCCTATTACCAATAAATAACCCCCCATGTAATCTCTCAGTATCCAGGACTTCATTTGCAGGGATATGGTAATGCAGACGGGCTGCAACCCCACCGTCAACACACACACACACACACACCACCCCACTGCCCCATTCACACAGTTCTACCTGCAGTGACACCTGGGGGTCCCATTCATCCTTCTGGAGATCCTTCCCTTTCCTGGCTGCTGCTGCTGCTGGACACAACTCAGTGGGCTGCTGCGATCCAGTTCCCATTCAGCCTTCAGGTCTCTAGATTTTGATTGGGACCTAAGCTGTTCCCACAGAAGTTAACACACAGAAGCTGACATAAATGTGCTCCTAAGAGCCACCCCAAGACTTGGGTCTGCAAGGTCTTCTTAGCTGTCACCAGCCCTCTTAATTCACCCATGGCCCCACTGACAGAAACTGCAAAACTCTCCTCTTTCTGCACTCAGTGAACAGAGTGGCTTGGTTTCCTTTGCCTGGACAGCTCCACCTCTGGGAAGTGGCTCTCTGCCTGCTGCTCCTGCTCCTCCTCCCTGCGGAGTCCTGGGAGAACACAGCCTCCCCAGAACAAAGCCCAAAACCTGACTCTAGGGCAAGGAAAACACGAATAATTAAATAAGCCAGAACTCCTGGCGGTAAATGTTGAGTCCCACTAGACACACGTTGTTTACTCTTTAATATTTAAACATGTTAATTAAATCTCTGAATAAACAAATATATTTTAGCAAGTTGCATTCCTGAGCTGGAGTTCTGTCACCAGGACCCTAGGAGCCTTCCAGGGCAGGCAGGCAACCTTTGCTGGCCACAGATGTGTTAGCAAACCAGGTAAAGAATCTTGGCTTGGCTGGCACCACCTGAGCCCAGCCACACCCGCCCTTCTTGGGACCCCAGGCCACCTGAGCAGCTCTGACCTCCAAAGAGTTCCCACAGCCTACTGGCCCCAGCAGGGACTCCACTCATTCACTCAGTCGGTCAGTCAGTCAGTCAGTCAGTCAGTCTGTGACAACCCAGCAGCTACTTAGCCAAGTACATGCTAAGCACTGGAAAGGCAAAGATAAACAGCACAATAGTCCCACAACTTGGATTGCTCACAATCACATTTCCAAGTCCAAATTCCTTGGGTCTTGTATGACCTATCCACTCCCCACTTCTCCAGCCAGAATGAGCTTCCCCGAAGGCCTCTGTCTCTGTCTTTCTCATGATCCCTCCACCCCTCCCTCTTTCTCTTTGTCTTGGCAGTGCTCAGGATCTAACCCTGAGCCCTGAGCACATTAAACAAGTGTTGTACTACAAAGCTAAATCCTTAACCCTTCCTTTTTTTGGAGATAGGCTGTCACTAAATTGTCCAGGCTGGACTTGTGATCTTCCTACCTCAACTTCCTGAGTAGATGGGAAAATTGAAAGTTTCTATGCTTCCAGAGCTCTCTTCATGCTGTTCCCTTACCCAAAATAACCTCCGCCATGTCTGAGCTTTCCCTCTGGCTAGTACCCAGCCATCCTTCAGTTTCAGGTCAGAAGTCTCTTCCCCAGGAACCTTCTCCACAGGCGCTGATGGGGTTGAAAGAGCCTCTAAAGGAATCCCAAGCACCCTTTTTGTTTCTCCATCACCTATCATTTAAATTTAAGTCAAATCATCTCTTGTTTAAAAGGAAAAAGACTAGCTGGATAAGGTTCTCTGTCTCTATCTCAGTATCTCTCTACAGAGATTTAATTAACATGTTTAAATATTAAAGAGTAAACAATGTATGTCTAGTGGGACTCAACATTTACCGTCAGGAGTTCGTGCTTATTTAATTATTTGTGTTTTCCCTGCCCTAGAGCCAGGTTTTGGGCTTTGTTCTGGGGAGGCTGTGGAGTAAGATAGAGAGTACACATTTGTAATCCCAGCACTCTGCAAGGCTGAAACAGGAGGGCCACAAGTTCAAGCCCAGCCTGGACAAATTTAGCAAGACCTTGGAAAGAGAGAGGGGGTGGGATTTAGAAGAGAAAGGAAACAGAGCAGAGGGGAAGGGAGGGGAGGGGAGGGCAGAGGAGAGGACAGGAGAGGAAAGGACATGGACATGTAACTCACTGCAAAGCCCCTGGGTTTAATTACCAGTACAACAAACCAAATATAAAATAAATAGATAAATAAATAAATAAATAAATAAATAAATAAATAAATAGAAAGACTCTCCAGGGACTTCCAATTTCACTAAGATTAAAATCCAAGCCCTTTCCTCAGGACTCCCAGCTAAATTATTTCAGAAAGTAAACAGGAGGGAGATTTAAACTGAGGAGTCATCTGGCATCCTCCATCCCAATGTGTGAGGGACAGCCTGGGCCCTGGGAGAGGCAGCATAGCCAGAACAGATGGAGAACTCTAAGAAAACAGGCCTGCCCAGGGCCCAGCCCTGCCAAGAGCACCAAATGCCCACCTCCTTTCCACAGCAAGGAACTAGGGCTCCAGGGATGCCAGGACTCCAGGACCGTCTTGGGCTGGGAACATTAAAGGCACTCTTTCTGCTCCTGTAAATTGAGTCTGACAGGAACCCAGCCTGCCACCTAGCAGCTGAGTACCTTGAACAAAGGACACCACCTTTATGCTCCTTGATTTGCTCATGTGTAAGATAAAGACTCAGTAGGCCCTGGGCTCAGGGGTCCTGCGTGTCCTCTCCTATGTCTGGTCAACCATGAGCAGTCCCAGGATGTCCCTCAGCACAGCCACTTTAGGATGGGTCAGGCACTGTCTCAAAAAGTTACGCATAAATTTATCATATATCTCAGAAATTCCACTCCTGGGGAACAACCCAGAAGAAACCAACATGGTGGCTGACACAAAATGCTCATGGCCAGCTTTGAGAAAACTGATCAAGAGAGAAGGAACACCATGCATGATTCACTTGCTGCCACCTGTAACCCACATGGAAGCCACTCAGAGAGCTGTCCTCGGTCCCTTCCCAGACGCTGCACCTACATCTATGTGTCCTACCCTCTGTCCCCCACGCATTTCACCTACAGATATGCAGCCTCTTCATAGGTTCCCTTGCTCACGAGGCCATGAAAACAGACACTTGGGGCACCAGCAGCAAGAAGTACCTCCCAAAATGAAGTAAACTCAGCTGCTATGAATGTCTGCAGCATTCTGTCCTCAGAAACTCTAAGAAATACTCTCTTAATTTCAGTGGGCATGCAAATTTTTAAAAACATATCCTCTTCATGGGCTGAGTTGCACACACACCCCCAATTCATAAGTGAAATCCTGACCTCCTAAAATACCTCCATGAGGGTCTTTGAAGAGGTAATTAAGTTAAAATGAGGTCACTTGGGTGGGCCCAGCTCCAACATGACAGATGTTTTCATAAGAGGAAATTAGGACACGGATGCACCCAGGGAAGACAGTGTAAAGATGTGGTGGGAAGGTGGTTGCTATCACACCCCTGGAAAGAGGTCTCAGAAGAAACCAACCCTGATGACACCTTGGCTGGACTTCTAGTCTCCAGCACTGCAAAAACTACATTTCTCTTGTCTAAGCCATCCACACTGTGGAGCTTTGTTATGGCAGCTGCAGCCAACCAACACAATGATTTCAATATTGTTTTAATTTTAAATTATAAGTCTGGTAAGTCTAATAATAATTTTTCTTACTTGTGCCTTCCAAAGTCTTCGTAGAGAAAGAAAATCAAAGGATTGTAGGTTGAGTCCCTTATCTGAACCTCACCTGAAATTAATACTTGTTACTCTTTTGTCCTATGCTGAGATCTTTTAAAACAGAGAAGGAAAACATCAGGTAAATTTATGCTCCTATGTGTATCCCTTTTTCTCTCTTCCCCACTCCCTAGAGGCCAGGGCTACCCTAAATTTGGTTTGTACCCAGTTCAGGATTTTATCTTCTTACTATAGAACTGTGCCCACGAACATTGCTCTGCATTGGTCACTGTGATTCCTAACTTACATATACAGAGTGTCATTCTGAAAATGGTTTTAGTTGTGGTCAGCATTATATTTTCAAAACACAGCCATGTTACTGCATGACAGTTTTCATTGTAACTGCTACACGGGATTCTATCACTTCAATATGCCATGACTTCTCCCTTGCTTCAAATGTCTCCTGATGACATTTAAGATTGTTTCCAATTGCTTTGCTTTTGCACAATAAACACAGGACCACAAATTCTGCAATCAGCCTGGGTCTGAATCCTAGATGCTGCATATAGCTGTGGCCTGAGACAGGCTCCTGCATCCTGCAGTCTCTATATCCTCAGCTGTAAAGTGGCAGTAGGTCTCCATTCAGGGGCTTCTGTGTGGATTAAGTAAGCTCCTATATATACAGCTAGGTCTAAAGCTTTTTACTATGTGCTCCAGGGGATAGAGAGAGAGAAAATAATCCACAAACAGGGTCTGGACAACAGTGTCTCAAAGGTGGAACTGGAGAGATGAGTACAGTCAAAGTGAGAAGAACAAAGGCAACTCATCAGAGCAATGACAGGAGAAGTAGTGTGGCCAAAAGAAATGATCTGGGATATTATGTCTTATTTGGGGGGATTTAACCAAGGCCTTTGCATTGAGCTACATCTTCAGCCCTTTATTTGAATATGTTTTATTTGGAGACAGGGTCTCACAAAATTGACAAATTGCCCAGGCTGGGCTCACACTTGAGATCTTCCTGCCTCAGCCTGTCAGAGTGCTGGGATAACAGATGTCCACACCACGCAGGCTACTTGGGAAAGTCTAAAGAACGCACAGGAGTGTGGGTTGTTTGGCGCGTATGATTCCCATGGGAGGATGATGGGAAGCCAGATCCAGAGAGATGCATCCCGACGGTGAAAGGCTCTGAATGCACACATCAGTCTGACTTTACCACCGGGCACTTAGGAGCCAGCTAAGTCTCTTGAGCTGCAATTACAGAATGACTCTCCCTGCCTTCCACATCACTTATAAGAGTTAACTTGAAAATAGATGCTACTAGAGACTCCATTGATAAGTGAAATAAATTGAACCTGCAAGTGCAAACATCATATTGTCTCTCTAGTGTGAGAACCTGAAAGAGTAAATAAAATCTGAAAGGTACACAGGTAGTGTGAAAGGGACAGAATTCGTTCAATGGGAAGGAAAAACTGGGATAAAAAAAGGAATATATATATATATATATATATATATATATATATATAGTTTTGTTTTGATTTTTTTAATCAATTTTGCACGTTTGTATCTGGTAAACTGAACAACTGATTTGAAGATAACATTATGCAGGGACCAAGAAGATGGCTCAGTAGAATAAGCACTTGCCTGGCAAGTACAAGGGCATGAGTTCAATCCCCAGTTCCACCAAAAATAAATAAATAAATAAAATGACATCATGCAATATAGCAAGCATTGTTGAATTTCTATTATTTTATTTAGTGAAATTTTGTATCATTTCTAATGTTATTGCTTTGGTTTGGGTTGGTTTGGTTTGGTTTTACTATTTTGTATTCTTTTTCTTTTTATGAATTTAGGACAGGGTATTCAGGGTATAAGGGTCTCACTACATAGATTGGACTCGTAGTGATTCTCCTGTTTTCAGCCTCCCAAGCAGTGGGATTACAGGCACATGCCACCATGCCCAGTCTCAATCGCCATCTCAGTGCGTCCCAAGGGCAGGGCCAGCACAACACGGGGACTGAACCCCAGCCACTGCACTCTGCCTAAACAGGCACTTTAGTCCACTGAGCTATCTGGCCAGCCCCTATTTTGTATTCTTTAAAAAAGAAAAATCAGCGAGAGCTCAAAAGTGCATTCTGTAAAGCATAACCATGTTTTCATCGCTCAATGACATATCAGACTGTGTAGGCCCAACCAAGTTCAGGTCAAGTCCAGCCCTGGGCGGAAAGACTAGAATGCAGCCAGAGTCAAGGTGGCCAGGCACCACATCTGGTAAGGGACATGGGACCTGAAAGAGAACTCAACCCCAGGACAAGCCCACTCTGACATACTAGGGCACGTGTTTATGCTCTTCAGGAATGGGGTCGTTCTGATTTGGTGAACTTTGTTCCTAAACCTCAGGCAGAAGACCACAGTGCCCTTGATCTTCTTTAGGCACCTACCACTCAGAAGCCCATCCTGAGCAGTCCCACTCCTGAGTGTGTGCCTCTGCTGCTGCAGCACCAAAACGCACATCCCCAGGGCCACAGCTGATGACTAGGGCCGGAGGCCTTGGGGAAGGAGCACCAGCAGTGTGTACTCTAGCAAGTACCCAGACCATGTATTGAGAGGTGGGGGCCTCTGGATGGTGGTTGGGTCACAGGGGTGCTACCTCCTCCACAGAGCAGTCCATGGGTGAGTTCATGGTTGAATGTTCTCAAAAGCAGGTGTGATAGTCAGAGATGGGCCACTGGAGGTGTGGCCTAGAAGGACACATTCTTGTCCTGGCTCCTCCCCTCTCTCTGTGCGTCTTGGCTGTCAGGACGTGGGCAGATTTCCTCCACTAGTCACTCTGTCCTGACACGGCTGCCTTGGAGCTAGTCCACCAAGGACTGGATCCCCTGAACCATGAGCCAAATTGAACCTCTCCTCCTTTACACTGTAGGTGTCAGGTATTGTGGCCCAGCCATGGGTATACTGAGTAAAACACTCACAGGATTCCTTGTGTGGGTACACAGTGCAGAGCTACAGCTCCACCCCTGCAGAATATGTGGCTACAGATAGCCCTCCTCAGACCTTCTCACCAACCACTGTGGCCTCAGAGATCACCGAGTCCGGCCTCTTGATTTCATATATGAGGAAACTGAGGCCTAGAGAGAGCAAGGGCCTGGCCTAGACTGACCCAGCGCATTGGTAGCAGTGATGAGACCAGTGAAGTTAGCCACATTCTACACTCACTCAGAGGACATCCTCTGGGAATGAGGATGAAGACACCTGCTCCTAGGAAATTCAGGAATCCAAAACTCCACTGAGACCCAAAGGTTCCTTCTCCTCCACACGTCTTGCTAGTTCTCAAGCTGAAAACCAGAGTCAGCAGTTGTCCTGCCACCTAAGGGTACCCATGTGCCATGGCAGGAGGGCTTGGCCCAGAATGGAAGGTAAGCAAGGACTGGCAAGAAATGAAAGGTCATGCTCAATCCAGAGCACAACCTGTAGCTGTGCCTCTTACTAGCACGACAACTCTGGGAAGCCCCCTAGCCACTCCGTGTCTCATTCGCCATCTCCTACAATGACAGTGATGTGCCTTGAGCATTACTAGTCTGAAATCTCAAAATACAAAGTGCTCCAAAATCTGGAAACTTTTTGAGCCATGAGTGGAAAATCCCACATCATGAAACTTTTGTCTCATGCACAAAATTATTATTATTTTTTTTTTTTTCGGAACCGGGGATTGAACTCAGGCCCTTGCACTTGCCAGGGAAGTGCTTATTCCACTGAGCCATCTCCCCGGTTCCACGTACAAAATTATTAACAATATTGTATAAACTTACCCTCAGGCTGTATCAAGTGTATATGAAGTATAAATAAACTTCATGGTTAGACATGGGCTCCACCCCCTGGATATTTCATTATGTATATGCACATACTCCAAGATCCAAAACCCATGTGAAATCCAAAACACTGCTGGTCCCAACCATTTCAGATAAGGAGTCTTGAACTGTAATAGCATCTGTCTCATCAGGCTGTGCTGGGGTTAAAACAGGAGCACCGTAGACCAGCATGTGGAACATGGCCACCACACAGCCTTCCCTCTCCCTGAGATGAGTTTGGTTTCTCTAGAAGATTCCTCCCAGAGGCTGCCCACGGAGGGAGAAGCCCAGAGCCCACCAAAGTATGGAGAGCAATGGGAGCAATGGACAGGGCTGCATGTACCCTCGCCAGGCTGGCTGCTGAGGAGCTGCAGGATGAGGCAAGGATCTCTGGCCTACAGGTCCTCACTACCCCTGCTAAAGGCTGGGACAGAGTGCAGAAGTCCCAGTGCCTGGCTTCAGGAACTCACAGCAGGTTGGAGAATAAAAGAAGCATTTGTAAGCCCTGGACTGCTGTGCATAGGGGCCAGGCCTCCAGAAGCCTCCAATGGACTCACATGCTGGCCACACCACCCTCTTCTGTCCAGGGATCCCACCTGGGCAGTAAGGACAGGCAGGGTAGAGAATGATGTGGCAGAGCCTGGCCAGACTGCAGGCCAAAGCCCTTGATTCCATGATGCACAGGGGATGCACAGGAGGGTCGGCAGCCACCTGCTGGAAGTCTCCCCCTGGTTCCCAGGGCTGGGGCAGGAGAGCTGGGGAGGAGGGACCATCCGTTCCGTGGAGACAGGGGCTGTGCCAGGAAGAGGAATCCAGGGCAGAGTCAGGGAGACATAAGGTCACTCTTCCTGTCATTCCTGCTTCCCTAAAGCCCAGGGCCCTTTGTGAGCTGAGAAGGGAGGGTAGGGCCTGGTCAGGGCTATCTAGGGGCAGAGGGCAGAGGGAAGGTTCGGCAGAGGGCCCGCTGGTTGCTGGACAAAAGAGGAGGCCTAATCTTCAACACCAAGGATAGCCATTCTCTTCCTCCAACCTCCACTAGCACATGGGAGACAAAGCCGGCTCCCTCCCCCCCAAAGACTCCCTGATGGAACTTTCTCCTTGAAACTGGCCCTGCACCCCAGTGACAGGTCCCCAGGGCCATGGACCAAGTACAAGAGTGAGGGACACAGAAAATCCCTGCTTAAGCTCAACTTCACGTATCCTGGAACAGAGGGATGATGTACACCGCATGGGTCCTGCGCACTGCTGCTCTTCTGGTCCTTCAAGCATGCCTGACCCACCCAATGCTCTCAACTGACCCCACAGTGAATAAATAATCAATGAGCAAACAGGTGCCCAGCAGGGCACCTGTCCCAGACACACTCTTCCCTGGCTCCTTGACCTCCACGTTTCCTTTCCCCTTCTTCCAGGCCACTTGGAGCCACTTTGCTAGCAACCCATGTGGCCCCAAGTCTTTGCCCCACACAGGCACAATAATAAGCAAAGAAATGAAACTTGTCTCTCATGCCTTCTGGCATACTGATTCCCTTCAGGGCCTCTGTGAGCAAGAGCAAGACGAGGACATCTACTCTGGGTCCATGGGGCACAGTCTGGACACCTCATCCCACTACCACCAGCATGAAAAGGAGATGAGAGCAGGTACATCCCAGGTACTTAACGCTCCATTTAGGAAAACTGTACCCTCCCACCTCAGGGAAGCCACATTTCATGCATACACATTTTTCTTCCAGCTGTACATTTGATCCATTTTCTAAAATTCTGCCCTTGCTTCTCTGGAGATTGTTCCGTGAGCTGAAGATCATTCATCTAATATCTGACTATACCCATTCAACTTTAAACTCTAAGGATGCCAGATCTTGGTCTTTTATTTCCTCTTTATTTATTGTATCCCAGGGCTTATTATCACCCCGGGTACACGGCTGGTACTAGCTGCTAGGATAGAAGAGGGTGGACATCTTGCTTGCGGGCCTGCAGAAGAAGCCAGGCTGGTCTCTTAGCGCATCTATCCACCCTTGCCAACGATTCACATGCAAGGGTGGCCTCAGCTGGCAGCAAGTTCTGGGGCCAGACACCTGGGCACCCCACAGCCTCAGTGCAGCTGCAGCTCAGGGCTCACAGTGGGCCAAATGTGCAGCCAGCTTCAGGCCCCATCAGATCTCCATTACCCACTTGGAAGACAGGCCATGTGACAATGCAACATGAAGGCTCCCCTCCAACATCTGCCCAGGGACAGAAGCCAAAAGCCCCCCCAAAACACACAGCCTGCCATGGAAGGAAGGTGCAGTGAGCCACAGGCTCCTGAAATCAGGTGCTTCTTCTCCCTGGCCTTCCTTCATTGCCAGGGGCTTTGAGGGCCCCAGCTTCCCTTCCAGGACAGTCCCTCCTGGCTTCCCCCAATGCTGCACCTCTCCCACACCCAACCTGTCCCTTCCTCGTCTTTCTTCCCGCATCACCACATTTGTTAAAATGACTGCTGCCTGCGAGGTGGCATGGAGTCAGGAACACAATCTGGAGCGAAGCTGATGTTAAATAACTTCCTGCACCTGGCACATTTGCTGGTGCTCCCTCTTGGGTCTCAGATGCATAAACGAGGAGGTTTCAAGGGATGTGGAGACAGAGACAACCCACTTTCAGCCTCAGGGCCACTCCTATTCCTCCCTTCTCTGGGCTGGGCATTCCTCAGCAGCGAAGGCTGGAGCTCAGCACTCATCGCTGCCTCGCCTCTCATTTGGCCTCCACCCACACGTACCAAACAATGGGCATGCAGTGGTGTCTGACACTCAAGTTCAACCAGCCCTAGCCCACGTTTTCCAGCTAAATATGCCGAGACCCAGAGATCTGAAGTCTCCTGGCCAAGGCCAACAAGATTTATTTTATTAAAGCATCCCAAAAATAGAAGTACCAATAAGGGCCTGAGTTTTAGAATCCAGGGTTGGTTTGTGGCAACCAAGTCGTTAGTCATTTGCATGTACATTTTTGTTAGCTGTGACCACATTCCTATGGGTCCAGGCAGGACACCTCCCAACAACTACCACCACATTAATGTAATGAGCTTAGAGAACCACTCATAGACAGCACCTAGCAATTAAAGGGGAGGGATGCTGTTGACAGAGCCTCAGATTCAGTCTCATCCCCGGCCCCCCAGCTCCACGTCCCATCCATATCCAATAGTTCTACAACCCTGTCCAACATCAGCACCTGACAAGCTCAGAACACAGTTGCTGTTCTCCATTCCAGCCACTGGATGTCACTGCTGCCTCCAGTGAACGCAACCCTAGAGCATTCCAGGGGGCAGGGAGGAGGGTGTTAATTGACCCCAATCCAGCCAACAGGATCCCACACACATCTCCTGAGTGGAAACCTAAGTTCATCTTTTTTCTTTTTTCCAGAGAGAGGCAGCTGGCCAATCACTGAGAATCCACCATATTCCAGACACTTTTTGCACATCTCAGATACAATCCCTGTGGCCACATTTCCCAGAAATCCCCAATAACCCTTCACTTTCAAGAGGAAGAAAATGAGATCCAGAGAAACTGAGTAGCTTATTCATCATTTGAAAACACAAACAAGGAAAGAGGGCAAGGATTGGAACCAGAGTTTGACACCAAATTTCATGAGCTATTTCACTACCTCCCTTGAGATCTCAGTCTTAGTGATATGAGCTGCAGTTAAATCAAGTTGGTTGGCCATGACTTAAGAGTTGGCAGTATCTAAGAAGAAAGCACCACGTGCAGCGCAGACTTTCATCCAAGACATATTCATAGGAGGCAACTGGCCCAGCCCTCCCAGCAGAAATCATGGTCTAATGCCCTCTTGTGGCTTAATATGGAACTGGCATGACTATGCTGTGGAGGCTCTTAGGGGTAGATTGGAAGGCTTTTAGGTCACCCCAATCTCACTGGATTCCCAAATTCTCTGTCCAGCCTGCTCTTGGAGCCCCATTTGTGGCTGACAGGTTTACTCAATTTCAGTAGTCAAAAGGGATTAGTCAGGGGTCGGGGGTTGATGGAAAGGAAGAACAGTAGTGAGCCCCCAGGGGATGTTATCAACAAGAGGCAAGGCACTTCTCATGCTCCTAGACAGAGACTATTCCCACCCAGGGATAGGGAAGGAAGGCCACAGAAAGGCTTTGCCAGGGACACCCTGACACTTGATATCCTCAACAGGCCTCCTGTCAGCAGGAAGCATCACAATGTCCCTGTCCTTGTGCCTTAGCCACTGTCCCATTTTTTAGACAGGCACCACTGTGGCCCTCTCATTTCCTCACTCACTACTGTGGCCCTCTTCTTTCCTCACTCAGTGCCATCCAAGCGCTAGTTCCCCCTGCAGCTTTCTCTGGCCCCACTCTCCAAGGACCCCAAGAGGTCACTACCCCCACCTTATGGTCTCCCGCTGTACCACTAGCCACACGACCTCTGTGCCCACCACATACTGGGCACTTACTGCAATTTCACGTAACCCCCATCATCACTCTGTGAAGGACGTAGCAGCCTAACTTTCCAGATGAGGAAAGGGAGCTCAGAGATATTAAGTAACTTATAGAAGCCACATAGGACCAAGGCCAGGAAAGTTGCACATCTGCAGAAGAAGTCTCTACTCTTCCTGCAGCGCCCAGCTGCCTCTTGGGCTGAGAATCACTGAGAAGTGGTAGTGACTTAACTGACACCCAGGTTCAGAGATGAATCTGTCAGTGTGTGAAAATGGGCTGGAAGCAGAATCTGGAAACAGGAAAAACAGAGGAAGGCCAGGTATCTGTGCTCACAAGGCTGAGGCTCTAGATGTGTGCTGGAAAGTGAGCAGAGCCAGCATTCAGAGTTTTACACACACTGCACACATTCCTGCTGAAATCCTACAATCCTGCTTTATTTTTATTATCACCATTTTTCAGATGAGGAAACTGAGGACCAAAAAGTTAAGCAGTCAGCTCAGGGCACAGCTGGGAAGAGGACAGCTCATGATCTGCGCCTCATTTAGTCGTCACCATAAATAACCTTGGCTGGTGTACACTCCAGCACTGAGTGCCAGAAATGTCCACTTCGCTCTGGCTCTTTGGTGGCCCAGCCTCAAAAATCTACCAGAAACAGGCTGTTGGGCAATGACTGACCATGAGAACTGGGCCCAGTCTGCAGCCCTGGGGAACGGCACAAGCCCCAACCCCGCCAGCTCCAACCCACCACAGAAGCAGGGGTCCCAGTCTGGAAAGCTGGTCCCGAGGTGCCTCACGGACCCAGTAGGGCACAAAACCAAACCACCCCTGTTGTGATAGAAGTGGTGTCTGAAACAGAAACAGCCAACAGATGTCTCCAAGAGCAGTGGTTGAAAGCAGCCCTAATGGGTAGGTCCCAAGGTCCTGAGTAGTCAGACACCTGTGCACACACCCACCACATTGTAAGGCTGCCTCTAGAAGCACACTGAGGACCTAGAGAGGCAAAGAGAGGGCATGGAGTGCTTATCTCTGGAAAACTCCAGGAGCCAGAACTGACCATGCACCTGCTTGGCATCCAGTGATTCCCAAGCTGGAGTTGCAGGGCATGGAGAGGTGAAAGCCCCACACTTGGGTCAGCATATCAAATAGCCTGATACAAGGAGCACATAAAGCACACTTCTGTGACACTAACCCCACAGTGTACCGGGCTGCCAACTTTCCCGGGCCCTTATGAAGCCTGTGATTGTCCTGAGCAGGAGCTGTCTACTGGCCCATCTCTGTCACTCTGTGCAAATGCAGTTCTCCCTCCCGCTGTCCTGGGCCCGAGGGGAGAAGAGAAAATGCACCCCCTCCATTCCGGCACTGTGCCAGCCACCTCCTGGGAGCCCTGAGCTCCCGGGCCAGGAAGCCCAGGTCCGGAGCGTTGCGGATGCTATGTAGGCAGGGCCGCTCCCGGGCGACAGCTGGCCTCCCTGCTCCAGCCAGTCTCAGGGAAGGCTCCAAAGGCTGGCTCGGACGGCCGCACACTTCCCACCCGTCTGGGGCCACATTCCAGCTCCCGCTCCCTACCGCCACAGCCACCGGCCAAGAACGGTCTCGCACGCCGCACCGCCCTCTGGTGGCCATGAGCTAGCCGATCTTGGCAAGAGGAAAGGAGAAGCAACCACAGACGTGATGTGCAGGGAACACAGCAGAGACACCGTGCACGGAGACGACCCCGGACGCACACGCACAGCCCAGCGCACCGTGACAGGTAGCCGGGACTAGAACTCCAGATCTAACCTGGCACTCTGTCCTCTCCTCAGCGGAAGCTCAGGGCCATTTTCCTGCCTCCCAGGCCTTGGCCTCCGCGCAGACACGTGAGAATAGAAAGACAGGTCTGGGACCCGGCCAGCCAGGGAGGCTGGGCACAGCATCCTACGGGGCCTGGGCCTGGGAACTCCGGGGTGACTGGGCCACATCAATTCACCTCTCTTAAGCCTCAGCTTCTTCCTCTAAAACAGCCTGGCCCAAATGATTTCCAGGCCCCCAGTTTATGGCTCAAAATCTTAATCTTCCTAACTCAAAAATCCTCCTGGTCACCTACAAGCGGGAATAACCAACATGGCGCCTGTTCATTCACAAAGCCCATCATCTCTTTCGTCCCACTGATCCAGCAGTGACCAGACACCCTGTGAGGAAGCCACACTACATAGGTACGTGACACCCACTTTCAGAAATGGAAACTGAGCCTCAGGGAGGTTATAGGACATGGCTAGGAAGGAGCAACCACAGGGCCTGCATGCAGAGGGCCTGCAGTCGTAGCTGATCTTTGAGACATTCCAGGTCCCTGGGGTACAGCTGTAGCCATCCCCTTGCTCAGAGCCCTCCCTACAGAGATACAGATGAGCTGCAGGAGCAAGGAGGGCGGAGAGCTGGGCAAGAGGGAGGGGTAGGAGTAGAGGCTACTTGTTCTGCAAGTGGCAGAGAAGACCTGGAAATCATTCTCCAGGGAAGATGCTCTAACTCCAGGGGCCCAGCATGGTGGATGGTCTGCTTGCATCCCAGAGAAAACCCTGATATCTCAAACCTTAGCTGGGAGAAGCCATGGGCAATAAGGGGCATTGTCCTGCTGACTGGGCCTCCGCCCATAGTGCAGCTAGCTGGGACCCAGCCACCAGCTCCCTGAATCCCTGCCAGCTTCAGCTGGCACCTGGGTTATTGTGGGGCTGACCTGACCTCGGAGGCCAGCACGCCATGGGCTGAAAAAGGAGGCCTGGGAGAGGGCTTGGCTGAGACACAGCAGCAAGGAGGGCTGTGTGTTGTGAACAGGTCCGGAGGAGAAACCCAGGCCTCACTCACTGTCAGAGGCCAGTGTTGGACCTGCTGACCAGCGCTGCTTGGCTCATGTCAGGCCCATAGTTATCCCATTTGTGGTCATCCTCTCTCCCCTCAGCTCCAGCCAGGACACTTCTCACCCAGGAAATCAAATGACATAAAATAGAAGATCCTGCTAGACCTCCATGTCAATCCTTTTCTTCTTAATTCATCATAGTAGCAATATATTCGTGTATGTGTGTATGCATATATGTATTTCTGTGAATATATATGTCTATGTTAGTATGCATACTAATACAACAAGAAAGAATGGGCGATATAACTTAGTAGTTAAACACTAAACTGCTATAGCATTTAGTGGCTATGGGAAAGGAAGCAAATCAAGTTTCTTCTCTGGATAGGGTTTCCCCACTATTGAAATGACACTAATGGTAGTAGTGAACTCATGGGCTGGTGTGAAGCCTCATGAGGTATTACCCTTAAAGTGTTTGCAGCTGGGTCTGGGACACTCTAAGTGTTCAATAAATGCTAGCTGTTGTCAGTTCTCGTATACTCAGTAAATGCTAGCTATGATGAGTTACCACGTATGGACAGCCTTCTATACGCCAGGAACCACACTGGATGCTGAATTTCAACAGACTGGTGTATAAAGTAGTTGTTATGTTACCCTTATCTTAAAGATAAGAAAATTAGGCCCCTGAGGAGCAGCTGGGAAACTAGGAGTGGAAAGACAAAAGCTGCCAGGGTCATCAGGCCTGACAAATCTGTCTGCAGAAGGAATTGAGAAGCTTCCACCATCCAGAACCTTTTGGAGGGAACCAGTTACTTAAGGGAAGCAGGGACAGAAGAGAGGAAGGATGGGCTCCTCATGCTTTGGGGCCTGCTGACCCCCCAGAATCAGCAGCCCCATACTTAAATAGCTCAGCAGAAACCCTCACTGTGTTCTTTCTCCTTGGTGAGGAAGATAGGCTGAGGCACCCTGGGGCTCAAAGAGCTCACCTCACAGAGTTGCTACCTCTGGGGACCTTGAATTTGGAAATTTCACCCTGAGGGAGACACAGTTGTGGGGGAGCCTCTGGTTTTGACAAAATGCCCCAAACAAGAGCCAGGGCAGAGCAGGAGGCTGCCCCAGCACTGGGAGTGCTCCTGGGAAGAGAAGTCTCCACCACTCCAGGGACCTCAAGGGAAGCAAGCTGCAGTGCCCTCCTGCTCTGAATCTGTGAGCCCTGCACCTAGGGGCAGCAGAGGCTTGAGGTTGTCCTTAGGGGTTCTAAGGACTCCTCTGGACACTTAGTTCTGATTTGGACCTCAGCAGAATCCTTATTGCTAATGACCCAACCTACCAAAAAGGACCTGCAATGGCCCTGGACACTAAAGAATTTTCCAAAGCTGAGCCAAGCGGGTCTCAGGAATGAAAAAATGACTTGAGTGGATTCTCAGTTGGTCACCAACAGATCTAGGTGACTGAGCCCAGCCTCCATCTAAGCCACTCTTCACCCAATTGCCAAGACCCTTAACCACCCTTCACAATCCCCTTAGAGATAGGTTATTCCTAGAAGACTGTGCTTTAGAAGAAAAAGAACTTTCTGGGTGAAAATCCTCACACATCCCTTCCCAGTAAGCCACTCAATGTCTGGCTGAAAGGCCAGAGCCCAGGGGAAGATGGTGCCAATGGGGGAAGAACTGCAGACTCCCCCAGAGCCTCTGTACCTTTCTTATTGGGAGCCATAGTAGCTCCACCCCTGAGACTCCAGTCCAGTTCTTTATTTTGTTTAGTTGAATCTGTAGAAGGGGCCTAATAAGCTCTGCTATGTACTTCAAGTAGCTCTTGCAAACACACACTCAACAAATGTTAACTGGGAATCGCATAGAATTGAGTGATGGAGGTATCCATGGAGATGAAGACTTTGCAACACAAGACAAAAGGCAGGGTCCTGGAAGGTACTAGAAGGCCATCTTTTGAAAGCTGATAGAGAGAGTTTGTAGGAAGAGGGTTTGCAGGCCTTTGGAATCCTGATGGGGAGCTGAGATCCTTTCTCTGATCCAGTCTCACCTGATCCCACCAACTGACCACCTAGGTCACCAAATGCTTCTTTGGGCAACAGCCAGGAGAATCAGGGCCTTCAGGCTCATCTCCCTGGTCCCCACTCATCTCCCTCTCAAGCCCAGGGCTTTCCAATCACAGGAACACAGGGCACCATGCTGCTTTGATTACACACGATTCAGCAATAAAAAATTTATCTTGCAACCCCAAAACACTCATATTTATTAAATTATATGCTTAGATATCTTCAATCCATACATTAAATATTAAATATTCCCTTTTCTAGGCAAGAACGCTTTGAAATAGAAATGATTGTGTTTTCTTCTCACACTTCAGCAGCAATCCTTGCTCCAACAAGGGTGAGAACCTATGCAAAGGACATCTCCTGCCCCCAACCATAGGGTACAAAATGCCATGGGCCATGTAGGTCAGAGTCCAGCCTATGAGGGAGAAACTGCAGGCCCTGGAACATTCCTAAGTATGACATATGGTCTGAGCAGTTGACTCCAAATTGTGTTGTGTATCACAGATTCTGGATAGACTTAGTTCTCTAAAGGAGTAAAAAAAAAAAAAAAAAAAAGCAGAGGGAAATGGCCAGCAGCCCCTGGCCAGTGAGGGAGCACCCTGTGACCTTCTGGCAGTATAATAAGGGTTGTCACAATCCCAAAGAATGGGCCCAGTGGCCTGGCTAAGCCTTCCAAGGGATGTTCCTTGGGCCCTGGAATGGCAGATGTCCAAGTGGAAAGGGACACTCTGCCCCATGGCCTCAATTCAAAGTTGAATTCACAGGCTCAGAAAGCCTACAGCCCTCTCATATAGCTCAAGGGAGATAGAAGCACACCAGGATGTACCTCATGTGATGTACCCCTTTCCCTACTTCTAGTCTGCCACTGGCCACCTGAAGGCCATAATGAGACACCCATGAACACTGGAAGAGCTGCTCAATGCATCATGGGTCAGGGAACTCAAGCCACAGGAGTGATACCACCATTCTGTCAAGGGCAATCCAAAAGAGGGCCTTTCCTATCATACCACCCTCCACCTCAGCCAGCCAGAGAGCAGCCAAAGCCCTGCAGGACCCCAAGAACCATCTCAGGCCACCATCTCAGGCCACAACACAGCCCTCTTGGTGCCAAAATCCATCTACCCTCAAAGCCATGGCCGAGCTGGGCTGTCTTTCCCTAAGTTGCCCTGTTCTCAGGGTCCAGGAACTGCAGGGCTGGTGCCCTGGGTACAGGAGGGTATTGCAGTTGACCTGCTCAGTTTGCAGGGCTGGAGATTATGGATCAAGAGCCCTGCCTCAGTGTAAAATCCCAAGACCAGTGGAGTAAAGGGTCCCCAGCTTTCACCTGGAAAGCAAGTGTTTTCCTGGGGCTGTAACCAATTTCTCTTCCAAATCTCAGCCTAAAGACCCCTCATGCATATGCCCATCTTACAGGCCTACCCCCACACACACAATCCTGGGGCTCTGAGCACCTTGCTGAGGCCCCAATTGAATTCCAGATACCCTTAGGGCTGGTTCATACTTTACTGGACCCCAGTTCTCATTGGCAGTTGTCAAGGCTGGTTCTCCCCTTGATCCCTGGTAAGGGAGAGGTTCAGGAGCTATGTAGCACCCAAAGCCCCAAGTCACCCTTCAGCCAACCAGAAACTATCTTCAGGAAAAGCAAGGGAAAACAGGTACTAGATAAATGCCAAACACCAGGGACACTGTGGCAGCTCAGAGTGACATCCAGCTTTTATCTTGGTACCCCCAGCCAAAAACCCACAATCCCTGCAAGCCCAGACAGCCAGACCCAAGAACACCTGGTGCAGAGATGTCATCTTCTCCCTTCCTGAATTCTTTCTAACAGTCAAAGTATTCACCATTCCAACCCAACCCTACAGGCCTAGACTACAGAGATCTTCCAGACAGCCCACCATCCTGGCCACCACCCACCTGCCTTTGTGAAGGCAAAGCCTAGCTGGGTGTGGCCATGCATGGACTTTTCTAGACAAGGCTACCTCATGTCAAAAACTCCAAAACCAAAACAATTGACTTCCCAAGCAGAAAGAGGCTAGGGGAATTGGGAGACTTTGAATTAGCTTGCCTCCAACAGGACCAGAGGCGAGACCCACACTGCTATGGTAATGCCCTGCAGCTGATGTCCTTCTCTTCCCAATAGGCAAATCCTCAGCCAGGCTCTGGATGGGCACAGGAACAACTGTACACACTACCCCGAGAAGTTGAACCACAGGGACACAGCCTTGTCCTACTAAAAACTCAGGCACAATCAGTTTGGCACCTGAGGCAGGATCCTAAATCCTCCTCTGGAATAGAAGTCGCACTGTGGCAGCCCCAGTATCTTCCTTCCAAGATCTGCCCAAGCCATACCACAGCACAGACACCAGCACAGAGCTTTAGGCTGATGAGTGCTGGGGCCCCTTGCTCCCCATATCTCTGAAAAACATGAATCTGTAGAACATCTCTCCTCTTAGGCCAGGCTAAGGCAAGATCTCTCCTTCCCTCAAGCAGCTTCAGGGGTGGGGGCTGTGAGCTGGACATGCCAGCATCCTAAACCAGGCTTCACTCTTGGGGCTGTGTGCCTGGGAAGTTGCCTCAGCCTTGATGCCCCCATTTCCTTGGGCTAACACAGGGAAGACCATGCTATCTACCAAGTAAAGATGACTCTTCTCTGCTCTCCAGGCTCTCTGCCTCTGGATTAGAAGACTGAGATCTTCCCTGAGTTCAGTCAATATCAGCCACAGATATAACAGGACACTGGGGAGAAGATGGGTCAGGAAGGGTCATCCAATCCATGACCTCTTGCTCTTCCCCACCTGCCACTCCCACAGCTCTCATGGGAATCGGGTTCCCTTGCTCTTTCATATTGGGGTTGATTTAGGGCAGAGTCCTGATGGCCTGCCAGGGCCCAAGTCCTGAAACAAGAACAGGAACGCAGACAGGAGGGCTCCCAACTTGCTCCCTCCTTCCTATCCTGCCAGATCCCCTCCTGGGATCCTCTGATGCCCTGGATGACAAGCAGCCACCCAAGTCCTCTCTCCTTCCAGCCCTCTGGAAAGACGGAGCCAACTAGCCCCATCAAGCTGCTTCCTGGAGCCTTCTGTGTGGCTATAAAGAGCTCATGTGGTGACTGTGACCCTTCCTGCCTCCCACTGGCTTCCAACAGACACACAAGTCCCTGGAGCAGACAAACTGGATGCAGACCACAGACTTCCAGGGACTCTTAGTAGGCACCTGGAAAACTTCACTCCGGGCCCCAGCCTACCCAATTCCCTGGACATCCCTAGGTCCAACTCAGGAGAACCACGGCTGGCCACTAAGCCAATCTTCCTCTACTCCCCCTCCACACACAGCTCCCTAGAGGATGCACTTCCAACTCAGGAGTTTCCGTGACAATCTCCTCCCTACATCCTAGAGAAGCTGGAAGCTGTAGCCTGCAGGGAGGGTTGCCACCAATGGGTTCATCCAGCTTTTCCTGCTCCCGGCCCTCCTTCTCTGAACCAGCTATTTGTCTTATCATTCTGGGCCAGGTTAAAGGTGGTGAGGTGTGGACAGCAGAGCTGAGATATAGGTCAAGCTTGCCTCCTGGAGCAGGAGTCAGGGACATCTCCTGGCTGTCCATTTCCCTGAAACTGCCAGCTGCAAGAACACAAGCAGTCTCCGTTAAGCCAGGAGGGCTAGCGGGCTTTCCAGAAGGCAGGGTAGCAATTCCTCCAGGCTTCACAGCCCCATGGCACAGGCTCAAGCAAAGGGAGGGCTGAGGCTGTGTGAGCAGCGCAATGGCACCTTCAGCCTCCTGCCTGTGAGGTGCCTTCCTCAGACCCTGGCCAACATGCCAAGGCAAACCTTTCTCAGCATCCTGCCCACTCCTGGGGGCTCCCCAGAGACAAGAGCCTTGCAGGAAAACAGGGAGAGGGATCCTCTGAGCATGCTAGAGCCATCCAGCCTTTCTCCATGGGGACCGGATGGGAGGGGATCACCTGGCCACTGAGGGGTCAAAGAAAGGATGGGCAGGTACCCCTGAGCTCTTGCCCTCTTCTCCCCACCCCCAATCCTACAGAAGAAAAATAACATGAAGAAAAGAGCAGGCCACCACAGGTCACACTCAGATGGGGCAGAACCAGGAAAACGCCAGCCAGAGTTCAATTTCCCAAATACATGGATCCTCTGCAAGATCACAGAAGCCCCTTCCCCAAATGCACGCCCTCACCTCTCCCTTCACCATCCGGCCTGGGGCTCGGAATTATCCGGAGCAGTTATCAGCGCCCTAGCAAGGAAGAGATCTATAGGCCCCCAGATGCAGCGAGAGGAGGGTAGGTCTCGGAAATGCCCGATATGGGCTGGAGAGGGCGGGCAGGCGACAGGGAAAGGGAAGAGGCAGGCGTCCATGACAGCCTGGACACGTCCAAAGTCTCCCTGAGAGCAGCCAGCTCCCAACTTGTTTACTTGACAGCGTGTTTAGCTGTCTCCAAAAAGAAACAGTGCAAGCATCTCGACTGGGTCCCGCAGTCCCTATCTGTCACCTTCCCTCTCAGCTAAGCGCTGCCTCCGCCGCTTCTGCCAGAGAATCCAGCCTGATCTACTTTATTCCACTTGAGCGTGGCCAAACTGTTGCTATTTCGTGGGGGCAAAGAACCCCATTCGCTCTATCGAGAGGAGCCGTCAGCTGGCGGGGGCGACGGCGGGAGATGGGCCCCGAGTGCCCTGGGCCGACTAGGGTCCTCTCCCTGGAGAGGCACCCGCCAGCATCCTCCGATCCAGACTCGGAGGGACGGCGGCGTCACCTGGGCTCCGCGGCCCGGAGCGCCTCCCGAGCCCGAGCGAGCCTCGCGCGCGCCAGGCGGGCGGCGATGGGCAGCGGCGAGCTGGGGCGAGCTAGGGAGGACCAGGGCCGGCTCCCGGCCGCGAGCGGACGAGGGGGGCACGCAGAGCAGCGAGGGCAGGAGGGTGGGGAGCAGCCGCCCCCGACTTACATGGAAGTGATATTCCTTGAGATGTCCGTGATGTTGACGCTGGCGTTCCCGTTGCTGTTCCCTGAATCCTGCCCTTCCAAGAGGGGGAAGAGGTTCCCATCGTCCGGCCGCCGGCAATTGATCTCAGTCTTGCTGCAGACACAATTTGCCGGGCAAGCCAGCACGGAGCCCACATAGTCCAGCCAGACGCTTCCCAGCAAGAAAATCCGCCAGAAACTACACTTGGCTGGGCAAAGAGAGACATCCATCTCCGATCGCTGCTTCTAAAAAAGAGGAGGAGGAGAGGAGAGGGGGGTGGGGGGGAGTGGGGAGAGCAGGGGGGAGGAAACAAAGACAGCAAGGGGGGGAAGGGGGAGGGGGCCTGTGCCTTTGAAACGCCGAGCGATCAGATGCAAAATCCTTCAGCGTCTGAAACCATCGCGGACGCCGCCGGGTGGGAGCCGCTGGGAGCGCCTAGTGGCGCGGTCTGCCGGGCATGGTGGCCCGCTCGGCGCTCGCCGGCTGGCCGGGTCCAGGGGCTCCGGAAGCAAGGCACGCTCTCCGACTCCGAGACTTTGCAGCAGCGTTGCAACAGACGGTGGGGAAGCAAAATAATAATAAAAAGGTTGGGGGAGAAGAAAAGGAGAAATGGTGCTAAAGTCACCAAGTCCCACCTACCGGGCAGAATTAAAACGGACACACCTTGCCAAACACACTCACATACATTCACACAGGCACACACCCGGAACAGGAGGAAGGAGGAGGAGGAGGAGGAGGAGGAGGAAAAGGAGGAGGAGGAGGAGAAAGAAGAGGAGGAGGAGGACGATGCAGTCCGAGTTGCTGCAGCCAACGCGAATGGCTCGCCGCGCGCCTGCAGAAATGTACAAGTGCTCCAAGCCTTACGAAACGCACGGCTTATCGGAGCGTCTTCCTCGGCTCCCTCCCTCCTCCTCTTCCCTCCTCCCCTGCCTCGGCGCGGCCTCCTCCCCCTGCCCCCTGCTCGGGCTGGGAGCGGCAGGAGAGCGGAATCAACCCCCTCTCCTCCCCACACCCCTCTCCTTCCCTCCCGGCCTCTCCCTCCTCCTTCCCCACCCACCCACCCACTCGCAGGCTCGCAGCTCTCTCGCCGGCACGCCACCCGCAGCCGCCCGCCTGCTCCACGCCTCGCGGCTCCGCGCCCCGCGCGCCGCAGCCCAGGGGAAAACGAGGCAGAAGGGAAAAAGTTGCAGTTGAGATTGCGAGGGTCCGCGCCGGGGAGGGAGAGTTGGCCAAGCTGCCTACGCGCCCCGAAAGGCGCTCTCCTTTCCACTTTTATTTTATTTTATTTTATTTTTATTTTTTTTATTTTTTTGGCCCTCACGCTGCTCGGTTTTGCTGCAATCTCGACCGCGGGAGGAAGTGAAATGAACGCGGCCGAGGTGACCGAGGAGCGCTCCCGATCCGGGGTGGGGGCCGCAAGATCGCGGACGGCGCCGGGGGCAGCGGGAGCGCACGGGAACCCCAGAGAGGCGTGCGGAGCCCGGGCCGCAGAGGTGCAGACCTAGAGCAGAATGACACGCGTTTCGGCGATTGAAGAGAGTCGGGGAACTGGACTCTGCCGGGAAGGGACTGCGGGGGGCACGGCGCTGTGGTGCTCCCGGCCCACTGCGCCTTCGGGGTAGTGGATTTTGTGCTTGGCCTTGGGCACGCAGGGGGCGGAGAAGGCAGACAGAGCCCCAGTGGGCTGCTCTGGAGAGCCGAGAGGCTCTGGGCGAGCGGAGCTTGCCAGAGGAGCGACCGGGAAATTGAGATGCAAGGGGCATTTTTTGGCAAGCGCCACGCCGGCACCGTCAGAGGGCGGCTCTTCGAGCTCGGCTCTAGGGTGCACTGAGCTGGCTGCCGGGTGAGGGGGCGGGCGGGCTGCTAGCTCCGGATTCGGGGGCGCAGAGCCTCTCTTCTTCCCTCCCACACAAGCACCCCTTCCTGGTAGGAGAGCAAAGCAGGTGCAGCCTTCCACGCGAGCTCAGATCCATTCTGGGAAGAGGGGGCGTCCCGGCTTTTTGCCTTGATGGAGATTAATTTTTTAAATAATTAAAACATGAAATAAGACGTAAAAGATACCAAGTGTGAGCTGTTTGCCGAGAAAAGCTGGGCGTTCGCAGTGGGAGAGGACAAGAAAGGGTTAGGGTAGCCGGAGCAGGCAGACACACTACAGCATTCACGCGCAGAAGAAAGCAGGGCTCTCCTCTCCGGGCTTGTATGAGAGCAAGCAAGGAAGCAAAATGCATTGAATTCAGCCGCATCCAGGATCTGAAAGGATTCTCCCCCGCCCCCCTGTGGATTCTGATGCAGGTCATGCAACTTGCAGGCAGGATGGGGGAAGAGGTTCACGGGTGAACCAGCCTAGCCTAGCCTCCACCACGGGCGGGACTGATGTCTTCAAGGGGGCACTGTCGCTGGGAGTAAACTTGAAAAAAAGATTGAGAAGAACATGCCTATAAAAGGGAGTTTCCCGACTTCCCGTCACATTCCCCTTCCCTTGGCCTCAGTGAGACTTTTACCCCCTGTCGCCATTATGGCTGTGTCCCCAGAATGGCATTTTGCCCTCCTGCCAGCAGGAGGGGACAGAGTGGAGACAGCCTTGGACTCTCCAACCAGTTCCTACTGGCCTCAGGCCAGTCCCTGGTGTCCTTGTCCCCTGGGAATCTCCCTGCCACTTCAAGTGCTGTTCTGTGATTGGCTTTTGAATTATCAGTTCCACAGGCAAGGAGACTGAGGTGTAGTCCAGATCTCCAGCTTGGGCTCTCTTGGGAGGTGGCAGGATAGAGCAGAGGAACGTGAAACCTGTCACGGACCTCTGAGGGGGGTGCAAAAGAAGAAAAGGAGAAGTGAGTTTAGTGCAAAGCCAGTTAACCAACCTGGAGCAAAAACGGTTCTTTAAAGGATGCTCGGTCCATTTTTTAAAAGAGATGATTTTTAACATCTCTGCAGAGAAAAGTAGGCATCCATCAGCCAGAATAATTTTTTTTAAATAGAAAACCCCTTTGGAGGTGATAAAAATGCGGACTGAAGCAAGGGTCCCTGAAAGAAGAATTCTTTCATCCTAGAGTGAAATGGGATTAAGGTGGGATGCGAGGGTCATACTAATCCTCAGGGGCTGTGCAGGAAGGAAGAGCTGCTTTAAAGGAATCCTTTGTGAAGCATATGGGGGGCTGCAGGTGGGACACACAGAGCTGTACTTGTGTAGACATAGGTGGATCATAATGCCTTCTGGCCTCCACTTTCACATCTGTAAAATGACCACAACATCCATGTCCCATAAGCTTGCTACACATGCCGTCCCTTCGATCCTACCCAAGGCCCACAAAAACACACACTTGCACAAGTTTCCCGGCTGACTCACAATACAGTTACAGTTCCCTGAAGCCTCTCCACCTTTAAGGTTTTCTGACTCCACATGGACTGGGGCTGAAAGGACCATGGACAAAGCAAAGGAGTTGAAGATTGGGTTTTCAGAGTATCAGTCAAGGTGAGGGAAACTAGATATTCCATAAGCAAAGAACTGATGGAATGCAGATCTTTAACATTCATCAAAAGTTCCAGTGGGTGGGGAGAACAACCTGCTCACACTGCCTGGGGGTATGCAGTGGTAGGTACAGGGCTGTGAGCCCTGGTGGGAGGCAGAAGTGGAGAGATGGGAAGATGGTCTGCAGCCTCCACCACTTTCTCAGCCAACAGGAGCTCAGAGTGTTGGGCCTCCTATCTTCCCAAGAATGTTCTGTTTGATAAGGAAGAATGTCTGTCACATCAGCCCCCTTCCCACTATGCAACCATCACTGGGTAGAGAGCTCACAACCCTGCTCAGTGTTCCGCCAATCAGGGGACACCCCCTCCTGCTTGCTGCCAGCTGGTGTCTTAAAGTGAGGAAACTCACCAGGGTTCTCCCTGCTTATCAAAAAGAGACAAGAATTGTTTGTTTGTTTGTTTGTTTTTAGTTTTTAACAGATATTAAAGCTTACACTGTTTTCTAGCTAAGCAGATGCCTTCTGGTGCCAAGGCTTTAGAGAACATGAAAATTTACCAAGACTCCAATGTGATCTCCCCCAAAACAGGCCAGACTGGGGATTGCTTGGCAGAGCACAGAGGTCCAACTTTCCTGATACCAAGGAGTGGAGCCCCTGTCTCTGTAAGTGCTGAAGTGCAAAGCACTTTTTGTGAGAGGTTCCCAACAGCCACAATTCCTTGACACTCAGGAAGAAGGGAGTGAAGTGCAATGTGCTAACCATGCCCCTCTACCTCCAGGGCCACTGCAGAGCCCTGTAGGTCTGTTAATCACCTCTCTGTCATTCTAAATTGGCCACATTCCCTTTTCCAAAGGACTGCAGTTCCATGTCAATGGCCACATTTCAGGCAGGAGGCTGGACCCCGGGCATGGTGGACTCACCCACCATGCCCTTGTGCTATCTGCCTCAGTCCAGGAGCTCCAGCACAGTGCGCTACCTGAGCAGAAACAGGAGCCTCTGCTTGTGTCTGAGTGGGGCAAGTGGGGAAAGGAATTGGTACCTGGTGGTGATCAGGGCTCAGGAGAACTTGCCATTCCAGAGAGCTGGCAGGCCTGGGCCTGAGCCAGGGGAAGAGGACTGTCTCCTGGGTGTCCCATGCTCAAGACAAGAAAGAGACCTGGTTGGAGGCCAAGTGTAATGCTATTTAGAAAGCTATGGGCTAAGGAGAGAATTATGGCCACGTGTAGAAGGTGAAAATACACCTGTGATTACAAGCAGCATTGTGGGTAGCGATGGGCAGGGTCAAGCACCAAAGCACTCTCAGAGCACTGGAAAATACAGCAACATAAGGGCCCAGATCAGGACCTTGACGTAACTCCCTAACTCTTGGTCAACTCTCTGCATTGGAACTGATTCCCCCAAGTCATCCAATGCAAACCCCACTTAATGCAGGCATTTCCTTAGCATCCCAAGTGGCCTGCCCTGTCTGTCCCTGCTTGATCACCTTCAGAGACAGGAAAGTCACTACCACATTCTGTTCTCAGATGGGTTTACCACTTGGAGAGCTTCCTTGTAAGTTAACAAGACTGACCTCCCTACAGCTCCCACCTGTGCTATGAGTGCTGGGACTCAGACCCCACAGAGGAGGATGGGTCGCTTCTCCACAAGACAACAACCAGGAGGCTGACTGCCCACCTCCCAATTCCCCTCTGAGCAAAGTTCCTTCCTTCCCTGTACTGCAAAAGCACAATTTTGTGCTTTTTCCTCTCCCCTCTGCATTTTGATTTGCTGATGGCCTACTGAAAGTCTCCTAAAGACTGTACATGCTTACCTCAGCACCCAGGGAGCAGGTAGGTGTCATGGGACTAATATGGACCCATGCAGTTGACCCACTGAGCTGCATTTACTACGCATGTCCAGATACAGACAAGACAATGAACTCTGTGCCTCATTGTCCCCTTCTGCAAAACAGAGCTTCAACAATAACTCACAAAGCAGCTACAAGGTAATGTAGTGAAATGCTTTGAACAGGACCTGCAGCACCATCACCATTCTGTGTTCATTCTTTATACCACTTCTGAGATTTCCCAAAGTTTCCACTGCCCTACTAGCAGTCACCATAAGGCTCACCCTGCACTGAAACAGTGCAAGTTCCCCTGGCATGTTCTAGTGTCCTCCTGTTGTGTGGTGGGTTGTGTCAGACCACCACCAATGCTCTCAGATGGACTCCTGGATCCCCAAGTTGCAGACCACTGGGGAGCAGCCACCAAGTCCCAAGGGCCTGGGGACAAAGGTACAGGGCATGCATAGGGCTGCATCTCCACTGAGAAGCAGCTCTTCCATGGACCCTCTTCTCTTACTTGCCCATCAGAGAAAGATCTGCTGGCCTTTATCCTTTGGTCCCTACACCTGCTAAGTCACAACGATCTGTGACTACTTGGTCTGGGCTTAGAATTCAATGCAGCAAGGTCCCAATACCATGGGGGTGGGGGTGGCAGGACAGGAGGCTGCTTGCTGCCAGAGTGTGCTGGTGGGGCCTTACCCAAGCCTACATTCCCAGATCCTCTCAACAGACAGCAGAGTTCACAGCACAACACTGCTCGCGGGCAGGCCACTCCCACTCCCCCAGCCCACTGCCCAGGGAGTAGAGCTCAGAGGAATTAGGCTCTGGGATCCCAGAGGGAGGAGCAGAACCCTCAGGCTGCCAGAGAAGGCCTGGACAGAACCAGTGTTAGGAGCCAGGTGAAACGGAGGAAGCTACTCCACCCCTGGGATGCACCACACTCCCCTCCAGCATGCATAGTCCCCTCCTGCTTCCCAGCGAAGGAATTGGGCAGCTCCCTTTCTGCAGCACCAAGCCATCTACCAGGAGCATCCAGGGAGCATCTGAGGAGGCAGCCAGGGATGATGGCCTTCATTTGGCAGATGAGGGAACTGAGGCCAATGGTGGGCCAGAGAGGTCTGGGGGCCCAAGGCCCAAGGGCAGATTCCTCCTGCCACCAAGCTGTCAAGTGCACATTGCCTGAGGATGAGGACCTGGCATGGTTTATCCGCTGATCTGCCAGTCCCTTACACAGTCATGTGAGGGACAGGCTCAGGGCCCAACCGTGAATGACAGCCCCAGCACGGCTGAGCTTCTCTTCCACTCTCCTTCAGTGCCTGTGTCACCTGGACTGCAGGCTCCAAGAAGACCAGGGCCTGCCACTATATATCCTTACATTCCTCTAGGCCAAGCTTGGTGCCGGGGCAAGAATGGAGCCCGCACACTGGGGTGGCGGGAGGGGTGATGTAATGAGCACTGTTGCCTTCTGGAGCCTCACATGCAGCCACAGGAGAAGCCCAGGACTGAAAAGAGCCGGGTGCTTTGAGTTCACTACTTCTCATGCACCCCCAGAATTACATAAGACACTGCAGACTTCTCTTCACCTAGGCCAATATCGGGGGCTTCTAAAGCAGAAAGACTGCTGGCTCTGTCTTCAGCTACGGTCAAGGGAAGTGTGCTTCCAGCTTCCAGGATGCCTCCTGATGGCCTGGCCTTTGCAGGCTTTCTCTGTGAGCCTGAGGCAGAGCCTAGCCCAGCAGCCTCACTGCTGTGGCCTCTGCCCTGCAGAAACCCAGTCATGCATGGCCCTCCTCAGCCCCCAGAGCCCCACCCAATACACTCTGCTGTCTTTTGCAGCCAATCCTGTTCACTCCTACCTGCTCCCAGGCTCCTGCCTCCACCCTCCCACATCCACCACTGCCCCTCTCTGCACCTGCTCCTCACCTAAGCAGCCCGTGTCACACCCTCCCCCTGCATTGGCCCTGAGCCTTTGGCTCAGACTCTACAATGTGCCTTTCACATTCAACTTTTACTAATTCACTCACTGAGCACCAGGAGCACCTTGGGCTGTGTCACCTCAGACATGCTACTTCACTTCTCTGATCCTCCCCTTCCTCCTCTATAACACTGGGGACAATAATCACAAAGATTCAATATACAGGAAAATCCCCTGTGGAAGAAAACACTGCCCAAATGATAGCCATCGGTTCCAGCTAAGCAGGCAGTAGACACCAGGACCTTTACATACTCATTAGCATTTCACCCCGACCCACCTGCATGCGCTTATTAACCACCAGGTGACCTCAGAAAGCCAAGAAAGAGCTTTTGTCCACGCCACACAGCACCCTTTCTCCAGCAAGGGGCAGCTAAAGTATGAACTTTGGCTCCAGGCAAATCTGGTTGGCAGCCAAGCTCCAGCAACTACTACCAGTAGCCTGGGCACTGGTCACCCTCATGCACCTTCCTGTCCTCATGCTCCTCTCCTCTTGGGATTGTGCAGGGGAGTGTGAGGAAAGCAGTAATCAACTGTAGTCACCTAGGATTTGATGCACACTAGGCTTCCTTTCCCTTCTGTGCCTTTCTACTATTCTTCCTTAGGGGGCCCACTCTTTCCCCCTCATATGCAGGAGCTCACAAACTCTACCCTTGGTAGAAACCATCCTTCCTGGTATTTTCTTAAACAGAGCGGAACTCCAGCAGGTCCAAGGATTTGAAGAGACAATTCTCCCAGGTCCTCAAGCTCAAAGAAGAGGCCAGACACTTGCCAACATACTTGGGACTCAAAGCAAGAAATTATCAAATCTGCTCTGATTTCCTCGGGCTCTGACAATTACCAGGAAGAATGCATTCACATTTTAATAGGTATGATGAGCAAATGGAAAGCCAAGAAATTGTTTCTTATTTGCTGAGACACCAGAGTGGGAACTGGGGGAAGCATCGTGTTGGGGGGAGGGGGCATGGGAAGCCATGCTCGCCTTTGGAACTAAGAGACAGCTCCCTCCCACAGACTTTCTGCTGCGTCCTCCACCCGCTCCCCAGCCCACAGCACCAGCTGCACTGCCTGGGAACCAAGGGAACAAAAAGCCCAGCCCAGGGAGTTCCGGGAGGGGGGTAGGACAGGGAACGGAGGTGGCAGTGGGGGAAGGTGCCAACTAGCCCTGACCAGAGAGCTGCGGGGTAAATGTCATGGAGAGTGGGCTTAGAGACCTGGCTTGGGGCAGACTGGGAGGATGCCATGGGTGCATACGGCTGACAGCAGCCAGGTGACCGTGAAGAGTCAGAGACACTTGGTGCTCCCCTCAGGTGCCCTCTTCTCATGTCAAGTTCAAAGAAAGAGAGCCCAGGAGCCTAACTCAGGGATGGCCAGCTGTGTGTAGTCCCAGTGCGCCAGCAGCTGGCAACAGACACTTCCCCAGTGTCTCCCAGTGACCAGTGCCACACTGCCCTTGCCCAGCCCCTGCTGGACAGAACAGGAGCATGTGTCCAGGAGCGCTGCTCTGAGCGGCTGCGCCTCTTCCACAGAGTTCATGCTTATCCTTGTGCTCAGGACCTGCCATTTCAGGTGGAGCTGGACCAGGGCTGTGTCCTTTCCAGAGGCTGGGTCACAGCACCTATCCTTGTGAAACCTCAGGCCCCAGGGATGAAGCAGGGCAGGATGGCAGTGACAATGACATGAGGAAAACTGCAACCACAAAGCAGAGATTCCTACATGTGACACTTCTCTATACTACTTACGTGCAAGCATGTCATTGAATCCTCACGAAATGCAGATAGATAGGTGAAGCAAAATACAAAGCAGAGAGGTTAAATCATTTGCCCAGGGTCACCTAGCTGGTGCACCATATGAGCCAGTTTTAAACCTGGGTCCTCTTCCTAAATACAATAAAAACCCACTTCTTACATTAAGGTGCCCCCTAGTGAGGCAACAAGGAAAAGAGCGGCCACCTCATTTCTGCAGGGGACTTGCCCTTTGGAGTCGCACACCAAGGCTGTTTCTAACTGTAACAGGGAGGCAAAGGAAGGAGAAGAGATTCAGTTGCAATCTCTGGGCCATGCCAGGCCCAGCCCACAGGTTAGCAAGGAGCACAGGGTCAAGGGCTCCAAGTCTGCCTGGGGCGTGTTTCACCTAATGCCCTGCTAAATCTTTTCTCCCAGCAAAGGACAGGGACTGTGGAGGCCACCCTGGCACAGTGGCCATATCGAATGTCCTACCAGAGCATCTGTAATAAACAAATCAATAATGAAGAGAGGATGCACATTAGCCTTTGAACAGGTTCCAGAAAATTTATTTTTGATCTTACTCGAGGTGAACAAGTGTGTACTTGAAGCCTGGGGGAGGCTGTGGGCAGGGACTGGGAGACAGGGAGGAGAGAGATGAGCAGGGCCCAGGATCACATGTTGGGACATCAGGAAGCTCCAGGCGTCAGGCTTCCGCAGGTGCTGGGCAGAGCTGGTGGCAGTGGGCTGGACCTGGATCAGGGCCACCCACCAGGCTGGGTGGGCTTTGTGGGAGCAGGCCTCAGAAGCAAAGTGAAGGCTGAGGGGTGCCCATAGGCACATGAATGTGGAGAAGGCACCTACCAGGGCTAGGGGCAAAAGGAGGTCCTTAAAAAAGGCTGTCCTCAGGGTAGGGATCTTCACTTCCTGGTGCCAGACTAAATGAAAAGTCATCATGAATTCTGTGATCCAAGGATGCAGAACACAATACTCTGAGCACCTGCTCCCATCCTGACTTTGTCCTGACTTCCGCCGTTCCCTGCCTCCTTTCCTCCCTCCCATCATGGGCCAGTCAAAGGAGCCAGTTCCCTTCCTTCCAACTTCCAGGTCCACTGCAAGTCTCCAGTCCCAGGACTCACGGAAGAAGAAAGCATGCATTAAACCTTTCTATGAGGTTAATGTATTACGAATCCAGGATCCCCGTGCAAATGCCAAAAAGAACAGCAGGAATGCCATAACAGATTCCATAATTACACAATAACAATATTTGAGAAGACCTCAGAGGTGAGCTGACCCAGTGTTTCTCCTGCTTTTCAGAGCAGAACCCCACTCCCACCCCCCACAGAAGACAATGCATAAAAGAGACACCCACTTCTTTGAAGCCTCAAGTTTTATTTTCCAAAGTTTTGCAAGTGACTTGTTTTACTGCATCAATGTTCACCTACATTTTCACATAAATTAGTGTTTTAAAATCTCTCCATGGAAGGGCCGGCCAAATAGCTCAGCAGAGTAGAGCACCTATAAGCAAGTGCAGGGGCTAGGGGTTCAATCCTCAGGCCTGCCGGGCCAGCCCTGCCCCCAAAGCACAGAGACAGCGATTGAGACTGGGCATGGTGGCGCGCACCTGTAATCCCAGCTCTTGGGAGGCTAAAAACATAAGAATCACTATGAGTCCAAACTAGTAGTGAGACCCTGAACACCCTGTAGATCCTTCTCTAAAATACAGAAAAAATAAAATAAAATCTCTCCATGGAGTAAGCAGGGGCTCCTGAAGATGCCTGCCACATTGATGATCTCTCTGCCTTGCAAGAACCCCAGGGCATTGGCAAAACCTTCTGTGGAAACTCACCAATTTAATACCCATCTCATCCAAACCCCTTCTACAACCCTGCCCCCTGCCATTTTACAGGTAGAAAAATTAGACCCAAGAAGATTAAGTTGTGTCCCTAAGGTCACAAGGCTAGTTAAGACCAGAGCCAAAGACTCTACTCCACGGTATCCATTCTGCCCACTGAAAACAAAAGAAAAAGGAAAAAAAAAGCAAGGAACAGACTGCCTAGAGCCCAGAGAACCTCATGTCCCAACACTGCTGCCTGGTCCTGAGCCGCACACCCCTCTTCCTGCCTGCAGAGCTTTAGCACAACAGCACCACAAGACAGGTTCTTACAACCTCGTCTCTCTCCAAGAAAGACAAAACCCTCCCACACAATCTCACCCAGGCCTTGCAAGAATTCCCCAGCTTCAGCAATGTCCCACATGTTTCAGTGTTCACTGAGTTCCTCTTTGTCCTGCCTCTTTTCAACAGCGGATCTACAAGCGTATATGTGCTGCCCACTCCCCATACAGATGGGAATAACATAGGGACTTTCACAGGGCCACATGATGAATTTGGCGCAGTGAAATGGGTATAATCCCAGGTCCAAAAGTACCATCTAAAGGGATGCACCCCCCATGCCTCACCGAATTATTCTCCAGCTTCTGCTCCTAGATAACCAGCCTCACTAACCTGCCTCTGTGAGGGTCTGGACCAAACAGGGTAGGGACTGGGTTGAACTGGGCTGGGCTGGGATTAAGCTGGGGCTGGGGCTACAAAGGAAAGGCTCCGAGTGCCGCCAGCTGAGTTCAGGAGCACGGGCTTTTACAGGGGGCTGATTCAGCTGACCTTTCCTGAGGATGGCCAATTTGCTGACATCATGCTGGAGACCAATGGGCAGAAAAGTCTCCCACTTCTCTCCAACTGACTGTTGGGCAGAACTGAGGCAGAATGGGAATATCTTCTCTGCCCCAGATGGACTGGGGAGGATGGAAAGGAAGCCTACAGCAGCCCAGCGTATCTCCTCAGGACAAGCCATAGGCTGGGCCAGAGATGTCAAAATACATCATGTATTCTTGGTTGCTGGCGTCAAGTGGCTCATGTCTGAGGCCATCTCAGCAGCAGATGAGCATCTGTGACATGGGCAGGAGCTTGGGGAAAGCTGAGGGGCTGCAGACCTCTTCACCCATTCATTCATTTTTAGTTATTCATCCGTTCATTTACTGGGTACCTGTTCTATGAATGAGATCATATGCCAGCTGCCTCATGATCAGGCCCTTGCTAAGCCTGGTCCCTTGTAGGCTTCATTTCCGCTTTGCAAAGTGGCCCAGTTTAGACTGGGGTACTGCAACATTTCCTCCCAGCCAAGTGGTGGCTTCTGCCAAGGGGTCTCCAGTCCAAGACCTGAGCTTTGGTGGTATCACTTATTGTCACTGTTGGCTCTCCTTGAGCTGACTCTGCTAGAAGGCACCCATTCCCTGGAACAAGAAGGATGGGGCAACCACCTGTGTTGGATTCTCTTCTCCCCAAGTTCCTGGTAGGAGACCCTCCCTCTTTCATAGCTAGTGCAGGCAGCCACTGGCACCCATTATTCCAAGGGGAAGATTCTGGTCCCTATGGATTCTGACCTAGGGCTGTGTGGGCCAGGAAGGACAAACAGATGCATACAGGAGCCACAGGACTCGGTGGCTCTTTCACACAGTCCTGTGGCTCCTCTGGGGCCTGCTATGACCCCCTCAACTCCAGCCAGCATCCTCTCTGGTCTTCAGAAGCTGGTCTTCTATAGGTAGGCCTGGAGCTTGGCTGGGTCAGAACAGATATCTGCATAAGATGGAAATAAATCCTGACAGCTCCTGATTTATGCCCTTGTTATCCTGAGAGATAGGAAGGCAACTTTTCAAGGCCAGCAGTACCCTGGAAGTCCCAGTAAAGAACCCTACACCACCCAGAGCTGCCTATACCTACCAAAGACACCTGCTTACATGACAGCCCAAGAGACTTCATTACCTCATCTTTTAGAAGTTAAGAACCTGCTGGTATCTAGAGAGGTCACAGTACTCGTGTGAAGTTACACAGCAGGAAACTAGGGGCAAGCCCAGGTCTGTGTGACCCCAAGCCCCACATCTTAAGCAGCCAGGAGGCAGAGGGGTCCAGGGAAAGATGGGAAGGAGCACAGCTTCTGCTGTCAGGATAAAAGGCAGGTGGAAGGTAAGGTGGGGCCAGGAAAGAAGACAGAGACAGATGGTGAGAAGCAAAGGTGAAAACAAGGAAGATGTGGGTGTGAGACACAGAAGCTGCCTCTGCTGGGCTGGGAGATGCCAGGGGTCTCTCTGCCTGGTGGGTCTGGGGCAATGTGACCCCAGAAGAGAGTAGACCTACTCTGGCCCTGGCCTCTGCATGTGTTCAATTGCTCTGGGCCTGAGAGTGGAAGGGAGCCAAGAGCCAGAGGCTCTGAGAACCAGGCCAGGCCCCTCCCTCCTCCAGCTGTGGAGCAAAAGGACAAGGCCATTTCGGTAAGGGGAAGGATGGTCTCTCCTTGTTAAATGAAAGAAAGGAAAAGACGTCATGAGATGGAAGTCATGGGGACTAGCATTTCACCAGAAGATGGCTGGGTTTCTGGCTCTTCCAGCCAGCGGAATTCTTCTTTGGGTTTCAGGGCATACAATGTGCAAATCAAGCAGGGCCATCTGTGCCAGTCTCCAGCCACAAGCGAGTGTGGCCAAGGGCACTGGCTGTGTCCACTGGAAGGTGGAGTGCACAAAAAGTCATCCTTGAAGTAAGCCAGGAGTGGCCCCCATGCTATGGGACCCCATCTGTGGTCCCTGGAGAGCTGGCTTCCAGTTCCTACGGGGCCTCCAGGCAACTGGAAAGAGAGCCAAAATTTCTGAGAACTGAACCAGTGACCACAATGATGTTCTTGCCCCAAAGAATGTCACTTGACTTTGAGGATGGGAATGTGCTGAAACCGGTGTCAACTTTGTCTATCCTGGAAGAACAGGGTGTTCACCAGAAAAATGTCCAAGTGCCTGGAAACCACACAAGAGCCAGTGTGTACAGAGCTGCTGGAGGCAAAGGCTGGTGTCCCCCTGCAGACTCCGCCTGAGCATGTGGCTCCCCTCTGTCCAGCAATGGACAGCCCAGAGCCCCAGCTCCTGATATGTAATGAACAGAACAGAAACACCAGACTAATTTCAAGATTCATTAGACATCCCAGGAGAAATGAACAGTCACCAAATGAAAAAGGAAAGAGTGCGCCTACCCCAAGTGAAATGAAAAACACCCCAGCTGCTGATCGCTGGGAGGGGTGGGACAGCAAATAGTGCTTGATGAGGCCAGGGGTAGGGCACACGTCCTCCACCCCAAAATGTCCTTTAGTGAACCTTCTTCTAGGGCTGACCACAAGTTAGGCCAGGTGGCAGGGAAAGAGAGACATGGGTGGGGACACCAGCCAGTGTAATCAACTTGTTCTAGTTAGCTCAGGTCTTAGCAGATTTCAGCATCCTAGGAATCTCCTCCATGCCTAGCAAAGGAGTAATTCTCTCCTCTCCTCTCCTCTCCTCT